>NW_022681465.1:90939765-92139765 GCF_009764315.1 Trachypithecus francoisi
ATTTTTATCAATACAAGAGTGTGAATTATTAGCAGGGTACCATACATTGGCATAACCTCAATGAAGTCCCTACAGCTATGGTGTAATCTCAGCTCTACTAGAGCAAAGACTGGTTTGTTGTTTTGTTTTGTGGTTTTTAAAAATTTTAATCCCACAGCAAGCACAAGAGTAAGTGAACTTATATTAACTACCCTTATATGAGGCTGATTTAAGAAAAAACTCAATTAATTGATAAACTACAAACTCAGAGTAAACCAAAATACTGTAATTCAACATTTTCATTGAAAGATTGCTTAATGCATCCAGAATCAGAGCCAGAAGTATTAACTAGTCAGTGTCCCATGTCCTTTTCCAATGAAGCCCTTTTCTCTCATGGTTATAGGGTTATGCTCATAAGAGTGAAGGTTTTCAAACTAAGTTCCTGGGAACCCTATGGTTTTTCAAAGTTGCATCAGGTCAGCTCAGGGGCAAGGTACTTTGTGCTGGATCTAGGAAGCCAGGTACTTTGTGCTATTTTAACAAGAGTTCTTCTGCTTTAACTAGTTTTATCTCAAAGTTTGATTATATATACAAAGAAAGTCTGGCTCTTTAAAAAAGTTTACAAAAACATAATGTATAAATAAAGAATGCTTTCTACACAAATTCTTATCTTTGTATTATCAGTTTCAATATTTCATACTCTTAAAATGCCTTCAACTTACAAACTTCCTTCACAATGAGCATAATAGAATGATTAAGTTAAACCTTTATGCTAGTATAAGCATAGCATAATAAAGTCACACCCTAGTTTCAGAGGTTGGGTGCTTCCTAAACTCTTTAGTCACTTGTACTTATCAGAGGGTGTGATGAGTTACTTCATTGATTTTCCCTGAGTTTCACTTTCAGAAAGGATCTTCAATGCCAAATGTTAAGGTATATTGTTTTATCACCATCACATTTTGGTATAATCAATAGCTAATGTCAATGTTTGCCTCCTAAATAACTTTGATGAAATAAAATTGAAACTCCTGTATATGTAGACATCAAACAATAAAGACCTAAAAGATGACTTATTTATCTTATAGGAATACCAATAATCAGTTCAGATATTTTTGGAAAGTCCCCATTCTTTCAAGAGACTGGATTACTTTTGTGCCTCAGATGTCAAAAACAAAACACTTGGTCACTCTATTCTACATATTGGGTTCATGTAAATATATTTACACATACAAAAACCTCCATGTACTTTTCTTAGCATATTCTATATACTATTTATAATAGTATAAATATGTTATACACTAGGATATAGAAGCTACAGTCACCTGGATATCTTGCAAGATGTGACTTCTTGCCTCAAGCTCCCCCCATAAATACATATTTTTTACCAATAAAAAATAAAATTTACATGTGCTCTTCACATGTATGTATGTATGTGTAATTACACATTTTTTTTCTTTTTATTGCATATATCATCAATAAAGAGGTGAGAGTGCCATTAGAATGAGACCGGAGGTGACTGTGCCCTCATCCCCACCTCCCAGCAAGAAAAGAACATTCAAGACCAAATTCTCTATCCCACTTTTACAGAAAGCCAATTCCCCAGGAACAGAACAGTGTCTTCCTCTCTATATTTATGACACCAAAAACATTGTTGGTACTCAGTCAATGTTAACTAATAACCATGTTGATAGTCATGACTTTCCACTTCTGGCAAGTTCTAGCAAAGTCTGAAGGCATGCTGTTCTGCACATTTATAACTGAAATAAGAGAAGCCTTTCATGAAGCCGCGGTTTCAGTTGCTGAGAGTCAGGGAACTGCATCATGTTTCAGCAAGTTGCTAGTAGCTACTCTATTCAATTTCTACATATTCTCATAACCCAGGGTACAATCACCAATTGGAAAAGAAAAGATAAATTCATTAAACACCTAGTTTCATCACCTAAAACCAACAAAAATGCTTTGTTGGGACTTTTCATGATTCAATTAGTATAACAAACCATTTTGGATCATATTCCTTAAGCTTAAATCTTCTAATCTTAAATGATAAATACTTTTACAGAAAAAAATTCATAATATGAAATATATTTCATAATTGGAATATTTAGAATGCTTGCTAAATTTCACTTTTAATATTTTTTTGGAAGTAGAAGACTTAGGATGCCTAATACTAAAATACAAAGAAGGCACTTAATATTTATACTTAAAAATCAAATGTGGAAAAATGTTCACAGCAAGTTTAAAGACAAAAATGTCAAACGTGTATACTGTCTTGGAGTCCTAAGATGTGAACCCTTATTTTCAGGTTCTGCCTTTTACTTTTTGTGTAATTTTGACCAACTCATTCAACCTCTTTGAGACACAATTTCCTTATCTATAGTATGGAAGTAATATAAACTCTTAGATTATTATAATTTTAATAATTTTAGCTTATTATAATTTGAAATGTTTTAATTATAGAAAAATACTTTTTAATAAGACGAGTTCATTAAATGTTGTTTGCATACACTTTTAAAATTTGCTTAGTAAAATATAATAAAATACCAATCATTTGTTTTGCAATTCACTTGATTCAAAATGGAAAAAAAATAAAAAATACAAATAATGTAATGTCAAAACTACTTCTGAAATGGAATTGCATTTCATTTATATCTTAAGCTTTTCTAAAGGCTTTGTATTGTATTTGTTTAGAAAATTCAAAGGAGCAAAAATATTTCTCATGTAATAAAGCCCAACTTCAAAACCTACTCATATTATCAGCTGGACATGGTGACTCACACCTGTAATCCCAATACTTTGGGAGGCTGAGGCAGGAGGATTGGAGGATTGCTTGAGGCCAGGAGTTCCAGACCAGTCTGTGCAACATAGCAAGACCGCATCTCTAGAAAAAAATTGAAAAGGCACACATCCTGTAGTCTTAGCTACTCAGGAGGCCAAAGTGGGAGGACTGCTTGAACCCAAGAGGTCAAGGATGCAGTAAGCCAAGACCACACCACTGCACTCCAGCCTGGGCAACAAGCAAGACCTCATAAAAAAAAAAACACTTATACACAAACACACACACACACATACTCCCTTTCTCTCTCTCTCTTTCCCTCTCTCATATTATGGAATATTATAGATTCCTACAAACGACTTGGGAAAATATTTGAAATAATGCTAGTTAAAAACAAAAACTCGCTGACTTGCAGAATAATATCTTGAGTATAAATTTATCAATTTAAATATACGTCTGTGTTAATATACAAATTTATGCCAATGCAGAGGTAAAGAACTGGAAGGATACACATCAAACTATTGACAAACTGATTACCCTTGAGATAAAGTAGTACAAGTGGAAGCATTCAAAAAGGAAGCATTAAAAAAGGATTTCCACCTTTTATTTTACATATTTCTAAATAGATTAATCTTTTAAATGTGAATATGTTCATGTGTTATTTGCATAATTCAAACAGCAATGAAGAAAAATATATATTTAGTATTTATTATGGAAGAATAGTCATTCATAGTTAACATCTAAATATTGGAATATCAAACACAAGTTTCTAATATTTGGCAGATAGACACTTGAAAAATCTAACCTCTAAACTCAAAGCTGGATAGTTAAATTCAAATATATATTCAAGGATTCAGATATTCTACTAATATCATTAGCTAAACCAGTACCAAGTCTAAAAAATATACATGAATAGCTGATTTTTTTTTTTTTTCCATGTCCAGATGAACACTGTAGCTGGTGCTGGAAGCAGTATTCATTCAGAGCTGGATCCTATCAATGTTAAACCTATGTCTACTTCCTAGATGAAATATCTGATCAAATATCCTGATCTTATTATATGTTTATTTTACTCCAGTTCAAATGTGTGGGTATCTGCAAAACTAGATTTTAGCCTGACCTCCAGTCTCCTTTAAACCAGATAATAGTTGCTGGACCAACCATACCAAGAATGGTTCAGGCCAAGAATGAAGTCATTTTGAGCAACACAAAGAGAAATGTTGGCCAGGCACAGGGGTTCACGCCTGTAATCTCAGCATTTTGGGAGGCTGAAGTGGGTGGATCACCTGAGGTCAGAAGTTCATGACCAGCCTGACCAACATGAGGAGAACCCGTTTCTGCTAAAAATACAAAATTAGCTGGGTGTGGTGGTGCATGCCTGTAATTCCAGCTACTTGGGAGGCTGAGACAGGAGAACTGCTTGGAGAGAACCCAAGAGGCAGAGGTTGCAGTGAACCAAGATCGTAGCATTCCACTCCAGCCTGAGCAACAAGAGTGAAATTCTGTCTCAAAAAAAAAAAAAAGTAAGAAAATTGTAAGAGTGCATGGCTGTTCTTTCATTTATCCTGATTAGATGTATCCAAAATAGATTTTCTTTCCTTGGTGATTTAATTGATTGTTACCAATTGATAATTTAATTAAACCTTTGATGACAGTTCTGTCACCCACCCTCCCAGTAAAAAAGTAACATAATCCAGTTTTCAGTTCCTCACATAAGGAGCTTGGAAGTTGCTGATCTGTACTAACAACAAAAAAGCTGAACAAACTGAAAAATCAGCTCTTCTTAGATCCATAAGAGAAGTGAGGTCACAGGGCAAACTTCTGCCCAAACCACTGGTGGAGACAGACAGTAGGATATGGAGAATCACAATACACTGGAGCAGAAACCTCCAAGAGAACCAGTGCTAGGGTAGAAAAACCTGAACTATAATTGACAAATCATTAGCGGCTGGGTGCAGGCAAGTCTGAAAGCTGAAAAACTCCAGAGGAACCCAATAATAGGGAGGTCCCCGCAATTCTGTGTGTTTTATCTCCAGGAGTGCTACCAAGTTCTCACAGTAAATATTGGAGAAAAAATTCTCTCATGCTTCCAGCAAGAGAGGGAAAAAGTAAATATTTTTAAATCTGCTGAAGCTTGGTTCTTCCTGAGGAGAAACTGGTTAATCAGAGCCTAACCTGCTGGGGTTTTTTGTTCCATTTTGTTTTGTTATATCAGAGCCTCAATGACCTGGGGAAAGAAAAATGCCCAACTCCAGCCCACTCTAGCCTACCATGTGGGAGAAAGGAAATACTCAATTCCAGTCCACTTGAGCCATTCTCTCCCACCTATGGTATAAGAAAAAAAAACCTGAAGAACACTTAGGAGATTCACAATCCAGAGGCCCAGGCTCACCAAAAGACTGAAACCTAATATAGGATGATAGAAAGCTTCCCCTCCATCCCTCCACTGCCCACCTTACCACCACCCACATAACTTTTTTTTTTTTTTTTTTTTTTGAGGCAGAGTTTTGTTCTTACTGAAACCTCCGCCTCCTGGGTTCAAGCAATTCTTCTGCCTCAGCCACCCCAGTAGCTAGGATTACAGGTGTGTGTCACCATGCCCGGCTAATTTTTGTGTTTTTAGTAGAGATGAGGTTTCACTACATTGGCCACGCTGGTCTCAAACTCCTGACCTCAGGTGATCCGCCTGCCTCCACCTCTCAAAGTGCTGGGATTACAGGCATCAGCCACCACGCCCGGCCCACCCACATAACTTAAGGCCTATTTACAGGAGTTCCTTTTATCCAGTACATGCCCAGCTATGAAGAAAAAATTGCAATGCATAGTTAAAGGCAAAGAACACAGTTTAAAGAGACAGAAGAGGTATCAGGACCAGACATTCCAGAGATATTGGAATTATCCATATGATACAAAAATGGCAGGTATATGTCAATATAAATTTGTGCAAACCCATAGAATGTACAACACTAACAGTAAATTCTAATGTAAACTATATGCTTTAGTGAATGATGTATCAATGTAGGTTCAGTTGTAAAAAATGTACTTTAGTGGGGGGATATTGTTAATGGGGTGTCTATGCATGTGTGGAGGTTGGAGTAAATGGAATATCTCTGGACCTTTCTGTGAATTTTGCTGTGAACCTAAAATTGCTTTTAAAAATTAAGTTTTTGCAAAGTTACATGACAAGCATTAATATTTTATTCCCAGAATATGCAAAATTTTTATACAATTTCAAATTTATGGATGCTAAAATTGCTATTAGTAATGTCAATGGATTCCATTTCCTTTACAACTGCTTGAAGCAAAGACGTAATTTTCTCAAGAATGTTTAACAGACATTTTGACAATCTATTAATAAAATCTGTAACTTATCACATAGTTTCCTTTTAAATAGATGCAATATCATTTAAAATTTCGTTTTTAAGAGGAAACATTATTTCATTTAGGAAACCATGCAAGTTCAACATGGGAAATACAAAAATAAAACAAACACACAAGAAAGAATCAAGTCATCCATAATTCCACTCCCAAAAGACAAGTCAGTATATTTCCTTCCAGTCTTTCTCCCCTTCAGGAATAGTGGATTTACCACAAATTTTTATGTTGTTGTAAGAATATTTAACTGACCTCTGAATTTGGTAAAAAGTATTGCCTGAGAAAGAACTCTTTTATTTGCCAAATGGCACATGGTAAAGAAATTACCATGAAAATACTCAAACCTCTCCACTCTCACAGGTTTACTGGGGAAGGCAGTTCAGTCAGATGGGGCTTACAAAAGTTATTATTCTCTTTAAAACCCTTGTGATGAACTTTTACCAGTAGACGGTCTCAAGAGGGTATTCCACTGGATGTTTCTATTCTTAACTCTTTAGTTTTGATCCACCTTTGGGTCTGCTGGTATATTTCTTTTAAAAAATCTTAGGTAGTATATTGTTGCATATACTACTATAGTAGTAGGACATAGTAGATGTATTGTATGGTCCAGGTAAAACTAAGAAATTATTTTTACCTACTTTTAGAATGGAATACGATGTGTGGTCTACCATGTACATTGTCAATCTAATTTAATGCTTCTTTAATATTCTGCCAGTACTGGTTTTTAGTACTTTTTAAAAATTATATATATATATATATATATATATTTGCAGTGTTTTCAGTCATTTTAATAGGAAGCTGGAAGAGGCTGCATCAGAGGCTGCAGGTAAAATGCCATTTAAAATCCAAAGGCCCCATCAACCACTTCTAACACGTGCACATATATAGTTACACATCATTGACAGTTAACAGAGTTACGTATAAAAGCAAATATGACTATGTTATTTACAAATACATATATTTGTGTATATCTATTTATAACATATGTATATTACATATATATATATATATATATATATATACAGACACACAAAACATTAAGAATGAAAATATTTCATTTAGCAAACTGCAAGTTCAACATGGGAAATACAGAAAAATAAAAAAAAGAAACACACAAAGAAGACATATATATATGTATAATTTTTTTTTATTTCAGCATCTTGTATTTACTATGTAGAGACATTGCTACTCCATTTTTCAGTTATTTTTGAAATAGATGACTAAGGATTATCATTAGCATGTAGTGGGGTATATAAGGGTAGTGGGGTTTTCTGGTCTGTTTTGTCCTCGGTATATCCTCTAATGCCTAGAATAGTATCTGGTACATAATAAGGACTCAGTTGAGTCCTTATTATCTTGAGATTGACTTTTTTAGTATTTTATTATCATAAATATTTAATAAATCAGTCTCTATACCGAACATGATTACTTATGTCTGCCTATAGTTCCTTCTAAAGACCTTGCCTTTTCTGCACTTCACCATTATAAAATGTGATGGGAATAAGCATGACAACTTGACTCACTGACATCTGCTTCATTTACTGGGCAGCAAATATTAATATTTGCTCTTTGGAATATGAAAGATCCTAAGTGAAATTGAGATGCTAGTCAGTTCAAGGTGGGGTTGAACCAAAATGTCCTGTAGACTCAGGCGCTGAAGTTACCATTTTGGGTTCAGTGCAAACTGATAACTAGAGAGAGAGTGGCAATTACAGAGAGAAGGCAGGAAATAGCGGAAACACAGAGACAAATGAAATCAGTGATTATATGGCCCCAAAGAGAGTTGTTGCCTTAATTTCAGTTTTCCTAATCCAATAGACCCTGCTACACTTGTTTCTGTGAATTTCTGTATCTTCGTAGTAACTATGTTCCCTCCTTCCTACAGGAGCTAGTCTGAGTCAGTTTCCTTTTTTTGCAATCAAAATTGTGATGAGTCATCATATAAGAAACCTTATGTTGCTATTCATAAATTATTTCCTTCCCTCCTGAAATAAAGTCATCTAAAATTAATGCTATATTGTAATATTGAATAGCCACAATGAATGAACTTGACATTGAATTAATGGTTACATGGGGGCTTAAATTAAAATGCACAGAGTAGCGTTAACAATATATCTACATCTACATCCACATCTAGAGGTTCTGGAGACTGTTCTTTTTCTCTGACTGACATCTATTACACTTGCATTCAAAATATTAGCTTTTCATCTTCTCAAACCCCTTTTCACAGTTTTCTTCATTAAAAGTCAGTTTGTTTCAGACAAGGAGAGGTGAGAGAGAGAGAAAGAGAGAGATTATGGAAAAAGAGAAATACTGTGATATTTTTAGATTTATAGAGAGAATAATTTAGTACTCAAAAGGCAGAATTAATTTTTAGGAAAAAAAGGATATTCAGATAAATTTTTTCAAACAATCATTTAAAAGCTTAAAAATATAAAAATCTATTTAAACTAGAACCCAATAATTTAGAATAATTAATAGTTTCAAAGTCATATAGTATAATTAAGTAGAATAATCTTTGCATTTAAGTATTGAATAAATTCAAGGCTAGTTATTAAATACTAGTTGCCCATTGCAGACAGATGCCCTCTCATTCACCTAGCATTTTACACACTCTTCCTTGCTGTTTTTAACATTCTCACTCGAGGGTGAATCTATAATGCTGAGCACTTGAAACTTTTAACTCACCTGCCTCTCTCTATAATTGGCATATTCCATTCCTAAAAAAAAAACTGCAATAGACTATATACATCACTTAATAGACTCAAAAAAGCAAAACATAAACAATACATGTCCCAAACTGATGAGACACAAAACTATTACTGTGAAACTGAATTGCCTAGCTCTTCTCTCCAGGAAGCACATTTGAAATGTGGGAAATAATTCAATGGCGAATATAATGTGATTGTATCGTTTTAGTTTTTACTTCTAAGATTTGTAAAATACATAAAGACACAAAAGAGCTTTAAATTTTTCCACAAAATAAAGTAGCAAACCTGATCAAATAGTAAATTCATTTTTAAGACTTCTCCTCTTTTCTCACTGACCCTCCCTTTCCCTTTAGATTAGCAATCAAATAGGGACTAGAGCAAAAATAAAAAGCAGGAAGTGGGCAACACTGGACCTAGTTTTTGTTGTCAGAATCCTCAGCAAGTTTTATTGATTTTTGAAATCCCCAACTCATTTTCAAAATGAAAGTGCTACAGGAAGCAGGGCAAAGTTCATGAAAATATAAATGCACCTTTCTCCCTGTCTTCTATAACCACTCACTGATAAGAGGCGCAGCCATTTGAGATGAGGCTGCTGCCACTGTGTGTGTGGAAGGGTTGAATATTTTTTGTTCTGGGAGGAGCAACCGTGATAGCCCCAAATCCCTTACTGCCTGTCTTCATAGACTGCAGGTATAGTGTGCAGGTGATAGTGCTAAACTCCCAGCCCAAGGGAGTCCAAAGGAGGAAGCTATGAAGAAAAAGGAAAGTGAAACAGTGGACTGGGACAGAAGGACATTACTATTAATACTAATTTTCAGCCAGTACAGTGGCTCGAACATGTAATACCAGTGCTTTGTGAGGCTGAGGCAAGAGGATCCTTTGAGCCCAGGAGTTCAAGGCTGCAGTGGGTGACAAAATAAGACCCTGTCTCTAACAACATAAAAAATAAAAATACTAACTTTCCCATTCCCCTCAGTGACCTGCTATTTTCCACACCTTGAATGCACCTCTCTTTTGGGATCCATTTGCTGGAACATAGATGTTTTAAAGATCGGAAGCATATTTGCTGGGAGGCATAAATAATTTTCCCCTCAAATATTAGACTAAGAAAGGGGAAGCATGCAAGAAAGATACAAATATGATATGGTATTGTCAAGGTAGTTAAAAATATTTGTAAATGTATATCAGTATTGTGACATACTTGTTGAAAATGAGGACATGTAGTAGATAGTAAAACACTTTTCTTTTCTTTTCTTTTTTTTTTTTTTTTTTTTGAGCTCTTGTTGCCCAGGTTGGGAATGCAATGGAGCAATCTTGGCTCACTGCAACCTCTGCCTCCTGGGTTTGAGTGACTCTCCTGCCTTAGCCTCCCAAATAGCTGGGATTACAGGCACCACCACCACACCCAGCTATTTTTATTTATTTATTTATTGTTTATTTTTTATTTTTAGTAGAAATGGGGTTTCACCATGTTGGCCAGGCTTGTCTTGAACTCCTGACCTCAGGTGATCCACCCACCTTGGCCTCCCAAAATGTAAAACACATTTTATTTACTTTTGCACTGTCCCTTTAAGCTTTATTTATAGAGAACATCTTATGACTTTTCTGGGTACTGTTAAGCAATAGAGAGCTTTGCATTCATGCTAAACCATCATCTCAGACTCCATCCAGAAATTAGAATGTCAATTTCAAATTGTAACCCAAAACTCTAAACTTGATTGAACTTACATCTTCTCCCCTCTCCCAGCTGGGTCCACCACAGAGTCTCTGCATGCAGTGGAGTAAGTGGGTGGTATTGAAACTGGGTTGTTCTTCCCCTTCCTTGGCTATCCAGACTGGCTAGCTGTTGGTATTGACTACTCTGGGATTGGAAGGCACAGAAAGAGGTGAGGAAAGGAAGAAAAGAGTTTTGTTTTGTTTTCTTGAATTAGTGCCACATAAGATGGCATCACATGTTGGAGACCTGGCAGATGTTGAAAGCTGCCTCTTTGTCTCATGGTTACTTTTGTGGGTTCATCACTGGTATCCCTGCTGGGTCTGCTGGCTGCAGTTCCTTTAACTCAAGCAAGAGCCTTGGTTTCCAAGTGCTGCTGATTAATCAGCGCCCACCAAGGCCTTGGTTTTCTAGTGGTTCCATCCCTATAAATTCTAGCTCTTGGAGTCAAACTGCCTTTCCCAGATGATTCTCTTAGGAAGGACATCAAATGGCTGAAGGCCAGGTCTCTCTTTGAGCTTGATGTGAATTAGATAACTGCAGCCCACTTTAAGAAAGGGTAGGGCTGGACTCACAGCACTACTCAATTCTCTCTCTCTTAAAAAAATATCTTCACAAGTTCTTGCTCAGGCACGAAAGGGTGCACTTTCTGCCTTTGGTCCTGGTGTCTGGCTATGACAGTCCATCATGTGTAAATAAGGAGAGTAAGTCTGAGCAAAATGACAAAGTGCTAAGATGGCAAAGGAGAACCTGGGTGATGTGTTTGAACCTCTTAATAACCAACGCTGGAATAGCCTACCTTGAAAGTTCATGTTATAAGACAGTACATTTTCCTCATTTGGTTTTGCTAAGCCATTAAGTTGGGGGCTCCAGACTTGCAACCAAAGGCATCTTAGGAAGTTTACCATAAATATTTATTATAACCCACACAAGGGGATGTCTCAGTAGGTAATCCAGTTAGACAGCAGAGGAAGCTTATGTTTCCTCACTTTTCCTCTTCTTTCCAAGTAGCTGGTGGGTGAGCTCATCTGCCACAAAACACACTTTAAAGTAAGATATTTAAGTTAATTTTCAAATGGAAATTGCTATTATTGAAACCACAGTTGTGATAGCACCTGTGATAACAAATGTAAATAAAAACAAATAAAAGCTATGTTCAATTTGTGGACCCATCATTTCTCAGTAGGCTTGGATCTCTAGAGTTCATGGGGAGACCAAAGAGGTTTCTAATATTATAATGTATTACCAATATCCAGGGCAACAATCACATTTCATCTTAGAAAATCAGAAGATGATGTATGTGCCAAAAACCTTTGGAAATTTAATTGTGCTTTATGCTGAATTCTGTTTGGAGGATCAAGCAAGGACCTATTTTACTGTTCCATCCTATGATGTGGGTGTGCTTATATTAAATCACTTTCAGAGAAACACTAGGTGACTAATTTGTGACAATGATATGTTTGCAGACTAACACATTCGTAAGAACAGCAGAATAATGAGCTAATTTGTAAAGTACCAGATGGAATTTACTGAAAGTTGGTGGCCTAAGCTATCGTAATTGTCCTTTATAATCCAAGAAGTCATTTCTAGTAATCTTGCTACCCACAACATTGTTTTCGTATAAACAGGTCAAAGTAGAACTAATCTTCTTTCTGTGAAGGCAGGCCTCTGTTATTTCGGTATGCTTGGAACTGGGGAGCTGCTGTAGTGTGTGGTTCTGCTCTTTTTTTTTTTAACTCCTATGTCTGAATGGCACCCTATAATGAGGGATCATTAATCTTAACTGTTCCCTAGCCCATGTCATTGTCATTGTTTTCTTTTGATGTTGTTTCTTCCATAATTCACACACATTTAGGTGTATTCAAATTTATACTTGAACTTTCTTTTTCCTCTATGTTTGTGTGTTCCAGCTCACTGAAATTGGCACCAAATCTTCAGCACTTTTGAGATTGCCCATTCAATTTTTCCTTCCTTTCTCCCAAATCAATCCAGTGATTACTTTAACCGTCGTATCATTAGTCTCACTCCCTCTCCTTTAGTGCTCAACCAAAACTTGAGATTTATAAACCTGACCCCAATTTCAGCTCTTTCTCCATTACATTTCCTCAGAGCCCCAAGTATAAACGAGCTAACTTGTACTGCTAGGATGATAGAAATTTTTCTAAAAGAAGAACTAGTATCAATTTTCCTCAAACTCTTTCAAAAACTTGATGGGGGGCAATACTTCCAAACTCATTTTACGAATCTAGCATTTCCCTGATACTAAAGCCAGAGAAGGACACTACAAAAAAAGTAAACTACAGGCCAAAGTTTCTGATGAACATAGATGCAAAAATCCTCAACAAAGTACTAGCGAACTGAATTTAAAAACACAATAAAAAGATGATTCATCATGATCAAGTGGCATTCATCCTAGGGATACAAGGATGACTCAGCACACACAAATCAATACATGTAATATATCACATTAACAGAACAAAGGACAAAAACTATATGATCATTTCAACAGATGCAGAAAAAGCGCTTGACAAAATTGAACATCCTTTCATAATAAAAACCCCTCAATAAATTAGGGATAGAAGGAATGTACTTCAACAAGCAAAGGCCATATATGACAATCACATAGTTAACACCATACTTAACAAGGAAAAGTTGAAAGCTTTTTCTTTAAGATCCAGAGCAAGAAAAGATGGCCACTCATTGCCACTTCTGTTCATTATAATGGAAATTGCAGAATACAAAATCAACATACAAAAATCAGTAGTGTTAATATACTCTAGCAGCAAACTATCTGAAAAAGAAATTTTTTAAATCCCATTTACAATAGCTACAAAGCTGTATAACATTAAAGATGACACAAATGAATGCAAAGATAGCTCGTGTTCATAGATTGGAAGAATTAACATTAAAATGTCCATATTTGAAGCAATCTACAAAACAATCTACAGATTCATTATAAGCCCTATCAAAATGCCAATACCATTATTCACAGAAACAGAAAAAACAATCCTAAATTTCATACGGAACCACAAAAGACACCAAATATCCAAAGCAACCTTGAGCAAAAAGAACAATGCCAAAGGCATCACATTGCCTGACTTCAAAATACACAACAAAGTTGTAGTAACCAAAACAGTGTGGTACTTACATAAAAACAGATACATAGACCAACGAAACATAATAAAGAGCCAGAAATAAACCCTCACATCTACAGTGAACTTATTTTCAACAAAAGTGCCAAGAACATACATCGGGGAAAGCACAATCACTTCAATAAGGGAAAACTGTATATCCGCATGCAGAAGAATAAATTTAAACCTTTATCTCACACCATATAGAAAAATCAACCCATAGTGGATGAGACATAAACGTAAGAATGGGGAAAAACTGTGTGACATTGATCTAGGCAATGATTTTTTGAACATGACTCCAAAACCAAAGGCAACAAAAGCCAAAATAGACAAGATTGCATCAAACTAAAGAGCTTCTGCACAACAAAGGAAATAATCAACTGAGTGAAGAGACAGCCTACAGATTAGGAGAAAATATTTACAAGCTATACCTCTAACAAGGAATTCATATCCAAAAATATAAGGAACTCAAACAACTCAATGGCAAGAAAATAACCTTATTGAAAAATGGGCAAAGAAACTAAAAAGACATTTTTCAAAAGACTTACAAATGGCCAACAGATACATGAAAAACTATTCAACATCACTAATTATTAGAAAAATGCATACTAAAACTACAATGAGCTATCACTTCATACTTGTTAGAATGGCTATTACCAAAAAGGCAAAAGATATTAAGTGTTGGCAAGAATGTAGAGAAAAGAGAACCCTTGTACACTGTTGATGGGAATGTAAATTAGTACAGCCATTATAAAAAACAGTATGGAGGTTCTTTGAAAAATTAAAAATAGAACTACCATAAGATCCAGCAATCCCACTATTAGGTATATATCCAGATAAATTCTGCATGATCTCATTCACATGTGAAATCTAAAACAGTTGAGCTCATAGAACTAGAGATTAGAATGGTAATTACCAGGGGCTAGGGCAACTGGAAATAGAGGTGCAAGTGTGATATTGATCAAAGGAAACAAAATTTCAGTTAGATAGGAAAAATAAGTTCAAGAAATCTATCGTACAATATGGTGATTCTAGTCGATAACAATATGTTGCATTCTTGAAAAATGCTAACAGAGTGGATATTAAGTGTTTTCATCACAAAAATAACCATGTGAGTAAATGTATGTAAATTTTCTAGATTTAGTCAGTCTACATACAATGTATATATACTTCAAAACATCATGTTGTAAATGATAAACACACAGTTTTATTGGAAAGTTAAAAATATAGATGTAATTTTAAAATTTACTTAGATGTATAGCACGACATGCTGTATGTTTGAATACAGCGTTGTAATAACAGTTTTTCTGAAGAAAGCATGGTTTTGTGGAAGGAGCACAGGCTTTTAGTATCATCAGACCAAACTGAGTCTCTTATTATCACTTTATTTACCTTAGTCTCATTTCCCAACCTTAATCAAATCTTAATTTTTTCATCTGGAAAACAAGAATGTTACATATTTCCTGGATTTATTCAGGGTTATATTAGAAGGTACAGATTAAATCATGTAGCACATGCAAGTACTCAGTGCATAGGTGATTCTCTTGATTCCTCAAATGTTTGCCATTTAACCTGCTGACTGCAATGGTGAGAATTTTAAATTAGGGAAACAAGAAAACAGCAGTGTAGCAATATGAGAAGGATGAATAACATAAGCTTCTAAGAAGCAATTACTAATGCAACGTAAGCTGGCAGGGTTGACTGTAAACAGCCATGGTATGGTTTTGGTATCATTTGCCTGAAGGAGTGTCTATAAATTAGAGTAAGACCAATAACCCAGAAGAAAAATGGGACATGGATGCAAATAAGCATCACAGAAGGAGAACTATAAACAGTCAAAAGCCATTTGAAAATATCTTCAATCTCACTGATAACCAAAAAGAAATAAAACTACAATAAGGTATTTTGCTTATCACACTGATTTAAGATTTTTTTTTTTAAAGACTAAAAATATGCAGTGATTGTGAGGTGGTGGGAAACAGTTGTTAGAAACATAGATTGGGAGAGACATTTTGGAGTACAATTTAGCAAATTTTTAAAAATGTAAACCATACATACCATTTCAGAACAATTCCATTTGTAAGAGTTTATCCTACAAAAATGATTGTTCAAGTGCACACAAACACACACACATACACACCCACAATCATTTTGGAGCTGTTTATAAGACCAACAAAACAACAACAAAAGTCTGTTTCTTTCTCTCTGACCAGATACTAAATTCCTGGGGAAAAGGTCAGACCTTTCTACCTCCTCCCTTGTAACTTCCAAACCCCTAAACATATAATCGGGTTGAAGGTGCTTAAAATTGCAAATTGGCTGACAAAAGATCAGAATATTTTTATTATGTATAAAGACAGTTATATAGATTTATAATATTTGTAACTGATTTGCTATTTCCAAAGGTAAAAATCAGTATTCAATAATTGGCAATACAAAAGTTTATTTTTTTCTGTCCATTTGAAATTTGTGAACATTTTACACAGTAATTGAGTTTTATCAACTTTCCAAATATAAATATTTCTTATTTATATTTCAGATAATAATTTGTTATTTCTACAGATCCAAAGTATTTAAAATAAATCCAAACATCCCATCAAACACAATTTTGTTCTTAAGTCTCTCTTTCTTCTTTTATTCTCCAACCCTGCCTCCCATGATATATACAAAGCTTTGCTTTGCTACCAGGCTTTCTCTAGCATCAAAAAAATGTAGAAAGCACCATCATCATAAGCTTAAATTAATCTCATTTATCCCAGGAGTACAAAAATTCTCAAACAGGGGTTCAAACTCCTCTTACTATAATTCTTGGGCCTGTTATTTCAACGAGAATCTAATTTTCTTGCAATAACAAATGGGAAGATGGGAGACAGTGTCTTCCGGTTACAAAGACCATGCTCCTGATATCATCAGCAAAGAGTACCTCCAGGTCACTTTCACCAGAAGTGGGTTTGGGCCGTAGTTACCCCATCTGGACCAAAGTGACATGAATTTAAGTGTATTCATTAGTGAACTGTCTGATCTGGGCTATGAAACAGACTAAATGGAACTAATCCATCTAAAAGGGAAACTCATTAGCCAGGTAATCAGCCCAAATTGGCTACTTTATTATAGCTAGATCCAATATTAAAAATAGATCCAATATTAAAAATAAAATAGTACCTTCTTTTTCAGGGAGAACTATACTAAATAAGAAGAGTTGATATACATATATTCATGTGTAGATACAGACATATATAGATATATACATATGCATATACATGAATATACATGAAGTAAGAATGTTACAGTATTCTCAGAGCAATGTGCTAGGAGAACACCCTTTCATCTGTGTGAACCCCAGATCAACTGGGATAAATTCTGTATTCGTATGCTTCTTCTAGCACTATAAATTGAGCTGAGCTTCTCAAAAGAATACATTGTATTAACTGAAGGAATTCAATTAACAATTAACACAGAAACTAATTAGCTTCCTTCCACATACCATTGAGAAACATGCAACAGCACATTGGAAATGGCAGCAGGGGGAGAGTGAAATAAAGTTAATATTTTTTCAAGTCTCTTCTGGGGAAGAGTTTGTGCACTGAGACTTAGACAAGTTATTTCCTTTAATACAATAACCTTATAAAGCATGTACTAATATCCCCCAGTTTATGGATGATGAATCTGAGGAACCTAGAGAGGTTCAGTGACTTGCCCATGGACCTGGAGAGTACACGGCTGAGCTGTGCTTGGACCCCAAAACCCAACTTTGCCCACCATACTGGGAGACCAGAATTGTTCTGTGGATTTGGAGAGGGCTGGACAGGACTGATTGGAGGGGATGCAATTATGGAAAGAGTAGATGGAGTAATAAAGAACATAACCTTCATAAGTAGTAAATGCCAGGCACTGTGCTCAATACTTGACTCACCTTTCCTCATTTAATCTTCCACAAAAGTACTACTACTTTGTCCATTTTACAGCGAGGAAAACAAAGCACAGAATAGTTAAGCAAATCACTCTAAGTTATACAGCCAGTTAGCAAGTCTTACAATGAATTCATAATATTATTTAATTGTTTATTTTCCCCATATTTGTCTCTATTTTGTTTCCTATTTCTTTCTTACAGAAGGGGGGAAAAGGGACATCTTTGATAATTTACTGATTTCATATACCTTGGGAAGTTTTAGTGCCTTTTGGTTAAAAAGTAACCAATATTTTTCCCTACGTTTCAGATGCCAAGAGGCTATTTACAGATACTGGGAGGTACTTTACTGACGTTCTGCTTATGTCAAAAGATACGCATAGAATTAGGCTGTAATTTGATTCCTAACCCTACTGATGACTTCCTAAACCCTCAGCAAAAACATCTTGTTTTAGTTCCCCATATGCAATATCAAAATAAAGAGGTGTCTTTGTTTAAAAATGCTAATATATGATTTGGCAAAGGCTGACATTTTATCTTGTCTCCTTGGCTGCTGTTTTGGGATTATTCATCTAGCATTGAGTGAGTGCCCAGCATCCGTGCCACTCCCCTTTCCTATTTATTATCAGGCTGCTGCAGTGCAGCGTTGAAACATCTGATCATTTAGATCATTAAAAATCAATCCAATGACCAAAGAGTTCTGTACGTTTTAGAGAAATGACAGAAAGTGCAGTATTAGATTGCTATTAACTTGCTCTGGGTTTTCTTTTTACAGCTGCCAGGAAAGTCATTTGGTAAAATTAATTAAACCAGCATGCCAAGGAGAGAGGAAAAGAGCAGAGAAACGCAAACACAGTGAGCTTGGAGGGGCGGGCAATGTTTTTCTTGGGAATGAAGTGAGATGTCACTAGAGGAGGCAGCAGGGGGTAGGTGGGAGGAGAAACCTTGCATATAGTGAGCATACTATAATTAGGGGTATAAGAGATTCAAGATGGTAGGATACAAGGAACCACAATGCAGAAACAATAAAGGAAGAAGGAATGAAAAGGAAGCAAGCTATCCACGTGCTTCTAACACACTGTCTGCATTGGTTACACTGCACAGTTTGTCTGAATTAATCCAAGAGACATCACTGGAACAATAAGAAGCTGATTTGAGGATTTCCATAGATAAAGCTCTTTCAATAGCAGGAGTAGGAAGGGAAGAGTGCCTAGTTTCCTACACAGTGTGGTTTATTTCTGTAAGAACAATTAACAAAGGAAAGAAAATAAACCTCTCTGCTTGTGCTCAATAAGACGATGAGTGCATAAAAATTAACACATGCATTCCCCTAATTTGTTATTATAGTGGCCATACATATTCCCTCCCTCCAAACAGGAACTGTGTTCTCTCTACAGAATTGCATTTCTCCTTTAATACGTTTCAACAATTTTTTGATTAATCCAAAAAGAACCCTGGTATGTGAAATCAGAGTGCTGACTAGGATGGATTTTAATGTGGGGTTTCTGCCACTTTGCCACTATTTCTAATTCCTCCCTGTGTCCTATTTAAAGTCATACTTAGCTCACACAGCTCATGCTTCTAGAGAAGAGGGTAAGCAAAACCATCAGGAATTTATTTGCTGTATATTATGTCTACTAACATTTCAAGTATAACAACCACGTAAACACAAGGGGCTTAAAAACAGCATTAAAACATTAAAAATAAAGAAAATGTTCTGTGGATGAGTGCGTGTACTTCCTTGGATATTGGCCATTGAAAATGATCAGACACAAGAACCATTTAATTGCATAGGAGAAGACCAACACTAATCTAAATGAAGCGACTAGTCTAAATGAAGCGACCCCCTTGAGAGTAGTTTTAAGTTGCATTTACCCTGTACTGGGTATGCTACTTGGAAGAAGGTGTGATTTAGACAGTAATTTTTGGCAGCCAAGATTTACGTAAGAGTAAGTATCCTTCTTGAATGGGAGTGGCAGCCAGGTTCCATGAAGTCCCCCACGTCCTAGCATTTAACATACATCTTGGTAGAGTCCCCCTCCTACTCTATCCCAGGATTGGTTATCAGACATAAGTGATGACATGTCACTTTCAAGAAGAGATTACGAAAGACTGTGTTTGATTTCTATCTTGGGATGTCTCTCTTGTCTTTTGTCTCTGTCTCTATCTGCCTGTCTCTCTCATCTGTCACTCTAGGGGATACAAGCTATAATACTGTGGCTAGCCCTATAGAGAGGCCCACATGGCAAGGAGCTGAGACTTTCCAACAACTATGTTAGTTACTGAGGAAGCAGCTGAGCCTTGAGATGACTGTAGCCCAAGCCAACAACTCATGAGAGAACCTTAGCCAGAACCACTAATTAATATGGAGAAATTCTGAGCAATTTACATGACTGAAGATCATATGTAGAGACATATGTCATAAAAGGCAGGATTGGATGGGAAGTAGAAGGATATAGATACAAAACTTCAAAGAAGAAGGTATACTCATCATTGGTGTTGTTCGTCACCATTCTCGGTTCTCCCTCTTCAAGGCACATGACAAGATTGCACTTTCCTGCCCCTTTGAAGTTAGGCATGGTAACCTTACTTTGGCAAATAAAATATGAGCAGCACTGGAAACAATGTCTATCTCTCTAATTTGTATACGTACACACACATACATGTATGTATTGTTAATCTGAATATCACTATGATTTGATGAAACAAGACTAAAAAGAAAAATGATATGTGAGCCGAAGCAATACATGTCACTTCTGGGGGAAACCATTGAGGTCTATGTATGAAGTGCCCTGTCTTCTGCCACAGTGACTGGGAACTTTCCTGACTGTGGTGTCTCCCATTAACTGTGTTCCTAAGTGAAGAGGAGAACCCTCTCCCTCCACCACAAACCTGCCATGAACATGTAGTTTGAGTGAGAAGCCTTAACTCTCTTAAGCAACTGAGCTTTTGGTGGTGTTCCTATAGCCCATCCTCACTGAAACAGAAAGTAGGTCTCTAAGAAGTCAGTCTACAGAAAAAAGGAATCTGGTTTGAATAACCTGAACCTCAGCCACAAACCCTGAGCTTCCTGAAAAGTGTAGTGGTTCTTGACAGATTGTGGTGATTGGCATATGAACTCTCCTAATAATATCGTGGAAATACAAAGGATTGTGTGTAAGAACTGAAAGAACTTTTTTCACTAGATTCCTAGAATTTGAGAGCTCAAGAAGCAGCACAGCTATTAGCTTCCCCTGAGAGAACAAGAAGGGAGATGTACTCTCCTTTCTACCCTACAGGTGAATAGTGTTCCGGTACTGCCCTAGATACAATAGAGAATGTTCATAGCTGGAACAATCTGGTTGGTGTCTGTTGTTAGGCAATCAAGAGACTAATGAACACGGGTCTAGGTCACTGGTAGAGCAGAGACCAGTATAAAGTGACATCCTGGGCAGATCCATGCAGGGGAAATTGCAAGGCATCCCCCAGAGTCTCAGAGATGCGAAGTGAGAGAGGTTGTGTGAGTTACTGAGGTTTATGCTGGAGAAGATGAGTATAGAGCTATTGGGACTGGAGAACTGATTTTAATGTGACCTAATTTATATCTACCAACTTGAAGATTAAACATCTAAAACCCTATTACTTCATTACTAGTTAATTCATTATGTGTTTGTTACAATAATCTATCTGACATCACACTGTATCATGTGTCATTATGTGGTTCCACCTTGATCAGTTTTCAGCTCAACAATTTAAAATCCTTTCTCCAGGACCTTATTTTGGTCTAGAATGGATTAATCTATTCTCAACTGCCACATGTTTTTAGACACTATACAAATCACATTTTAACATATTCATTGATTCAAGGTTTAATGGCTTATAATTCAGTGCAAAAAGACATGGGCAATGAAGCAAAAATGTGAGCAGTTCACCAAATTACCATTTTGAGTATATGCACATTAGTCCTTTGGATGGGATCATGCCTCAAACCCATTGAAATACACCTCAACAAAACAATAAGTAAACAAGGGGGAAGAGGAGACTACGTGAGGTTTTGAGTGGTGAAGACATGAAGTCTGTAAGGCTATGGAGAATAATTAAATGTGATATTTATATTTCAAAATAGGTAAAACTTCTAATGGCAGAAGGTAAGGAGTCAGTGGAGAAAAACAGAAAATGCTGGCAGAAAGAAACAGGGGCTAGTGGCACAAGGTCTCTTAGAAAGTGGAAAGAAGTGGGATCTAGACCACAAATCTGGATGTCCTTACAGAGGATTCACATACAAATCTTATTCAAATACATCATGGATTCGTACTGAACCTTCAGGGTGGATTTTAATGACAACCTGGTTGCCTTAGTCCATTCAGGCTGCTGTAACAAAATACCTGAGTAACCTAGAAATAGAAATTTATTGCTGACAATCCTAGATGCTAAGAAGTCCAAGATGAAGGCATCAGCAGATTGGATATCTGGTGATGGTCTGCTTCCTTGTTGATGGACAACTATCTTTTCACTGTCAGCTCACATGGCTCAAGAGGAAAAGGATCCAGGCTTCTTTTACAAGGGCACTAATCCCATTCGTAAGAACCCCACCCTCATGACCTAATGACCGCCCCAAAGCCCTACTTCTTAATACCATGATCTTGGGGTGAGGATTTCAAAATAAGAATTTTGGGAGGACACTAGCAGTCAGATGATAGCCCTGGTTTAACCCATGTGGCTCCTGTTCTCTCCCCTAGCACCCTTGTATTTTCCCTTCTACCACTCATCACAATCTGTACTTGTATATTCATTTATCTGTCTGAATGCCCATCTCCACACTAGGATACAAACTTCTTAAGGGCAGGGTTTACATCTGCTGTGGTCACTGTTATACAATCTCCCTAGCACAGTGCCTGGTACACAGCAAATATTCCATAAATATCAATATTTGTGGATTGATCAAATCAGGATAGATACAAGAACAAATTTAAGATTACTTAGCTTCACTGATTAAAATTTCAATCCTGAAATTGTCCTGATCTCACTTTGGCCTACTTGCCTTTCTCACTTAAATGAAGTCCTAAAATGAACTGTAGCCCAGTAGTCCTTATACCTTTGTAAAACTTCATTGATATTGAGGGATTTCAATCCAGTTTTGATAATATTGCAGCCAAGTCTATCCACATCACTAAAGCCTATCAGCCAGACTGTCATTCTTACTCTGATGCTATTTAGAATGTGCAATGAGCCACCAGATTCCACTTCCTAAAAACTAATTTCCCTAGAGCTTTTGCTCTATTATTTTATCAATGCCCCTGAGGTCAGAAACTATGATTTTGTCTCTCCTGAACAGCACAATGTCTCATTAAAACTTCTTCCTATAAGCGTGAGTTTTTCTTTAGAACTGCAAGGAACTTTCAAGGATCATGAAGGACCTTTGGTTGGATATCAGCTATTTTTAGTGCTTTGAGAGCAACAGCACAGTCAAGTTCATTAATGACCTAGAAACAATTAATTCAATATATATTCTGATTCCTTGATTGACACTGTGGGTTTTTTTTTTTTAGATTTGGAAAAAAAAATTACTGCTTGTTTAATCTTTTAAAAATATATGTTCTTACAATTTTTTTTTACATATTCCAACAACCAAGTTGGAATAACATATTTGAATATGAATATGGGCAAGTCTGATAATCCAGTAATTTATATTTTATATGGCCTGCTTCTACCTAAGGAGAGGAAGACAGACAGTAATCATTTATCTATCCAACAAATTTTTATTGACTGTCCCCATATTCTAAGAACAACTCTAAAGGCCAGGGATACAGCAGTGAACTATGAAATAACTAGGACTCTTTAGTTGTGGTAGGAGAGAATAAAAAGAAGCAAAAAGAAAAAGTAAAATCTGTATATGGATTATATGATAATAGGTTGTAGGAAGAACAATTTAAAAAGAAGAGGGGATGAGGAATGCCAGGAACAGGCATGGTGAAGATATCATTATTAAAAACAAAATAAAAGGATAGCCTCATTCTGAAGATATCCGAATAAAGGATGGAAAGAGGTGAGGAAAGAAAACAAGGGCATATCAGGCTGATGCAGGTTCTGGTTGAAGGACTTGAAAGCATGAAGTACCTGAAGCAGGACTTTGCTTGGACAGTTGTGGGAATGGAAGGAGACCAGAGTGACTGGACCAGAGGAAGAGGAGTAGGAGCTGAATCTGAAAGGCCACAGGAATAACTAGTAGATTATTATAAAGACCTTCAATTTCATTTTGAGGAAAATCAGAAGTAACTGACGTATTCTGAGCAAAGAAGTGACCTGATGCCACCTAGACTGGAGCAGCCTCACTCTGCTGATGGGTGGGATACAGGCTGAAGTAGGGACACTGGTCAGGAGGTGGTGTAGCAGCACGGCGGGGGAAAGTCAGTCGCCGGGCCCAAGCTGGTAACCATGGTGATGGTGAGAAATGGGCAAATTCTGGGTTATATTTTGAAAGAATGCTGGCTGGATTTGCTGATTGGATTGGAATTGGGAGTATGAGAAGAAGAGAAGAGTCAAAGACAACAGCAAAGTTCTGCCTGAGATCAGGAAGGCTCCAGGAGGAGCAAGTTTGCTGGGAAACAGCAAGACTTTGGTTTTGGACATGTTAGGTTTCAGGTATAGAGGAGACATCATGGTGGAAATGGCAGGAAGGCAGTTGAATATGAAAGTCTGTATCAGAGGAGAGATCCAGATCAGGAGAGACTTGACAATGGCATATAGACTTTAAAGTCTTGTGATTAGATGACGTGTAAGAGATACGCAGAAGGAGGACAGAAGACTGCAAGGACTGAGCTTGGGACATGTTGATGCTAAGACTTTGAAAAGCTGAGGAGGATGCAGCAAAGGAGGATGTCGAGTCCTCAAGGGAAAAGGGGGAAAGCCAGGGGAATGAGATGCCTTGAGAACCTGGAGAAGAGAGGTGTCTTCTCTAAATGGTAGGTATTAAGCATCAGTGTAGAGACACCTGCTTTGTATTTGGTCATGAGATTCACATGCCTCGACTTATGTATAGATTAACATTAAATTTAATTTGCGTATTTTGGAGAATTGGTCAATTTATGAGAGAAACAAAAGAGGAAAGAACAAATGCCAGAAATTATGAAATCTTCAAGATTAACTGATTACATATCAGTGAACTAAAATTAAATTACATTAAGATTGCCATTAAATCAGTTTAGTAGTGCTTCACAGTGAAGATTATTTTAATACTTGGCTCAATTTTTTTAAAAAAATGAATATTTTGAGTTACAGTTTATACATTAAGGGGGAGGCCATTCTCCATTCACATATTCACATATTATATAAATTGAACTTTTTTCCAGACAACTGCACAATTTAAATAAGTTTTGACCCATTTCTTAGTCACTGCCCTGACTGGACTTGACCTGACTGGGGAGCACACATTAAGTTCAAAGAACACTCTGCCCTGAGATTAGCTAAACCTATAAGAATAGGCTGCTTTAAAATGCAAATATGTAAAATTAAGAAGGAAGAGAATTATATTGGAGTAAGCATCTTATTTTGGAGAAACATTAGAACTGAATTTTATGCCAATGATAATATTCTAGCTTTGTATTATCACAGAAATTATGATTTTGTTTTGTTTTATCTTTTAACTAAAACCAAAGTCAAAAGTTTCTTACAAGTATGAGAAAAATGAATTTAAAAGTAAAATAGAGCTATGTGGGATATATGCAGCATTGCTTCTACTATTTCATAAAATCATAGCTCAGAACTGTAACAGTCTATATTACTACACCTAAAGCAACAACATACAAAGTTGTACGTAATTATATTTTCCCCTTTTAGAAATAGAGAGAATAATACCAATCCTGTTTACCTAATCAGACAAAATTATGTATTTTAAAGCATTGTAAAAACTGTAGAATATCGTACAACACCAAAGGAGTAATTCAGCATGACTTTCCTTTAATGGATGAAAAGTTTTAAAGCACTAGTTATTTTTCAATTGATAGGAAGGCATTTATCTGTAAATTCATATATCCTCAGGCCACTGTGCTGATATTCAAATTTAGTTATTCAAAATGTGGCTTTCATTTGTGTGTGTGTGTGTGTGTGGGTGTGTGTGTGTAACAGAGTCTCCCTCTATCACCTAGGCCTGAGTGCAGTGGCACAATCTCGGCTCTGAAACCTCCACCTCTCAGTCTCAAGCAATTCTCAGGCCTCAGCCTCCCGAGTAACTGAGACTACAGGCACGCACTACCACACCCGGCTAATTTTTGTATTTTTTGTAGAGACAGGGTTTTGCCATGTTGCCCAGGCTGGTCTCAAACTCTTGAGCTCAAGCCGTCTGCAGGCCTCAACCTCCCAAAGTGCTGGGATTACAGGCATGAGCCACCGCGCCTGGCTGGGATATTTTTATGTTGAACATTTCCATTCTAGCCACACACTTCTTTTCTGGACTTCATTAACATATATACATATTTTAGACCAGCATTTTGAGGTTAGAAGTTATGAATCAAATACCAAGGTTTCCTGATATATTAGACAAAACAAAATTGAACCCTGGTATGTTTGAATTGTGAGTAGTCCTGGTACACTATGATTTTCTGGTTCAGAAATAAAAGCCTTAAATGGCCTCTTAAACTCCAAGGATTCTTAGCCATTCAATATCTCCCTATGTCATTTTGATGAGACTAGTGTAAATGAATCATAGGCACATAGATTAAATTCCCTATGAAATACTCACGACTATGAAACATTTAAGAAAAAGTGTTTCGGTAAAGACTCAAATATGTTTTGCTGACTCCTCAATATTTTCAGGATGGACATAGATTCCGTCAGCACATTCGACAGAAGCTAACAGTGACCAAAAGTGTCCACATTTGCCCTTATATCACCAGTCTTCATGATTCCTTGAATTGTGAGGAAGAAAAGCTCTTCAACAATACAGTTCACATTTCAGTCTCAGTAGCTGGGGTAATCTGATCTCCAGATTTTACTCTAGGCTTACTTTGAATGTGACCCTAGTAAGTTTAAAATTCTTTATACAGCCTACCTTACATTCCTGACTAGCTAGTTAGCTAAATAGAAATGAGGTTAGATCAAAAGAGGACTACCTTATACAAAAGTATAGGTATAGGCAGTTTTCTATCTATTTAGTGAATTATCACAGAAGTCCTCAAAATGGCCTTCTAGGAGTCTAGGAAAAGTAAACGTATTTTCCATATGCATCCACAATCTGTCTTAGTAGTATAACCAAGAAATAATGTCTTCTGATTTTAATGCAAATTACACCCATTTCCAAATATGCTGGCTTTTTGAAACAATATTTTAGATTATGATTTACAATGGAATTTCAAAAATGCAGCCATTTACACTAGGTGGTTTCTTATTTCACTTTATGTACACATGAGTCATTTTTCAGCTTTAAAGTTTTAAAGAATTCATCTCAGTATTTTGGTGTTTCAGCACTTTCTATTTTGAAAATGAGTCATATATTGATGTGGTCAGATCTATGATCCCTCAAACCATTAAAAGTTATAACTCTGTGATAAATATAATGTTGCAGTGTTCCAAATTGGTAACTCATATTAAATTTAAGAACAGGAATTACCTACAAAAAATTTCCGAGTCACCTTATATCTGTCTCTGTGATAATGTCATGCTCCCTAGCGATGCTCTCAAATGGTAGAATGAGTCACTGGCCCTTGTCTTTTCAAATTTTATCCATGAAAATAAAAGTAAACTGCTAAAGATAATCTGGAATTTTGTACTCTAGCAGGTTTCAAATAGAATTGCTTCTGTGTTTTTTGCTGTAAAGTTGCTCCCATGGAGATTATAATTCTGATTTTTTTTCCTATTCTATGCATTTCAAGAGCTAAAATCAGTGTGGGAAAGGATAGCTATATATATCTATACCTCTCTATATATTCCAATTAAGATAATGACGGGTTTAACTTTGTGTATTACTTAAACCTAATAATGATTGATAGATAGATAGATAGATAGATAGATAGATAGATAGATAATCTCCAAGATTTTAAAGTATTAGGTAATAAGTGCACATAAGATTTTGTACTTTTTGTTATTTTCTTCTCTTAAATTATACATCAGATTTTCTTGTCTCCAATTGCTGAGGGTGTATCTTCTCTTCTTATTTGCTATCAACATTATGACTAAAAATATATCCTCCAACATGCCTAAAAGTCTTATTTTAGATAGGTGGATTTCAAACCTTGCTTTGCTTATGGGTAAATTAGGCAAAGAGAGGGTGCTGTGGTGGAGGAGCTCCATCGTCATCCGTCTCCAACCTTGAAGAGCTCAATTTGGAAACCAGTGTGGTAGCCCTGTGTAGTGAAAGTCATTTACTAACTGCTCTTCCATGACAACCACAGTAAATATTATGCTACAATGTAGACTCTAAAATAAGAGATTAAAAGCTAATATTGATCTACGAATGTCTGACAATAATAGCACCACGAATAAACCCAAGTCCAACCACACTTTATTGCATCTCCCCCAGAATTCATGTGTTGAAGTCCTGACTCCTGCTATCTGAGAATGTGACCTTATTGAAAATAGGGTTGTTGCAGGTATGATTCATTAAGTGAAGGTGAGAACATATTGCAAGAGAGTAGGTCCCTAATCCAATGTGCCTCATGCCTTTATAAAAAGAACACCATATGAGGAGACAAACATGTCCACAGAAGGAACATCATGTGAAGACTGGACGGATGGTACTACAAGCAAAGGAACTACCAGAAGCTACAAGAGAGAACTGGAACAGCTCCTTCCCTAGCTCCTTTACAGGGAGCATGGCCCTGCCAACACCTCGATAGTGGAATTCTCACCTCCATAACTGTGAGACAACACATTTCTGTTTAAACCACTCGGTTTGTGATACTTTGTTTCAGCAGAAAACTCATACACCACTCATTCTTCAATTTTCTGCATTCTGACTTCAACTCCTACCATACCAATGAAGTGCTTTTCACTAAGTAGTGGCCTCTTTTCAAGTCAGTCAGCTCATTCTACTTGTAGCTTTTCAACTACTGACTTTCCCTTTATGAAGCCTCTCTTGATCATTACTGTCTGATTTTTTTTTTTTTTTTTTACTAACAGTTCTGAATACTCCTCATTTCATTCCTTCAACAATCATCAAGAGTTTATGTGTCACATAAAAAGAAAAATTTTCGATGCATAAAAGTTTCTATGTTAAGGGAACATAAAGTCAGGTGGGAGAGAGAAGTAAATCAGTGAGTAGATTTTCATTGTACACAGTATGAGAATATATGGGAAGCCCTCTTAAGCCCATTCTACAGGTTTAGGCAGACATCCTTTTAAAAGGTGGTATATTAGATATGAGCTGGAACATGAGGAGGGATTACCTAGACAGGAATGGAAGATGTAAGACCTGAGCCAATGGAAAGAGGGTGTTCTAGGCAAAAAGAGCAAAGCAACTTGGCTCGGAGACAAGAGAGAATCATGAACCCCAGAGAATTGTGATGAAAACCGTGTGCAGAATGCAAGAGAGGACCTGACAAAAGAATAGAACAGGCGTCGCGTTCTGATGGGCCATATATGCAATGTTACAGTTCGGGCTCTATTCTGAAAGCAACAGATAGTCACTGAAAAGTCTTAAGCAGGAAATATATATTATCATATGTATCCTTTAGAAAAAAAATGTTCTGAGTATTGTGTGAAAAACAGATTAGTGGGAGTAAGCAAAGCCAAATACAGAGGATACAGTCAGGAGGTGGTGGTAATATTTCAGAAGACAGATGATGGTGGCTGCTATGGTTTGAATGTTTCTCCCCTCCAAAATGCATATTGAAATGTAATAGTGATCGTAACAGTATTAAGAGGTGGGACCTTCATGAGGTAATTAGGTCATGAGGGCTCCAGCCTCATGGAAAGCATTGGTGCCCTTATCAAAGGGCAAGTTCAGTCCCTTCTTGCTCTCTCCTGCCCTCTCACCTTCTGCCATATGATGTTGCAACAAGAAGGCCCTCGCAAGATGCTGGCACCTTGATATTGGACTTTCCAGCCTCCAGAGCTGTAAGAAATAAGTTTCTGTTCATCATAAATTATCCAGTTTTAGGTATTTTGTTATAGCAACACAGACTGACTTAGCCTAACCTAAAGTAATACCCATGTATATAAAAAACTTTGGAGAATACTAGAGGTGAAACTGATATGACTTGACAGTTGATTGGACATGAGGGATGAATAAAACAATTCAAAATGATTATCAAGTTTCTGGCTTGTACAATTTAATAAAATCTGATGTCACTCATTCGGACTGAAATATGGGGGAGGAGAAAAGGGGGAGGAGGTAGAGCAGATTCGATGAGATGGGAAAGGGATGGAGGCAGGGAGGCTCTCTTGGACACATCAGTGAATTTGGATATCTTGTGTAGACATATCTAAAAGATAAGCCTAGGGTCTAGGGGATCCAGATGAAAGACTGATAACAGGAATGCCTGAGAAGGCATGGATGTGAAGAAGACCACCAGCATATCACAATCATCTGTGGAATTTCTGAATAACTTAGGTGCCTGGGCCCCATTCCCTTGTAATTCTGATTCAGATGATCTAGCATAGCAAGTGGATGGCTGCATTTTAAAAGGATTTACAGGTGATTCTGATGCATACCCATGGTTAAATGCCTCTGGAATATGGGGTAAAAGCAGAAAGGGCTGATGACAAAACACAAAAGAACACTGTCATTTCAGAGGTAGGCAGAGAATAAAGAAACCCCAAAGAAGACTGACAAACTGCAGGCTGTTAGCTAGGAGCCCATGGGGGAATAGACTGTTTTAAGCACAGAGAGTGATCAACACTCTTCAAATACTGAAGAGAATCTGAGTAAAACAAAGACTAAAAAAAAATTCCTGGATTTAGCGCTAAAAATGTCAGTATATTTGGTGTAGGAAAGTGCAAAATGGAGAGTAAGGATGTAAAATTCTTTGGCTGTTGGAGGAAGGCAGTAGGCAAAGGGGGACCCATGAAAACTTGCTTTCACGTTGTTTTGCTTTGCTTTTTGAAGGGAGTGTTTTAGATATGTTTAAATGCCCATGTTAAAGACTTAGTTCAAGGCTAAAGCTGGTGATCCAAGACAAGTGGCAGGTGAAGGAGCAAGTCAACTGAAAAGGCAGAAGCGGGTGGGATTCAAGGTACAGGAGCAGGTTTCCACCTCAAACAGAAATAGGATGGAAATGTCTATATGACCAAGACACAGGGTTTTTATTGGGAGAAAAGGACTCAAGGCTGACTAGAGACATGAATGGGATTTTGGTAGCATTGAGGCTCCATCCAATTGGGTCTAGAGAGTATGAACTTGCTGGAGCACCAGTGTAAGTGGTTGTGTTTTCCTCTGGAAACACAAGGGTTAAAAATGGGGCGATCACACAGGTGGATTAATCCTGGCTTGTTATCTCCTATTTGGGTTCATGAGGATAACAATGAAGGGTTAGTAAGAAAGCAGCTTAGAAATAATACTATTAGGTCTTTAATCTAATAAAGGGAGCTACAAGTAAAGGAAACTATGCTAAGAGTGTGGGATATTTGAGTTTAAGATTCTGAGGTTGGTTGGAGCAGTTCTGGCTGATGACAAGGTTCAGAGTGTGGCCATGGAGGTGAATTGCCAAGGTAAAACTGAAGTCAAGGTCAGTGGATTTAAGGAAGACAGAGACAAGACAATAAGGCTTTAGTTCTCACCCCTGATTGCATATTAGGGTCATTTGGTGGATATAAAATCTTTCAACACGTCAACCCCTGTGAAATCAGGATCTTCATGGATAGAACCAAAGCATGAACACTTTTTAAAAGTACAAAGATTGAGAACCACAGAACTCAGTTGTCTGTTTTGTCTAACTGAATTCTGAAGTCACTCAAGGTCACGAATTGTAGGGATATTTTTGATTTTAACACTTTTACCCAGCAAAGTATTGAGATGAAGGGAATGGAAAAATAGCCAGCATGGGGAAGTAACAAAGAATTCCAACAGCTCTAAAATATTTTGCGGTTTATTATAAAAAGATAAATGGACGAGTATTATATTGTCAGACTTCTTTCTTATGATAACCTAGAGAAGTCTCCTATACTTTCATTTCCTTTTTTGTGTGGCCCCCTAGAGTTGGGAGTATAAATAAATCCCCACTTTCTTTGTAAAAGTTCCATGAGGCAAGTTAGAGCTATAGGCCTATGAAATCTAGACTCAACTCTGCAATTTCCATCTTCACACTTCAGATGGCTGTCTTAGATTTAGTTTCTTAGATTAGGGCCTGCCCTTACTAGTTTTTCAATTACCACCCTCTCCCAGAGACTGGGCAACTGATCAGATCTATTTCAGAGGTTGTATATTAGCATTACCCTTTGCTTCACACACACAAAAAGCTCAAAATTAATGGCTATCCTTTATGTTTCCTGGAGTGAGCACCTTCATCTGAGATGCATTGAATAGGAAGCCAGCTGAGTTCTTCTTGTCACCATGGTGACTTTAGCATCCCTGAATTATAGGTTCTCATAAGAGTTCACCCAGGTGAAGGCTTTGAATATGATCAGAAAGCAAACCTGCGAGGCCCCTAAATGATGCTTCAGCTTACGAAAATATCAAAATAATGATTAGATATTCCTTAGCATAGTGGCTAATTCCTAATAGTTTCTCATTGATTAAATCTGAAAGATATTTTCCTCCCTGTTCTCCTTCCTGCAGCTACAAAGCCCAGGCTTTTCCTGGGAAGTCCAAGGTTGCAAAAGATCTTGGTTATAAACAACAGTAGTCAGAATGTCCCTAGCAAGCCAGGCTTTTAATTTATCAAGCATTCCCTGGCAGTGAGGCATCCAAATCATTTTACTTGACTTTTTCCTTACCTGATAAATCAGCAAAGAACAAGAATATGATGCTAAATTAGGCTGTGCAAGAGTGAAAGCCAAAGTTTGCAAATTTTCTGTGTCCAACAATTATGTGAAATCTGAGAAATGAACTCCAATCAGTAATATTAATGACTTAGATTTGTACCACTTTACAGTTCAGTATATTTATATGTTATAGTTTATATTTTCATATCTTTTATATCATCTGATCTTTAAAAGAGTTACAACTATTGCCTCTTTTTAAAAGAAACTGACTTTCGGCTTCAGAAGATAAAACTTGCCAGAAGTTAAACCTGAAATTAAGTGGCTCACTGGACTCCAAGTTCAAAATCAGTTATTTTGACTTAGAAAACATAGTTCTTTCCGCTACACTATTTTCTTAAAATATGTATATATGTACGTGTGTATATATACACACACACACACACACACACAAACACATACCCACACACTATATATATGAATGCATGCATATACACATATATTTTAAGAGAAAAATATAATTCCAGGGGGAAAATGTATTGTTGCAGGTATCAATAACCATTTGGGACAAATTTAAAAGGTCTTAATTCTAACCTGCTGTGAAAAGTCATGCCAGAGTTATTACAACATCAAAAAGTAAAATAAAGCAACTGCAGTTCCATCTGATGTAGCTGACTTTTTGATGAGACTAAAACTTGTAGTTCATCATCCCCATCCAAGTTCAGGTCTCAAGTCTATGATCTTGGCTACCTTAATGTATGGCTATTGTTATATTGATGATCACATTGGCTTTTTATTTGTTTTCGGCACACCACGATCTCTCTCCCTTTCTTCTGCTTTTCTCCACTCAAAAGAAGAGGGGTATTTTTCTTCGACATTTGCCTCTCCCATGCCCAGTCTTCAGGAGGACCTACTGTAGTTGCCAAAGCACATCAGCACCTGGGAGACTATTTTAGAAAGATTGACCTCATTCTCCTGAGACTTACCATCAGCCCAATTCTTAGACAACATAAGGTCTGAAAACACAGAGTCGGGTGCTATGAACTTAAAGAAGTACTTTAGACCATGGCAAATTCATCACTCCTCCAAAGTGCTGACTAATATCTTGGGCTAGTTCTTTTTCAGTTCAGCTCATATCCCATCATCACCACATCTCTTCAGTCTTTTTGTCCTGATTCTTTATTGTTGTGATCACTACCCAGTATGAAAACCCCTCCTTTGGACTTGCTCTTACCACATTTCATTGATATTAAGATGACACTGATTGTGAGATTATTAATTGTTTAACGGTTTTTCAGGAGAAAAATAAACACTAACCTTATTAAATGAGCACATCAATTGCATGATTCGTCCAAATTTTAGAAATGCTAAAATAATAAATAATGCTTCAAAATTGTCAAAGATACAGAATATTGTTGCTCACAACCTCATTTGGCATAGTTTCTTCTGCTCCAACATTTTCTGTAAGACCCTACCCTCTCACTTTCCTGTACCTCTAGTACAGTGATGTTCAATCAGATTTTCTGTGGTGATGCTGATGTTCTAAAATCTGTGCTGTTCAATATTAGACAACTACATCTTCTACCTGGAACAAACTTTTTCTTCCTATGCTAGCTTGTCCTGTTGCCCTCAATAACAACCCTAATCACAGTGATAATTTCTTCAGATTCACCTCCACTTCACTTTAGAAAGACAAAGTTGTGGACGTGGTCACCTCCAGCCCTGCCTCCCAGTACCTGGAGCTCTGTTGTTCTGCTCCATCTCTGAGGCTTGAAACTGTCTCAACTTCCCCTCTCTACCTAAATCCATTATCTTCCTACCACTTAAACTTCCTAGCTCACCCTGATCTTGGTATGTACCCTCATGAGAACAACCAGGTCCCGAGACCTTTTATAAACCTTGATACCCACTGCCTTCTGTACCTTCTAGACTGTTGAGCGTTACTAGAAAAAAAGATTAGTCATCTTGACTGGATGTTCCATGAATCATGCTATTTACATTTAAAGAAGGTTCAATGCTTCTCCGCAATGCTATTCAACAAGTGATTAAAAAGCTTTAAGTTACTTTTAAGCTCACAATTTTACCTCACTTTCCTTTACTGTCAATAGGAAATAGTAATGGCAATGATAGTAAAAACAGCTAACGTTTCTGTGCACTTATAACGTGGTATATACTACTCTACGCAGTTTATATGCATCATATCAGTTAACTACCATAAATACTATTTGAGCTGTATTCTACTGGCCTTACTATTTTTTTATCACTTTACAGAGGAGAAAATATATATAAAGTAGCCTCTTTGTGCTGAGAGGATAGAAGCCCTCTTACATGTAATGGATTTTAATCCCTCATTTGAAACCACTACTCATTTCTGTTCTTTTCCTGTATTTCAGAGAAATAAGGTTTTCCCTTTCCACACTAAATGGATCCATGAGTGCTCTTAATTCTATCCCCATTCTATCCTTCAGGACCTTTCTCTTAATTCCACCCCCTGTTCCATCCTTCGGGGCCTCGTCTGTCTCTGACATCTTCAGTCTATTCCTCCTTTCCTTCACTTACTCCTGCCCCAGCTCACAATGGTTCTTTCCACTCTATCTACAAATTCTCACTTAACGAACAGAAAGGCAAAAGATCTTCTCCCGAATTTGTCATTTTTTCTTCAGTCCCTTCCCTTTGCTTTACCCCTTTAAGCTTCCTGAGAGAGTGGGAAGGGCAGTGTGATGCAGTGAGGAACATGTTCCCAAACAGCCATCAGGGAAGAGGCCACATAGACGCCGTGGCACAAACATGGTAGTACTCAGCTTTAATCTGCAACAAATGAAAATGAGCAGACTGATGCACAGAGGAATTATGTGGCCTCTGCCTTCTGATCCAACTATTGAGACATTTGGTCTACATCTCATTAAGAATTATTTCTGGCAATTTTTCAATTACATGGTTGTTTCTTCATTTTGCCTGGTAGTTCTTTATTTCTCAAATGGTAGAACGCTCAGCATTCCTTTAAGCCTTTGCAGTATGATTTCTGTCTCTATCAGTTCTGATTGCTATAATTGAGTTGCTAAAAAGTCAACATGTGACCAAGTTTTTTTGGCTATTATTATCATCTTTCTTAGCATTTAAATATAAGATGATCAGCCACTCTAATCTTTTCTCCTTTTCAATTACAATGGAAACACTGCTTAAATTTATTGATAGGAATTCTACATCTTGGCTAATACATAATTCTCAGATGACTCCTATTACTCTCAACCCTGGTGTTACTCCATGATTGTATTACTTTATATGGAAAAAAGGAATTTTTATAGATGCAATTAAGGTTACTAATCAGCTGACCTTAAGATAGGAAGATTATCAGGGTGGTTCTAATCTAATCACATGAGTCCTGTAAAACCTATAAAAGCAGAGTGTTTTCTTTAGCTAGAAGCAAAAGAGGAAGTCAGAGAGATGAACTGTGAGAGGGGAGGTCCTCCATTGCTGAGATGAAGATGACCAATGGGGCAAGAATCCAAGAGTGGCTTCTGGGAGGTCACAGGGGGCTACAGCCAACAGTTAGCAAAAGAACAGGGATTTCTATCCTATAATTGCAAGAAATTGAATTCTTCCAACAGTGGCAGTAATGAGCTTGAGAGATGACCTTGATTCCAGATAAGATCACAGCTGGTTAACACCTTAATTTCAGCCTTGAGCTTGAGACTCTGAGCAGACAAACCAGCCCTGTTATCCTGAATTTCTGACCTAAAGAATTGCAACAACAACAAAAAAAAGGATATTGTTTTAAGTTGCTAAGTGTATGGAAATTTGTCACTCAACAATAAAAAAAAGACTACAGCCAAAACATTTGGATAATTTATTGCTGCATCATTCATATCTTAAATAAGAAAAGGGTGTCTCAAAGCTCTGAAACATAAATCTGCCCATTTTCCTTTAAAATAAAAGTTTGCTCAAGTGTACATTGGAAAACATATGCTTTATTAAAAGAACATCCTCTTTAAAATATAAGTAGATGACTATATTATTCATGAATTATTTTATGGCATTACAAACCAATGTCTGGTGTCCTTTTTAGGGTCTGTTAATGTATTAATGTAAAGTTTGTTGGATTCCATAAAATAACAGTTGGTCTCTAAAGTATTTAATGAAATGAGGTTTCTATACATCAAACATTTAAACAAAAGTCAATGAGAGAATTAGATGGTTTAAACAAAATGGTTATATGGAACCATGATGATGGGCATTTCATGTTTATGTGTATATCAAAACATCAAATTGTTCATTGGAAATATATACAGTTTCAATTTGTCGGTTATATCCCAATAAAGCTGAAAATACTATTGAATTGTTAAAAAATATATTGAACCATGGATTTCTTTATTCAAGGGTGACTGCTTTACAGAACAAATGGGTGACTTAATTTCTTAATTTGGAAATTCTATTATGTAATTTTAGTTAAGCTAACTGCAAGTTTGCAGTTTACAAAAATGGAAAGAAAGCTTTTTTATAATAGTGAGATCCCATCTGTACAAATTTGTTTTTTAAATGCTAAACTAAAATAGAAAACATTAATATTTTAATAGTGAAAGGATAAGCATTAGTTTAACTTTCAGTGGTAAAAAATCATATTAACATCCAAATCATGTCACAAGTTATTTGCAGTATGAGAACAGTCAATATTTTGATTAAATAAATTAAGGTAATAACGTTAATGAACAGTGAGCTAAAATACTAAAATGCATTGATGATAGAAGCATGTCTAGACCCTGCAAATATATATGCTTCTATTGCTTCCTATGCCTCAAACATAAATAAGATCTTTAATTTCTATCTTAAGAATTATGGCTGATAAATATGCTCCTACTTTGTTTGCTCTACAATCTCAAATTATAATACTTCTGTTGTTTGTCTTGTTTTTCAAAATAGCCCAAAAGACCTATCAGGAAGGTTTGGATTTTGTACACATTTATTCATACTTCCCCTGTTCAGTCCCTAGTGAATAGTCTGCTCTACAACCACATTCAGGCAATGAGAATTCAGTTAAGTACCAACTTTGAGTCCAGCCCTTCCCCTTCCAGTAGCATTTTTAGTTCTTCAGATATATGTGCCTTGACTCACTTAAGGTTATCAATTGCCATTCCTCAAATTTAACTGGATGGTGATAAGTCTGAAGGTGTGAATGGTATTCCAATAGAGAATACCCTGGGACCATGTATTCTTTTCAGAAAAGTCACAAAGCAGGTGGCACTGATATTTTGTCACTGTCGAAAGATTAAAAAGATAGTAATAAGAGGTTCTTAAAAAATGTTCCAAATTCTGGCCGGGAGCAGTGGCTTATGCCTGTAATCCCAGCACTTTGGGAGGCCGAGGTGGGTGGACCACGAAGTCAGGAAATCGAGACCATCCTGGCTAACACGGTGAAACCCCGTTTCTACTAAAAAATACAAAAAAATTAGCCGGGCGTGGTGGCGGGCGCCTGTAGACCCAGTTATTCGGGAGGCTGAGGCAGGAGACTGGCGTGAACCCAGGAGGCGGAGCTTGCAGTGAGCCGAGATCGTGCGACTGCACTCCAGCCTTGGCGACAGAGCGAGACTCTGTCTCAAAAAACAAACAAACAAACAAAAAGGTTCCAAATTCTAGGGTTTTATCTTATTATTCTTTTTCCAAAACTGGGGCATATTCTAAGTTCATTGTCACATGTATTTCATATTTTATTCTTATCTAGCACTGAATTTTATATAAGCAATATGCTTTCTATCACTTTCTAACTGCATTATGTATTATCCCTTCACCCCACCCCAAAGCCTTTTGTTCAGCCGGTGATATCAATGAATGCATCCTTTAGGGGTGTGGCTCAGGATTCAGTAACACATTGGAGTATGCGCTATTGCCTTGAATCATCAGATTTTTATATGAAGCCAAAATAGTTTTTATAAAATATAGATTGTTATTCATAGCAATGGTTTTTACTGCCAACCATGAGAGATGTTTGCTAGCCTCTGGTTACTTTCTGAACACAAAATCACCCCAGCACTGCTTATCCCTAAGGCAGAGGCTGAACAAGGATGGTGAAAATCTATGTACTTTCCAGGGTTGAGAGAAGAAATGATCCCACACATGACACCTGCTGACTCCTTGCACCTGTATCCATATTTTATCCTCAAGTAAGGAATATCTCAGTTCATTGTTCTTAAAGACATGTTTCTCGAAGAGTCATTCTTAAAGTTGTGTAAAACAGAATCATTATCCATGCCTACTGCTTACTTATCTGAATAGCAAAGAGAATAACAATTAAAATAAAAAATTGCTGCCACAGAATTCACTATAAATATGTTAATGGGACTCTCAAGACAACCCCTCTATAACTTTTCAAAACTTCAAGGGGTATTTTTAACTTAATAATGGAAGAAAAAAATGATTGCAATACACCCAATACACCTGTACCATAAAGAAGAACAAATCAAGTGGGAGCTGTCCAGTGTCATGAAAGAGCAGCAATGCAGGGCAGTGTTGTGGAATTCAGCAGGCAACACCGGCTCTGAACTGAATTATAACTATTATATCCTCATCTATGCTTCTATGTCTAGAAATGTCCCATAGAACTTCCTGCAATAGCAGAAATGTTCTATATCTGTGCTGTCCAATACAACAGCCACTAATGGATATTTAAATTTAGATTTATTAAAATAAAATTGTAATTTAGTTTCTTTCACATATGGCTAATAAATACCAATTTGGATAGAGAATGAGATTCTTTTTTTTAAAGATACTTATACCACCTATTATTTATTGGGCCCTAACCTCAAGCCAGAAGTTTATCCTTTTTTCCCACAAGTATTGAATAAGTATCTATTTTGTACCAGGCACTGTTCTGCAAACCCAGAATAGAACAACCTACAAGACAAGTAGGGTCCTGGCACCATAGACTTTTCAGCCTAATGTGGGGGATAGAAAAAGAATAAGAAAATAAATAATTCTATGATTTACTTTGGCATATTATATAGGGCAAGAGACTAGGTGTGCCAGGAAAGGGTAAGACTGTTCTTAGAAAAGGTAGTTGTTTTAGTCCATTCTCACGCCACTAATAAAGACATACCTGAGACTGGGTAATTTATAATGGAAAGAGGTTTAATTGACTCACAGTTCAGCATGGCTGGGGAAGCCTCAGGAAACTTACAACCATGGTGGAAGGGGAAGCAAACACGTCCTTCTTCACATGGCAGCAGCAAGGAGAAGTGTCAAACAAAAGGGGGAAAGCCCCTTAAAAAACTATCAGATCTCATGAGAACTCACTCACTATCACAAGAACAGCATGAGTGTAACTGCCACCATGATTCAACTACCTCCCACTTGGTCCCTCCCACTACACTTGGGGATTATGGGAACTACAATTCAGGATGATATTTTGGTGGGGACACAGTCAAACTACATCAGTGGTCAAGCATGGTCTGTCTAAGAAAGTGACCTCTGAGTGTTGTTATGGGTTGTATTGTGTCCCCCATCAAAATTCATGTTGAATTCCTAACCTCTCAGTACCCCAGAATGGGACCTTATTTGGAAATAGGGTTTTTGCAGATGTTAAGATAATATAGTTAAGATAAGATAAGATAGTTAAGATAAGGTCATATAGGAGTAAGATATGCCCTACTTCAATGTGACTGGTGTCCTTGTAATAGAAGGGAAATTTGGACACAGAGACATGCACAGAGAGAAGACGAAGGGAAAACATAGACAGAAAGCCATCTACAAGCTAAGAAAAAGACCTGAAACAGATCCTTCCTCACAGCCCTCAGAAAGAACCAACCCTGCCAACACCTTGATCTCAGACTCCTAGCCTCCAGAACGGTGAGATGATAAATTTCTGTTGCTTAAGGCACTCAGCTTGTGGTATTTTCTATGGCAGCCCTAGCCAACTAATGTAAGTAGCAACTTGAGGAAGGCGTGCAAATTGTGCATGTCATTTAATCCTCATAGCTGCCCTATGTGTTAGGCATTGGTGTCTCCATTTATCAGATTAGAATTTCAAGTTCAAAACTATGAAAATAATTTGCCTGAGGAAATATTTCTCTGATGTGGCAGAGTCAAGACAGAAGTCTGAGTTAGCCTTATCCCTAAGTCTCAATGTTTCTTATTATACACTTTGACTACCTTGACTTATCTAAATACACTCTCATCTGATTCAATGACAATGAAACAATTACTTTTACAGGTAAATAGATTAGTTTATATGGTTATGTATATACTGTAGTTTCAGTTAAAATAAAATTTTAAAGTCTAGCAAAGATGTCTTATTTGGCTTTTTCTTCAAAACTAACTTCATATTTGATTTGAATCTACTGTGACCTTTACCCTCTCAAGCATGGAGATACATACACGTATATGCATATGCACACATACACACATACGTCTACATATAATTTTAGTCTAATTTATAGCATTTTAGACTAATTTAAGCATTGTGATATAAAGTCTACATTACTCTTCTCTCAGCCTTTTCCCCCTGCCTTCCCTTGTATTTTACGTGTCCAGCCTGACACTCATATTATCTTGCTTCAGCATACATCTATTTCTTAAAGTCAGTTTTCTATGAAGACAGACAAAATCCCCTTATAATGAATACAAGCATGTTTATAGACCCTCACCTTCATCAAAGAGGCTTCAATTTCTCTTAAGAGTATAGGAAGCCGAAAATATATTCTGAAAATATAAGCTCAACACCTGCCTTCCTGAAAATATGGGTAGTGGAAAGCCCTTATGAGTGGATAGCCTATGATTTGTTTGCTCAGTTAGTGAAAAGAAACACTTCAGTTGGCAAAAATGTTTGCCCAAATGAGAATGGCTTTACAGAAATGTTCTAAATATGGCCTGACTCTAATCAAGCAATGCCATCTGCTTGATGAGTGACAAGGTCACAACTTCTATAATAGAAGCAGTATCCAGTGCCAGAAATGAAGACACAGAAGTCCAACTGTTGCCTACACTAAACATGGCTACGTATGTTGTAGGAGGCCTGTACGTGTCTGTTAGCTTCAGGTATGATCTTATCAAGAGGTACTTTGATTGGTCTTGATCCTGCTAATGATGAGGTGTAGACCCTTGACTGAATCACTTAATTTTCCTGACACTCAGCTTTTCTCCCTAGAAAATGTAGCTAACAATTTCTATTTCTCATGTTTGTGGTACGGATAAAATGAGGTCATACTCTTGAAGACATCTTGTGAACTGCAAAATAAAATGTAAGCAAAAGGCACAATTTTTCCATCTGTAAGGAATGGCTCCTAGAATAAAAAATGACTTTGAAGTAGCTTTTGAGTACTTATTGTGTACCAAGCACATGGCCAATAACTTTATTTGCATTACCTCATTTTATCTCATAATGACACTATCAATTATGTATTATTACAACTGCCATCTTCCAGAAGAGGCAACTAGTGCTTAAATGGTTTCAGTGAGTTGCCCAAAGTTCCCCAGCTATTAAGTGCCAGAGAGTGGATTTGAACCCACCTGTGTTCTTAACTATTTCTTCTCTTATCCCTTACACCCCTGCCAATGATAAAAAAGAGCAACTATTATTAAAATTATATTACTGAGATAATTTATTTGCTTCTGCTTGTGGAGACAAAAATTTTAAGATCATTATTTTTCAATTATAAGAAAAGAATAAAGATGACCAAATAGAAACAGCTCCGGCCTGCAGCTCCCAGTGAGATCAACACAGAAGGCAGGTGATTTCTGCATTTCCAACTGAGGTGCCCAGTTCATCTCACTGGAACTGGTTAGACAGTGGGTGCAGCCCACAGAGGGCAAGCAGAAGCAGGGTGGGGTGTCACCTCACCTGGGAAGCACAAGGGGTTGGGTTCCCTTTACCCAAGGGAAGCCTGTAAGGGACTGTGTCATGAGGAATGGTGCTACTCAGCCCAGATACTACACTTTTCCCATGGTCTTCACTACCCACAGACCAGGAGATTCTCTTGGGTGCCTACACCACAAGGGCCCTGGGTTTCAAGCACAAAACCGGGTGGCTGTTTAGGCAGACACCAAGCTAGCTGCAGGAGTTTTTTTTCGTAACCCAATGGCATCTGGAACACCGTGAGGCAGAGCCATTCAATCCCCTGGAAGGGGGCTGAAGCCAGGGAGCCAAGGGGTCTTGCTCAGTGAATCCCACATCAACAGAGCCCGGCAAGCTAAGATCCACTGGCTTGAAATTCTTGCTGCCAGTACAGCAGCCTGAAGTTGACCTGGGATGCTCTGTCTTGGTGTGGGGTGGAGTGTGTGCCATCACTGAGGCTTGAGTAGGTGGTTTTTCCCTCACAATGTAAACAAAGCTGACAGGAAGTTCAAACTGGGCAGAGCCCACTGCAGCGCCACAAAGTTGCTATAGCCAGACTGCCTCTCTAGATTCTTCCTGTCTGGGCAGGGTATCTCTGAAAGAAAGGTAGCAGCCCCAGTCAGGGGCTTATAGATAAAACTCTCATCTCCTTGGGACAGAGCACCTCAGAGGAGGGGTGGCTCTGGGCACAGCTTCGGCAGACTTAAATGTTCCTGCCTGCCAGCTCTGAAGAGAGCAGCAGATCTCCCAGCACAGCCCTTGAGCTCTGCTAAGGAACAGTCTCCCTCCTCAAGTAGGCCCCTGACCCTTGTGCCTCCCAATGGGGAGATACCTCCCAGCAGGGGTCAACAGACACCTCATACAGGAGAGCTCTGACTGGCATCTGATGAGTGCCCCTCTGGGATGAAGCTTCAAGAGGAAGGAACAGGTAGCAATATTTGCTGTTGTGCAACCTCTGCTAGTGATACCCAGGCAAACAGGGTGTGGAGTGGATCCCCAGCAAATTCCAGCAAACCTGCAGAAGAGAGGCCTGACTGTTAGAAGGAAAACTAATAAACAAAAAGCAATAGCATCAACATCAACAAAAAAGATGACCACGCAAAAATTCCATCCAAAGGTCACCAACAGCAAAGACCAAAGGAAGATAAATCCATGAAGATGAGGAAAACCAGTGCAAAAAGGATGAAAATTCCAAAAAACAAAATGCCTCTTCTCCTCTGAAGGATCGCAACTCCTCACCAGAAAGGGAAGAAAACTGGACAGAAAAAATGAGTTAGATCAATTCACAGAAATAGGCTTCAGAAGGTGGGTAATGACAAACTCCTCAAAGCTAAATAAGTATGTTCTAACCTAATGCAAGCAAGCTAAGAACCTTGATAAAAGGTTAGCAGAATTGCTAACTAGAATAACCAGTTTAGAGAAGAACATAAACAACCTGATGGAGTTGAAAAAACCACAGCACGAGAACATCATGAAGCTTACCATAGTATCAATAGCCAAACTGATCAAGTGGAAGAAAGGATATCAGAGACTCAAGATCAACTTCATGAAATAAAGCATGAAGACAAAATTAGATACAAAAGAATGAAAAGGAATGAACAAAGCCTCCAAGAAATATGGAACTATGTAAAAAGCCAAATCTATGTGTGATTGGTGTACCTGAAAGAGATGGGAAGAATGGAACCAAGTTGGAAAACACTTTTCAGGATATTTTCCAGGAGAACTTCCCCAACCTAGCAAGACAGGCCAACATTCAAATTCAGTAAATACAGAGAACACCACAAAGATACTCCTTGAGAAGAGCAACCTCAAGACACATAATCGTGAGATTCACCAAGGTTGAAACGAAGGAAAAAATGTTAAGGGCAGCCAGAGAGAAAGGTCGAGTTACCCACAAAGGGGAAGCCCATCAGACTAACAGTAGATCTCTCTGCAGAAATCCTACAAGCCAGAAGAGAGTGGTGGCCAATATTCAACATTCTTAAAGAGAAGGATTTTCAACCCAGAATTTCATATCCAGCCAAACTAAGCTTCATAAGTGAAGGATAAATAAAATTCTTTATGGACAAGCAAATCCTGACAGATTTTGTCACCACCAGGCCCGCCTTACAAGAGCTCCTGAAGGAAGCACTAAATATAGAAAGGAAAAACTGGTATAGCCACTGCAAAAACATACCAAATTGTAAAGACCACTGACACTATGAAGAAACTGCATCAACTAATGGGCAAAATAAACAGCTAGCATCATCATGACAGGGTCAGATTCACATATAACAATATTAACCTTAAATGTAAATGAGCTAAAAGCCCCAATTAAATGGCACAGGCTGGCAAATTGGATAGAGTCACGACCCATCAGTGTGCTGTATTCAGTAGACTCATCTCACGTGCAAAGACACACATAAGCTCAAAAATAAAGGGATGGAGGAAGATTTAACAAGCAAATGGAAAGCTAAAAAAAAAAAAAAAAAAAAAAGCAGGTATTGCAACCCTAGTCTCTGATAAAACAGACTTCAAACCAAAAGAGATAAAAAAAAAAAAAAAAAAAAGACAAACAAGGGCATTACATAGTGGTAAAGGGATCAATGCAACAAGAAGAGCTAACTACCTTAAATATATGTCCACCCAATACAAGAGCACCCAGATTCATAATGCAAGTTCCTAGAGACGTACAAAGAGACTTACACTTTCACACAATACTAGTGGGAGACTTTAACACCCCACTGTCAATGTTAGACAGATGAACGAGACAGAAAATTAACAAGGATATTCAGGAGTTGAACTAAGCTCTGGACCAAGTGGATCTAATAGATATCTACAGAACTCTTCACCACAAATCAACAGAATATACATTCTTCTCACCACAACATCACACTTATTCTAAAATTGACCACATAATTGGAAATAAAATACTCCTCAGCAAATGCAAAAAACCAGAAATCATAGCTAATAGTCTCTCAGACCACAGTGCAATCAAATTAGAACCCAGGATTAAGAAACTCACACAAAACAGCACAACTACATGGAAAATGAAAAACTTGCTCCCAAATGACTACTGGGTGAATAACAAAATGAAGGCAGAAATAAATAAGTTCTTTGAAACTAATAAGAATAAAGACACTATGTACCAGAATCTCTGGGACACAGCTAAAGTAGTGTTTAGAGGGAAATTTAAAGTACTAAATGCCCACAGGAGAGGGAGAAAGATCTAAAATCAACACCCTAACATCACAATTTAAAGAAATAGAGAAGCAAGAGCAAATAAATTAAAAACCTAGCAGAAGACAAGAAACAACTAAGATCAGAGCAGAATTGAAGGAGACAGAGACACGAAAAACCCTTCAAAAAAATCAGTGAATCCAGGAGCTGGTTTTTTGAAATGATTAACAAAACAGATCACTAGCCAGATCAATAAAGAAGAAAAGAGAAAAGAATCAAATAGACACAATAAATAAAAAATGATAAAGGGGATATCACCACTGATCCCACAGAAATACAAGCTACTATCAGGGAATACTATAAACATCTCTACACAAATAAACTAGAAAATCTAGAAGAAATGGATAAATTCCTGGCCACCTAGAACCTCCCAAGACTAAACCAGAAAGAAGTGGAATCCCTGAATAGACCAATAACAAGTTCTGAAATTGAGGCAGTAATGAATAGCTTACCAACTAAAAAAAGCCCAGGACCAGATGAATTCACAGCCAAATTCTACCAGAGGTACAAAGAGGAGCTGGTACCATTCTTTCTGAAACTATTCCAAACAACAGAAAAAGAGGGACTCCTCCCTAACTCATTTTATGAGGCCAGCATCATCCTGATACCAAAATCTGGCAGACACACAACAAAAAAGAAAATTTCAGGCCAATATCCCTGATGAACATCAATGCGAAAATCCTCAATAAAATATTGGCAAACTGAATCCAGCAGCACATTAAAACGCTTATTTACCATGATCAAGTGGGTTTCATCCCTGGGATGCAAGGCTGGTTCTACATACGCAAATCAATAAATATAATCCATCACATGAATGAAACCAATGACAAAAACCACATGATTAACTCAATAGATGCAGAAAAGGCCTTCCATAAAATTCAGCACCACTTCATGCTAAAAACATTCAATAAACTAGGTATTGATGCAACATGTCTTGAAATAATAAGAGCTATTTATGACAAACGCACAGCCAATAACATACTGAATGGGCAAAAGCTGGAAGCATTCCCTTTGAAAACTGGCACAAGACAAGGATGCCCTCTCTCACCACTCCTATTCAACATAGAATTGGAAGTTCTGGCCAGAGCAATCAGGCAAGAGAAAGAAATAAAATGTATTCAAATCGGAAGAGAGGATGTTAAATTGTCTCTGTTTGCGGATTACATGACTGTATATTTAGAAAACCCCATTGTCTCAGCCCAAAATCTCCTTAAGCTGATAAGCAACTTCAGCAAAGGCTCAGGATACAAAATCAATGTGCAAAAATCACAATTATTCCTATACACAAATAATAGAGAGCCAAATCATAAGCAAACTCCCATCCACGATTGCTACAAAGAGAATAACATACCTAGGAATACAACTTACAAGGGATGTGAAGGACCTCTTCAAGTAGAACTACAAACCAGTGCCCAAGGAAATGGGCACAAACAAATGGAAAAACATTCCATGTGCATGGATAGAAGAATCAATATCGTGAAAATAACCACAATGTCCAAAGTAATTTACAGATTCAATGCTATTCCCATCAAGCTACCATTGTTTCTTTACAGAATTAGAAAAAACTACTTTAAATTTCATATGGAACCAAAAGACAGCCCATATTGCCAAGGCAATCCTAAGCAAAAGGAAAAAACAAACAAACAAAAAACAAAGCTGGAAGCATCAAGCTATCTGACTTCAAACTATACTATAAGGCTATAGTAACCAAAACAGGATGTTACTGGTACCAAAACAGCTATATAGACCAATGGAACAGAAGAGAGGCCTCAGAAAGAACACCACACATTTACAACCATCTGACCTTTAACAAATCTGACAAAAACAAGCAATGGGGAATGGATCCCCTATTTAATAAATGGTGTTGGGAAAACTGGCTAGCCATATGCAGAAAACTGAAACTGGACCCCTTCCTTACACCTTATACAAAAATTAACTCAAGATGGATTAAAGACTTAAACGTAAGACCTAAAACCATAAAAACCCTAGAAGAAAACCTAGGCAATATCATTCAGGACATAGGCATGGGCAAAGAGTTCATGACTAAAACACCAAAAGCAATGGAAACAAAAGCCAAAATTGACAAATGGGATCTAACTAAACTAAAGAGCTTCTGCACAGCAAAAGAAACTATCATCACAGTGAACAGGCTACAGAATGAGAGAAAAGTTTTGCAGTCTCCATCTGACAAAGGGCTAATATTCAGAATCTACAAGGAACTTAAAACAAATTTACAAGAAACAAACAACCCCATCAAAAAGTGGGCAAAGGATATGAACAGACACTTCTCAAAAGAAGACATTTATGCAGTCAACAAACATGAAAAAAAGCTCATCATCACTGGTCATTAGAGAAATGCAAATCAAAACTACAATGAGATACCATCTCACACCAGTTAGAATGGCGATCATTAAAAAGTCAGGAAACAATAGATGCTGGAGAGGATGTGGAGAAACAGTAGCACTTTTACACTGTTGGTAGGAATGTAAATTATTTCAACCATTGTGGAAGACAGTGTGGTGATTTCTCAAGGATCTAGAAGTAGAAATACCATTTGACCCAGCAATCCCATTACTGGGTATATACCCAAAGGATTATAAATCATTCTCCTATAGATACACATGCATATGTATGTTTACTGCAGCACTATTCACAATAGCAAAGACTTGGAACCAACACAAATGTCCATCAACGATAGACTGGATAAAGAAAATGTACATATACACCATGGAATACTTTGCAGACATAAAAAAAAATGAGTTCATGTCATTTGCAGGGACTTAGATGAAGCCTGAAACCATCATTCGCAGCAAACTAACACAGGAACGGAAAACCAAACACTGCATGTTCTCACTCATAAGTGGGAGCTGAACAATGAGAACATATGGGCACAGGGAGGGGAACACCACGCACCAGGGCCTGTCGGGGGGTGGGGGACAAAGGAAGGGACAACATTTGGAGAAACACCTAATGTAAATGATGAGTTGATGGGTGCAGCAAACGACCATGGCACATGTACACCTATGTAACAAACCTGCACGTTCAGCACATGTATCCCAGAACTTCAAGTATAATAAAAATAAATACGTTTATATCATGAAGGAAAAAAAGAATAAAGTTTGTGTGATACATGCTATCTATAACAAAAAAATCAATACTTCTATTGAAAGTCATAAATATCATTTAATCTGGACTATAACAAGGTATTATTCTGCTCTTCACTTCAAAGACTCATCTTTTGAATATGGCAAGTAGCTAGGGAAATATTGAAAGTTCCAGTATTATTTAGCTATATTTTCCAAATTCTCCACTAATCTTTGTGTGTAGACATTTAACCAAATAAAATGATTCATATTACTTAATGTTGTTACTCATGCCAAATATATTTCATAATAAAAAAAAGAGATCTGAGTGTGTAGAGAGAATGGATAGGAAATGACAAACAAAGTAAAGTGATTTGAGAAGGGATTAGGTCTAATCAGTTGGTTTTTTTTTTTTTTTTTTTCTGGCAATAATTAAGATATTTACTGAGGCAATGGGTTATCATAAAGCAAAAAACAAAGAAACTCCTAACCCACTCCATGAGACAGAATTTCATAAAAGCATTTCTATAAAAATGATGAATAGTCCACCAGAATCAAAATGTATACAAATTGCAAAGCTAGTTGGAGGAGTGTGTGTGTGTGCTGCCTTGGTCTCTCAAGTCTATCAAAAGAGGGGAAAAAGAAAAGGTGACTTGCTGACTGAGCAAGTCTAGGCCTAACATCAGATACTATAATACTACCATTAAAAAAAATAAAGGAATTCATCATAAATGCTGCTTAAAAGACAGTAAAGAGCCAAACATACATGTTTGAGAACAAGTGACTCCTATCAGCGACCTTAACTGAGAGAGATACGGAGCTTAACCTGAGGGCAGCAGGGCTTCCTCAGTGCCCCCACCCTCTACTTCTACTTCCCAACCCTTACAGTATCATTTTTCTTTAGCCTACAAAGATATGTATGAACACAGTTTTGTTTGTTTGTTTGTTTTTAAAGATATCTAAGGACAAAGCACATTTGTAAATAGAGGGAACATGACATAGTGGATTAAGGATAGTGTACAGTGTTTTATAAAAAAGATTCCACAACAAATTTTCTTGAAAAAATGAGGCAGATATGAGATGTCCTGAAGCCCCCAGTTCTCATAATTTTGAGGACATGAGTAAATTTGTTATATGGCATTTCACAGGTACTGAGTTATAGGATTTTGGTTAGTAACAATTTCTTGCCAAAAGCACTATCTTTTGTAAAGGGCTACATAGCAGAATGTTTGTTCTATTTTAGTTTTATTTTGCTTTAGTTTTGTAGGAGGTAGGACAAGAAGAACTCTTACTAAATTCTATTACCTAGAAATATTTTTATAGCATAAAACATTTTCCACAAATTTTTCTATGCATATTATTTAATAATTTTTGTTATCATTTTCCAAATTATTATACATCTATAATACCAATTCAATGACTATTGTGTATAGTCTCTTGATATTACTGATCCATTTTTGAGATATTAAGGGTTTTTTCCTTTCTTTACTATTAGAAACGATACTGTGAGGAACAGCTTCTTCACATATATTTTGGCTAATTTATCTGACTATGCCTTAAAGTTAAATTCCTACAAGAGAAAGTCTTCGGCTTTGGAAAGATAATTGGTGCTTTAGAAAGATAGTTCTTGCTGGTGGTGATGGCTGTGTTGAGGGAGAGAAAAGGCTAAAGACTGAGAAGCCCATAACTGAAACTCAGGCAGTGGTAACAGAAGTGCAGATGAGGTAGAGCAGAAAAGATATTCACAAGGCAGAATCAACAGGGTACAGAGACTGATCAATGGGAAGCTGAGGAGAGACACAAGGAGAGAGAAAAGTCACCAGTGGCCTGAAGGCTTCTAGCATGAACAACTGGGGAGTACATAATGAGTTTCAAATTGAACTTGCTGAGTCTGAGGTGCCTTCAAGGCATCCTGGTAGAAATGGTCAATGGGAAGTACACAGTGGAAATATATAGTATCCCAGGACACAGACCCATACGTTCCTGACAAACACAAATCAATCTGGTTTTACAGGAGTTCATAATATCACCTCTGCCAATTTTAAATATAGTGTGTATCATGTGTATTGTGTGTGTGTGTGTGTGTGTGTGTGTGTGTGGTGGGATGGAGATTACACAGGAAATTTATTTGGTTGTTGTCCAAAGTCACTGCATTTGATGTAACAGCTCTCTCTCTCTCTCTTTTTTTTTTTTTTTTAACATTAATGCCTCAACCTTAAAGAAGAGCTTTAGTCTTATTATAAACAACACTGATTTAAAATTTGCAAATTTAAAACTAGAGTGAATATGGAACAAAAAAGTTATTGAAAAGTAACAATCAATCCATCAATGCTCCCACTGAAGAATAAACATCATCATAAGAATGCCCAATATTTGCAGTGTCTATTGTTTTTTGAAAAAGATTTATACAGGCATACGACATTTGATTTTTACCATAACCTTGGAAGGCACATTAGTTTTTATTGCTAATTTACAGATCTAAGGAAACTGAAGTTCTGAAAAGCTAAACAATTTTTTTCTGTTGTTCACAACTGGTAGATGCTCAAATTGAAACTTGAGCCCTGGCTTTCACACTCTGGGGCCAGAGTTCTTCCCCTCACCCTTCAGCTAGCTGCATTAAATCAATCAATCAATCAATAACATTTTATTACCTTTTCTTTCTCTTCTTCCTCACTATTCTAATCAAGATACCTTAAGTTTGAATTCAAAATTTATCTCATTCTTATGGCAAAGTAGGTTTCAAGTCATTTCATGGAAATTTATACAAGTGCCTGTGTGCTACAATGGCTGAGCTAGAGCACAGTGCTCTCAGGCAGTTCCCGCTGTGGAGACACAGCCTGGCTGACTCACAGCCCTGTGTCTGTCACTTGGTAGCTTTTTCCAGTAGCATGTCCTTCCACTACATTCTTCAGTCACCTCTCTCAACTGCACAAATCCTGCCTGGTAAATATGTGTGCGATTCAAGCCCACACTACTTTTGGGGACTTCATTCAATTGTCACCTCTTGCACACACACACACATACACACACACACACAAACAACCAAAAAACCATTTTTGAGTGTGCCTCTTTCTCAACAGTGTTCTCTAAAAATTTATCATAACATTATTATCATTCTTTAACTCTATGGTTCAGATGTAAGGCAATTCTGTATCTCTTTATTTGCCTCTTGTGTAGTCTCCACTCACCTTCATTCTCAGAGATTTATAGAAAATGTTTCCCATATACTGCTAACTCAGAAGTCACATTTATTTTTCAGGTTTTTAAGGCTGAGTCTGACCTGAAAGCACTTTTTTATGGGTTCAGTTACTCTTGAAGGTTAAAGTGACTTTCTTTGGCTTCCTAATTTATTTTAGAAAGCCATTATAACTGTGACAGAAGAAATCTAACCAAAATAGCACAAAAATATTCTGACCAAACTCAGTTTTTACTTTTGGCTAAAAGCTATTTATTGCATGTTTGGTGCCACTTTTAAAAAAAAGTTTCATTGAGATGTAACTGAGATAAAATAAACTGGATATATTTAAAGTGTACAACTTGACAAGTACTGCAAATGTATACACCAGTGAGACCATCACCATAAGCAAGGGAATGAACATATCCATCATTCCCACACTGCCGACTTCCCGTGTGTTCCTTCAGAATCCCTCCTTTTCCCTTCTCTGACACAGATTCTGGAAAGGGAGACCAAATATTGTTAAAACATCAAATTCTTTCCAACTTTTGTATAAATCTAACTTTGTTTTAATAAAAATCACAATAGGAGTCTCAAAAAATGTAAAAACATTGTCCAGAAATAAAAGCACTTTAAAATGATGTTACAAATGGGGAAATAAGAAAACAATGAACATATCAATATAAAACCAGGCAAAGTCCATAGGCAGAGAATGCTCATCCCCCTAAAAGGGCTAATAAAAAGACTGAAATCTAAATCTAAATCTTACTAATAATCAAATAAATGACAATTAAAAGAGCATATTCATTTACATTAATTTTTGGCAAAGATTTAGAAGACAGTATGATGCTAAGAGTGTAAATATTAGAAGACAATATGATGCTAAGAGTTTAAAGCTTTTTGAAAGTAGACACTAATATATTGCCGAAAAAAGTACAGATTTCCTTGTAACTGTTGCAATATTAAATGTACATTATTTTTGATGTAGCAACTTGTCTAGAAGTTAATACTAAAGAAATAAATGAACAACGGCAACAACTTGGGAGCAATGTAAATGTCTGTCATTAGTAAACTGGTTAACTATCTAATGGTTCATTCATATAAAGGAATCACCAGAGGCCATTTAAATGGTAAAGTTTATCTGTCTGAATTCAGTGGAAATAAAATGAGTGAAAGAAAAGGAGATACATATAGAATGATTTCTTTTCTTTTGTATACAAAAATAATCCAGTGTGTTTTTCAGGTATAGGAAGAACTCTGGAAAAAACTATATAAAATTTAAGTAAAGTTCTCTCTGGGAATGAGGGTAAAACGCTGTCACTTTTTACTATATACATATTTAATTTTACTAAAAAATATTTACTACTTTTATAATTTCAAATGTTTTCATTTAATAACAATATGTATATATTCTTATTAAATTTATATAGCTTTCTATGTCCCTCTAAACATATGCACTGATATGGTTTGGCTCTGTGTCCCCACCCAAATCTCATTTTGAATTACACTCTCATAATTCCCATGTGTTGTGGGGGACACCCAGTGGGAGATAATTTGAATCATGGGGGCAGTTTCCCCTATACTATTCTCGTGAATAAGTCTCACAAGATCTGATGGTTTTATCAGGGGTTTCTGCTTTTGCATCTTCCTCGTTTTCTCTTGCTGCCACCATGTGAGAAGTGCCTTTCGCCTCCCACCATGATTTTGAGGCCTCCCCAGGCATGTGGAACTGTAAATCCAATTAAACCTCTTTTTTTTCCCAGTCTCAGGTACGTCTTTATCAGTAGCATGAAAACAAACTAATACATGCACTAAGAACAGAATCCTAAAAAATATACTACAAAGTGTTAGAGTCATTCTATAACCATAAGAAGTCTTGTAAAAAAATTTGTTCATCAGATTTTTCTAATTTTTGTACAATTATTTGTCATAAGTGGTATAACAAAATACTTCTAATAAACTCCTGTTTAGGTAAAATCAATATAACAAAAAATTACTTAAACAGTATAAAATAGTCAATCTCTACAATTTTTTTTCCAAATGCTGACAATAATAATAAAGTAAATACAGTCACTAGGGAGACTTCTGCCTCTTGCCCAAAGGAGCCAGGTTTATGCTTGTTTATGAAAGAATGGCAAAAACTGGACAAAATGAATGAAACAACAATTTTCAGACCTTAGGCAACAGTTAGCAAAGCATAGTGACCACAGAAAAGGAATGCAATGAGATGACGCCTATGATTGCCCCAGTGTACATACCGGAGAGTTTCCAGGTCCCAACATAAGGAGCGGGGGGATCCCTGCCTGACCCCAAAGTCTCCCTAAGTTGAGGAGATGGTGCTGGGAATTCAGGGAGGTCAAGGCAGCTACAATTTGCTGAACAGAGAGGAGAGAGTGGCCCAGAGAGAGGACTCAGGGACGTCCGCACAGGCCCCCCCCTTGAGTCTTCAGCTGCGTGTTGATCAGCCTGAGGAAGGTGAGATTTCTGGGAAAAAGCTGGAGGAAGGAATGACAAAGACAGAAGAGGAAACTTTTCGGGGTGATATATATATATATATATATGTGTGTATTATCTCAGTTTTGGTAATTTTCTCACAGATGTGTATACCTATATCAAAACTTACTAAATTGTGTACTTTACATGTAGGTTATTATTTTTTTTTTTGGTGGAGTTTTAAAAACAATTTTGTAAAGAAAAAAAAATGTATCGTGAAAATGAACTGATGGGCTAGGATATTACTCAAATTAGCCCTTTGTGTAAGCATAGCACAATTAGCATCGATTTACATTTACATCTCTTCAGGTTGAGAAGAAAGCAAGTAAGGATGCCACCAAAAACACCTGTATAATCTACATCCAAATGTAGTAAATTACTTTGAAAAAATTGGAAGTTTTCCCTACTGGATTAAAGTTTTCCTAACATGTGACTTTAATCATGGCCTATTACTCTAAGAAATTGTAATTCACTAATAATACATAAGGCCATAGACATGGGTCTGTCCCCTCCCTCCATATCAATAATACTCAACATTAGTAGAAGGTATATAAATGTTATGTACTTCAAGAAAAGAAGTATGCCAAGAGAGATGTAACAATGCATGAGATAGAGTCTAGAGAATTTAGAACAAGTCTTGGTTTAGATGAACATTAAGGGCTTAAGGGCTATTCTTCCAGCAGGACATTTGTAGAACAGGAAAGCCAGGTGACCATATTCTATAGGGCAGGCCTGAGCTTTATCTATTTCGTGGCTGGATGTTGCATGTTCTCTGAATCAGCAAATTGTCAGTGGGAAAAATTTATCTATATTGACTGCTCTCAACCAGCTTATTTAAGATAAAACAGTACCTTGGCAGCCAGCTGAAGAGATGTTTTGGTACTGCATTGGTCTAAGTAATGGATTATTGATCTACAGTTAAATCGATCTGAAGGTCAGACTTCTAGGATTTCTCTGTCTCACATTCTGAATCCATTGTTGTCTTTTAGGAATGGCTATATCAGAGGTACCTGACTCATCTTTGGCCAGAACAACAGGAGCAAATCTGGTATTACAGTATGTGGGCTGCAAATATAACAAAATTAGTACCTCTATATTTTGCTCTGCAGATTGTTCCTGAATTATGGTCCCACAGTCATGCTGCATTGCTCACTGGAAGTTTCTATAACGAGAATTTAACCCACTTGTTTACACTGGAACTTAGTTCATAGGTTCTCATCACATTTATTTCAGGCTTTCAGGTGAAATATCCTACCTATTTGAGCTTACAACGTTTTTATTTCTTATGTAAGCACGTGTGTATGTTTATGTGTACTTTAATCAATAAAATGACAGATTCTCAGCTTCTTGAGGACTATGCCAAAAAACCTAAAGGATAATCCAGATCACAAATAGCACATTCTGTTCAGTGAACTGGGCTTTCATCCCATTATCAGACAATGCCATTTGGTTCTTTAAAATAAATCAAGGGGAATATTTCACGTGAAAGGGATCATTTCTTCCTATGCAAGTCAAAAAATAGGAAAACAAATGAACATTTAAAGCCTACTGGAGCCCACCTATTTGCCCCCTGGAAAGATTATGCTATTCAATGACTGGAGTGATTTAAAGAAGTAGCGTCATATGTGAATTATTGACTATCAAAAAGAGCATGTGGAGGAGACTTCATAAAATGAACTTCTAAGAAATATCCCTTGAGAAATGGTGCTGAACTCTAGGAAAAAAAAAATAAAACTATTTCTGTTTAACTGTAAGGACAGCTTCTTTGTTTCCTTAGGCAAACAGATTTCCTGTGGTCTAGAAACGTTTCTGTCCTTGAGGCTAGGAAGGCTGAAGCTTCAGGGCCCCTCACTTGCATGAGCTCCTTCCTAAGACACTGGAAAAGGCTCGAGGGGTCGCTTGGCATGCTCCTTTGCTTTTGCAATTTTGCATGAGTGAGACATTTTAACTACAGAAGTTTGAGATCAATGTCTACATACTGATTTTGCCTTTATCACACTTTTCCCTTGGGTTAGGTAGCACTGGGGTGACTGTGGGCCATTTTGGGATCCGGCTAATTAGAAGTTGAGTTAAAAATACATTTAGTTTCAGTTTGGTGTGATTACATGCTTGTGGTTCTCCGTCTCTTCCATATACCCGTAGGTTCTTGCTGGCTGCCTGGGTGTAGCTTCCAGGAACACACCTGATTACCATGGTGCTGGCAACATGAAAGTGCAAGCCTAGAGATCACTCCAAAATCAATGTGCTGAGAGCTTCAGGCACCACAAGTCTGTGTGGAGTGAAGGGGACACAATGTTCAAAACATATGAAGCCGGGAACTACTCTTTGAAATTCTTCCAAATCTTAGAGTTCACAAATGAAAGATACTTGAGACAGACATTTTCCAAATTTGGTCACAGTCCTAAGAATGTATATGAAATCACCCAAAAAAATTGAGAAACTTGATGTAACCTTCCTAAACTATCAGTAATAAAATGACAGATTACAATCAATCATACTAAAGAAAATACTGCATTATCTTGTTATTCTCAACGTAGAAAACAGAATCATGTAAAATGAAGAGGCAATCAGAGAATAAACAGCCAAAACTAGAGCCAAAAAAACACAAAAAGTAGACATGTATTAAGCAATTAATTTTCTAAAAATGAAGTTAATTTTATAAAATTTGTTATCCTTGCAGAATTTGTCAGCTTTATTAATTTTATAATCTGGTGTGATTTATTTTTATATCCTAAATAAATACTCAATCTCTACATTCAATACATATTCCAATGATGTATCCATTTCTCTTAAAAGGGACTCCTCGAGTTGTGTGACACCTCAGGTGGTATAAAGCCTGGACCCACTCCTTGTCAACTACCTTATTTTCCTTGGGATATGAAGAGGTAACATCCTTTATATATTATGACTAAGTAATAAAATGGATATAAATCTATTAGCCAAACTGCAAATTGTGATATTCAGCATTTTAAGGGACTGATTCTGTTGGATACCCAGAAATATAAATAGGTCAAATCCTATGACCAATAAATTAATGAATTGATAAAATAATACTGTATCTTTTTCTTGATTACACTAAAAATTTAAAATATTATATTCCTTATACAACATTTTAAATTTAATTTGCCTTGTGTTGGTTGTATATGCATAGTTCTCCAGAAATATATTTTTAAATATATTTACATACAAAACCTGATTTTAGGTCTTCATTTATGGCAAATGCTTTGAACACTTGTTTGGCTTAAAATTCACAAATATATAAACCAGCGATGACATCATGATAGGCTTTGTGCATTTCTTACCAAAAGTGATAAAATATGTAGACAACAGGCTGGGCACGGTAGCTCACACCTGTAATTCCAGCACTTTGGGAGGCCAAGGCAGGCGGATCACGAAGTCAGTAGATCGAGACCATCCTGGCTAACACGGTGAAACCCTGTCTCTACTAAAACTACAAAAAATTAGTCGCACATGGTGGCAAGAGCCTTTAGTCCCAGCTACTCAAGAGGCTGAGGCAGGAGAATCACTGGCACCCGGGAGGTGGAGGTTGCAGTGAGCCGGGATCACGCCACTGCACTCCAGCCTGGGTGACAGAGTGAGACTCTATCTCAAAAAAAAAAAAAAAAAAAAAATTGTAGACAACATATTTCACAAGTCTGTCATACTTGCTCAGCTCCATAATCCTTACTACAAAATACACATAATCTGGCATATTCAAATGTAAGCTTTTATCAAGTTCATCAAATTATACAAATCATGTTACAAAGGAGAGACCACAGAGCTGGTGTACAATTTTTGTTTAGTAATTTATATGTTAATATTGGTAAACTAAAGCCAAATGTAAAAATGAAACATATCATCAATGAAATCTTCAGTTAAAAAGGATAAGATTATTATTTTAAAATTGTAAATTTAGATACACTGAGGTCTGTATAATTCATGGTAATATTTCCTATCTTTCTCTCTATATTATTCATATATATATACATTTTAAATATATTTTTGAAATTAGGGATTTTTCAGTTTTTTTTTAAATAGTGATTTCAAATATACCTATACCTGTTTAAATATATCTGTAAAATGTTCAGGTTATGACACACTTTAAATAACTAAAATTCATCTTAAACTGTATCTTATACAACATCATTTACATGTGCAGGAGATAACTGCAGATAAGACTGAAGAAGGTTGGAAGCTGAAGGTTTACAGAGAACAAATGTTTCTGATATTTTCAATTGTGAAAACATTTTAAGTATTCAGAAGAAAAAGGTTGTATCATAAAATTATATATATGTGTTCACATTTAAAACCCCAATATTCTATAAAGATCTGAATTAAAATTAACTTAGAAAGTAATTTTGTCTTATGAGATGACTGAATGAAACTATTAAACACATAACTTATTCATATGATTTTATTTTTATGTATCTTTGCAGGAAAAGGTATATGTAAAATGAGGTAGAACTAAATCAGTGATTCCTAACCCAGAATCACTACACTGTAATGGAAACATGAATGTGATTCCAGTGGTACATGTAACTCTAAAATTACATACAAATTCTCTGTGTGATTATGTGTATATGTAGAGTTTCCATAAGAGCTCTGCTACATCTACTTAAACTCCTGGAGGATTCCGGAACTTCTAATAGAGTAAAACACAGAAACCTTTTAGAAAATAAATTTCACGGCCAGGCGCGGTGGCTCAAGCCTGTAATCCCAGCACTTTGGGAGGCCAAGGCGGGCGGATCACGAGGTCAGGAGATCGAGACCATCCTGGCTAACACGGTGAAACCCCGTCTCTATTAAAAAATACAAAAAATTAGCCGGGCGAGGTGGCGGGCGCCTGTAGTCCCAGCTACTCGGGAGGCTGAGGCAGGAGAATGGTGTAAACCCAGGAGGTGGAGCTTGCAGTGAGCCGAGATCCGGCCACTGCACTCCAGCCTGGGCGACAGAGTGAGACTGCGTCTCAAAAAAAAAAAAAAAAAAGAAAAGAAAAAAAGAAAATAAATTTCACTAAGAAGAAAAAGAAATGAAGTTCTAATTGTGTTGGTAACGTCCCAGTCCCACCCACACATCACGAGAGAGAGAAAAAGAAATTCCAAGAAGGATTTGATAATTTCAAGGAACAAAGTGCTCAAGAGATATATTCACTGAACAATTCCCCAAGTGCTCATGTGTGAACAATTCAAAAATTCTAAAAATACTGTTCAGTGACATCTCGATAGTTCTTCAAAATATGAGATTGAAAAACAAGGCCTTTTTCCAAGTCACACTTTTAAATACGGTTAACATTTTCACTACACAACAATTTTGAAGAATTTTTGAGCCTATGGATACCTTAGTAACCAACATACTATGAATGTGAGCTTTTGCAGTCATTAAAGCATAAAGAGGATGACTAATTATTAATTTAAAGGTTATGAAAATACTATTGAATATTAATGACTAAAATCACTAATGATAGGCTATATTTGGACTAACACTGAGAGCAAGCTTCTTGTGAAGTCTGCCGCTCAAGTTATCAAATCAGAGGTGCAGAAAGACAAGAAAATTCTCAAAAATGCTTCCACAAGAAGAATCCTTGAAGTAAGTTAGGCATCTAACCTTAAAAAAAAAAAAAGGTTTAAGGGAAGAAATTATTGCTGTATTCACTTGTATTATCAAGGCTAAAAGAGATTATTAGAATTATTTTGTATCTTTCTAGCAACATGCCTCATACCAAAGGGAGGAAGTGGCAGGGAAACAATTTATTACAAAGAATATTTTTCTAAAAACGAGTCCTAGGCAACAAGGAAAGAACTTGTCTTACAAGTTGATGTTCTCTCCCAAAAAGGCAATTTTAGGCATCAAGAATGTTCTGAGATGGATTTCTACACTGAGTGGGAAGTTGGATTCTTATATGTAGGAAATCCCTGTCAGTACTTAAATTCTATGATTCTAAGATTTATTAAGAATAGCCACTTGTGACTACATAGGACACAACCTGGAAACAAGGCAGCTGCCTAAGGAAGGCCCTTAAATAGTTATAAGTGAATGCCAAATGTGAGGTGAAGAAACCGAGAGGTCATTAGAAAGGAAGTTGTGTACAAAACACAAGATTTTACTGCCTCGGTGAATTTTGAACCACAGCCAAATTACTTTCTTCTCTGAGAAGATATAAGGAAGAGAAGAAATCTCTTCAAGGCAACAGCATGATATAAATCCAAAGCATTTTCATACTTTGGAAACGTGCTTGCATGCAGAAGTGTGAACTGGGGGAGGAATCTCAGGTGATAAGAAAAAGACGTCAGCAGGGCAGAGTGGTGAATGGCCTTCAAGATAAGGATAAGTAATTGAAATTGGTTAGGAAGGCAATAGGGAGCCAGAAGAAGGAACTGAAATGAGTAATGGGAAGCTAGAAGATTAGAAAAGCTAGACCGATTACCTTGGGAGGCAGGATTTTTCAGTGATTAGAGATGGTAATGGCCAAAGGGGAGATTGTAGAATCAAGATAGGAAACCAAAAGACAAGGATGGATAGACCTATTCCCGAAACAAGAATAGTAACTTCTTGAGGTCCCAGAGAGGCAGTTTGTAATAACAAAAATGAGGCCTTCACTGAAGCTTGGGCATTATGTAACACTGATCTAGGATGGCATGCCTACATGTCACCCGTGCTTGGTATCCACCAGGAAATGTTTGTTGCATGAATGAAGAAAAAAACATAGTTCTATTCTTACATAAAATAATCATTTAAAATCACCCATTTGGGAAACAACAATCGACTATTAGATTGTTAAAATGTTGATAGTTTGTGAACTTTTTTCTTTTTTTTTTTTTAGCAGTGCCCCAATGTCACTTTCTTCAGAACTGCTTAGACTTTTGTGTACAAGTAAAAGAAAAGAGCATCAGTTCTCAAGGTCTAAGCCTGAAAACAAACGTTCTTTGTTTTGAATTTGTTTTCAACGCACAAAAGGTTTACATGAAAAATACAGGCAGGCTAACATTGCAAACAACATGTAATTTTTTTTGCAATAAAAAAAAAAAGAGGGAAAATATTCAGTACTTTCCCTCCCACTTTTTAAATTAGATTCAGTAACATAATTAACTTTTACCCACGTTTTCAGAACTAAGATGAATAAATTAGAGGAGTGGTTCAATTTAAAACACCTTTTCCTTTTAGTAAATCTAACGTTTATGTTAGTCAATAAAATAATTGCTCTTTTAGTCACAGAAAAGCCTCAGAAGCTCTTCTAATTCTTCTGTTCTGTTGATTGATGCAAATTATCTCTACAGGGAATTAATTTTAATAGTTAATGAAATGAGGAGGCTGAAGATGCAGAAATTAGTGCTTTGAGTTATCTTCGTGTATCTGCAAGGGCTAACTCTGCACTCTGCTGTATAGCCATCAATGATAAGTATCCTGAATTGACTGAGAAACAATCTGAAAAAATTCACAGGAATCTTAAAAGACTCAGCAGCCTTTAACCAATATCCATTCTTAAGTGTGATTTAAGTGACACTTCCAAGTCTTATTAAAAAAAAAAAGTAAACATAAATTTAAATACCTAACATTTCTGATTAGTAATGTGTACCATGTTCAATGTTATGGTTGATTTTATTGTAGCAGCTTGATAAAAGACCACTACTTAATAAACAAGGTCATTCTGTCACCAATTTGAAATGTTGATTTCCTATATCTATACACTTGCTTCTCCACCATTTGATGTTTTTGTGGTTGCCTCAGAAGCTGTGCAATAGCTAAATGAAGAAGAAAAAAAATGTGACTAACCAGGCAACCGAACAACAGCCCAGCCCAAATGAATATGTTGTAGTTTTTATAAAGTGCTATTTGTATACATTCATTAATAAACTTTTATTTTATAAAAATAATTGCTAAATGAGAGCAAAACTTTTCAAGTCAATGGACTGTTTCATTTTTTCTCAACCTCGAATACAGAAAACAAAGATCTTTTATGTCATATTTAGCGCATGTTCAATAAATGTTCTTTACTTTTTCTTTTCTTTAATACTGAGTGAAAAAATAATTTTATCTGACTTTCCTTCCAACATTCTATCTGGCTGACAAAATGCTAGTCTTACACAGACAGGGAAAGTCACATGGAGTACTTGGGTCATTTGATACATGAAACTTTTCCATGGAAAATATTAATAATTATAATTGTTGAGTGTCATAATAATTCGTATCTTGACATTAAAAAAATTGCTGAGTTATATGAAAATGATTATTTCCCTTCCTTCCTTATAATAACTAATGGCCTAATTCTTAAAAGTATTTTTGGAGAAGCACTAGATCAGGGGACAGAAAGAAAGAATCAAGGATAGTATAAAAGGAAGGAAGGAATCTATCCACATGGCATTTCTCAGTGTCTGCTGGTTCCAAAATATAGCACCATTTGTAGTGGATGATGTGAAGATTCCCCTTCAAGAATGAAAGACTCATTTTCCTAGATTACACAAGTGCTATCAGCTGTCAGCCCTCTTTGCAAATTGCCTTAGTTAAAGAGCACCATTTTGTTCCAGCATCTACTATCAAGTGACCAAGGATATAAAGGCCTAACACGCTCACCCAAATTTAGGATAACTCTCAAGGGCATGCCAGCTTCACAGCTCTCTATTGGCTCTGCTGAGGCCTTCCTCAAGACTGCATTGCAGACCAACTTCTTCTACCTGGTCCCATGATTGTGCCTTCTTCCCTCTCCTCCATAGCTGTTGGTCCCAAGAACAGTCTCAAATATGCCTCTTGCTACTCCATCTCTTCTTCCTCAGAGGCAGTCTGCTTCTCTTGGAAACCTAATCTGTGAAGCACTCACTGAGAACATTGAAAGTACATCATTAGTCAGTCTCTGCCTGTGGCCATTCATTCCCTACAAGAGCTTACTATTAAAATTAAGCTACCGAAAAAATGAACCTTAGACACATTTTCACTTCTCCATATTTCCCCTTATGCACATCTATCTCCTTTGATAGAATGCCACATAAGCATTCACACATATCAACCTAGATTCTTTGCTTGCCTGATATGTTTGTGTTGTGTGCTCAGGATGTGTAATAATAAGCATGTGGAGTACACTAAGAGAATTTGCCCCTGCAAAATATACAAAACTTTCACAGCTAATATTGATATCTATTTAAAATATAAATAGATAACATAATAGGTAACATAATTAAGAGGTATGCATTTCACTGTGGCTTTTAAAATTTCCTTATGATTGCATATTTGTTTGAGAGATCTCAAGACTTTATTGTTTACTCATTCTTTTCCCCAGAAGAGCAATTATAAAACCTTGTCTCCTCAACCATTCTTCAAATCTCAATACTTTCACTAATTGGAACTCAGGAAACATTCATTTCAACACTCAGTTCAGATCTTATTGCATGTTTTTTTTAATTCCATCAAGGAAACTGTCAGAAATATAAATGCAATTAACATAGGATTGACAAACAAAATGCTGAATTCTTTTATTTAGTAAGCCAGTGATTCTCTCCATGCCAAGTAAATATCTTAGTATTGCACAGCACATAAACTGAACCTATCCAACTGTTTGGTAATGCAAAACAAATCCACTGATATTTAATAATAGTAATTAGAATTTAAGTGTCACATTCCAGAAACATTTCCATCCAAAAAAAGACACTTCACAGAAATACTAATTTTTTAAACTGAAATATATTATCCAACATTTCAAAACTGAAACTTGTAAAATACAACTATTGGTTAGGTCTACACAGATGCATATTGAACTGACTATTTTTCAAATGTTAGCAAAAAATTTGTTTTTTTTTTTTTTTTTTTTTTTTGAGACAGAGTTTCACTCTGTTTCCAAGGCTTGAGTGCAGTGGCACAATCTCTGCTCACTGCAAGCTCTGCCTCCCAGGTTAAAGCAATTCTCCTGCCTTAGCCTCCCCAGTAGCTAGGACTACAGGCGCCCGCCACCATGCCTGGCTAATTTTTGTATTTTTAGTAGAGATGGGGTTTTGCCACTCCCTGCCCAGCAAACAAATGTTTTTAAGGGCAGTAATTTTATGTGAGACTGTAATATAATTAAATTTCCAAGAGATCATTTGAATCCACTGTGGTGAAAGTGCTGTTTATAAGTAGAAGTGGGTGTGGTGTAAATAAACCATAAGCAGGACATGGTACGTTGTAGGACTGGAGATTCAGTGACAAGTCAAACAAGAAAGAAGGAGAGAATTCATACTTCAAAATACTTCCTATTAGCAATTATTGCACATAGGATTTGTCCCAATTCTGCACTTGCCCAGTTTATTCTCAGAAAATACCTCAAAATTATGAAATTAGAAGTTACTTCAAATGTATGCTTAACTATAATTCTAAATTAATTCATTACAATATCTATTTATGAGGGGAGAAGGAGAAAAGAGTAGAAAGGGAGAGAGAGGAGGGAAGAAGGAAGAGGAAAAGGGGGAAAGAAGAAGAAGGGGAGAGAGAGAAGGGGAGAGAAGGGTGGGGCAAAGGGAGGGGAACCAGGTGTGGTGGCTCGCACCTAAAATCCTAGCACTTTGGGAGGGTGAGGCCTGTGGATCCCTTAAGCCCAGGAGTTCAAGACCAGCCTGTACAACATGGCAGAACCCCGTCTCTACAAAAATTATAAAAACTAGCCAGGAATGGTGCCATGCACTTGTATTCCCAGCTACTCTGAAGGCTGAGGTGGGCAACAGAGCTTGGGCAACAGAGCCAGACCAAGTCTCAAATAAATAAATAAATAATAAATAAATAAATAAATAAAATGGGAAGAGGGGAGAACAGGGGAGGGGAGAAGGGGAGAGGAAGAATAAAATAACCATGACTCTTATCACCTAGCATTTTTCAGTGCTTACTGGTTCCAGACTATATTACCATATACAAAAGAGTTGAGAGTTGCTCACCTATTACCTGCCCCCGGTCATTCGTCCTTGACAAAAGCATCAGTTACTGACAGACTTTGTGCTTTGAGGTACTTTGTTAGCACAATTGCCTCCCACCCTATCTGTAGGTGTTGATTTGTATCAGGAAGGTCATGACTGGTTCCTCCCAAACTATTGGTCCAATAAATGAGGAGGGGTCACTACTTAGGAAAATTGTTCTATATTTAGTTTTAACACCTTTATAGAGATACAATTCAAATACCACACAATCTGCCTATTTAAAATGTACAATTCAACATTAGTGCATTCACAGAGTTGTGCCTCTATTAACACAATTTAGAATATTTTTACTACATCCCCCAAACCCTTTGGCCATCAACTTTCAATCCCCTAGATCCCCTCCAACCCTAGGCAATCATTAATCTACTATAGATTTGTCTATAGTGGACATTTCACTTAAGTGGAATCATGAAATTATGTAATTCTGGCTTCTTTCACTTAGCATAATATTTTCAAGGTTTATACATGTAATAGCATGCATTGATACTGAATTCTTTTTTATTGTTGAATAATATTCCATTGTATGAATATACCACATTTGTTTATTCATCAGTTGATGGCTATTTGGATTGTTTCCACTTTTTGGCTATTATGAATAATGTTGCTGTGAACATTTGTCTGCATACTTTCAATTCTTTTGGGTATATACCTGGAAGTAGAATTCCTGGATCATATAACTCTGTGTTTAACAATTTGAGGAACTGCAACATTCTATGTTGTTTTTAACCATTGCCATACATCAAAAAAATAATTCTCTGAAAAAAGAAATTAATGCCAATTTCTGTCGGTATTGGTTCAGTTTGCTGCCACACATCTTAGACCAAAGCTCCTAGTTAAAAAATGTCTTCGTTGTTTAATGAATTAACACTGTAAGAGCTTGATGTGCAAAAGAGATTCGTTAGACAGTCTTTCTTCTTGATACAATGTTTCATATATTGCCAATAAAAATTAACTTAATTCCTTGAAGGTAGAAGCACTTAATGATAATTTCCTCACTGCAGTACCCTTAGTGTGTTTTGTTGTTCTGGAACTTCAATATAAAACATAATGTTGGAAAAATAATGCCACTAATAAAAATATGCAATATTTTAGTTCTATGTAATTGTTTACAACTTATCAGTAACTCCAACCTGAACATATTCACTTAACCCTTAGAGCAGTCATTTCCAACCTGCTTTATTTTGTTGTTGTTGTTGTTGATGAGGTTGTTCTGTTTTTGTTTTAGGCTTTAGCATTCTGAAGTCATGGTTTTTAGCTTCTGTCTCTGTTGATAAGTGGAAAAGAGGGATGAGGAAGGACCTTTTCTGGGCCAACCAGAAACAGAAACTAAGAACCCATGACTGTATTTTCTCCCTTGGACACCCCCACCTTAGAGCATTTAAGTTAAAAACTTCTCTAATTAAAATTAAGATTTAAGCAGGCTAAGCAGCTTCCAAATATTAGTTACACAGCTGGCTGGAACTTCATACTCCAAAGTTCAAGTCTAGATCACTTCAAGTTATATCTGTTCTAGGAGTTAAAGGAATAGTGCCCGGCTATGTTCATTTGTCCAGTCTCTACCCTCGCCTTTCCTTTTTACTTCCCCCTCTCCTCCTACACACACAATAATCAAATCACATGCTCAATTCATGCATATGCATACACAGCATGTGCACATACCACACACACTTCACATGCTTTCTATATACCAGACACAGATATACATACCTCATACACAATCACCTCACAGACACACACACCCCACATATAGACACCTCACACACACTACAGTCACAAAAAACTCATGTACATGACATTCAAATATACACACATCACACACAGACTTCACATACACATTCACACCTTATACACACATACAATCAACTCACATATATACACACTCACAGAAGGGAAGAAAAGTTGTGAGTTTGCACCACCGGATTACAAGGTATTAGACCAAGTTTCCTAGGGAGGGGAAGTAAGGTGACAAAGACACTTGTCCAAATCTCTTTTAACCTTCCTTTCTCCAGTGCTGGCCAGGTAAGTTGAGTCAAGATATACCATCTCTCTTATTAGAAAGCGTCCGTTAATTCCATGTGTCACGTGGCTGACCAGAAAGCAGTTACAGCCAACAACACAGATCTGCTCTTAAGGGAAAGAAAGTAGGGGTCCCTATCTCAAACCTAAACCACAGGTAGGATGCAGCATAGGAGGATGTGGGCATTCCTAACCCCTTAGCCATATTGTCACCACTACTTGTGAGAACTTTAGGAGGTTTCTTAAGCTTTGAAATGTCAGCATCTTTATTATGATCATAATTCTTATTGGTAAGTTGGGGGAAAAAAATCACAAGTCTTGTATGGAATTGGGTGATTCTGCAGAGTTGCAATTGTGACAAATAAATTATACTTTCTGAGACACTCTTCAATTTTAGCAATTGTAATAGCAAATAATTATTATTCATAACTGTATTAACATAGCTAATTGTCATATTCCTTATACAGATAGCATTTCTAAGTAGTCTTTACCTTTTTTTCTAATTTGTCATTTCAATCTCTCAGAAAACATTGTCTTCTACAATACCTGCCTTTTACAGTTGTCCTAAGGCCTAAGATTAAATACTCCACATAAAATATGAGACATGTGGCAAGAATTCAATAAATGGTAGCTACTACTACTATCACAGCTATTTTCATCCCAACGAAATCTATACTTGGAAATGTAATTGCAATGCAAAACACTTTGAGATATTGAAAGGACAAATTTGAAAAAAAGTAAAGACTACTTGGAAGTGCTGTCTCTAGAAGGACTATGACCATTTGCTCTGTTATGAATAATAATTCTTTACCATTTTAATTGGTAAAATTGAAGAGTGCCCAGAAAGTGTAACTTGTCACAATTGTTAACACCATTGCAACTCTGAAGAATCATACAATTCCATATAAGATTTGTGATTTTTTCCCCTGTCTTGCCAATAAGTAGATTTTTTCATCACCAATAAATTAAGGTTATGCCTATGCCTTACTCTCCAAATCATTAGAGCTGAAATGAATCTAAATCACGGAACAGATGAAAGTTTTAGAGTAAAAAATAAATTTCATTATTTACTTTCTAAAAATAACAGCAGCTCTGCATATTTCCCTGTAAGCTTATAGTAATTATCCCATTCATGTATACCATCTAAATGTTTATATATAGTATATACACAGAACATACATACAATCTAGATACTTTAACTTAATGAGGAGATATTGCTAACCTATTGATATTTAATTCTTGCAGAATACTATTCAATAAAATCACAATTCTTCTTCCAAGTAGTTCATACTTATGTTATTAGTTAACTCACAACAGCAGTTTTATAAAATAAATAAAAGATAAATCTTCAAAGAGTGCTAATACATTCTGCAGGTTACAATAAGGCTTTTTCTGAATCGCACTTTTATTGTATAAAGACTGTTTAACATTTAGCAATCCAAATTTAATCAATGTTTTGTTTTACACCTCTGCAAAATTGTAACACAACTCTTATCATAGATACTGAAATATTTGAATTTCCTTATTACATAAAAATTTCTGTTGGCTTTAACCTCCCTATGTAAACTTCTAAGCTGGTTTAAGGGAAAACTGAAATAATCCTTTGCTAGATTATCCTTAAGGTGAAGCTTAATAAATGTTTACTAAATAGAAATCAACATAAAAAATAATAATTATAAATATACCATTTACCATTTGCTTACTCTATGCCAAGTATAAGGACAACAAATTTTTAAATATATCTTATTTAGTCCTTTAAAAAAGCATATGACAGTGATATTATTTTCTGCAACTTATAGATTAAAAACAAAACATGAATCTCATGAGTATATTATTTACTAAAGTCTCACACCTAGAAAGTATTGATCCTGGGTTGCTGAATTCAAACCCTCAAGTCTGGAAACTCTATTCCATCTACCTAAGAACCCAAAATGGAGAGCAAGATTTTAAAATGAGCAATTGGGTGTTTGATGTTGCCCAAATGACTCCAGTGGTCAACAAATATACATTGCCAATGCCAAAGTTATTCCTTTATTGCATGGTTTAAAAAGTTGGTTGAGATCTTTATAAATAAAAAAAAAAGTGTGTGTGAATGTTCGTGTGTGTGTGTGTGTGTGTGTGTGTGTGTGTGTTTCAAGAAAAGTTTCATCCAGGCAGGTGGCTCACATCTGTAATGTCAGTGCTTTAGGAGGCTGAGGTGGGAGAATCACTTGATCCCAGGAGTCTGAGGGTACAGTGAGCTATGACTGCACCACTACACTCCAGTCTGGGCAACAGAATGCCTCTGTCTAAAAAAGAAGAAATTTTAATGCAACTTCAATTTTTAAGGTCAAGTCTTCTCTGTACAACAAAAACCTATGCAGTCCAAGGAGATGTTCATCCTCAAAGAAGATCTTTATACTGGGAAGGGATATGTTGAATCAGTAAATAAAAGCAACTTTTGTAGATTTTCAACAAATGCCTAATGGGAGAATTTGCTTAGAATGAATCACTTGGGTGGGTGAACAAACTTACTGGTTCCGCATCAGCAAACATAGAGTAAACAGTGTCTTAATTTTCTTTCCAAAAACTAGAAGAATTTTGAACAGAAGGAAAATAAAGCCCTAAAAATATTTTATGTCACACAAGAAGTGGAAGTAAACAGGCAGAAAAAACTTCTAAAGCTAAGCACTTAGGAACTGAGTGTTAGTCAAGAGAAGCAACCAACTGCATTTTGGTTTCCTCTGCAAGCTAGCTGGGTGGAGAAAACTGTGACGAAAATGAAAATCACAACTGATAAGTGCTTTTCTTTTCAAGGTGTGGCCTCCAGGCCTTTCCAGTCATTATGCCATAAGAAGAGATTAGGAGTCTTCATAGTTAAGAAGTCTTAAGGATAGTCTACTCAAAAATGTTTTTCACTTGGTACTTTGTTATAGCTATGTCCTTTCTCTGACAGTGTTCAGCTACAGTAACATCTATATCAAACTGCCTAAAGAATTTTAGCAATATTTTGACAAGCCATCTATCATAATGTTCCCTTGCCCAGCCATCAAAGGGCCATCTTTCTGCTACAGTGTGCACAAAATGGTGTGAACCACACCACACGTCCTTGAGCTCTGAATGCGTCAAGATACCAGCAGTTAGAAGACTCCTACTTTCTGACAACTCTCTCATGACAAACTTGATTTTTTAGAAAATAAATATTGAATTAGGCTGGGCATGGTAGCTCATGCCTATAATCCTACCCCTTTGGGAGGCCAAGGTGGGTGGATTGCTTGAGCTCAGGAGTCTGAGACCCGCCTGGGCGATATGGCGAGGCCCCATCTCCACTGAAAATACAAAAATTAGTCAAGTGTGGTAGCGTACACTCATAGTCCCAGCTACTCAGGAGGTTAAAGTACAAGAATCACTTGAACCCAGAAGGCAGAGGCTGCAGTGAGTCAAGATAATACCACTGCACTCCAGCCTGGGCAACAGAGTCTCACTCTGTTGCCAAAATAAATAAATAAATATTGAATTAGTAACTTTTGCATTTCTTCCCTTCGTAATACATATTTCTTCTGAAAGTGATAGTATTTTATCCTAATGAAGTCTTTCTGCCCCATGTTTAGTAAGCAGAGCTCATTTGTACCCATTTGGGCTTCAGACAGAAAGCTTTTCTAAGTTTTGTTTTTATGAAACCAATATTTAAAACCACTTACTTTTATTTATTTTCTCTCTTTCAAAGACAAATGTCCATGAGACTTAATTATTTTTTTCCTCCCTTGTCTAATTTCTCCTTTTTGGAAGTAATTTATTTTCTAAAATTGAAGAACCATCTGACTACAGTTACTTTAGGGTAACTGAATGTGGTTGTGCTTTTGCCTTTTAAAGAGTTAGTTCTGACTACATTCATATAAGGCTTTGTTTTCAAGGATGTCTGGAATTCAAACCCCAGGGACTGAAAATATCACCCAGGAAAAAAAGATGCCAAACTGAACTGAAAGACTACTTTACAATTTGACCTGTGGATTTTATTTAATGAGGGACAATCAACAAGGCTAAGTAAAATAGTTCCTGAAATCTGCCTGACAGTCATATGAATAGGATAAAAGCTGTTGAAACAGTGCTTAAAGCAAGGTATCACCAATTCTGAATTCTGAGTATTGCGCCTAAATTCACAACGGTAATAGCTATTAAAAAAAAAAAGATAATAGCTATTTTAAAAAATACCACTCATTATATCTTCAAACTCTAATCTACCACTCTTAGATCATAATGCCAAGAGTAACCCCTACTGGCCAGTCTATTTTATGGCTAATGCTGAAAGGCCACAGGAGAAAGGGTGGTTTTACTGATGTTTATAATCCCAGGAGCCGTTTGCCAGCACTGCGTTTTCATGGTAATATTATTTATTTATTTATTTATTTATTTATTATTTTTTTTTTTTTTGGTCATCTAGCTCCTGCAGTGATACTCCTGAAGATGTAACATATTTTATTTTTACAAAGTTTTAATAACGATAATCATGTTGAACATTTTAAATTTCTGGCAACATAAATAATATTTTAAAATCAACAGATAAAAGGAATTCTGCTCACATTAAATAGCTTTTCCTTAGTATTACTTTCTGAAGAGGGCAAATTATCAAATGATGTTTAAAAACTCCATTACCTGCTCCAAGTTAAGGGGCTAGACAGGGCACAGAATGAATACAGTGGGGGTGTGTCATTAGGATGCTAATTTACACAATGACAATTAATGACAGATAAAGTCAGCAGCATGTTGACATGTCCAGCCCACATGCCCTACATTTTGTCTACTTACAAAGTGACATATGACTCTAGATGTTTGCATAAGCAACATGGAGATTCCCTTCTTTATTGCATGTTTAGGTTGCTAGTAATTGAGTCATACTCCTGAGCTAAATTAGGTAAACAAACTTGTGCATAAGGAAGTTACCACGCAATCCTATTAATTTTCCATATCAAGATACCCAGGAATAAAGCAGAACTTAGACAGATTCCAGAATAAATCACACATAGGGCAGCATTCTCACTTCTTCCTGGTTTACTGCATCTCTTGCATTCTTTACGGGTTTGTAAAAATCAGGTTAAAATAAACTAAGTGTGGTTCATTTCATATAGGAAAGAAAGTATAAACGAGCATTGTAGGCCATGAAAAAGCTGTGGCTGGGGATAGGCATTCTGTCCTTTTTGCCTGGGATGCTAAATTTATGAACATTATATGCTATTATAGACTATATTATTGTTCTCAACAATTCACTCTTTTGCCACATGAATGTTCAGGCCTTCTGGGAGGGGGGATATATTGCTGAGACTCATTGTCTGGTTAGCCACAAACTTGCTTGGGCTAATGGAATGTGAGTGGAGATGACAGTCTGTCATTTCAGATCAAAGCCTTTAAGAAGCATTAGGTACTTCCCCCAGCCTCTTGCTCTTTTCCCTCGGCCACAGTTCCGTTGTCAGAGTTCCAACCAGCTGTACTCTGTGCAAGGTTGAGCCATTTCCTCTACTTTCTTCTAATGGATGGAATGGTCCAACCCATTGAATTGACAGGAAAACAAGAAAATACTTTGGCTGGAAAGAAACTCTTACAAGATTTCAGGCTAAACCCTAAGGAATTCAGAGTTCTCTTTGAAAACCTTATTTGTCAATGGTCACAGTTCAGGAGAAAGAACAAGGTATACTGCAACATCTGGGCCTCTTTTTTGCTGACAATGGAGCAGATGGAGTAATTATCTGTAGCTTTATTTGCACAGACCCTAAATATCTGTTGTTTGTCAAAACCATTTGAATCCTTTTAGTTTCAGTTTCCCATACATATAATCTTATTACTCATAAAGTTTACTCTAAAGCAAGGTTTAAAATGAAATATGAGAATTAAACACCTTTTTTACACTTAGGTTGTCACTCTTAAAAAAAGTTACATAAATTCAACAGAAATAAAGCACCATTTTAAGAAAATCACCTTATCCTCTCCTTTTAATTGCTTCTAAGAAACTGGGCAAACCATCCTCAATGAAAATAATTTGAACAATTACATATTCATTATTTTATATTTTAATTTTGTAATATTCCATATGTGAAACAATGGGGTAAATATTGAAGAAGAGAGTGGGTGAAAGAGATTCCTAGGTTCCAGAAAGACAACTTTTACTTTTGCTATTTATTGTTAATTTTCTTCCTTTCAAAATAGAGTTTTGGAAATTGCAGCTATTTCTAATTCTACTCAAACCTTTTACAAAGAAGGAGATGTATATACAAACACATTAAAGAAAAAAATAAATGGTTACATTTTAAGTTGGAAAATATTATTCCAGTCTAGTATATCCTAAGTTTAAAGAAAGTATACATTGTGAGCCAAGGCTTCACATTAAATTTTGCAATTTGTCTCCTTAATACTTCTAGAACAAAGTTAATTATTTCTTAATCACTTACGTAGAAAATAAGATTTATAAATTACTCAACTCACTTACTTCTGCTGATATTTTTCTTTTCTTTTTTTTTCTTTGAGATGGAGTCTCACTCTGTCTCCAAGGCTGGAGTACAATGGCACGATCTTGGCTCACTGCAACCTCTGCCTCCTGGGTTCATGCAATTCTCCTGCCTCAGCCTCCAGAGTAGCTGGGATTACAGGTGCCTGCCACCACGCCTGGCTAATTTTTGTATTTTTTTTTAGTAGAGATGGGGTTTCACTATGTTGCCCAGGCTGGTCTCAAACTTCTGATCTCAGGTGATCCTCTTGCCTCAGCCTCCCAAAGTTCTGGGATAACAGGCGTGAGCCATCACGCCTAGCCTCTGCTGATATTTTTCAAATAGAAAATCAATTTTAAGTTTTTCTTTACCATATGAAACAAATATTGAATAATCATTTTATTTAGTCTGTCTGATGCTTGCTTGGTTATACTGTGATATTTCTAATAATCTATTAGATTTTATAATAATTATAGTAATTATTTCTAAGCAAATGAACTATTTTACTGTATGTTCAACCTCCCACAGAACCCTGTATAATGTTCTAAATAATGGAATCTATTTAGTAGAAGGATCTATTTATAAATTCACTGCATTTTCAGTGTCATTATTGGGATATATTCCTGAGTAACTGCTATGGAAACAGAAAGTATCAAAATGTACAGCAGAAATTTGAACCATATAAAGCCTGGTGGGCCTGACAAAAGTTAATAGGATAACATAACATTCAGCTCCACTCCTTTTCTTACCCTTGTCTCATCTCAAAATATATGCAGGAAATGCCTCCTTTTCAACCCCTTTCACATTCTGAAGAGAATGTAGAACTGTGTTTTAAAATTGAAGCCAATGTAGCCAACATTTGCCTATTTTCAAAAGCACTTCCTTCATTCTGATTGACTTTAGAAACAGGCCTAATATTGACAAGAAATGTATAGAGTTAGTGAGTTTCATGCTAATATCAACATTTTATTCTTTTTTGCTCACTTGGTTCCCAAAGATAGATGTATACAAATGCTGTAGAACTTCACACACGTTTTCTTACCCCTTCATTTCCTCCTCCTCAAAGGATTAATAAGCTCTGTTTATTGACTTTTTGTGGTAAGAGTGATGTAAATATCTCAAGCCATATAATCAAGCTGTCATGTCAGTCTAGGCACCTACAATACAACTAGATCTGTGATTTACCAAGGTGCTATGCATGAATATATTTATTTTGACAAACACAAATCAGTTAATATTTTGACAAGTATATTTTGGTAAGTATAAATCACTTAATAACAGCTTTCATATATATTATTTCATTTTAGGTTTCAGAAGTAGTCAAGAGTTGATTCATGAACTGCTTGCCTTGCGTGTAGAAAATTTAGCAGAGAGGAGAAAGAAGAAAGAAAGATAAATAAGCAAATCTCAGACTCATTCCTGCCATAATGATTTCATTTTACCAGTTTCGTATATTGGAGTTTTGTGAAAAATTCCATTCGTAAAGAGAGGTTTTCTGATTTTTTAAAAAATAAAATTTGAAAATGTCTAGCAGAGAGCTCAGTGCCTAAATTTCAGAAAATATTTAAGGATAGAGAGAAAACATGAAAAACATAAATAATATCTGCAAATAAGGTTGATAAATCTAACCTTTCTACACTGAAAAGAAGTCCAGCTTCTTAAATGGCAGAGCAAATTCTGTATGCCAGATTACAATGAATATATTCCCCTCATTATCATTATCTTGAGATACTTCCAGTTTTCTGTGGACAGATGTTTTAAAATGCCATCTATCTCCAAAAGGAATGTTACTAACACCCAAGGAAAAGCAAGTTTCTAGAGTCATACATCTAATTACCAATATAAGGTAGTGATTCTTTTCATTACCGTGACCCTTTGCCCCTTTGTAGTAACATGTCCCCCCGATATGTGACCCAAATAGTTCATACAAATAAAGTTGCAATGTCACCAGTCAGACACGAACTGGTTGTCTTCCTATGGTCTCCTGGGGTAGCAACAGTCAATTTGCCACAGCAGAAACTTGAGTATGCACACTGAGTTCCCTCCAGGTATTTTGGCAAGTAAAGTTTAAAAGCAGCCATGACCTTGTCACCAATACTAATGGACAGACTTCTCTGCTTTATGTTAGCGTAGTTGCTGGAGTAAGGTTACAATGTTCTGAGGACTATTATTGATGCTGACATTCCAAACAACTGTGAGTTGATGGAGTAATTATCTTACATTCCTGTGAACAGACTTTTTCTGCCTCAGGTCACTGAACCACTTATTTTTCCCAACATAAAATTTCTATCCAAAAAGCGATCTAATCCAACTGAGGAAAAAGACTATAACTTCATAACATTCAGAATAATCCCTCCTCAGGTCCTCTACCAAAATCTTATGATTGGTTTAATTTCCATACTGCCCATGTATAGAAGCCAACAATTATTGCAGCATAATTTAGAGAGTACAAATAAGCTGAAATGACCTGCTATGATCTGAACATTGGCACCCTCCCAAAATTCAAATATTGAAACCTAATCACCAATGCGATAGTGTTAGGAGGTAGGGCCTTTGGGAGGTAATTAGGTCATTAGACCTCCAGCCATGTGAATGGGATTAATGCACGTATAAAAGAGGCCCCATGTAGCTCCCCTGACCCTTCTTCCAAGTGAGGACACAGCAAGAAGACACCATTAATGAACCAGAAACCTGGCCCTCACCAGACACCAAATCTGTAGCATGCTGATTTTGGACTCCCCAGCCTCCAGCACTATAAGAAATAAATTTCTATTGTTTATAAGCTACCCAGGTTTTGTTTGTTTTTGAGACAGAGTCTCCCTCTGTCATCCAGGCTAGAGTACAGTGGCACAATCTCTGCTCACTGCAAGCTCTGCCTCCTGGGTTCAAGCAATTCTCCTGCCTCAGACTCCCCAGTAACTGGGACTACAAGCGTGCGCCACTAGGCCCGGCTAATTTTTGTCTTTTTAGTAGAGATGGGAGTTCACCATGTTGCCCAGGCTGGTCTCGAACTCCTGACCTCAGGTGATCCGCCCGCCTCGGCCTCCCAAAGTGCTGGGATTACAGCCGTGAGCCACTGCACCCAACCATGCTACAGAGTTTATGATATTTTGTTGTAACAGTCCAAATGGACTAAGACATGACCTACCTTATTATCAGTGCCAAAAAGACTAATTCTACCATTCCCTGGGATCTGAAGAGAATTTAATTGGCCTTTCTTTAAACATAATAGTAACAACAAACAAACAAACACATTTCCAACATTTTATTTTAGAAAAAAGGTCTAAGGAATTCTATATAGTTCTTGGTAATTTATAAAACATAGTTCCAAATCTTTTGGAATTTTTCAGCAAGCAATAAAGGGTCCCTGCCTAAGCAGGTTTTTAAAAGCTATTCCAAGGAGAAGCCATACAGTTCTGTCACTGCATTTGGATGCTGTTGCTGTGCACTTTATTCATAGGAATGCATAGCATGGCTTACTGGTACTGAAAAAGACTGCTGAATGGCAGATTTTAAAAAGAGTGAGCAACTGAATTGTAAAAGGTCCTAGCAATGATAGATTCCACAACCCGTTAGGAATTTGCCCCCACAACCCTCCTGACTTCTGAATTCCAAGAAGAATGAAAGTGATGGCTCATAATTAGCATGATTGTGTTAGGGGCATGACAGATGCTGTTGGCCAGCCTTGATGTCAGAGTAAAATCTGTGTTTCCTCATTAATAGTCAAGCTCTTTTTCCACATGATGGACTGCAGCACCCTTTTTCTGATTACAGGCACTAGGCTTCATTGCATGTTGTAAACACATATAAGGCAGAGCCTAGGTTCATGCAGATGATAATGTGTCAGTCTGGGTCAAGTGACAGCTTAGGAAATGTCAAAATGAACAACAAAAACAGAGTAATTCTATGAAATGGACAATGTGGGTGAACATTACATTTCAATACTGTTAATGTCTAACTCAAAAATTTGATTTGCCAACTGAAGTCCATTTAGCAAAACATACACATTGCCAGTTAGCCTGAGAATTTTCACTAGGCTTACCCCGCTTACCTCCTAGAAATTTTTTTGGGGGCAAATTCTGAAGGCATTATTTGTTTTGTATTGTACTGTACTGTACTGTACTGTATTGTATTACATTTTGTGAGACAGAGTCTCACTCTTTCGCTCAGGCTAGAATGCAGTGGTGCGATCACGGCTCACTGCAGTCTTGACCTCCTGGGCTCAATCGATCCTCCCACCTCAGCCTCCAGAATAGCTGGGACTACAGGTGCACATCACCACTTTGCTTCCAAGTTAGACATAACTACTTGCATGGTCTGCTTATACTCAAACTCAACAAATCACACCCAGCATCTTCTCCCAACTTAGCATCTTCTCATGATTTCCCCATTTCTGTTCCTGGCTCATTATTCTCCCAGTTATTCAGACCTGAATCTGAGAATCATCTTAGATGTCTCACTCTTTTTCAAGCACCATATTAGTTTGTATAATATGGTATCATATCTTCGAAATTTCTGTAGCATCTGTCCCTGAGTCTTTCCATACCTATGGTCATCAAACTTAGCTCCACATTACCCCTTGCCGAGTCTAACCCACTAATCTCAATATTTCTTAGATCACACACCCAGTCTATGTTCCCATGAAACCATTCAAGATGGATCTTCCCACAGCATTCCATCAACATCTGCCTACTAATTCTCTTCATCCTATACTTGAGCTTAGCAGCTCACTGGCATTTTCCCCAAATTGTACCATACTTCCTGTTTTTGTGCCCTTATCCAATATTCTTTCCTCTGTCTTGAATTTTTCTGTTTATGCTTCTGTGGAAATCCTATCCATCCTTAAACCTTAAAGTGTTGAGAGTGTGTCCTTAAGACTCCATATAATGACTACAGCAGTTCAAGTCTCTTTGATGTTTACTAACTGACATTGAGGAAACATGAAAATTCTGTGGGATTCAGGTACTCCTCTGTAATCGGGAGTAAAGGGGGAAGTGGATAATACTTTCCCTGCCTCTGTCATATATATCATAGAATAATTAAAATGAGCAAAATTTTTAAATGAGATGAATATGTAAAAGCAAGAGTAAAAGCTAACATGGTCTGCACAACAGAAAGCCTTCCTGTGATCATCCTCTTTACAAGTTCACCACATGCAGAGGAGGCTTCCTCCTGGGATTCCACCTATTTTCATCACTATTATGTTCAATACTATGACTTCTCTATCAGAATTAGTTACCAGGTATGGTGGCTCATGCCTGTAACTCCAGAACTTCAGGAGGCCAAAGCCAGAGGATTGGTTGAGTTCAAGAGTTCAAGACCAGCCTGAGCAACATAGTGAGATCTTTTCTCTACAAAATTTAAAACAATAGCTAGACATGGTAGCACATGCCTGTAGACTCAGCTACTCAGAGGCTGAGGCAGGAGGATCACTTCAGTCCAGGAGTTTGAGGCTGCAGTGAGCCATGGTTGCACCACTGCACTCCAGCCTGGACAACAGAATGAGACCCTGCCTCAAGAAAAAAAAGAAAAAGGAAGAAGAAAGAATTAGTTCACTGACTTAAAAACAGGCCTACTGAGGGTCACAGATTCTTCTGGAATATACATGCATATTAGGAGGACAGAATCACAAACTGTTTGACATATTCAATTAGGGTATGAAGAAAATAAAAGGTTTTGGTTGTAATATGATCAGATGGCTAATTCCCTTTATTCTTTATTTTTGAGATGGAGTTTTGCTCTTGTTGTTCAGGCTAGAGTGCAATGGCGCGATCTCAGCTCACTGCAACCTCCACTCACCGCAACCTCCGCCTCCCAGTTTCAAGCAATTCTCCTGCCTCAGCCTCCCAAAAGTAGCTGGGATTACAGACATCTGCTACCATAGCCAGCTAATTTTGTATTTTTAGTAGATATGTGGTTTCTCCATGTTGTTTAGGCTGGTCTTGAACTCCTGACCTCAGGTGATCCATCTGCCTCAGCCTCCCAAAATGCTGGGATTACAGACATGAGCCACCATGCCCAGCCTTAGTTCCCTCTATTCTAATGTAAATAAATACTCTAAATAAAGGCATAATTCAAAATAAATATTTACATAATTATTGACAGATGAATTGCTCTTTGACTCATGCTGAAGTTAACTATCTGCCCCTTGAAAAATTAGTTTTCTCCATTAAATTATTAAAATTTAACTAATTCTGGAGTTTTGCTATGGCATGCTGGACACAATAGGAACCATGGACTTGCTGAGAGTCCTAGTCTAGGAGATTTCCTCTTAGCACCTGAAATACTTCATGGGAGACCACAGTTTTCATTCTATATTTTGATGTTATAATATGAACCATAAAAACTTTCTTTTATTTCTATGTTTTACTTTTTGCAAGACTAAAGACTCCTCCCATAGTCCAGAATTTTATTCTTACTTTCTTCCTTTTTCACTTGAGAATATAGAAACATTAAATAACTCGAATCTACATTTTATCAGTCAGTGCCACCATTTAAAACACAGTATTTTGGGTATGATTTCATTTAACCCCTTAATTGTATAGTTATGAATCCATAACACTGCACATTGTCTATTCCTTCAAAGTTTCTTAAGTTTCACTTTCACATTAGGCAAAATTAATTAATGCTCCACTCTGTTGACTCTATGCCACCACACCGCTATCAATGAGTTCCGAAGAGGCAGTGGGAGAGTTGATAGAATGTAACATAGCATTATGGTAGAGTACAGACGACATTACTTGTTTCTCAGTTTTCTTCTCTAAAATATGGAAATAATAATCATGCATCTAATTCAGAGTTGTTGTGATGATTAATTGGTTTAATACACATAAAATGTTTAGAGTAGTGCCTGACACACAAGTACTCTATAAGTGTCATCTATTATTCTTATTGTTTTGCTATTATTAAATGATTCCATTATTTGAAAAGGAAGGTTAAATATCATTAATCTGAAAATCCAAAATGTAAAATGTTCCATAATCCAAAACTTTTTGAGCGCTGACATGATGCCACAGGTGGAAATTTCCACACCTGACCTCATGTGACAAGTCAGTCAAAATACAGCCAAAACTTTGTTTCATGCACAAAAGTATTTTCAAATATTGTATACAATTATTTTCAGCCTATGTTTATAAGGAATATATGAAATAAAAATAAATTTTGTGTTTAGATGCAGGTGTTAACCCCAAGATATCTCACTATGTGTATGCATGTATTCCAAAATCCAAAAAAAATTCAAAGTTGAAACACCTCTGGTCCCAGGCATTTAGAATAAGAGATATTCAACCTGTATATGTTAAACATATACTGATTCTTAAATTTTTTGAGAGAAATGTAATTACAATAAAGTGGAAAAAACCTCTATATCAGGTATTAGTATTAATATTTTGGTTTAATTACTGCAATGATCAACATAGGTTTAATTGTTATTCTTATGAGAGTTTTTCTTTTTTTTTTAATAGATGGGGTCTTGCTATGTTACCCAAGCTGGCCTTGAACTCTGAGTTCAAATGATCCTCCTGCTCCAGCCTCCCAAGTAGTTGGTATTACAGGTATGCACTATTACAACCAGCCCATGCTAATGAGAATTTTAATGCATATACACACAACATATAACCATACATCTTCAATACACATTTTCATTATACAGAGTGTTTCCACAGGTAGAGTAGAATGAGATATGAGTTCTGGTTATTTAGCCTAGCAACTGCAGCAGAGTCAAATACTGTTAGTGTTTCTACCCTGGTTCAGGTCCTGTTATCAATACAAGAGCCAAAGTATAAATGGAGATCAGGTTCCCATCTGGTTACAACTAACGGCACAGCCTTGATTGCCTGCTTTGAGTTAGGGGATCAAAGGAAGAAATCATCATAGATCCAAACAGCAACTCAGGCAGGCAGATCCCCATCTGAAAAAAAAAACAGTAACTTCTCCACCTTAAGGAAGGATAACTCTTGTTTTAGCTAGCTTGATTCCTTTCTAATTATAGAAATAAGCTTGGAGTGAATGGCAGGTGATGAAAATACAAAGTATCATATAGGAGTTAATAAAGAAAACAATCATGATAATTATCTTTCTAAATAATAAAGAGAAACCAAGTATTTCTTCATATTATAAATATAATAAATTTTACAGCCAGAGGACCCACACCTGTAATCCCAACACTTCGGAAGGCTGAGGCAGAAGGACTGCTTGAGCCCAGGAATTCAAGATCTGCCTAGGCAACATGGCCAAACCCCCTTCTCTACAAAATACAAAAATGAGACAGGTGTGGTGGTGTGCACCTGTAGTCTCAGTTATTTGAGAGGCTGAGGTGGGAGGATCACTGGAGCCCAGGAAGTCGAGGCTGCAGGAGCCATGATCATACCACTCCACTCCAGCCTGGGTGACAAAGGGACGCCCTTCATCAAAAAAAAAAAAAAAAGTAAAGAAAGAATTTTTTTCAAAGAAACCGTTTACATTAAAAGCGCTATTCATGATGGCATCTTTAGGAAATGCTAGAATTCCTTGTCCCTAGATTTTTTTCTAAAGGATTAAAATCTTCATTTTCTAGGAGAACTGACATTTAAATGTATGATTCCTAAACTCAAGATTTTTTTTTTTTTTTTTATTATACTTTAAGTTCTAGGGTACATGTGCATGACGTTTATATCATGTATAACTCCCCAATGCAATCCCTCCCTCCTCCCCCCTCCCCATGATAGGCCCCAGTGTGTGATGTTCCCCTTCCCGAGTCCAAGTGATCTCATTGTTCAGTTCCCATCTATGAGTGAGAACATGCGGTGTTTGGTTTTCTCTTCTTGTGATAGTTTGCTAAGAATGATGGTTTCCAGCTGCATCCATGTCCCTACAAAGGACGCAAACTCATCCTTTTTGATGGCTGCATAGTATTCCATGGTGTATATGTGCCACATTTTCTTAATCCAGTCTGTCACAGATGGACATTTGGGTTGATTCCAAGTCTTTGCTATTGTGAATAGTGCCGCAATAAACATACGTGTGCATGTGTCTTTGTAGTAGAGTAATTATAATCCTTTGGGTATATACCCAGTAGTGGGATGGCTGGGTCATATGGTACATCTAGTTCTAGATCCTTGAGGAATCGCCATACTGTTTTCCATAATGATTGAACTAGTTTACAATCCCACCAACAGTGTAAAAGTGTTCCTATTTCTCCACATCCTCTCCAACACCTGTTGTTTCCTGACTTCTTAATGATTGCCATTCTAACTGGTGTGAGATGGTATCTCATTGTGGTTTTGATTTGCATTTCTCTGATGGCGAGTGATGATGAGCATTTTTTCATGTGTCTGTTGGCTGTATGGATGTCTTCTTTTGAGAAATGTCTGTTCATATCCTTTCCCCACTTTTTGATAGGATTGTTTGTTTTTTTCTTGTATATTTGTTTGAGTTCTTTGTAGATTCTGGATATTAGCCCTTTGTCAGATGAGTAGGTTGCAAAAATTTTTTCCCATTCTGTAGGTTGCCTGTTCACTCTGATGGTAGTTTCTTTAGCTGTGCAAAAGCTCTTTAGTTTAATTAGATCCCATGTGTCAATTTTTGCTTTTGCTGCCATTGCTTTTGGTGTTTTAGACATGAAGTCCTTGCCCATGCCTATGTCCTGAATGGTACTACCCAGATTTTCTTCTAGGGTTTTTATGGTATTAGGTCTAACATTTAAGTCTCTAATCCATCTTGAATTAATTTTCGTATAAGGGGTAAGGAAAGGATCCAGTTTCAGCTTTCTACTTATGGCTAGCCAATTTTCCCAGCACCATTTATTAAATAGGAATCCTTTCCCCATTTCTTGTTTCTCTCAGGTTTGTCAAAGATCAGATGGCTGTAGATGTGTGGTATTATTTCTGAGGACTCTGTTCTGTTCCATTGGTCTATATCTCTGTTGTGGTACCAGTACCATGCTGTTTTGGTTACTGTAGCCTTGTAGTATAGTTTGAAGTCAGGTAGCGTGACGCCTCCAGCTTTGTCCTTTTGACTTAGGATTGTCTTGGCAATGCAGGCTCTTTTTGGTTCCATATGAACTTTAAAGCAGTTTTTTCCAATTCTGTGAAGAAAGTCATTGGTAGCTTGATGGGGATGGCATTGAATCTATAAATAACCTTGGGCAGTATGGCCATTTTCACGATATTGATTCTTCCTATCCATGAGCATGGTATGTTCTTCCATTTGTTTGTGTCCTCTTTTATTTCACTGAGCAGTGGTTTGTAGTTCTCCTTGAAGAGGTCCTTTACATCCCTTGTAAGCTGGATTCCTAGGTATTTTATTCTCTTTGAAGCAATTGTGAATGGAAGTTCATTCCTGATTTGGCTCTCTGCTTGCCTGTTACTGGTGTATAAGAATGCTTGGGATTTTTGCACATTAATTTTGTATCCTGAGACTTTGCTGAAGTTGCTTATCAGCTTAAGGAGATTTTGGGCTGAGACAATGGGGTTTTCTAAATATACAATCATGTCATCTGCAAACAGGGACAATTTGACTTCTTCTTTTCCTAACTGGATACCCTTGATTTCTTTCTCTTGCCTGATTGCCCTAGCCAGAACTTCCAACACTATGTTGAATAGGAGTGGTGAGAGAGGGCATCCCTGTCTTGTGCCAGTTTTCAAAGGGAATTTTTCCAGTTTTTGCCCATTCAGTATGATATTAGCTGTGGGTTTGTCATAAATAGCTCTTATTATTTTGAGGTACGTTCCATCAATACCAAATTTATTGAGCGTTTTTAGCATAAAGGGCTGTTGAATTTTGTCAAAAGCCTTTTCTGCATCTATTGAGATAACTATGTGGTTCTTGTCTTTGGTTCTGTTTATATGCTGGATTATGTTTATTGATTTGCGAATGTTGAACCAGCCTTGCATCCCAGGGATGAAGCCCACTTGATCATGGTGGATAAGCTTTTTGATGTGCTGCTGAATCCGGTTTGCCAGTATTTTATTGAGGATTTTTGCATCGATGTTCATCAGGGATATTGGTCTAAAATTCTCTTTTTTTGTTGTGTCTCTGCCAGGCTTTGGTATCAGGATGATGTTGGCCTCATAAAAAGAGTTAGGGAGGATTCCCTCTTTTTCTATTGATTGAAATAGTTTCAGAAGGAATGGTACCAGCTCCTCCTTGTACCTCTGGTAGAATTCAGCTGTGAATCCATCTGGTCCTGGACTTTTTTTGGTGGGTAGGCTATTAATTGTTGCCTCAATTTCAGAGCCTGCTATTGGTCTATTCAGGGATTCAACTTCTTCCTGGTTCAGTCTTGGGAGAGTGTAAGTGTCCAGGAAATTATCCATTTCTTCTAGATTTTCTAGTTGATTTGCGTAGAGGCATTTATAGTATTCTCTGATGGTTGTTTGTATTTCTGTGGGGTCGGTGGTGATATCCCCTTTATCATTTTTTATTGCGTCTATTTGATTCCTCTTCTTTTCTTCTTTATTAGTCTAGCTAGCGGTCTGTCAATTTTGTTGATCTTTTCAAAAAACCAACTCCTGGATTCATTGATTTTTTGGAGGGTTTTTGTGTCTCTATCTCCTTCAGTTCTGCTCTGATCTTAGTTATTTCTTGCCTTCTGCTAGCTTTTGAATGTGTTTGCTCTTGCCTCTCTAGTTCTTTTAATTGTGATGTTAGAGTGTCAATTTTAGATCTCTCCTGCTTTCTCTTGTGGGCATTTAGTGCTATAAATTTCCCTCTACACACTGCTTTAAATGTGTCCCAGAGATTCTGGTATGTTGTATCTTTGTTCTCATTGGTTTCAAAGAACATCTTTATTTCTGCTTTCATTTCGTTATGTACCCAGTAGTCATTCAGGAGCAGGTTGTTCAGTTTCCATGTAGTTGAGCGGTTTTGATTGAGTTTCTTAGTCCTGAGTTCTAGTTTGATTGCACTGTGGTCTGAGAGACAGTTTGTTATAATTTCTGTTCTTTTACATTTGCTGAGGAGTGCTTTACTTCCAATTATGTGGTCAATTTTGGAATAAGTGCGATGTGGTGCTGAGAAGAATGTATATTCTGTTGATTTGGGGTGGAGAGTTCTATAGATGTCTATTAGGTCCGCTTGGTGCAGAGATGAGTTCAATTCCTGGATATCCTTGTGAATTTCTGTCTCGTTGATCTGTCTAATGTTGACAGTGGAGTGTTGAAGTCTCCCATTATATTGTATGGGAGTCTAAGTCTCTTTGTAGGTCTCTAAGGACTTGCTTTATGAATCTGGGTGCTCCTGTATTGGGTGCATAAATATTTAGGAGAGTTAGCTCTTCCTGTTGAATTGATCCCTTTACCATTATGTAATGGCCTTCTTTGTCTCTTTTGATCTTTGATGGTTTAAAGTCTGTTTTATCAGAGACTAGGATTGCAACCCCTGCTTTTTTTTGTTCTCCATTTGCTTGGTAGATCTTCCTCCATCCCTTATTTTGAGCCTATGTATGTCTCTGCATGTGAGATGGGTCTCCTGAATACAGCAGACTGATGGGTCTTGACTCTTGATCCAGTTTGCCAGTCTGTGTCTTTTAATTGGAGCATTTAGTCCATTGACATTTAAGGTTAATATTGTTATGTGTGAACTTGATCCTGTCATTATGATATTAACTGGTTATTTTGCTCGTTAGTTGATGCAGTTTCTTCCTAGCCTCGATGGTCTTTACATTTTGGCATGTTTTTGCAATGGCTGGTACCGGTTGTTCCTTTCCATGTTTAGGGCTTCCTTCAGGGTCTCTTGTAAGGCAGGCCTGGTGGTGACAAAATCTCTAAGCATTTGCTTATCTGTAAAGGATTTTATTTCTCCTTCACTGATGAAGCTTAGTTTGGCTGGATATGAAATTCTCGGTTGAAAATTCTTTTCTTTAAGAATGTTGAATATTGGCCCCCACTCTCTTCTGGCTTGTAGAGTTTCTGCCGAGAGGTCTGCTGTTATTCTGATGGGCTTCCCTTTGTGGGTAACCCGACCTTTCTCTCTGGCTGCCCTTAAGATTTTTTCCTTCATTTCAACTTTGGTGAATCTGGCAATTATGTGTCTTGGGGTTGCTCTTCTGGAGGAGTATCTTTGTGGCGTTCTCTGTATTTCCTGAATTTGAATGTTGGCCTGCCCTACTAGGTTGGGGAAGTTCTCCTGGATGATATCCTGAAGAGTGTTTTCCAACTTGGTTCCATTTTCCCCCTCACTTTCAGGCACCCCAATCAGACGTAGATTTGGTCTTTTTACATAATCCCATACTTCTTGCAGGCTTTGTTCATTTCTTTTTTTTTTTTCTTTTGGTTTCTCTTCTCGCTTCATTTCATTCATTTGATCCTCAATCGCTGATACTCTTTCTTCCAGTTGATCGAGTCGGTTACTGAAGCTTGTGCATTTGTCACGTATTTCTCGTGTCATGGTTTTCATCTCTGTCATTTCGTTTATGATCTTCTCTGCATTAATTAGTCTAGCTGTCAATTCTTCCACTTTTTTTTCAAGATTTTTAGTTTCTTTGCGCTGGGTACGTAATTCCTCCTTTAGCTCTGAGAGGTTTGATGGACTGAAGCCTTCTTCTCTCATCTCGTCAAAGTCATTCTCTGACCAGCTTTGATCCGTTGCTGGCGATGGGCTGCGCTCCTTTGCAGGGGGAGATGCGCTCTTTTTTTGAATTTCCAGCTTTTCTGCCCTGCTTCTTCCCCATCTTTGTGGTTTTATCTGTCTCTGGACTTTGATGATGGTGACGTACTGATGGGGTTTTGGTATAGGTGTCCTTCCTGTTTGATAGTTTTCCGTCTGACAGTCAGAAGGACTGTCTGTTGGTCTGTTGGAAATTGCTTGAGGTCCACTCCAGACCCCGTTTGCCTGGGTATCAGCAGCAGAGGTTGCAGAAGATAGAATATTGCTGAACAGCGAGTGTACTGTCTGATTCTTTCTTTGGAAGTTTCCTCTCAGGGGTGACGCCACCCTGTGAGGTGTGGGGTGTCAGACTGCCCCTAGTGGGGGATTTCTCCCAGCTAGGCTACTCAGGGGTCAGGGACCCACTTGAGCAGGCAGTCTGTCCGTTCTCAGATCTCAACCTCCGCGTTAGGAGATCCACGGCTCTCCCCAAAGCTGTCAGACAGAGTCGTTCGCGTCTGCACCGCCCCTGCTCTTTCCCCTAATGGACTGCAGCTGTGCGCTGTCCGCAGAGGTAGAGTCTACAGAGACAGGCAGGATTCCTTGAGCTGCTGTGAGCTCCACCCAGTTCGAGCTTCCCAGCGGCTTTGTTTACCTACTTAAGCCTCAGCAATGGCGGGCGCCCCTCCCCCAGCCTCGCTGCTGCCTTGCGGATAGATCGCCGCAGACGGCTGTGTTAGCAGTGAGGGAGGCTCCCTGGGCGTGGGACCCTCCCGGCCAGGTGTGGGATATATTCTCCTGGTGTGCCTGTTTCCTTAAAGCGCAGTATTGGGGTGGGAGTTACCCGATTTTCCAGGTGTTGTGTGTCTCAGTTCCCCTGGCTAGGAAAAGGGATTCCCTTCCCCCTTGCGCTTCCAGGTGAGGCGATGCCTCGCCCTGCTTCAGCTCACTGGTCAGGCTGCAGCAGCTGACCAGCACCGATTGTCCGGCACTCCCTAGAGAGATGACCCCAGTACCTCAGTTGAAAATGCAGAAATCACCCGTCTTCTGTGTCGCTCGCGCTGGGAGTTGGAGACTGGAGCTGTTCCTATTCGGCCATCTTGCTCCGCCCCCACTCAAGATTTTTAAAAGCTCCTAGTTGCTCGATAACTCTATAGCACACTCTTGAAGATAAGATATTCATGGACCCTCGGCCGGGCGCGGTGGCTCAAGCCTGTAATCCCAGCACTTTGGGAGGCCGAGACGGGCGGATCACGAGGTCAGGAGATCGAGACCATCCTGACTAACACGGTGAAACCTCGTCTCTACTAAAAAATACAAAAAACTAGCCGGGCGAGGTGGTGGGCGCCTGTAGTCCCAGCTACTCGGGAGGCTGAGGCAGGAGAATGGCGTAAACCCGGGAGGCGGAGCTTGCAGTGAGCTGAGATCCGGCCACTGCACTCCAGCCTGGGCGACAGAGCGAGACTCCGTCTCAAAAAAAAAAAAAAAAAAAAAAAAGATATTCATGGACCCTCCCTAAATCTTGGAAAGTCTTCAGGCTAACGGCAGGGCTGCAGCTCAAGTTGAGGCAGAACCTCATTTCTGCCAGTAATAGCATGCCTAGCCAGGATTAAAAAATTTGCCAAGTCCACACAGAAAGAGACTAGATGGTAAGTTAGATTTATACTTCTTTTTGCAACTGAGGGCCATTCTGAACTCCTGCCTAAAGCTGGAGAAAGTGAAGAGGGGCCAAAACCAGAAACCATTAGGGCACAGAGATAATTATTATGGAAAACCAACAAGCATTTACCTAATGATTCCCCAGAGTCACTCCTAGAGGAAGGAATGAAATAAAAAAGTTTATACCACCCACAAAACAAAGATTCAACGCAGTCAATGAACCAAAGAAGAAAAATTCAGTTCTGAAATGTGATAATAACCTGATATTCCTCCTCAAATTTCTGCATATTTGGTCACATTATAATTGGCTTCATGCACATATTCTTAAAACACCAACACTCAATTAAATTCATCACCTAAGAAACATGGTCATCAGTAATTATTTTTGCATAATCTCTTTTCAATTTTATTCCTGCAGATTTTTTGTTTCTAAGTCCACAAAAGGACTTCTCAACTTGATGTAATACGAAAAGTCCAGAGTGTATCACAAATTAATTTATCTAGGATGTAATCACTATACAGATAAAATGATGCATATGATGTCTTAAAATTGCATCCACGTTTAAAGTTCTATAAAAAAGAGAAAGGCAAGGATGTTACTATTCTGAGCTGATGATGTCTTACCATCCCAAACTGTAACCATTGAACATACACATTTATTGACAAACAGCTTTGAAATCATAACAAGATGTCCCACAGATATATTGTGTTTTGATTCATTGATGTCTTAATTGTATGAAACAGCTACATCCATGTTATTCCATCTATAAAAAAGGGCAATGAAAAGATGTCCTTTGAGTCACTTTTAACTCAACTTTCTAAGTGTCTCCAATTTTATACTCCTATAAAGAAGTCTTCCACTCCACCTTCACGAGTATAAATCTTTGATCCGGAAGGTTAAATGGACACTCTCTATGCATCCTTGTGCTTTTGGGGATCTGACAATGTTTTTTTGATGGAACAGTAAATGGTTCAACTGTCTGCCTAAGACTGAGCAGAATGCAATTTCATTTGGTGTGCAGAAAATGACTATGTAAACTTTACGACATTTGCCAGTATTTCCATTCCTTAAGACATAGTTCACTGACTAGGACCCAGTTTTCTAAGCAAGTAAAAGATGTTTCCTTGTTACTAATATGTTTTTGGAAAGTAAAAGAGACCTTCTGAATTACCTCCTAGAGGCATACTTCACTTTTGTCCTCAGTAACAATTATTTCAATACACTGTTTACAAACCCAATCGTTATTCCCTCTTTGAATGCTCATTGTTACACATGCTCATTGTTGCTTTGCTGATATTAATGAATCAAAACCTTATGGGAAATACAATGGTCTCATCTTCCAGGCTTCTATGTGAAATACTCAGAATTGCACTTGCAAATTCCTGAGCAGCTTCATTATAAGGGAAACATGGCGCCATCTAGTGATCATACAGAAAATTACACCTATGCATTTTCCCTCTAGGCTCTGTATTAAAATGTTGAGTTGGCCTATACATTAGAATTGAAAGAGGCCGGGCGCGGTGGCTCAAGCCTGTAATCCCAGCACTTTGGGAGGCCGAGACGGGCGGATCACGAGGTCAGGAGATCGAGACCATCCTGGCTAACATGGTGAAACCCCGTCTCTACTAAAAAAATACAAAAAAAAAGAAACTAGCCGGGCGACATGGCGGGCGCCTGTAGTCCCAGCTGCTTGGGAGGCTGAGGCAGGAGAATGGCGTAAACCCAGGAGGCGGAGCTTGCAGTGAGCTGAGACCCGGCCACTACACTCCAGCCTGGGCGGCAGAGCGAGACTCCGTCTCAAAAAAAAAAAAAAAGAATTGAAAGAAGAGAAATAGAATAAAAATTCCTAGAAACTTTACCTAGTTATTTGCTATATGCACCACTCTGCATTGTCATTATTAAACATATATGGGTTATAACAATAATAGTATGACTTTGTCCCTCTCTTGAGGTCACTTTTTAACTTCAACTTACCATTGGTTTAGTTATGTAGTTTCCAAAATAAATATCTTCACATGGAACATTTAATTCCAGTGAACTATATTTTTGGTTCATTAAAAGTTAATGAAGTTTTTGAAACAATTCCAAATGATCTGTAAAATATATTTACTTAAAAAATGCTTCAATTTATTTCTCTAGTGATGCCCTGCTAGGATGCTACCTAAATTGTTAAACATTTAAAAACACAAAGGAAAAAGTAAGATAAAATAAATAGTCTAGTATTTAGAGATTAGCCTATTCCTTAATATGGAAAATTATTCCTCATTGTCAGAATACAACATCTGATTGTATTTCTAGTTTAAGGATAACATTGTACAGATATCAATAGGATAAGATATGCTTGCCTAAGCAGGGTTAGATGCCCACTCTGTCCAAGCAGAGTTTTTCCAGTTTTACCCTCTGGAAAGGTCTATGAAGACAAGGACCATGTCTGATGCATCTTTTCATCTCCATACGCCACTACTCACCCAACCAACCCTTGTCCCCACCAGCACAATGCCTAGCATGTCATAGGGACTCAGGATGTTTCTTCAATGAACCAATAAATTAATTTCTTATGTCTGTCTCTAAAATCATTATTTAGAGTCTATCTACCATGGGAAACAGCTTTTCACTTTTCTACTGTATGATTTTCTGCTCCTTTTCTGACACACTCTCTCTAAAGTGGCACCTTATTTGATATTCACACTGCCACCTCCTAAATGCTTTAGAATCTTGAGTATCCATGTCTAAATGGCTTTCTTTCCATGAGTTATTCATCTTACAGACAGGGCATTATTCATCAACACACTGTTTGATTAAATGAATCCAAGAGGGTAGAAATGGGAAACTCTTATTTCTTACTATTTTCAACAGGTAGTATCAATATTCTGTAACAAGGAGATTTCAATAGTGTAACAAGTACAATATTATTCAGTTTGAAACAGGTGCTTTTGGCATTATAGGCACTTGGCCACAATGCATAGTTTAATATTGTGTGGCTCAAAACAGATAACTTATCTTGAAATGTTACAGAGGAAACTTCCTTAGTCACATTCTTACTGTCCAGTGACTGAGGTAAATCATGGCATACATGTGTAATTATGAACCACATACTATCTATACCTGCACTTCAACTATCTGTAACTAGATTTTCACTACGGAGTGTAATGAGTTTCGGTGAGAACATTCAGATACTCCATTCCTCAAGTAAGTATTACAAAAGCATTTAATTTCACTGTAGAAGAAAATTTAGAAATCGATTTCTCCTTCTCTAGTATTGCTGAATTGTGATTCAAATCAGCAATTTTTCCATAATACACGGTAAACATGTCAGAATTCTACTACTTTTGTAGTACAAAGATCGCCATGATGTAGAATAGAAAGGTTTTTAACCAACATCACCATGAGTACATTCAACTCAGCCTTGCAACTCCCACTCATAATGTCACAACTGTTTGTCCCTAAGCTAATTAAGTGTGTCTGTGAGCTATAGCCTGAGTTATGAAGTTATCATTTCTCCCCACTTTATAGCTGTTTGAAGGATATGAAATGGCAATGGACAAACAGTCATGATATTTTTGGCAAAATACCAAATGTTTCTGATGGAAAGTGAAAGGGCTTTGGAGCCCTCTGACCAAGGTTCAAATCCTAACTCTTTTATTGTATAGCCTGAGCAAGTTATTGAACTTAAGTTTCTTTATGTGCATATGGAGATGTTCTTGGAGCCAAAGTTCTAATTTTGGTACAGACAGATCTTTAAAAACAATAATAATTTAACGTTCAAAGTAATTTTGAAACGCGTTGGTGAAAACATAGGCTTTTTTTTTGTTTTTGTTTTTTTTTTTTTTTTGAGACAGGGTCTCTCACTCTGTCACCCAGGCTGGAGTGCAGCGGCGTGATCATGGCTTACTGCAGTCTCGACCTCCCAGGCTCAAGAAATCCTCCCACCTCAGCCTCCCAAGTAGCAGGGACTATAGGCACGTGCCACAACACCTGGATAAATTTTTTGTATTTTCAGTAGAGACAGGTTCTCACTATGTTGCCCTGGCTGATCTTGAAATCCTGGGCTCCAGTTATCCTTCCGCCTCAGCTGCCCAAAGTGCTGGGATTACAGGCATGAGCCACCACACTCAGCCAAAAAATATAGTGTTAAGAGATCACAATGTGACCTATAACATTTATGGATTTAGAGCAGCTTTGGAGCTAACTGAGATTAGGGATCAAGATATATATTATATGTGTGTGTGTATACAGATATATACATATACACATGTATACATATATACATACATATATACACACACATATATACATATATATGTATACATATATACATACACACACACACACACACACAGACACGTAATAACACAAGCATGCACTTTTGTGAAATAGATAACATAAGTTCTAAGCAAGAAGACTACAAACTGCATTTATTTTTCAAAATAAGAAACATACAGTCATAAGAGGTTTTAAATAGTTTAATAAATCCATATGGTTGCACACTTAGAGTTTTCTTAGAAATACATTTTACATTTAGCACTGGCCTTGATATGTCTAATATTTTCTAGATATTTTTCACATATTTCAAAGGGCTAAAAATATTTATTCATTTATACTTTCAGTCACTCAATAGATTGGAGAAATCTATTTGTCTAAAGCTTAACAGCTTTCTCTTTTCCAAGCACATGTTTGGGAACAGTCAACTTTTATTTTATGGTACAGATTAAACCAAGGGGACATATTAATTTGTGATCAACTAATAAACCAACAAAGAACTTCTAAAAGCTGAAGGATTTTCTAATTTTACAGGGCACAAAGACCACTATATTTATTTTAAATCTCAAACTATGCTGTGTTTCATAAGGAAATTAAAGGATATATAAGGCATATACACTTAGGTATACATATATTTTTAGATTTTTTTAAAATTGATACATAATTTTACGTAGGGTTGTTTCAACACATACAATGCACAGTGATCCGATCAGATCAGGGTATTAGCATATGTTCTAACATTTTTCATTTCTTTGGGACTATTCAATATCCTCTAAGTATCTGAAAATATATAATATATTGTTGTTAACTGTAGTCATACTATAGTGCTATAGAACACTACCATTTATTCCTTCTATCTAGCTGTCATTTTGTATTCCTTAACAAATCTTTCTCTATCCTCCCTTCCCCCTACTGTTTTCAGCCTCCAGTAATCTCTGTTCTCCTTTTTACTTCCATGAGATCAACTTTTTCTAGCTTACATTTTTTGAGTGAGAAAGCAGTAGAAAAGAAAATGTGGATGGCTTTAAAAGGAAAAAAAAATGGAAAACACGGCCCTATCTCCAAATACTCCAATCTTGTGAATTGGAAAAAAAAAAAAAAGTTTAAATCATTTTTTTACATCAGTTGCTATCTATTTGTACATATACCCACAGAAAACCATAGTTAAAATATTATAATTCTAAGACATATGTACAGAAAGGCAAATGCTAGGGGGAACATATTAAAATGTTTCTCTGACATTTTGCAGTCTTATACAGCGATTTAATTTATACACCATCCGTATATCAGTGATCTGGACTCTCTTGATCCACCTAAAAAGCACACTACTTAGCATTTATCTAGTGTTTTCTAAGTAGACATTTAATGTTCTTTTTAATTAATCATTCTATTAACTCTTGTCACACTAATAGACACAGCAACCAACCTGAACCATCTGGGGCAGATGAGCAATGGAGATACACAGAAAGCTAAGTTGCACTGAAAATAATTTTTTGAGAAAGAACAATGGGAGTTGTCGAGTTCTCCAAATTATAGGTTACAAAGCTCAGTTAAATTACTTTTTTGTACAATATAGACAGAAATGACAAAATGGCAGTTCTACATGACCGTAAAACTCGAACTGACCAAAACACTGACTTGGTAAGAGCAGAGTGTGTACTGACTTTATTATAATGGTTTAGGAGAAGAGTTAAAAATAGAAAGGGTTTCTGAATTAGCCCAACGCCAACCAAGTAATCCAAGGATCCAGATCGCTCCAATCCAGATCGATCCAGTGAGTTGTCCCCTTTGGCCCCTCCTAGTTGTGACCCACCCAAGAGAAGTATTATATTTCCCTAGTCTACATTGTTCCCACTTTGACACAGCCTATCATATACTTTTTTTGTAAGTTTATGATTATCTCCTCCATTAAAGTTTTAATTCTTGGGGACCAAAAATCTCATTTCTCTTTGTATGTTCAAGTACTATTAAGCACATAATAAGTACTGAACAAATGCTAAAGGAACAAATAAGTAATCCCATGATTACTTAAAACTGAGGTACCTGCATAAATCAGCAAGGCACTAAAATGATAAATTCATCCTCTAAGAATTGTTCAAATACCTTAAACTCAGTCTCAAATGAGTTAAAAAAAAAAAAGTGTCTTGGCTTGCTTTCAAGAAATGAGCAATGTTAAATCAAATTCTTGCTAGATTATTTTCATGGTAATAGTTTTTTACAACTTCTTATTGTAAAAGTAACAACATTATTTCAAAATTTAATTAAGGTATAAATAAATATAAATACAAGGAGATAAAGAATATTTATAATCTTATTACTCAGAGTTGGTTTCATACTTTAGCTCATATACTTAAAAATGTGTAAAGAATTACATTATGCGTAGTTTTGTGACAAATTTCAATGCTAATATCTCTATCATTAAAAAAAATATGGAAGTACCACAATTTAGTCTGTTTTAGTTTTTTGTTTGTTTTTGAGACGTAGTCTGGCTCTGTTGCCCAGGCTGGAGTGCAGTGGCACCATTTCGGCTCACTGCAACTTCTACCTCTGGGATTCAAGCACTTCTCCTGAGGCTCCTGAGTAGCTGGGATTATAGGCACCCGCCACAGTGCCTGGCTACTTTTGTATTTTTAATAGAGATGGAGTTTCACCATATTGGCCAGACTAGTCTTGCTTTGGCCTCCCAAAGTGCTGGGATTACAGGTGTGAGCCACCGCACCTGGCCTGTTTTAAACACCAACTCTCCCTAGTCCTTGACTATTATTATCAACTCATTAACAGTCAAAATACATACAACAGTCTTTGCCTACTTCTTATTACTTGAGGATAAATGTCTACAACAGGCATTGTTATATGCATATTTTGACATGGAGTGTTAAAATTACCATTGTAACTGTACACAATTTACAGTCTCTCAAGTAATATATGTGTGCCTGTTTCCTTACCCCTTTCCTACACTGAGTATTACCAATCTATTTCCAGTAAACTGTCAAATTAATCTCAGAGAAGACTTGGAGACAGGCTTATTCACATAGTTTATTTTCTCTCATGTGGCAAAAGGCAATAATAATAAAAGTCAATCTTTACTTTTAACTCATGATATTTATTACACAATCGGCCTCTCATAATAATCCTTATTTTTATAACCCTGCAATAGGGAAGGAACAATAAAATTTAATTCCAATATTGCTAAACCTAGGATAATTTTGTAGACTAGAGTGTCTAAGTGTCATAGTAACAATGGCTGAAAGGATGCTTTTCATACCAACTGAAATATATGGATTATCTTGGTATATTGACTACTTTTCTACTGTAAAACAAAACAAAACAAAACTCTTCTAAATTTATTTTATTTTATTAGTTTTGGCCACATGAGAAACAGCAAGAAATTCTACTGCCAGTCCTCCAAATAGGTAATCAGATATATCTGTGGTTATCTTCCCTCCATAAACAATTCCTAGTGATTTTGCTAACTATAATTCTGTAACACAAACCCTTTGGGTCTTACTCCTATAGACATCCCAGAATACATGCACTCCACACAAAGAGATAAATGACAGTTATCTTCTGTAATCAAACTCCTGCCAACTTAAGTTGAGGTAAGTAATGTATGAGAAAGATAACCTAACGGCAAGACTGGTAAGTCATTCTACTATGTGTACTAAGTGCTTTCTCCACATCAGGTAACCAGATTTACAATTATTTAAGTTACTATACGAAGACTTTCATGGAATAATGATTTACTGTTTTGACTTGTAACAAGACTAAGAACGTCACTATTTATTAATGATTAATAATGTACATGTATGTAATTCACATAAAAATACTATTAAACATATTATTGCTTTACTTTATACAAAGACCCTAATGAAAAGTCTTATAATTAATTATATAAAGATAATTTTCTCTCAAGACATAAATATTATCAGGTTTCTCTATTTGCTATATCTTTGAGGAAGCTATTAATATTATAAGACCTAAACTTAACTCCAAATACAAAATACACTTTTACATTTGTGTTTCTAACTTAGCTTTACATAGCCTTTTAATCCATTTTTAAAGTTAGGATTGCTTAATTCCTTTTTGAAACAAAAAGCATAAGCAATACATAAATAATTAATGGCATTGCTTTTATACCCAATTTTTATTATCTACAATAAAGATGAGATCATGTACAAACAACCAGAAATCAAGAGCCACAAACCCACATAGGCATTTGGAATTTACTCAGAATTATGTTTGAAAATACTCATGCACTAACATTTGCCCCGTTGTTTCCAGATTATCCTAAAGTTTGGTCCAAGATAAAGTTGTTCAGATTTTCTGATTTAGATCACAGCTATACACTCTAGGAAAACATGGATGCCTACCTCATTTGAGTCTTAAATGGGGCTAGGGATTTCTTATTATTAAGGAAAGGAAATTATTAGTTCATATTTTAAATATAGAAACAGAAAATATCATTCCAGATTAATCAATTTGACTCTAGGTGAAAACAAATTTATATATTAAAACAAATTAACTGATACATATTTAAAATAAGTAACATCATCATATTGAAGTGAGTGGAAGTGGGTATGAGAAGAGAACTAACCAAATGAATTTTGAGTACAGAATTAGGCATATAAAACATAAATAACGCTAAAAGTCTACTTACTGAAATGCTTTTCTTTGCTTTACTTTTCTTTTTCCATAGAGGTGTGAGTGGGTAATTCTGAAACTAATTTCTGAAACTACATTCCACAGGTAAGAAAATCCTATCCAATATCTAATACATTGCGAATAATGGGAGCCAGGCTTCTCACTGTAACTTCTCATAGAGTTACAGATATGAAAATGGAGAACAGAATGAGCACTGCAATGATGGATTATCACTGTGAAATCCTAGGTTTAATATATACAAATATCTGAAAATACCCATGGATATAGGTATGTGTGGGTATGTATATATATGCACACATTTATATATGAGTATGTACTTACATACACTTTTTCCCTAGATCTATCTACTAAAAGGACTTAGAAGCAAAAGCACACCCACTCTCCAAATTTTGATTTCTGAAAATCATTTTTCACTGAAAGGCACCAGAGAGCCCTAGAAAAGCAGCTGATTCCAAGGCTTGGAGAAAAGAACAAGAGTCTCATATCTAAAGCGAGAAAGTAAAAAAGTATTCAAAGAATGATAGTTACATGTTAAAATGACAAAGGAGTCAACTAGAAGTAACTTGTACTGTCTAAATCCAGGACAGTATGAGGATTCAAATAATGATATTAACTAACAATATTAAAGGATAACAACCTGCTCAATAAAGAATTCATGACTCCACACAGAAACAAACAAGAAGAAACATTTTTATGCATAATAGAAAGCCAACTAATAAAAGAAGAAGAAATGATGAAATTACAAAATTTCCCCTTAGCAAACCACTATGGTTTGAATGTTTCCCCCAAAGTTCATATCTTGGAAGCTTAGTCCAAAACGAAACAGAGAGTTGGGACATTTAAGAGATGATTAGATCATGAGAGCATTCCCTTCATGAATTGATTACTTTATCGGTTATCATAGGAGTAGGTTCCTTATAAAAGAATGAGTTTGGGCCAGGCGCGGTGGCTCTTGCCTGTAATCCTAGCACTTTGTGAGGCCAAGGCGGGTGGATCACGAGGTCAGGAGATCAAGACTATCCTGGCTAACACGGTGAAACACCATCTCTACTAAACAAAATACAAAAAAATTAGCCGGGCGTGGTGGCGAGTGCCTGTAGTCTCAGCTACTCAGGAAACTGAGGCAGTAGAATGGCAAATCTGGGAGGTGGAGATTGCGGTGAGCCGAGGTGGAGCCACTGCACTCCAGCCTGGGTGACAGAGCGAGACTCCATCTCAAAAAAAAAAAGACAAAAAACAACAACAAAAAAAACAGTTTGGCCCCCTTCTCCCTATTTCTTGCCCATGTGATACTTTTCGTTATGTTATGATGCAGCAGGAAAAAGGACTGCACCAGATATAGCCCCTTGATCCTGAACTTTCCAGCCTCCAGAACCATGATCCAGATAAATTCTATTCATTATAAATTACCCAATCTGTGGTATTCTGTTATAACAGCATGAAACCAATGAAAACAGCAACCATAATAATAACACAAGTAACTGATTTAGACAGGAATCATCAACGGATTCCAAAGCTATTGGGTAAGAAATTGAGGAATAACAGTGTATTTACATGGTCTCATATTATCACTGTACAAAATGCTTTTTAATTACAAAGGACAAAAATAGAAACTTTACAGTGGAGAAATCTGGTAGACACCACTTTAACCAAATGATCAAAGCTAAAACTGTCAGTAATGGTACTAAACAACAGCATCTACCTCTGGATATAAGGACTTAGCATCACTACTGTGATATTCCTGCCCAAGTTGTATGATCGGACTATCATCCCCAGGAAACACAAAATAAACTCAAATTGAAAGATAGTCTATGCTTTAGACTGAATGTTTGCGTTGCCTCCAAATTTGTATGTTGAAACCTTATCAGCAATATGATGGTATTTACGGGTGTAGCCTTTTGGAAGTGATGAGATTATGAGGACAGAGCCTTCATGAATGGGATTAATGCCCATATAAAACAGACCCCAGAGAACTCTCTCTTCCTTTCTGCCATGTAAAAACACAGCAAGGAGACAGCTATTTATGAGCTGGAAAGCTGATACTCACCAGACAGAAAATCTGCTGTAGCACAGATCATGGGACTCCTCAACCTCCAGAACCGTGAGAAATAATTTTCTGTTGTTTATAAACCATGCAGACTATGGTAGTTTGTCATAGCGGACCAAACAAATCAAGAGAGTGTACAAAACAATGGCATGTAATTCTTCAAAAATGTAAATGTCATGAAATAGTCTTTGATGAAGACTCAGAAACTGCTCCAGTTTAAAGGATATTAAAGAGACATGACAATTGATTGCAAAGCATGATTTTGTAATTTCATTGGCTATATAGAACACCATTGGGACAATTATTGAAATTTAGAATAAAGTCTGTAGATTAGATAAAAACATTTTATCTGTGTTAATTTGCAAATTTTAATCAATGAACTGTACCTATGTGTGGTAACCACATGATTTTAGGAATTATTTAAGTATTTAGAAGCAAAGGGGTATCATGTCTGCAACTCGCTCTTAATGTGCATCAATAAGCAAACGTGTGTATGAGTAGACAGATACATAGATGATTAGATAGATAGAAAGGTAGACATGAAAGACAGAGAGACTGAATAAAGTAAATGTAGTAAAATGTTAACATTTGGAGGATATTGGTGAAGGATATCTGAGAATTCTTTGTGCTATTCTTGCTACTTTACAGTAAATCTGAAATTACATCAAATTAAAAATCAAAATCAATATAACATATTAACTTTAGGGCGTATAGATATTTAAAGTTAGAATTGTCAAGTGACATTCTGGTGAATGCTTCAACTAATTACAACTAGTTTCCAAACATTATAAAGCACACTCAGCATGAAATCCTGATTTTTTGATACCTTACATATTTTGAAGATAACTAGATTTTTCAGTTATGTCTTTATAACCACACTGTACAGAAAGTAAATGTATATTGAGCAGAAAATAGTTATTCATGACAAATCTTACACCTGAGATTAAGAGTCTGCCAAATCGTCCCATTACATTTTGGCCTTATGTCCTATATTTTTATCTTATTTTATCAAAATGTGATTTTCTTCATTGTAATTTATTTATTAGTAGTTTTTAGATATAGACAACATATTTAAATATATAGTATCACCATTTTTTCTGTTTGGTAGAATCATACCATTTTAGTATGCCATACAGAATTATATACATCAATATTTTTGTCATTCAGCCTGGCCCATATGACTCTGAGATGTTCTGAATTGGATTGGCCTCATAGAGAATAAAGTCCAAGCTACTTGCCAAGACCAGATGCCCCATATAATCTGGCTTTAGGCCAATTTCACAGATTTCTCTTTGACAGTAATCCCATAAATTCCCTATGACATGCAAGGCTCTCTATACTACAAACCTTTTCTATGCTCCTTCATATAACCATGAACTTCAAAACGCTGCCTATTCAACCGTCAACTCCTAAGGAGCTGGTCATCCTCCAAGACAAAGCTCAATGTCAAGTCCCACTTTAAATCCTCCACCCCTCCCTGAGCACTGCCCTCCCTTCTTTCCCAAAAGGTTATTCTTCCTTCTTCTGTCTCCTCATATCTTTTGCTCATACTTCTAACACTTCTATGTTATGTTATATTTTAGTTAATGTATTTTACAGTATTATCTTTTCCATGAGTCTGTCATGTTTTGCCATTTTTTTCTGATCCTCTCCCCCACAGAGCATAGAAAGGTGTCTAGCACAAATGCAGCTCTCAATACCAGTTTTTTAAATAAATGGATAACAAAAACAATAAATACCATAGGAAAATACAAGAACTTTTAAAGCCCAAAAGAGAATGGTAATAATTAGCCACTAGGTTGTACAGAGTAACCTTCATGAAAGAAGTGGTACCTGATTTGGGCATGAAGAATGAGTAAGATGTGGAGAGAGAAGGAATTGTAATAGAATCAGAAAGAACCAAGATCTAGGAGCCTCTGTGCAGGGGCCATGAGGATATGCTGCAGACCTCCAACTATAGGAACTATAATCAGCGAAGGGCCCCAACTGATACCTCTGAAATTCACTGCAGCATCTGAGCTAAGGCCATACCTCTCATGCCCTGCTTCCTGATACTGACTGAGCACAGAGGGCATATTGTGGCAGACACATTCCTGGGAAACATAGGATTCCTCTGATGGCTGATTTTGGCTTGAGGACTCCCATATGCCTTTGGCTAGCCTTTGGCTAGCCCAATTTAGGATGCTCTCACCAATTCTCTCTCCCTTTTCTCAGAGTCCAACTTGGATCATGCTTTGACGTTTCTCTTAGTCTTAACTGGCTCCCTCCTTATATTCTTCTACAAGGGCATTTCCTAAAATTCTTGCATTTCTAATCCCATTTTGGCATGGGCTTCTTGGAAGACTCAGACTGACATACAGAGTATACAGTGTGTATGGAGTAATTAGGGAATTAAAGCTGATGAAGCAAATTGGGACTTTGTTATTGAGAACAACATGCCAATTCAATACATTGTGCCAAGGCAGGATAAATCTTTATTTCCTAATATGAACATAACTGTCTATGTAGTTTTCAGAGTTCACAAGTGGCAAGGAATTTATAACTTCCTTTTGTGAATTATTTAATAGTTTAATCATCTTTCACAGCTCACTTAGGTCTTTACTAAATCCTTTGTGATTTAAGATCATTTCTTCCAGTTCAGTCTTCTGTGGTGATAGACTACAGCCAACTTTAGACATACTAAATTAACTACATCAACTCTTAGTCATAACAGGAATTCCTTCTACAATATTATGTACACGTGGTCTTGCAGGGCCATTTGTCACTTTTTCTATTTGATACAAAATTATTTTTCATTAAAATAATCTAATCATGGAATATCTGTTTGTTAGGCACTGAAAAAATTTTTCCTGTTTGAAGGCAGGAAAACAAAGATTTGTATGTTACTTCAGAGGATTTTATGATTTCTAATAGGAAGTAAACAATTGTTTTCCTTTTCTCAAGTCTTTCAACTACTCTGCCTTCTATTGACAGAGTAAGAAATTCAATCTTCAATTATTTAAACTTAACATTTTATCCAATTAAAAATAACAGATTTTTTTTTCTGCCAAAGATTTGAAACAGAGATGGAAAGCATGTGTGGGAAATTCTGTTATCTTTCCAGATCTCTGCTTGAATAAAATAAAGCATTTGTCTGACCACGATAAGCACATTGTCTGATCCAGATCCTCCAAGTATGCAAATCAACAGGAAAAGTTCCAACAGCAAGACTTACCCATCTGCATAGAGTTTCAAAAATGGTGACGTACTTACCTAAAATAGAAAGAGAGATGACATTAGTGACATTCATCGCAGCTTAGACACATAGTGAAAAACACATTCTAGAAGGCAGTTAGAGCATCTGCTCCCCTCACCATTGCCAAGACCCAGTTTTAAGGCTTTTGTTTATGACACAACAGTCCAGATGGTGGTGTCTCTCACTGTCCAAGTTTACTCTGAGTACACTTCATAGGTATTTGCTCAATAAATACTGAAAAAGATTATAACAATCAAGTAAGCAAGAACTATGATTTAATAACAACAGCAGATTTAACATCTATTGAGGGCTTACTTGCCTGCCAAGCCCAGTGCAATATGCTGTGTGTATTCTCCCATTTACTCTTTAGATAGTGGACATGAGGTAAGTACTATTATTATCCCTATTGTAAAGATGAAGTAAATGAGCTTAGGGAAGTTCATTAACTTGCCTAAAGTCACTCACACAACTAGAAAGTGTTGGAGCTGAAGTTTTCACAGGCTCTCAGATTCTAGAGCCCACTTTCATAATCTTTATGCTACACTGTCAAAACCCATTGGGAAAGACACACACACATATATATACACTAATGATTAGTGTATATATATATGGGTGTGTGTATACATATGTACATAATTAGTAGTACTTTGTTAAATAATACATTCTAAAAATAGAAATGATCACAATTTTAGAACTTGGGAAAACGAACAATGCCTAGTACACAGCAGCTGTTCAATAATATCTGTTGAGTGAATGAAAGAATAAGCAAAGAAATGTCATTGATATTTAATAAATATACACGGGTTATATCTCAACACCACAAATATTTACCCACAGAGCACTCTACCGTACAGCTTATTTCTTTCTTCCTACAGATGACTATGTACCACTATATGCTGATTATTTGAAGGTAAGAACTGAATGCTCTTAAGTGAGAAAGATGATCGATCGATCTAGACCATATGACCTGGGGAGTTACCAAGGAGAGGATGGAGTTATCAAATCTTCAAATGACATGTTACTCAACACATAAAATTGTTCTGTAGTTGAAAAAGCAATTAACACCATTTAATAGTTAAATTTTCTTCAGCCTTTTGGTTACTCTTTTTGGTAGAGATTCTGATTAGCAACAAAACATTAAAGAAAGAAGTAGCTAAGAGAGAAATAGAAACAGGAGACTGTATATCTGAAAGAATGCTGTAAATTGGAAAACAAGAGAAATACCCAGCACCTCAAATTCATAAAGAGATAATCATCAAGTTATGTCATGTTTTGACATTAATAACATATCCAATGAATCAATTTTTAAAATAATTATAACACCCTAAAGAAAATTACCCTCCAGTAGAACGCCACAAAGATACTCCTCGAGAAGAGCAACTCCAAGATACATAATTGTCAGATTCACCAAAGTTGAAATGAAGGAAAAAATGTTAATGGCAGCCAGAGAGAAAGGTCGGGTTACCCACAAAGGGAAGCCCATGAGACTAACAGCAGATCTCTCAGCAGAAACTCTACAAGCCAGAAGAGAGTGGGGGCCAATATTCAACATTCTTAAATAAAAGAATTTTCAATCCAGAATTTCATATCCAGCCAAACTAAGCTTCATAAGTGAAGGAGAAATAAAATCCTTTACAGACAAACAAATGCTGAGAGATTTTGTCACCACTAGGCCTGTCTTACAAGAGCATTAAACATGGAAAGCACTAAATATTGAAGGAAGCACTAAACATAGAAAGGGACAACTGGTATGAGCCACTGCAAAAACATGCCAAATTGTAAAGACCATCAATGCTAGGAAGAAACTGCATCAACTAACGAGCAAAATAACCAGCTAACGTCATAATGACAGGATCAAATTCACACACAACAATATTAACCTTAAATATAAATGGGCTAAATGCTCCAATTAAAAGACACAGACTGGCAAATTGGATAGAGTCAAGACCCATGAGTGTGCTGTATTCAGGAGACCCATCTCACGTGCAGAGACACAGATAGGCTCAAAATAAAGGGATCAAGAAAGGTCTACCAAGCAAATGGAAAACAAACAAGCAAACAAACAAAAACCAGGGGTTGCAATCCTAGTCTCTGGTTTAGACTTTAAACCAACAAAGATCAAAAGAGACAAAGAAGGCCATTATATAATGGTAAAGGGATCAATTTAACAAGAAGAGTTAACTATCCTAAATATGTATGCGCCCAATTCAGGAGCACCCAGATTCATAAAGCAAGCCCTTAGAGACTTACAAAGAGACTTAGACTCCCACACAGTAATAATGGGATACTTTAACACCCCATTGTCAACATTAGACAAATCAACGAGACAGAAAGTTAACAAGGATATCCAGGAATTGAACTCAGCTCTGCACCAAGTTGACCTAACAGACATCTACAGAACTCTCCACCCCAAATCACAGAATATACATTATTCTCAGCACTACATCACACTTATTCCAAAACTAACCATATAGTTGGAAGTAAAGCACTCCTTAGCAAATGTAAAAGAACAGAAATTATAACAAACTGTCTCTCAGATCATAGTGCAATCAAACTGCAACTCAGGATTAAGAAACTCACTCAAAACCGCACAACTACATGGAAACTGAACAAACTGCTCCTGAATGACTATTGGGTACATAACGAAATGAAGGCAAAAATAAAGATGTTCTCTGAAACCAATGAGAACAAAGATACAACATACCAGAATCACTGGGACACATTTAAAGCAGTGTATATAAGGAAATTTATAGCATTAAATCCCCACAAGAGAAAGCAGGAAATATCTAAAATTGACACCCTAACATCACAATTAAAAGAACTAGAGAAGCAAAAGCAAACACATTCAAGAGCTAGCAGAAGGCAAGAAATAACTAAGATCAGAACAGAACAGAAGGAGACAGAGACATAAAAAACCTTCCAAAAAATCAAAGAATCCAGGAGCTGGCCTTTTGAAAAGATCAACAAAATTGATAGACCACTAGCAAGACTAATAAAGAAGAAAAGAGAGAAGAATCAATAGATGCAATAAAAAATGATAAAGGGGATATCACCACCAACCCCACAGAAATACAAACTATCATCAGAGAATACTATAAACACCTCTACACAAATAAACTATAAAATCTAGAAGAAATGGATAAATTCCTAGACACATACACCCTGCCAAGACTAACCCAGGAAGAAGTTGAATCCCTCAATAGACCAATAGCAGGCTCTGAAATTGAGGCAATAATTAATAGCCTACCAACCAAAAAAACTCCAGAACCAGATGGATTCACAGCCAAATTCTACTAGAGGTACAAAGAGGAGCTGGTGCCATTCCTTCTGAAACTATTCCAATCAATAGAAAAAGAAGGAATCCTCCATAACTCATTTTATGAGGCCAGCATCATCCTGATACCAAAGCCTGGCAGAGACACAACAAAAAAAAGAGAATTTTTGACCAATATCCCTGATGAACATCGATGCAAAAATCCTCAATAAAATACTGGCAAACCGAATCCAGCAGCATATCAAAAAGCTTATCCACCACAATCAAGTTGCCTTCATCCCTGGGATTCAAGGCTGGTTCAACATATGCAAATCAATAAACATAATCCAGCATATAAAGAGAACCAATGACAAAAACCACATGATTATCTCAATAGATGCAGAAAAGGCCTTCAACAAAATTCAGCAACCCTTCATGCTAAAAACTCTCAATAAACTAGGTATTGATGCGATGTATATCAAAATAATAAGAGCTATTTATGACAAACCCACTACCAATATCATACTGAATGGGCAAGAACTGGAAGCATTCCATTTGAAAACTGGCACAAGACAGGGATGCCCTCTTCCACCACTCCTATTCAACATAGTGTTGGAAGTTCTGGCCAGGGCTATCAGGCAGGAGAAAGAAATAAAGGGTATTCAATTAGGAAAAGAGGAAGTCAAATTGTCCCTGTTTGCAGATGACATGATTGTATATTTAGAAAACCACATTGTCTCAGCCCAAAATCTCCTTAAGCTGATAAGCAACTTCTGCAAAGTCTCAGGATACAAAATCAATGTGCAAAAATCACAAGCATTTCTATACGCCAATAGCAGACAAACAGAGAGCCAAATCATGAGTGAACTCCCATTCACAATTGCTTCAAAGAGAATAAAATACCTAGGAATCCAACTTACAAGGGATGTGAAGGACCTCTTCCAGGAGAACTGCAAACCACTGCTCAATGAAATAAAGGAAGACACAAACAAATGTAAGAACAGTCCATGTTCATGGATAGGTAGAATCAATATCGTGAAAATGGCCATACTACCCAAGGTAATTTATAGATTCAATGCCATCCCCATCAAGCTCTCAATGACTTTCTTCACATAATTGGAAAAAAACTACTTTAAAGTTAATATGGAACCAAAAAAGAGCCTGCATTGCCAAGACAACCCTAAGCCAAAAGAACAAAGCTGGAGGCATCACACTACCTGACTTCAAACTATACCACAAGGCTACAGTAACCAAAACAGCATGTTACTGGTACCAAAACATAGATATAGACCAATGGAACAGAACAGGGTCCTCAGAAATAATACCACACATCTACAACCATCTGATCTTTGACAAGCCTGACAAAAACAAGAAATGGGGAAAGGATTCCCTATTTAATAACTGATGCTGGGAAAACTGGCTAGCCATATATAGAAAGCTGAAACTGGATCCCTTCCTTACACCTTATACAAAAATTAATTCAAGATGGATTAAAGACTTAAATGTTAGACCTAATGCCATAAAAACCCTAGAAGAAAACCTAGGCAATACCACTCAGGACATAGGCATGGGCAAGGACTTCATGTCTAAAACAACAAAAGCAATGGCAACAAAAGCCAAAATTGACAAATGGGATCTAATTAAACTAAGGAGCTACTGCACAGCAAAAGAAACTACCATCAGAGTGAACAGGCAACCTACAGAATGGGAGAAAATTTTACAATCTACCCATTTGACAAAGGGCTAATATCCAGAATCTACAAAGAACTTAAACCAATTTACAAGAAAAAATCAAACAACCCCATCAAAAAGTGGGCAAAGGATATGAACAGACATTTCTCAAAAGAAGACATTTATGCAGCCAACAGACACATGAAAAAATGCTCATCATCACTGGCCATCAGAGAAATGCAAATCAAAACCGCAATGAGATACCATCTCACACCAGTTAGAATGGCAATCATTAAAAAGTCAGGAAACAACAGGTGCTGGAAAGGATGTGGAGAAAGAGGAACGCTTTTACACTGTTGGTGGGACTGTAAACTAGTTCAACCATTGTGGAAGACAGTGTGGTGATTTCTCAAGGATCTAGAACTAGAAATACCATTTGACCCAGCCATCCCATTACTGGGCATATACCCAAAGGATTATAAATCATGCTGCTATAAAGACACATGCACACATATGTTTATTGCAGCACTATTCACATTAGCAAAGACTTGACCAACCCAAATGTCCATCAATAACAGACTGGATTAAGAAAATGTGGCACATACACACCATGGAATACCACGCAGTCATAAAAAAGGATGAGTTCATGTCCTTAGCAGGGACATGGATGAAGCTGGAAACCATCATTTTGAGCAAACTATCGCAAGGACAGAAACCAAACACTGCACGTTCTCAATCCTAGGTGGGAACTGAACAATGAGAACACTTGAACACAGGGTGGGGAACATCACACACCAGGGTCTGTTGTGGGGTTAGGGGAGCAGGGAGGGATAGCATTAGGAGATACACCTACTGTAAAAGATGAGTTAATGGGTGCAGCACACCAACATGGCACATGTATACATATGTAACAAGTCTGCACATTGTGCACATGACATGTACCCAAGAACTTAAAGTATAATAAAGAAACATGGGAAAAGAGACAGAGCCAAACTACTTTAAGATGGTCTAGCCATGATGTGCAAAAAATAAACTTAATAATATAATAATAAAAGTTGTATGTGATACTTTCCTTTCATTCAGTAAATATTATTTTATATAGGAAGTTTATTTTATAATACATGTCAAGTCATAGAGGTGAGATAGAAAGGAGGCACATTTATGGCTTTATTAAGCCATATGAGGGATAAGTTTAGAAAACAAAACAACCTGGGCAAGATATAAATTGGCTATAAGTAGGTCATAGATATTTATGTTCCTTGCTAAAATATATATGATAGAAAGAATTCATCGGTTTCATCCTCTGGCTTAAGATTGTGATATTACCTATTCATGTGGGAAAAGTTCTTCTTAATGTATAGGGAAAAAGGTTCTGATAAGTAGAAAATCCTTTGTTCCATTTTTGAATTGATAGTGCAATTGGTCAAGAAATAAGACACAGGAAGACTCGAGAACCTAGGTATTTTACGAAGTTTTAAAGAGAGAGCTCTTGGTCTTCTCGGGAGGGTCTCAAGGATCTGCTTTTCATTGTTGTGTTGTTTGTTCATGTAATGTGTGCTGCTTGCCTTGGTTTGAGCATGGTTCTATAGCAAAGCAGAATTCCAATGGGATTGGGTGAAAGAAGAACCCCTAAGTTCTGGTTTTCCCAGAACCAGTCTCTTAAGTAGTCTCTAAAATCGTCATCTTTTTCCAAATAAACATTATTAGTAATCTCTTTAAGAGTAACCCCCATCACCTCATATTACTCTCACATACTGAGCTTTTAATACACATCAAGAAGAGTAAGCACACATCTCAGGTATTAAAATGTGTTTCCTCTGCAATCTCATTTTATATAAAATATCATTATGGTTATCTCATGTTGTAGAATATTACTGAACTAGATTCTATGTTGGCTGAGCTCTAATTTAAGTTTAGATACAGCTCAAGTTCTACATAGGAGCATATTTCAATGTATTGCTTTAGCTTGTTTCTATAACATTTAAAGGTTCTGGCATAATGGAAATGATTTTGGAGACATTCTGAGTGCCTCTGTTGATTTTACCAGACTTGTGACCTTAGACAAATGTTTTAATCTCTCTTCCTTACTTTTCATTTTGCAATGAGAATATGAATATTAACCATTTATATAATTAAAACCAAAGTTATGAGGCTAAAGTATGAGAAGAGTGACAGGCACAGACAAGAATTTAAATAAGAAGTTGTTTGCTATGGTCTATTTCATGTATTACAGTACGAGCAAGAAAAGTGTTCAGATTTGTGCACATTAATTATAATATTAAAGCTGACATGGTTGAGAATATTTGCTCATTTAAAAATTATGAAGTTGTTCATCAGGATGATGTAAATATACTGTAGAAGACCCTGAAATTGTATATGTTTTCAAGTTTTGAATAAACAACCAGCTGAAGGAAAAAATAGTAAAAAAAAGAAAAAAAAATTACCCTCTAGTAATTCAAGTCCCCTTTTTCATAAGCTGGTGCCAGAGTAAACCAGTAAAACATGAGGGATTTCACTCAAACGCCTAGAACCTTTACCAAAAATAGTCAACATGAAAAGTCTTTATACCTGCAATGTTTTCCACTGCTTTTCTCAGTACTATTTATAGATCTGAGTTATATATTAAATGTGGTTATTAAAGCTAAGCCAAAAAGAAGGAAGGCTGATAAAGTTTTAAGCAGTTTTATTTGTTTCAAAATCAAACTGGACAGATCTGCAAAGAAAATGACAACTATTTGCAAATTTTCGTGAAACAAATGGAACTCTTACTCCAAATTCAATGTTTACCCTTAAAGATAATTGAACTTAATGACTCAAAACTTTAATTATGAGGTAGTTACAAATGTATGTGGTTCCATTTTGATAAAGACCTGGGAGAGGATCCAAGGAGCAAAGTTATTTGCAAAAAAGTTAGGCAAGATTTGATGGAGTGTACTTGTTGAATACAAATGACTGAAAAGTATTTTTTAATCTGCTTCCTTGTGATGATAATAAGGTTCTGTTTAACACTAGATCTGCCAGTGAGCAGATAAAGGAAAGAATCTAAATAAGATTCATTTTCAAGAAGCCTGGAGTAGTCTATGGATTAGGATTTATACCTCCATTCTACTGAATATATGGATCAGTTCTAAGAGATAAAAGAATATGAAAATAAGGCATCAACCTTTGATGCCTAAGGGCTAAAGAAATATGGGCAACTCAAAAAATGAATAGCATTTGAATTTATACTCGGGGAGAAAAAAAAGGACTTCAAAGAGCAGTCATATTTATTCACTAGATTAAGGCAAACATTTTTCCAGTACAAAGTCTGCGACATAATTCTTCACCCCTGCCCAATTCCAGCCTCCATTTTCAAATATCTTGGTCATTCAGCAGTTTATTTTCAAACAAAATGAAACAAAACAAAACTGTATTATTTTATTGACATTCTAGTCGCTTCCTTCACAAAATCCCAATAACTCAGTGTATTTATTCCTCCATAAAGTAAGTGCACATCAGAAGAATGAGTTGTACACCAGATTGGCCTTCTTCGCTGGGAAGATGAAGCTTGAAATGAAGTCAGTAGCTGTGGTTTACTCTATGTCTATGTCTGGCACTGTGCAGTGAGCCTCTGTTCTTTTTTTTTTTTTTTTTTTTGAGACGGAGTCTTGCTCTGTCGCCTGGGCTGGAGTGCAGTGACCGGATCTCAGCTCACTGCAAGCTCCATCTCCCGGGTTTACGCCATTCTCCTGCCTCAGCCTCCCAGGTAGCTGGGACTACAGGCACCCGCCACCTCGCCCGGCTAGTTTTTTGTATTTTTTAGTAGAGACGGGGTTTCACAGTGTTAGCCAGGATGGTCTCGATCTCCTGACCTCGTGATCCACCCGTCTCGGCCTCCCAAAGTGCTGGGATTACAGGCTTGAGCCACCACGCCCGGCCGAGCCTCTGTTCTTAAAGGAATCTTATTTTAATCTTCTTGGGAAGGTAAGACATTCATACTTGAAACAACTATTAAATTATGCAAAACAACTTACAATTAAATGTAAATTACATGGTGGAGACATCAAATGCTACAGGAATTAAAAGAAATGAAGCAAAGATGTTTCAGCTGTTGTGTGGGATTACAGCAATATGTTGTAACTGGGTGGGAAACTATTAAGAGACTCCTGATAGGGAATGGGCATCCACTATATCCTCTTCTTGCCCACAGTCAGAGTCCTGCATAGAGATTTCTGTAAGAGCGTGGGAGCTGCTTCAGAACCAAGCCAATGTCTTGAGAAGGACCATGGATCTACAGTGATGTTTGAAGAGCAAGATTAAAAAGTATATTGTATCTCTATGGTCATTTGTTCCTACAAATCACTGGTTATTAATTGATTATAACTAACAACACACTTAACAATCTACTTCTAAAGGACTTTTACCAAACGTTACTGTTAATAACTTTTGCTGAAGAATGTTCATTAATTCATACAATAACTACTCCTAGGTCAGCTCTCCATCAAGGAGGCACAGAGAGGTGCTCATAATCACGAAACTTTCCAATTGTATTACAGTCGGGACCCCCCAGGTATACCCATCTGACTTATATTTATTTATATCTAATCAAGGTCAGCCACTTTGAAATCTCCATGGTCTCTAACTTTTTAGGATCTTCTTTTCTTTCAAAACTTAATGAGCAGCTAAAATCCCTATCTCATATTTATCACAGAACTCAAACATCTAGGCTCCAATAATGCTTCTGTATTTTTGAAAAAAAAAGAAAAAAAAAAAGATCGAGTCAAAGATCACTTATTCCAGTGTGAGTTTTCTACCAACTGCTACCCTACTGACCCACCCCTCATTTATAAGGGCCCCTTCTTTACTCTTAGCTCTTCACAGTACATTATAATTGCTCCCCCAAGGCAGGAACTTCATCTTTTATTGTCACAGTATTATACCAAATGTCATCTCTGTGCATAACACGTTATGTATGCAACATGTTTGTTGAAATAACTAAATTGTCTCACTAGTTGTCTGATAGTTTAACTATACAGGCCAATGGTCAAGTCACTCTTGTCTGGGCCCGACTAACTCTCTGCATGATGCATATTGGACCTTGAAGTCCTTTCAAGATGAACTACACAGACTGGTGACATATTCAAAAATGGTGTGTATTTTATTTTATTCTTTTCCTTTTTTTTTCTTTTTTGAGACATGGTCTCATTGTGTCACCCAGGCTGGAGTGCAGTGGTGTAAACACAGCTCACTGCAGCCTCGACCTCCTGGACTCAAGTGATCCTCCCGCCTCAGCCCCCCAAGTAGCTGGGACTACAGACACGTGCCACCACACCAGGTTAATTTTGTGTTGGATTTTTTGTAGAGCTGGGGTTCCACCATGTTGCTCAGGCTGGTCTCAAACTCCTTAGCTCAAGTGATCCACCTGCCTCAGTCTCCCAAAGTGCTGAGATTACAGGTATGAGACACTGCTCTTGGCTGATTTAATTATTGTTAAAGTGATTTCAACTCATATTATCTGCTCAAAGTCATTCAACTCGACGTGTGGAAATATTATGTTTGGAATCACTATGTGCTAATACCTTTAGTTATTGTCTTCTTTTTAAAATGGCAAAATAAAATATGATTCATGCATCTATAAGAAAGAAGAGTAAATTAACATTTTAAAAAGTCAACTTTTGTTACTTACTATGGACTTGCTGGTTTACATGTATTATGCATTCTATCTTCCCAACAACCCTAGAAGGTAGGTGCATCTGAGAAATGAAAGGCTGAAAGTAAATAATCTGAGAAAATATAACCAAGAATGGTAAAGCCAGGATTCAACTCAGGCCATTTTTCCAGAGTCTTAGTGTGTAACTGCTAATCCCTACTTCATTTATAATTTCATTTAACAAATGTCCATCAAATGACTACTATAATTGGGCACTTATTCTAGGGATACATCGATGACTACACATCCTGGCCCACATGGAGCTTACATTCTATTGAAGGGAGACAGACAATAAGCAGTATCTTAATATACATTTTACAGCATGAAAAAAGTGACAGGTGCTATGAAATTCACTGATGGGGAAACAGAGGGTGAGAATGGTGCTAGTGGAGAGGAATGCATTTGCAATGGTAAATAGAATGGTCAGGGAAGGCCTTGCTGAAAAAGTACATCTAAGCAATGATTTGAGTTATACTTTAACACATTTATTTGATGAGAAACCAGTAAAAGTTGAGCATACAATAGAGCAAAAAACTGGAGGAAAGTACTGAAGCTCTTGGTGTTTATCTTTTTAAAGGTATTTATTCCAGTCTCCTACTTTAGTCAAACTTGCACATGTTTTATCGCTTGTATTTTTTTTTAAGTTCCTTGACTGGGACAACTGTGCTTCACACACAGTTTTAAATCCTTCCACAGTGCTTAGAAGAGTGGCTGCCACAACAACAAGTATCTGTTGAAGGAATGAAGGACTAATGGAAAGAGATAAACATATGAGAAGTAAAAAGCAGAAAAAAGACCACATCAATAGTTACAATCATTGGTAAGAAGACCCCAAAATAGATCTAGTCTAGAAAATAAATTCAAGGAAAAGTCTGTTCCGATCATGGTAATAAAATTGAGATAACATATTTGGGAAATATGTTTTGCTAATCTTGAGGATGAGAAAGTTGAATGAGAAAGCCTTCCTGATGGGGAGTAATTCGGGGTGAATCTAAATTAAAGGCCACATTGAGCAGATTAATAAAGGTATTCATCCATTGAATCAGTATTTACTGTGAGCCACCTAAGTACTAGGCACTAGAGGAAAATTCATTAATAGGCAGTCCCTGAATTTATGTGCTTATATTCTACAAGAGACAGCTATTAAATCAAAAACTTATATAATCAATTAATTATAATTGTGTTAAATGCTATAAAGAGGCACACAGAGGGATAAAGGGGCTTAATCTTTCTAGAGTACCAGGAAGGAGAACCTGAGACCTGAAGGGCAAGTGTGTGGGTGTGGGAGTGGGAGTGGAATAATAGGGACTTTCTATGTTCTATGTACTATAGGTATTCAATGACTATTTATCAAGAATTACTATGTTCCTACACTACATGCACCAACACGTACCATCTCATTTACTCTTCACAGCAAACCAATGAACAAAGTTTTACTATGCTCATTTAACAGAAGAGAAAATTGAGGCTCAGCGAGATAAAATATCTTGATCAAGCTTACATAGGTAGTGAGCCAAGATTCCAGTCCAAACCTGTTCAGGATTTTCCCATATCAGTCAAATGTCAGGCAACCTGTTACCCAGATCTCTGCTATTCTGATGAGTTATTATTATATACTTGCTGAGAAACAACAGCCTAGGTAGTGGCTCAGAGTTGATTCAGGTCAGGGCAGGTTGATCTCAGCTAGAATAACCAATGAAAAGCCCAGTTGAATTGTCCCAGGGAATCTAGCCCTTGGTCCTACTTGATGTAACAAACTTTCCTGCCTTTATTTACTGATTTTATGCAGTGGACAAATACTGAAGCTCTATAGACATCAGTTTCAGCACTGTGAATATGAAAATGAATTATACATGCTCCTCTCTCAAGCAGCTTAGTCTAGTGAAGATTCAGGCCCATAAAATAAATGGAGTTTAATATGGCAAATGTTACAAAAATATTACAAAAACAGTATAGAAAGCATTCAGCCCAGTATGAGGCTCCTAGTTTTGCCTGAAGTCTTCTAAAAGAAACTGGCCTTTGGCTTGGAGGTTAAATGGAGCCACAGGATACTAAGCAAAGGGAGGGAGAACAGCATTCTCTTTAGGGACAAGATAAAGTCTGCCATGCTTTTCAAACAGCAAAATGTTGGTTGGCTGAGATATATCTGAGGGTGCTGAAGGCAAGAGAAATGGCCCTGTTCCCATATAAGCAGATCACATAGTAATTATCTTGACCCCGGACTTTCTACATTGCATGGATATTTGAGAGTTGACTATGTTGTGGTTTACTCTCTGGTATGAGCCCTTTAAAACTATTACCCAATATGAAGGGTCAAGCAGAAGGAAAGAGATCTGAAGCACCACCATATACACCCACATTCAAATCCTATTACAGCAAACTTTACCTGTCAACTGACTTGTTTGAAAACATTAGAACACTAAATGTAAAAATAATGACAGCCTACACATGGTACTTAGAGATATTTTTTCTGTTTATTTATTTGAGGTTGAAAGATAGCAAGAACACGAAGAAATGGAATTTGCACGACAGTCCCAAAGCAAATCTATTTAGAGGAAAACCATAATTACATATGCAGCTCTCTTGACAGGGATGACAGCAGTGAATCAACATTGTACTTCTAAAGACCTAAGTCAACCTGCATTTGACTCAAAAAACTACCTTCATTAGCATAGACTATCATTAGTGATCACAGATTTATATAAGGCTATGTCTCTGAAAACAGCAAAACCACGTTGGCAGTTGCCTAATTTCCCTGAGAGTGGAGGTTTCACTTGGCCGTTGGGCTCAAGAGGCCTTAAAGTGGGCAATTAGCTTGCTGGATTATGCAGTGTACTTCGTACCTCTGGATTACGTCTTCTATGAGGCTCGAGTCAAATAGAAGAGCTTACAATGCCAATGACTTTGGCCATTTGAGATCTTGAAACAGAATTTCTTAACCTGTTCATTTCTACTGTATCTCAATTGATCTATAGCTGGGGAAATGTAATTCTCTCATAATTCTGTAAAAAAATTATATGAATAGTTCCATGGAACACACAGAAGCAGGTACGTTAAATTATCAAATTGAATTTTTTGAGAAGGGAGAAATAAGAATCAAGAATTATGTAAATTAACAATTTAACATACTCAATATGGCAATCAATGAATTATAACTTCATAGCTGGTGGTTATAAGTACCTCAACAATTAAAAGAATAATAATAAAATAAAAAGAGTTAACTCTCTGGTCACATCTTCCAAAATTATATAAAATAGAATCATGACTTATTGGATCCCAAAATCATTTTTAAAGTATAGCATCAGCTTTCCCTGTGGGAGTCTTCTATTAGAATGATGGTAGTATTAAGATTGCAGGAAATTAAGAATGCAGACTTTGGAGCTAGAAATGTCTGGTTCAAACACAAGCAGACCCAAGTGTCCAAGAAGTGGTAGCTATATATAATTATGACAGTGGTGGAGGTAATGGTGACTGCAGTGACCCAAACAAAAAAGAGGAAGATAGAAAGGATGATTTGGTGATCAAAGATCAACAGAACATTTGTTTATGGACACTGACTTTTGTCATTTCCTGATAAGTACTTAAGAACCAATAATATAAAATAGGGACGATTTTACATCTCTTTTTCGACCTGTATCAAAAAGGAATTTATTTTTTTCAAAATCTTATCAAGGCTAGATTGATGCCAATTATCAGTATATCCCTCTTTTCAATCACCATCTACTAGTTAGATCCAATTCAGACCGTCTACCTCCTAAGAGAATCTTAATAGCTTCATTTGCACAGGAATGATAGACTACTGATCAGACAGTCTCAGGCAGGATCCCTTTAGTTTGAGTAGACAGATTTAATCTAATAGTGCACTGAAAATCTAATAGCTGGTCTCCTGGGATCTCTGGTCACAAATTTTAATACCCTGCACAAGGAAATTGCATAACCATTACTGAACTCTATCCTGTTGCCAACTAGGAATATCTAGAAAACCAATAAAAGGAAGAACAAAACATTCAGAACTGCAGGGCTGTGTGATTACAATTCTATTGGTTCTGGTTTAAAGTGAAATCAATTAATTGCAAACACAACTAAAGTAACTTGACAGTAGTTGGCTAAATAGAAAAATATTTTGTGGTATTATTATTTTATCAACAACCCAACTTTGGCCTATCACACCTATGACACTTTAATTTTCCTTCTATAAATCATGCCACAAAGGTTAAAAAATTAAATAATGACCTAGGCCTTTTATTACAATCAAAATAGGTAAGAATGTGACTTTGCAGAGATTAAATAAAACAGTTTTCTCTTCATGATTCACATTTATTGAATACCAAAATAATAAGGGAGAAAAAAATCACAAGTAGATGTCACAGGTATATTTATATTTAAGGTACCTAATAAATGAACAAAGAAGGAGAATAAGTGTATAAATATCTTATATAAATGTATAGGCATATTTACTTATCTATTTACATGTATTTACATGCTAGATTTCCCCACCAATGCCCTGGACAGAACTTTAATCCCCTTATGACCTCCAAAATTTACACTGCCTATCCCCAAACCTCACCTTCTTCTTCTGTCTTATTCATCAATTACCAATATCTACTCAGTAAATGATTTGTCCCCTTCTCCAATTGCATTCAGATCACATGCCAATCATATCCACCTAACATTTATGAAATTGGCATTCTTCCCTCAAGCCCTTAGAACAATGAACCCTATACATATGTAACAAACCTCCACATTATGCACATGTACCCTAGAACTTAAAGTATAACAATAAAAAAAAAAAAAAAAAATTAACCCAGCTCAAGCCCAAGTGATGTTTTGCCCGAGCCCATAGCAGGAGCCACCTTTTACATTCCCAGCCTTCAATCTTGCCACTAACATATTTATTCTCCATTCAGCCCCTAGAATCTGATCTTGTCACATAATTGCTTGGAATGCTTCATGGTTTGAGGATGAACCCAAAGTCCTTAATCTGGTCCTCACCAGGTCCCCAGAACCTGAACCTTATTTATCTTCAGACTCATGTCTTGTCACTGAACTACTTAATCATCCCTTCATCACCCACACCATGGGATTCCTTGCATCAGTGTCTCTGTTCCTGCTATTCCTCTCTGCCTGAAATGCTCTTCCTATTCCTCTCTCCACCCCACATTCATTCTTTAAGACTCAGTTTACATCAAATTTTTCACCCCAGAGAAGGTTAGGTTCTGCTTTTTGTCGCTCCCATAAAATCCTGAGCAAAATGCTAATCATGGCACTCACTACACATTTTCCCTGATAATCTACGTAAATATTTGCTTCCCCTACTCTAATTGGAACTATTTTAATCTAAATTCCTTGGGAGAAGGTTCTTATTTATATTATTTATCTATGTCAGTGTCTTCAGTATATGGAGAACATAGTACTGTGGATACCCACAAAAGTTTTGTTGAATGAGTGAGTGAATGAATGAATGAATGCTTTTCTCTAGAACAATGAATACTGAAAAACAGATGTAAGCACAGTGGAGAAAATGCCATTCCTTAAAATTCAGGAATGAGAGTGACAGATGAGCCCAAGGAGTTTCACAATTATGGAAAGTCACATTCCGACGGTGAAAGTAGAAGTGCTGGCTGTGGAAGGTGAAGACTCCAAGAGGAGCAACACAGAGGTGAGGAGATGGTGCCAGCAAGAGAAGAAGGCTATGTGGTGCACAGTCGATGTGAATCTTCTTCACACCTTCTCAGAGCTTTAGGACAGTTCACACATGCTACGTGTTCTTCGATCCCTTGTGAAAAACAGCTCAATTCCTCTACAGCTTTACATCCAGACTTGAGGTCCAGCAGAAGGTGAAAACATATAAGATGGATACAGAGGTCTGGAGGCAGACAGTGGCATAAAGGTGTCAGGTGTGGCCCTAACACAGAGGTCGTGGCAAAAGTTAATCACATTTCCAAGGGCCAAGAAATCACTCGTCAATAGAAATATGACAGGAAAGAATGAAGCGGGAGCGGGAAGCTAGGTGAAAGAGGTTTTCATATATCAACAGTAACGTCACCTGGCAACAATTTTTGATTAGTTAGGAATTTACTAATTATTCCCTACTTTTTTTTTTTTTTTTTTTTTTTTTTTTTTTTTTTTTTGAGACGGTGTCTCGCTTTGCAGTCCAGGCTGGAGGGCAGTGGCGCGATCTCCGCTTACTGCAAGCTCCGCCTCCCGGGTTCATACCATTCTCCTGCCTCAGCCTCCCGAGCAGCTGGGACTAGAGACGCCCGCCACCATGCCCGGCTAATTTTTTGTATTTTTTAGTAGCGATGGGGTTTCACACCGTGTTAGTCAGGATGGTCTCGATCTCCTGACTTTGTGATCCGCCGGCCTTGGCCTCCCGAAGTGCTGAGATTACAGGTATGAGCCACCGCGCCCGGCCAATTATTCTCTACTTTTAAAATAAATTATAATGGTGCTGAGAGAACAAAAAAATTAAAGGAAAGGGTTCAGTGAGACGTGATCATGCAACTGCACTCCAGCCTGCTCAACAGACAACAAACAGAGTTATTATTCAAAATGCTTCCCATGGCCAGAGGCAGTAGCTCCTACCTGTAATACTTGTAATGTCAGCATTTTGGGAGGCCAAGGCAGGAAGATCACTTGAGTACAGGAATTTGAGACCAGCCTGGGCAACGTGGCAAAATCTCATCTCTACAAAAAATACAAAAATCAGTTGGGTGTTGTGGCACATGCCTGTAGTCCCAGCTACTTGAGAGGCTAAGGTGGGAGGATCACCTGAGCCAGGAGAGGTCAAGGTTGCAGTGAGCCATGATGGTGCCACTGGCACTCCAGCCTGGGTAACAGAGTGAGACCCTGTCTCAAAAAAAAAAAAAATTAGACCAAAAAACAAAAACCAAAAAAGCCAAAATGCATTCAAGTACCATAAGTGAAAAAAGTGAGCTTCTTAGCAGCCAATATGCAAAGGGAACATAATCTCTTGCACAGTTTGGAATTACTCAGAAAACATGGAACTGTCTTCAATCCTAAAGCATCACATAGAAATGTTCCCTGGGTCTCACTGGGACTACACATTGAACAATAGCTTTACCAGAATGTTTTGTGAATATGGTATGATATCAAGAGTAATAAAGTTATTTTGGAAAAAAATAACTTTAGAATAAACACCTAAAAGTCTGCTGTTTTTGACCATAATTGCACATGAATGTATTGTTTTATATAAGCCACAAAGAATTGTCTATTTCACATCACATTTTACAACTTACATTGCAAACCTCACTTCAGCCTTGAGGTACAATTATCAATAAAAGAAACATGTCTTATTTTTAAAACTTTTTATTATTCATATCGTTGGCGATTTTCAGACAATAATTAACATGTGGTTAGTATCACCTTAATGGAGGAAGTACCTTATACTTCAAGCAACCCTCACCAAAAGAACAGATAATACATATGTATTGATACAGCATTACAAATTGATGATAATTCAAAAAGGCACCATGGAGCTTGTACTTGAGAAGGAATTTTCCCTTTGCATATTGAAGGGGGTTCTGGTGGTGTTTTCTTTGTCCCCAGCCGACTTCACGAAATGTTTCTACTTTGCACCCTTTGGGTTCAGTTGTTCAACCAGTTACAATTAGTTAGATTAGTAACTGGTTGAACAACTGTAATCAAAGAGCACAGATTGACTTGTTGTGGTCTACTAGACAGAGATTTGCTAGTGGTGTTCAGCAGGGCTCTGTCTGTCCTCTTCAATGTGTGCATGAATGACTTGAAGCGAGATATATACATTCAAGAAAAATTCATTAAACATTGAATCATTATCTAATATTTGCCTGCTATTATGACAGGTCCTGAGGCTACCAAGAAAATATCAGTTAAATGGCTCTGATGCAAAGCTGGGGAGAAGGAGTCAGAGGTAGGGGCAGAGACAGTAAAAGAAAGCGGGGAGAGAGAGAGAAAGTGAGAGAGAGAGAGAAAGAGAGGGAGGCCATGTTACACAAGAGGAAATGTAACACATGACCTCCAGCTGGAAAAATTTGAATAAAAAAATAATTCAAGGACTGTGAGGGAGGTAACCCTTACAATTATTAGAATGAACATTTACTCATTGTCAATACTATGGAGCACCTATTTCGGAACTCACCTTCATTTATGTCACACAATATTATGTAAGTGACAAGCTAACAAGGGTTATTTAACAATATAAACAAAAACACAAATGCCCTACTTTATTAAACTGAAAGCAGAGGAATCTCATCTCCTCAAAGCCCAGGCCATGCCCTGATATTAGTAAGGATATCAGGTGAAACTCCTTCTTCCAACATTTATTGTAATTAGTGAAAACATGCTTAATGGGACACCATCATCTACAATGATGACACCATTTCTCAAATCACTAATATTTCTGCCATGGACAGATTTCTATATCAGGGGACACCTTGTCATTTCATCATCCAAATTTTAAGGATTCTTTTTCAATTATCCAGCATTGACTGAGAATGTAAGTGTTGCCAGCATTGTGCTGGAAACTGGATAGAAATAGGAGATAACACACTTGAGTTCCCACTCTCAGAGAATCCACTTACTGGATTGCTTTGCTATAATTCATGAATCCAGTGAGATTAACTGGTATTTTCTGCTGTTCAGAAAACTATTTTTTCCCCTTTTTGTATGGATCAGCAATAAACATTTACATCCAGATTGTGTGGTGTCCATGAACAAGGCATTCAGTGGGATCCAAGTCTAGACTCGAATGGCGTCTCTCACATTTTTGACTAAGAGACAGTGTAGACATCAAAGTTTCATAATCCAACATACATACAAAATGGAAAAATGGAACCAGAATACTTTAAAATGTTTCCTTTGAAATACGTGTATGTTTCCATCCGGTTTATTTTAGTTCTCTAAAACTCTGTAATACTGAATACTCCAACTACCAGTATTAGTCAAAGCTGTTTAAAACCAGCCTTCCCTTATTTACAAAAGGCAGATTTTACAAGACAACTATCAAGGATAAACACAAAAAGAAATGAAAACTTTTCCACATCTAGCAATTCTCCAGAGTAAACTGGCTGTATATTGAACACAGCTGTTTCTGTGAGAGATTTTTCTTTTTTTGGAATTTCATATTGACTGTGCTCTTGTGGCATGAATATAGTAAATGAAAGATTGTTCCAGGCCTGAGAAGAAGAGAGGCCAGAAACAATTGTTCCCCCAGGTCCTCCCCTTCTTTAATAACCAAACTGTTGTGTGGAGTCTCCTTGAGTAAAAGCCCACTATTTTTCATGTTAATTACACACAAACAGAATGTTCTAGGACTTTTCTTGTCACCCTCCCTAAACTGAGGAAGACACAAACCCAGCAGGAAGGCAATCGTAAAGATAAATTTAAAAGTCAGAAGGCAAGCCTGAAATGCTAACATAGGAAAGAGCCTCTTATTCCTTACACTTCTCACTTTTCATTGACCATTGAAAGTTGTTTCTTACCAAATTGAATTCTTTGAAAAGAGAAATCATGACAATTTTCCCCAGGCTATGGTAAATATATTTTCTTCCATATTCAGTTTTTGTTTCATAACAATCCTAATAAAATTAGATGCTTTTAGCACCTTAAATTAAGAAGACTTTTCCTGCTAATTTGCCCGGAACCTATCTGGGTTACTAATATTAATAGTTCCATTTTATCAGGTACTTAACTTTAAAAGTGCCAGGAATTGTACACAGCACTCTACACACATTATGGTATTTATTCTTCCCAAGAGTTTGAGAGAATCATGCTTGAAAGAGTAATCCATTGATCACTACTTACTTTGATCTCTACTTATCCTTTTGTGGGATCAACTATGCAAAGTGGTGGATTATAGCACAATGTTAAAGGGCAGTGCTCTGGAGTTAGATAGTCTGTATTTGAATCCTACCTGCAAGAAGTTGGGCAAAGTACAAAATGAATATAGTAGTGCTACCAACCTCAAAATATAATTCTGGAGATTAAATTAGATTTAATTTGATTTAATATGATTGTTTGGTCCATCTCTAGACTTGTACCTTGACCATCAGTACTCTTTCGGAGATTTTTTGACGTTTTCAAGAATGACAAAAACGAAATTCTATACACACCCTGATATCCCTAAAGGTGTTAGTGCCCTGGGGATTGGCCAGGTGGGCTACTAGGTTCCATTTATTTGGTTATGGATGATGTTCTTCACCCAAGTTAATCCTTTCACAAAAGCCCATTTTTGTTCTTTTTCCTGCAGCTTCCCTCAGAAGGTGTGGCCAGTGAGGATTTCAGGGTCACTTGTCCCCAGGTGGTATGGGAGTTTTAGCTCAGGAAGTGACTGGGTTGGATGTGGGGGCCAGTGAAGACCCTTTCAGCCACTAGCTTAAGGCTAACCCAGCATATATCCACCTTCTTGAACAACACTGGGAATTTGAGTAATTAAATGCTAGGATATCAGACATGATGTGATTAAATCAAAGGGCTGAAACAACAGAAATCTGACATTCTGTGCTCAAATTATAAGGTCATCAAATATGAAAATTAGAAATCTCTCTCCTCTAGGCAAGAATGAGACCATAAGTCTACCCAAATGTGGTCTACAGAGGTTTCAGGTTTAGCATCTTGCTTAAAGATGATGCTTCATGGTTTAGCGAGAAATGAATTCTAGAATGTGTCATTTACTTATAGGACATAATCCATATTCATAGAGATATTTTCAATATGGTAGAGCTAGTGGTAGGGTAGAAAGAACATAAAACTGACTATAAGGAACTATAAATCCTTTTCCTAGCTGCCTCTCCTTATGCACACATATATACATATTTGATAAAAGAATGGCCCTGAATAAATATTATAATGGTTTTCTTAAAACCTAAAGAAAATGGTATGCATATCAGTGATGATCAATTGTTTTTGATTATGGACAATAAAACCAAATTAGATTAATCATAAGGCAAAATTTCAAATGAAACAGGTAATATGGACATAGCATCTGGTAAGGTTTTATAGCAGAACATCAGCAAGACAGCAGAAACTTAATGCATGAAGTAACTTCTCAACTTTGTTAGAGAATTTCTTTTATATTTCTTGATAAAATAGTTTTTGCTGCAGTTAGTAACATCATTTTAAAAACTGTACGTCTTATCTGTATACAGAAGTGAGGCATAACTAACCAGAGATTTCAATAAAAATACCTTCAAGTAAAAATGACATAGTACATGTTCAGAGATAGCAAATGGAAAAAAGTGGATTGATTTTTACAACTCTTTGTGAATTAATTCTTCAATGCAACAAACACGTATTGAATTACTGTTTTTCTTGGCACTGAAGGGAATAAAAAATGAGAAAATACAGTCTCTGCCTTTATGGTGTTCTCAGTCTTGTGAAAACTCATCCACAAGATGGTCACATGCATATGTTGGTCTAGTTGCAGGCCTTAACAAATTATGGCCCTCAGGCCACATCTAGCCCATGGTCTGTTTTTGAAATAAGATATTTTTTAGGTTTTCATTTTTTGTTTGTTTGTTTTTAGTTCTGGGGTAGATGCGCAGGATACACAGTTTTGTTACATAGGTAGATGTGTGACATAGTGGTTGTTGCACCTATTAACCCATCACCTAGGTATTAAGACCAGCATGCATTAGCTATTTTTCCTAATACTTTCCCTCACTCAACCCCATTCCCCGGCAGGCCCCAGTGTGTGGTGTTCCCCTCCCTGTGTCCACGTGATCTCACTGATCAGCTCCCACTTATAAATGAGAATATTCATCCATGTCCCTGCAAAGGACATTATTTCATTCCTTTTTATGGCTGCATAGCATCCCATGGTGTATATGCACCACATTTTCTTCATCCAGTCTATCATTGATGGGCATTTGGGTTGATTTCATGCCTTGCTATTGTGAACAGTGCTGCAATGAACATACTTGTGTATGTATCTTTGTAATAGAATGATTTATATTCCTTTGGGTATATACCCAGTATGTGATTGTTGGGTCAAATCCTATTTCTGGTTCCAGATCTGTGAGGAATCGCCATACAGTCAGCCACAATGGTTGAACAATTTATATTCCTAACAGCAGTGTAAAAGCTGTCCTATTTCTCCACAACCTCACCAGCATCTGTTGTTTCTTGACCTTTTAATAATGGCCATTCTGACTGGTGTGAGATGATATCGCATTGTGGTTTTGATTTGCATTTCTCAAATGATCAGTGATGGTGAGCTTTTTTTTTTCATGTTTGTTGGCTGCATGAATGTCTTCTTTTGAGAAGTGTCTGTTCATGTCCTTTCAAACAAACCCTACAGCTAGCAGAAGACAAGATCAGAACAGACCTGAAGGAGACAGAGACATGAAAATCCCTTCAAAAAATCAAGGAATACAGGAGCTGATTTTTTGAAAAAAATTAATAAAGTAGACCACTAGCTAGACTAATAAAGATAAAAGAGAAGAATCAGACAGACATAATAAAAAATGATAAAGGGGATATCACCACTGATCCTACAGAAATACAAACAACCATCAAAGAATACATTAAACAGCTTTATGCAAATAAACTAGAAAATCTAGAAGAAATGGATATATTCCTGGACACACACACCCTCCCAAGACTGAACCAGGAAGAGGCTGAATCCCCGAATAGGCTAATAACAAGTTCTGAAATTGAGGCAGTAATAAATAGCCTACCAACCAAAAAAAGTCCAGGACCACACAGATTTATAGCTGAATTCTACCAGAAATACAAAGAGGAACTGATGCCATTCCTTCTGAAACTATTCCAAACAATTGAAAAGGAGGGTCTCCTCCCTAACTCATTTTATAAGGCCAGCATCATCCTGATACCAAAACCTGGCAGAGACACGACAAAAGAAAACTTCAGGCCAATATCCCTGATGAACATCAATGCAAAAATTCTCAATAAATACTGGCAAACCAAATCCAGCAGCACATCAAAAAGTTTATCCATGACAATCAAGTTGGCTTCATTCCCAGGATGCAAGGCTGGTTCAACATATGTAAATCAATAAACATAATTCATCGCATAAACAGATCAAAAGACAAAAAGCACACGATTATCTCAATAGATGCAGAAAAGGCCTTTGATAAAATTCAACATCCCTTCATGTTAGTAATTCTCAACAAACTAGGTATTGAAGGAACATACCGCAAAATAATAAGAGCCATTTATGACAAACCCACAACCAATACCATACTGAATGGGCAAAAGCTGAAAGCATTCCCCTTGAAAATTGGCACAAGACAAGGATGCCGTCTGTCACCACTCCTATTCAACATAGTTTTGGAAGTTCTGGCCAGGGCAATCAGGCAAGAGAAAGAGAGAAAAAGAGAGTGTGTATTTAAATAGGAAGGGAGGAAGTCAAAATGTCTTTGCAGATGACATGATCCTATATCTAGAAAGCCCCATCATCTCAGCCCAAGAACTTCTTAAGCTGATAAACAACTTCAGCAAAGTTTCAGGATAAAAAATCAACGTGCAGAAGTCACAAGCATTCCTATACACCAACAGAAGGCAAGCAGAGAGCCAAATCATGAATGAATTTCCATTCACAATTGCTACAAAGAGAATAAAATACCTAGGAATACAGTTAACAAGGGAAGTGAAGGACCTCTTCAAGGAGAACTACAAATCTCTGCTCAAGGAAACCAGTGAGGACACAAACAAATGGAAAAATATTCCATGCTCATGGACAGAAGAATCAATATTGTGAAAATGGCCATATTGCCCAAAGTAATTGATAGATTCAATGATATTTCCATTAAACTACCACTGACATTTTTCACAGAATTAGAAAAAACTATTTTAAAATTTATATGGAACTAAAAAAGAGCCGTATAGCCAAGACAATCCTAAGTGAAAAGAACAAAGCTAGATGCATCACCCTACTGGACTTCAAACTATATTACAAGACTACAATAACCAAAACATCATGGTACTGGTACAGAAACAGACACACAGACCAATGAAACAGAATAGAGAACTCAGAAATAAGATTGTATATCTACAACCATCTGACCTTTGACAAACCTGACCAAAATAAGCAATGGGGAAAAAATTCTCTATTTAATAAATGATGCTGGGAGAACTGGCTATCCATTTGCAGAAAATTGAAACCACACATCTTCCTCACACCTCATACAAAAATTAACTCAAGATGGATTAAAGACTTAAATGTAAAACCCAAAACTACAAAAACCCTCGAAGAAAATCTAGGCAATACCATTCAGAACACAGGCACAGGCAAAGATTTAATGATGAAACCGCCAAAAGCAATTGCAACAAAAGCTAAATTTGACAAATTGTATCTAATTAAACTAAGAAGCTTCTGCACAGCAAAAGAAACTATCTTCAGAATGAAAAGGCAACCTACAGAGTGGGAGAAAATCTTTGCAATTTATCCATCTGACAACGGTCTAATATCAAGAATCTACAAGGAACTCAAATTTACATGAAATAAGATTTTATTGGAACACAGCTGCACATAGTTTTCATATTATCTATGGGTGCTTTTCTGCTATGATAGCACATTTGAGAATTAGGACGCAATCTTTATGGCCCCAAAGCCTAAAATATTTACCAGTCTTTCCCTTTTAAAAAATCCAACCTATGGTCTCATGAATAACAGCATTTACTAGTTTAAATTAGACATCATTTTCAAATGGGAATTATCATATCATTATGATTACCCAGCCTGAGACCCTAGTGAAAAATACAAAATGTTGAACATTCATTTAACCAACATGGATTGTTATATAAAGTATAATGTATTAATAAATAGCTTATTATTGAAAAACAAAGCTACTTTACACATGTTGGTATAAAAAGCTATCTAGAAGAATTTATATGTGAGAAAAACAAGATATACGCAGAGTTTGTATTTATGTACAGAAAAAAACAGTTATCCATATATATGTATATTTCTATTATTTATATCCATTGACTGTTTCTAGAAAGTTACATAAAAACTTGGTACAATCTTCTCCTAGAGAGGGAACTACTAGAAATTTTTTCGTTGTACTAGACATTTGTATCATTTTGTTAGATAACCTAAAATCTATCTTAAAGTATTTCAGCACAAATAGTATAGTGTATTTTTGTGTATGCACATGCACTGATGCACATGTGTGAGAAAGAAAGAGACAGAGATAGAGAAAGTGGGTCAAAGAGAGAGAGTGAGTTTCATTCATCATCTCAGGGGCCTTCTTTGAAACCTGAAGTACCATAATATGGAGTCCATGCTCCAAACGTAGCTATTTACAAGAGTATCAACCATTGTCATCTTGAGCTGAACAAAAAGATTCATCAATTTACATGATGGATGTTAAAAAATCATTTTCATAGGTGAATTGAGAGGTATTCAAGAATTATGATTTAATTAAAAAATTGTCCTTTTATGACTGATGAGCAGAAATACAGAAATCTAAATGGTGTCCTAAGCCTGGGGCTCTGATGGGATCTTGTGTCTTGTCACCTTAAGTGGAATCTGTCATTGAATTCAGACTAGAGAGGCAGTAATTTCTGTCTCAAGGACATTGTCACCTCTTCCTGATGTGGAACTTCCATGTAAGACGCTTATCACAATGTCTAAGGGACAGAAAGCTGGGGGTCTATGGAGCTTATGAGAATAGGCTCTATGACAGTTTGTGGCTCCTTGGTAACAAAAGCTTGCTGGTCAACAAAACTCAGTCCAAAACATGCTTTCATTACTACATTAGACATAATGGCTTGGTTGTGGGAGAGGATACAATTAATGTAGACTATGATATTCACCAAAAAGAATCTGATAACCATGAAGGGTCAAATTAGCTATGTCAATTCATGATGACTAATTTAAAAATAAATTGTTAATTTTGATAAAAGAGGTATTACCTAAGCTTCAATTAATAAACGTTCCACTTCTACTTAGGATGTGAAAGTCACCCGGAATTTATGTTAATAGCATTGGCTCAAAAGTCTTAATTTCTCATCTGACTTTTTATTTAAATCAAGGATATCCCCTCCTCCAACCCAAATATATTTTCAGCAACACTCATGCCAAGCCTTATCTGGTGTTAAGAAGCTGTGAATTTGATAGTAGAATCATAACATTTTAGACTTAAAAAGTGCTTTCAAGAGCATCTATTTCTTCTACCCACTCAACTCATGGTTTTGTACTTGAGGAAATGGAGTTCCATGGAAGTAAAGGAACTTGACTAAAATGATCAAGCTAGAGAGTGAACCAGGATCAGAGCCCTTTCCCCTGCAACCCAGGAAAAAGAATTCATGTTGAAGAAATGAGGAAAAGTGTTTAATACTTTCAGCTAAGCATAAAATTCCTAAGAATTCTTCTCTATAAACAAAAAATCTAAACTCTCCAAAAGAATTGCATCCCCTTCGCTGTAACAAAGTCTCTGAAGTTATTTCACAGCTGAAAGTCAACTAACACGGATTCCTGGATGGTTTTACTAAAATAGAATTTTCTGAAATGCAAACTCACCTCCCAAGGAAGGTGGATTTGAAAGAGGAAAGGGGCTAGTGGCGCCAATAACTTGCTACCTTGCTGAGAAGCTTCCAGACAGCCAGAAACACAACAGGGAGTAGCAAGAAACAGAAGTTACAGATGAAGCAGCTCTTTAGCCACGAACTTGTTTCTGACAGCTCTTGTTGAAAAACCTGAGGACAGCTGAACAGAAACGTTAGTCCAGAGGCAGCCTCAGGGCTCAAGTGCTCAAGGCTCTCATCTAAGTGTAAATATTCCAACTTCCTCTCATCCTTCTTCTACTGAGTGGAGGAGGAGACCAAAGGGAATAGACGATTTGAAGGCAGTTGCTAAATGAGAATTGCTGGGTGGTATGCAGAAAATAGCATGGTTAGCTTAGATCCCAACACCATTTTTTAAAAATAAAGAAAGTAATAACCATTAGCGTAATGTGAATACAAATCCCAAGTCTCCATTACTTTAGACAGAACTCTGCAGGAGACCACGGAAGGAAAATCTGGGGGAAAAGAAGTTTCCAATCAATTGCAGCAGGTTTAACTGATTCTCTTCAGTGGGCACAGCATGGTATTGAGAGCTTTGGGGATTATTAGGGAAAGAGAGGACATGCTTTCTTTCCTTGAGAGCTTCTGATTCTGGGTGAACCATGGTGACTATGTGCATCTGAATATGCTACAAGCATATAAACAATTGTACAACAAAGCAGAACTATGCTGGCGCAGTGCCCGGGGAAGTGGGAAGAATTCAAGTCAGGACCTTGAGTCAGGGATGAAACGGGAATGGTTTTATGAAGAAGTCAATTTTTCAGCTGAGTTTTATACATGAAAGGGGATCTCGTTTAGCCGAAAGTACAGGAAGGGCCTGTACTTAGCATGAGAGGCAGGAAAGCAAGAAAGTCTTTATATAAAATATGGTAAAAGAATCGTCAAAAGCTTCTGAAGCCTACATTCATATACAGAACTCATTCTTTATCCAAAATGTAATGTGGGGATTCATGAAGATGGCAGAACTCCAGTATTCTGCACATTAATAATGTGATGAGCATGACTATGGCACTCTAATCCCTTAAAGTTTCATTTGTAAAATAATTATCCTTATTCTCATAACAGGGAAAAGAAAATCCTAGGCTACAGTAACCAAATATTTAACTTAATGTCAATGCTAAAAATAAAATAGTAAGAAACACTCTGATACTATATTTCACAGTTATCAGGACTGTGATTATGAATCCTATAAATGTCATATCCTGATTAACCTTTTAGGAGGAAAAATACTCCATTCGTGTAGTTCTAACACTGTTTTTGAGATGAAGCAAAATTTCTCATCAATATTTCTATTCTGACTGTTTGGATATTTAAAAGTCATATAACCTAATTTTAATTAGGTTATAAAGAAAAGGGTTAACCAATAGCTACCACCTAAGCAGCACTGACTGAACCAGGCATACTGTAGGAATTTTACATGGTTTTATATGTGATATTAACAGTAGCCCAAAAAGATACCATAACTCCATGTATGTTTTACAGGGAAATGAAGATGTAGAAGGTTGAATGAATGTGCCCTTGCTCCCAAGGCAGGCACTCCAAACCTCAGCATATTAACCAGTTTGACATTCACTTCTTAGAAGGTTCTCTATTGTTTTCTCTAGTAGGAACTGCAGAGGAAAAGACACAAATTCCATTCTGCTTTACCTCTGCAGTAAGTATGGAAATGTATCTCACATTATTTCTTATTGGTGTCTTCAATTTTCCTATGTCTTCAGAGAATTCTTTTCACTACATTGGGAAAATTTTCTGCATGCTGACATATCACACTTCCATGGAATTGTTGTTGATATAAGACCATTATTTTGTCCCAAGAGTTCTCGTAATTGCCCTTAGTATCACCCCTTAAGCCTCTTTCCACTGTAGTATTTATCTTCTCTTAAAAACAAAGTAACTAATATGTCCATTCATTTATTTAGCCAGGCTGTAAATACTCCTCTGTTGCATAATCTTTCAATTCTTTCATCATACTTTCTTCTGCTCTCTCCACTCCCTTCAAATTGTCTGCATATTTTTTATCCACTAGGATTGACTTTCTGTGGTTGAGGCTCTGCCTAAAAGCTAGTTGGGAATTCATCATTTGCTACAACTTCCTAGTTTTGCCTAATACAAGATCTGCTCTTTACACCTTCATCATTGCCAATGCCAAATTATTCTAGTGATTTTTAATTGGTAGCATATTATTAATACACTATGCATTTTCTTTTGTATATTATGATATATTACTTCTTGTTGGCATCTCAACCAGAAAAAAATGGTTGAGGAAAATGCTTATAAAGCTTATATAATGTTCAGGTCTTATTCATTAGCAACTCTCATGAAATTTTCTTTGGTAAAGAAAGGGAAACAGCCCAATGACATTTGTGTATATTTGTGGATTTTACTTATCCATTCACTTTTTCATTAGCTCTCATACTTGACTACAATTTCCCTTGCTAATTACATTAAAAAATCAAGTATATTTCCTTCAGACCTTTTCAAAGTTGTCCCCAGTGACTTTTAATTTGACTTCTGATGCATGGACCTGCATTGACAATATTTAAATACAATATTAATACAAACTGATGCTTTTTTTCTACTCCTTTTAGAATATATAAATTGATATCAGAAGGCTAAAATAACAAGAAACAAAGTTATCCTAGAGCAGGCCATAAGTAAAGAATTATAACTTCTCATAATCTTCAGCTCCATATCTCTCTACTATATTCACTACCTTTCCATAGTCTCATAATATTTTTCTAACCTTATGGTCTAAATGATCTCATTCCGTCTGTCTATCCATTTGTGTCTCTCTCTCCCTCTGCAAATCAGAGAACTACATTATACAAATATATGAATAAAGGTTAGTATTATTCATATATATATGTATATATGTATTTAAGTTGTTTTATTCTAAGTTCTTTATGTTGCTCATTAAACTCCCACCATTGTTACCAGGGATTTATAACAGATTTATTAGTCCACTGAATTTACCCAACATTGCTACCAGAGATTACTAATAACAGAGTTATTAGTCTACTGAATCTATCCTGCCAAAAAATGTTCTGATACAGATTCTGCCCAATGAGCATAAAGCTATTTTTAAAAATATAATAATTATAATAATAGCATTATAATGTACATGCTATAGAGTTGTTAATAGGATAAGTTTAACTTGCAAAACACCCTACCCAAAATTAATTTCATAATTACTGAAACTAGAAGGCAAAGGTTCTAAGCAGGGGCCCAAGATTTATGCTTCAAGAATAATAACATTGGTGGACAAGGTTGCCACATTTCAGAGACATGGTACTCATATCCTATATTTAAAGTTATAATTATTATAATGAAATAAGGATGACAACTGTTTAAAGAATTTTTGAGTGAATAGTTCAGTATAAATGTTTTACTATAACACTGGCATATTTAATGATTAAAGTTACTTATCTAAGAATTTAAATTTCAAATGCTTTGGCATGGATACTGTCATTCTGAGGTTTTAGGAATCTGACAGCATTAAAGCAAAGTTATAATAGTACTGTTCATACTGGATACAAGAACTCACAGGAAAAAAAAACAACAAGTGAACATTTGAGAAGATAGGCAACTTTGCCAGCAATTAGGAAAAAAGTAAATAATTAAAACAATAGTGACAGGCATATCTCATCTAACAAACAGCAAAAATTTTAAAAATCTAACGTAAGGAAAATGGATGTGCTGTGGTCAACAGGCTGAGGCAGACATCTGGTCCAGCATGACTCAGCGAGTTTGGAGTGCAGGTGCACAACTCCACACATTATGTAACCATGCCACATAAGGTGCATTAGGTGATCACCTATGTGAGCTTGTGCCTGGCTCAGAGCCACTATTGTCTGTAAAAGGTATAACTACTGGACTGACACTGTACCTATGGTTTGCACTCACGGCTCACACCCAGAGAGACAGTAAAGGCATGTTGAAACTGTCCATGATTCCTCTAGTGTTTTCCCAGCTACCCACCACTCACCGACCGACTCCCCTTGGACCTCAGTTAGAACCTGACAATTGGCATCACAAACAGGATCCAGAGGTGGGTGAGCCTTTGGTCCCTGCTGATTCTGGGGTGGCCATGTGGCCACAACATGGGTTGTGGTACCCGGTCACAGCTGTGCTGCAAGGATGAACTATGGTGGAAACCTGGCGGGCAGTAGATGGGTCCCCCACGAGTATGGAGAAAGCACTGAAGCAGCTGGAAGCTCAGAGCACCGACAAGGAATGAGCCTTTGACAGCAGAGATGGGTGGACGTTTTTTCTGTGCTACAAGAAGTACACATCCAGTCCCTGAGGGGATGCAGCACAGGAAAGGGCCCTTTGGGCACAGGCAGGGTGCCTGGAGGCCCAGTTATACAGCTTAGAAAAACAGTTAGAAGCTACCATGAATGGGGATCTCCAGGTGCATGTGGGGTGCCTGGAAGCCTGGTGATAGAGGTTGGAAAAGGAGTTAGAGGCTGTTGTGAATGCAGGCCTGGGTCCATCATCTCAGCCAGAGACAGTCACTTGGTCTGGGTCTGCACCATAGAAAAGGGGAAGATGCCTCACCTGCAAGGCCTCCCCACCACGGGAGAAAAGGGGGCGCTGATGAGTCACCTGCTCACAGATGTGGATAGATTTGATTTTGGGTTGACCAAGAGAAAATCGATAAGCAGTCCAATGAAGTACTCTTAACTTTGTGGAGACAATTGTTTCAAAAGCAGCAATTCCAGGAAATGCAGGAGGGGAAGAAGGACATTATTGCATGACCCGGTCCCACCCAGGTGCTTCAACTCAAAGACTACTTGCTGCAGCCAGGTAGAAATGTTGAGCCTTTTCTGTTTGATTAGGGAACTGGCTGAGGTGCCCGGCTTGGGGGGACACCAGACAAACAGGGGCCACAAGTGAAATTAGCGATCCACTGGTCTTCCACCAACATAGAGTGCTGGCACTGGTAAACACCAGCGCTGATACATTCCAGGGGTGGATGTTTTACACGGCCTGACAGCCGTCCCATCTATCACAGATTTGATGGACCGCTTGATGATGGAATTTGGACAGTGCCACTATGTGGTGGACTTGACCAATGCATTTTCAATTAACATTGCTCTAGAGAGCCAGGCAGAGTTTGCCTTCATGGGAAGGAGACAATGGACTTTCATAGTGTTGTTGCAGGGCTATATGCACAGCCCCATCATATATCATGGTCTTATTGATAATATTATGCTAACTTCTAATTCTCTTGCAGATTTAGAAGCGGCAATACTCCTCTTGTCTAGAATTAAAAGAGTGTGGCTGAGACTGACTTCCTGGCAGCTAAATGGGTTATTCAGCAGGCACAAGCCCTACAGGTAGTTGACCAAGGGTGCCCGTTTGAGTTGGATGTGCATGTGACCACACATGGTTGTGGCTGGGGCCTGTGGCAGAGCACAGAGTGCTTGAGAACACCAGTAGGCTTTTGGTCCCAACTATGGAAAGGAGCTGAGCTCCAGTATTCACTGATAGAGAAGCAGTTAGTAACTGCATATGCTGCCCTTCAGGCTCATGAGAGCGTCGCAGGACAGGCTAAAGGTGTCATGTAAATGAGTTACCTGATAGCAGGATGGGTGCATTCATGGATAATGACACCCCGGACTGGGACAGTGCAGACATCCACTTTAGCAAAGTGGGGCGCCTACTTGGAGCAGCAGAGTACACTGAGTACAAGTCCCTTAGAGGCAGAGTTGCAAGAGGTCTTGAGACCTGCAGTCCTAATGGAAGATAAGGCCATGGGGCCTAAGGACATGGGGCCTGAAGCACCCCTGGATGCTGAGCCTCCACCATTTAAGGAAGGGCATCCCCCTATTCCCGATGGGGCATGGTACACAGATGTGTCTAGCTGGGGTGCTGCTACTGCCTGGACTGCTGTCACAGTCCAGCCTAGTACTGACTCCATATGGTTTCATGTCAGATATGGACAAAGTAGTCAATGGGCTGAACTCAGAGTAATATGAATGGTGATCACCAAGGAGGTGACACCTATGATAATCTGACCCAATAGCTGTGTGGTCTATCGAGGCTTAACCTTGTGGCTAACTATCTGGAAAATACAGAAGTGGCTAGTTGGCCACTGGCCCATGTCGGGCTAGGCCATATGGCAAGACCTATGGAGGAAGGATAAGCTCCTCTGACCAGGTGTGGAAATGAACGGTAACCGGTTGTTGCATGCCCCAATGCCCCTAAAGGGAGGGAAATAAAAACCTGGCTTAATGTATAGAGCAAATTGGGGCAACATCATCATGGGGTGGTTGCCCATCATAACCTGGAGTTGTTGCTCCTTGTATTACTGCTGTGGCCTCTGGGTCCGGGGTTCCACTCTGTGGGCATCTTTCTCCATTTAACTGACTCCTTCAGCCGAGGGAGTGGAATTTAAGGCCTATGTGTCAGACCTGTGTGTCCACGGCCTTTGTCCCCAGAGCCTAGGTGTATAAGGCCTGTGTCTTAGACTGTGTGTCCAAGGCCTATGTCTCTTTTGGCATTGAGGGTGGAGTGTAAGGAAAATGGATGTGCTGCTGTCAAAAATAGGCCAAAGCAGACATCCAGTCCAGCATGACTCAGTGAGTTTGGAGCACAGGCTCACAACTCTGCATATTATGTAACCATGCCACATGAGGCACATTAGGTGATCACCCACATAAGCTTGTGCTTGGCTCAGAGGCACTGTTGTCTGTAAAAGGTATAACTACCGTGCTGACGCTGTACATATATCTTGCACTCACGGCTCATACCCAGGGAGAGAGAGAATAAAGCCATGTTGAAACTGTCTGCAATGCCTCACGTGTTTTTCCAGCTACCCGCCACTTGCTCACCGACTCCTCTTGGACCTTAGAACTTGACATCTGACAAAATCAAGTATTACAACAATGTGATAAACAGGTAACCCTCATACACTGATTGCCAGACAGTAAACTAGTATAGCCATTTTGGAGAGGAATTGAGCATTGTATAGGGAAGTTGGTAATCATCTTACTTTAAGATCCAGCAATTCAGCCTCAGGTCATGGACCTCAAAGAAACTATCCAAATGAGAACCAGCAAACATGACAAGAGTATTCACAGTAGTACTCCTTCACTCATTTATTTATTCATTTCACAAATATTCATTGAGTTCACTTCTGTATTCACTTGGGATATCTCTGGAACTGAAACAATTTTCCCTGTCTTCATTGGTATGTTCTAGGACACTGTTTGTGGGTACTGAAAAGTTTAAAATCACCTTAAATAACCACCAATGAGGCACCAAAGTAGTGTGTAATCATATAATGAAGCCGTGCAGCTCAAACTGTGTGCCTACTAAGCAGACACCAGAAACTCCAGGAAATCACAACAGGCTGTACACTCTAATTTTGGACTTGCTTTTGCATCAGTTTTCTGAAAGACTGTCATTGATGCAAGCATATTATTATTAGTCATTGATAAAAGAGCACAGAAAGAGGATGTGAGGAGAGCCTTTTTTTCTGTAGGGATAAAAACCTTTTTCATCTTGGCTTTCATGAAACCCATTACCAGGCAAAACTGATACGAATTCCTGACTAGAGGAAAATGCTCTCCTGCCTTTATTCTCTCTCAGATAACTTCCATTAATGGATCCCAGGAGATTTTCTCATTTTGCTGCCTTCCCTGCGCCCAGCCTTCATTTACCCATGACCATCAGGCATCTGCATGGCCTTGAACTGGAAAAGCTGCCACCGTTCCTAGTAGAGGATGTACATAAATTCTCACTCTCAGAAATGCAAATATTTCCCTTGCTTTGGGGACCCATAACTTCAGAGAAAAGCTAAGCACATGGAGCACCCCATGTAAATTACCATCTCATATAACAACTCACTGTAACCTTATCATTATTTCTTATATATACTATTTGTTTGTAAAGAATATAAAAAATTGAATTCCACATGCAAGATAAAGGCACAGTCACAATTTCAGAATGACATCTAATATTTCTGAAGTAATAAAATAAATGCAACCCTTTGGAAAAATAAAATGTTTAAATAAAATAGTTATACATGCAATAAGAAACTATGAAAAATTATTAGGATAGATGGGTAACATACAATGTTACATTAAACTGAGGACAGCTCTTCACTGTGTTGGTGTCATTACGATATTTAAGAAGTCTGATAGTTGCAATAATTAGAAGTATTCAAGTTTATTTCCATTCCAGCTAGCACAGACAAGCAAGCCCTTGACAAAACAATAATAGTGACAAGAGCCAACAATGGAGCACTTACTGTAAAACAGCAGACATTGTCCTAAACCCTATACATATATGTACTCATTCAGTCCTCCAACAACCCTACTTTTATAATCCCCATTTTGCTGATGAGGGAATTGAAGCAAATTGTCAGTTATCTTTGCTAAATCAGCACGTCTTAACTTTAGTGTGCATAAAAATCTTCTGAATATGCTGTAAAAAAAAATTGCAAATGCTCTAGCCATTCCCATAACCTACTCTGATCCAGTACTGTTGGTTTGGTATAGACTGCCCACAATCCAGTGTTACAGTCTCCATTTTCGAAAGGTCTGAGGATTAAGCTTGGAAAACACTGCCCTGATTACACTATTCCCAGTGATATTCCCATTTATCTTCAATGTCTCTTGATGTTTGGGTCATTGTTTCCATGTTTCTGAACATTCCATTTCATTTCATTTCAGAGTAAGAATACTTATTGTGATCTCAATGAATTTGATTACCTACTCTAGGTCCATCTAAAGGTTAATCAAAACAAACTATACTGATATGTTTACACCTTAATTATGTCAGCTTGAACCAAAGGTGTAAGAGTATTGAAGAAAACTCATTTCTCTTTTCACAAGGAACCTCTTGTAAGCTGGTGAACACCTTCCTTAATTTTTAAAATACTCTGAATGGGAAATTATCCAGAATCTCTCCTAAACAGACATTTGCTTAAGTAAGGATTACAACTCTTAAATGCATACATGAAAAATTCAGAAATTCCTGAAGAATGCTTGGCCATATCATCATATGCCCATAAAGTAATATTTATCAGCACAATTTTCTTTCTTCAGGGCCCTCATAAAAGGAAGATTCTTTGACTCCTTTGCAGAGCTATAAACCAAGAGTAACATCCATATTGTAAGAACAGAAGCTGTTAGAAAGATCTTGAGATTGTGCTCCTAAAAAAATTCATTTTTTATTTCCACAGTGATGAAGAATGATTTTATACAATGAAAGAAACAAGCCATTATTTTCTTCATCCATGGCAACATTTTCCCTGTTTTTCAAGAAAGATTGAAAATGTCTTTCAAATTTTAGTAATTTGAAAAGTTGTAAAAGATCATAAAATAGAGGCATATTTATCAGATTTGGGGGACTAAATGTTTTATGAAAAAGGTTCTCAGATACTTTTGAAAGGAGTTTAAACTGAAGTACAATAAAGGCACCTGCTCTCTTCTCTTACAACGAAAGCCAGCCACTCTTAGAATTTAAAAAAAAAAAAAAAAGCCTCTTGTTTCTGGTTTCATATAAGGAGACATGAGTGGCTTCAATGCTGAACAGGAGGTATCACTAAAGGGAACTTTTGAGTCATGCCACGTACCAAAATGAATTTCTACCCCAAAACAATGGGACTATTCTAAACATGCAGCCATTGGTATGCTGGTAAATACCTATCAGTTGGCTCTCCAGGAGAAAAAAAAAAAAAAGGCCTGATTTGTGCAGTATGTCAATTTCCATGGTGTAACTACTATCAGCATGTCTGATTTCAAGCTACCAATGTTATGGCCCTAAATGTGGAGTTGGGAAGATATTTGTAGCTGCACCTCATTATACAGTATTTCCACCACACAGATACGATGGACTACACAACCTCAAGAGCACAGGTAACAGTAAAATATAATGAAATACTTAGCAACTAACGAGTTTTGAGTATTGATTACCTTTACATTTCATATAATTTATTTAATTGCGGGTTTATATAATTTAATAATGCCTGTGCTTTCTAACCAGGTCTCAAAATCATTGAATATGTAACAGTTAACACTCCTGAGCTGGTACTACTACCTGGCTCCAGGCTACCATTGCAAGTATCTCACCTTAAGCAAACCTTCCACAATACGGATCCACTTTTATAAACATGCATTAATGAATGAAATTACAATATTATTTAAGTAGAAGTTTTATCCCATAAATACAAGCTAAGGTGTTATTAATACAAATCAATATCTACATATGTTACAGCATAACACTATACATTTCAGTGTTAAGAGATATTTTAGAGATCATCTGATCTAACCCTTCCTAAGACTAGCCATGACAACTATTGGGGATGCCATCTTTATTCATTCTCCTATTCCAAAATTCCAAAATTACCACTTCATGCAAAAAGTCACATTCAATTCAAACTCTGCTATTTCTCAAGAACATCCATAATTTCACTCAACTGGTATTTTTCCTGTAAAATTCTCCCAACCAGCATCCAACATAACAAATCAGTGGTACTCTCATTATCTTCTGTAAATGCTATGTTTATTCTCTCTTCTGAAGCTGTTTCTTCCACTGTGTCACACATTCATTCATTTGCATTTTCAAGGTGTGTATGTTTGTGAGTGTGTGTTTTAAGAGAATGGTAGACTATTTACACACTTGTTAAAATGCTCACTTTTTTTAAGAGATGGGATCTGCTCTGTTCCCAGGCTGGAGTGCAGTGGGTGATTGTGGCCCACTGCAGCCTTAAAATGCTGGGTTCAAGCAATCCTCCCACCTCAGTCTCCTGAGCAGCCAGGTATATGCTATCATGCTAGGCTAAATTTTATGTAGAGATAGGGTCTTGCTATGCTGCCCAGACCTGTCTTGAACTCCTGGGCTCAAGTGATCCTCCTGCCTCAGCTTCCCAAAGTGTTGGGATTATAGGCATAAGCCACCATGTCTGCCCCTAAAATGCTCATTTCAACTACAGAATAAGAGTACCTGAGCAACAGCATCTAGAAATCTGCTTTGCAAACGAGGACCCCTCAGGTAAGGGTAAGATTTCTAAAGTTTCAAGATCAACTGATTTAGTGAGTGATAACTAAATGTTAAAGTGAGAATAGGAGAATATAAAATACAAGATCTAGTGGTTTAATGGATATACACCTGTAAAGAGTTACAACTCTGTGTATTAAGTACAACAACATAATGGTGTTCAAAACCATCATTAAAGACAAGGAACACCGACCAGTGAAGGGAAACTCCCTCACAAAAGAGGGGAGGGGTAAGCCAAGTGCTGAAGAAAGTTCTCTTTTGCTGATTCTCAGGGGTCAAGGTCCAGAGTGGCTGAAAATGACATTAAATAGTCTAAACAAGGTCCTTAGTATGTTTAGACTTCTCTAAGATAGAATTTCCATTATTTGCTTGATAAGAATCACTTGAGTTCTATACAAATGTAGATTTCCAAGCACTGTCCTCTTGTATTCTCATTTAGTAGGATGGAGAAGAGCTCAGAAACCCAGCAGTTTTAACCTAAAAGAAACTGTTATAGGAGCAAGGGTCACAGAGAAGTCTTATTAATATATGGGGAAGTAACACCTTCAGATTTATGTTTTACACTAATATTTATAAGTCTTGTCTATTTTTCTCAGTTTAGATCAAGTTTAGCACCCAGTGAATCTTATCTGATTGTTATAGCCCAAACCGACCTCTTCATTTTATACATCATTAAACTTGGAGTTTGAATTACACTTTTACTTATTTCCTATGTATTATTATTTCTCTTCTGTTGTCAGCCCTTAGGAGTAGAAATAGTTTGTCTCTCTGTATTCTTCATAATGCCTGATGCAGGCATAAGAACACAAATACAAAAGAAATATCTGTAGATTAATTGGTTCTATGAATTCTCAGTACAGAGTCCTAGTTTTTAGTCATGTTAATCTGGAATATAATTTTAAAAGCTAACATTTAATGAGTGCTTATGTGCTAGGGACTACTGGAAGTAATTTACTTATATTATTATCTCATTTAATTCAATAAACAATATTATGAGGTAGATACTAGTATTGTCTCCATTTTACAGATCAGAAAATTGGGGCTTAATCATTTTCCAAGGTAGGCTGGGTCCAGATCACATGCCCTTTATTACTAAGCTACACTGCTTCTCCCTATCCTGCCCACCTGAAAATGCTGTTTAAACAATGAATAAAGCAACAATGAAATTATAATCAGTAGCAATAATTTTTGAAATAATTAGGTCGGAGTCCTGCATAAAAGATGCTACTATAAACTATAAAGCAATCCAAATTATTCTAAATATTCCCAGGCTGAACTCTGCATCTGCCAGCTATGCATCACTGACTCCTACCTACGCTCTTGATTAAAAATCTCCTCTGTGTCTTCACATTCCCAATGGGAGTCGCATATCAGGAGAGGCACATCCATGGGTGCAGCAGAAGTGACAATACATCACAGCCTCGACATCTGTGACAAGCCCAACCTTTTGACAGTCTACTGAGGGGGTGTGCATCTTGAATATTACCAGATGTGTCACAATCTTTGTTCCCCAAATACTCCCTTTTGGATAACAAAACAGCAGAAGATACTATTCAGAACAATTAAATAGGTTCAAATATTCCCATACCCTATAATTAATCTTCATTCAATCACAAGCATTTCTGTTCAATCTATTGCTTGAAATGAAATGCTAATAAGGCAAGAAAGCATGACTTTAGGACAATGCCAGAAAATGGCCTTCATTTCTCGTCTTTTGACATACATAAGATGCTTTTGATCATATTAATGAGTGAGAAATGTTCAAGTCTCTAATACAAGATTCAGTTAAATTACATTCATCCTTGGAGAAGATGAACAACCTGAATTTAAAAGGATAATTTAGGCTGAAAAAAAGTCAAAGCACAGTGCAACTAAAAGTTTATTCTCTTTTAACTTAAAATATTCTAGAACCTTTACAAATCTTCATTGTCACACATTTTCACCCTTTTTCTCCAGTAGTTTTTTTCTACCTCCTGTCATTTCTTTAATTCTATCCATGTTCCTATGATAGTTATATTTATTCTGGATTTCCTATGTCTTTAAAAATTGTTTTATGTGCTGGCTATTATCCATAAGAAATCTAAAGAGAGTAGAATGATCTGTCTCAAGACATTAAATATACCTTGTTGGGGATTATTAATTATTTCTCATGGAGTTACACACAGTTTAGAGGGCTTATATTATAGGTGAAATCTATCATGAGAAATAATGTTATACATTGAACATTTAAGCTCCTTGTATACCAGGACAATACTAGGAATTTGACTTGAATCTAATTGGGCTCAGTATACTCCTATATACCAAAAGCCTTCATTGTTGAAGGTACATAGTAGGAATTCAATATATACACATGGAATAAATATGCTTGCCCTTTTTCTGTTGTTGAATGCTTTTGGACATTCAAGGAATGAATGTGAATGCTTTCTTACTTTTTTACAATTGCTTCATTATTATATAGTCATGGTTCAGCCTTCTCTATAAACTAATAATCTTACTAAGTGCTTTCAACACTGATCAGGATGTGACTCAGCTCTGTGTCAAACACAGAAGGTACTGAGGTCACACCAAAACCAAAGCAATTTTCATCCCTCATATTTAGGTCTAGTGGAATAGAACAGGAAAAGAGAACCTGCATATACCTTCAATGTTCTTGGGTGACAAGCATACAAGGCGTTTCCTAGGACAGTCAAATGATGAAACATGGGCTTCAATCTCCTTGGTCCTCTGGTTTTCTCGTGACCAGTATGTGAATGTGGGCAAATTACCTGAATAACTCAACATGTTTTCTTACCCATATAAGAAAAGAAGAGTAAATATCTCACAGAATGTGGTAAAGACTAAATGAGACATTACATGTAAAGCATTTAACTCAGAGCCTAGAACAGAGTAAATGCTCAAGAATTATGGACTATTGTTACATTTCTGGGATTTGAATAATTTTTACTAATGTGGATAAATACAGATGAGGCAATCCTACAAAAAGAAAACCAGAAGTTGTGATGTGTGAGACTTATCATTTACATACAAATGGATATGGAAGAATAAATGGATTATGGATGCAATGTCCTTGGTAGGAATGGCAAGGGCCTATTTGGGCATTATACTTTATTCGTAAATCATAGAAGAAATCCTATGACCAAAATACCCATGTGGGTTTTCACAGTAAAAAATATTTAAACTTTCTTTAGAGATACATTTTGAGATCCACTTAAGGACCTGTCCAAACCAATATTGAATGTATTTGACATGACAGCTGGGTTTGAAAAAGTGCTTTCAGCAAAAGCAGAACCACTGGTTAACTTTTCTCCTTGTAGTCAGTTACATTAAACAATCTTATCCCAAAAAGGGAAAGAGAGATTAAAATCCAGGTTAAGGAGCATTCATTGAGATTTTCTTTTCTTTTCTTTCTCCTTCTCTCCTTCCCTCAGGTAGCAGAAAATCATGATCTTAAAAAGAAGCTGACCTGGCAATGTTTCTCAGACTTCTTTTATTCTTGACTTGAAAAAAGGAAAGATTGAGGGATTGAGGGATGGTGATTTTACTCAGGCCTTCTAGGACCTATTTGAAGACTGTTCCAGAGTCAGGTGTTGGTTGAGGTTCACAGCTAATTAATCACTGGAAACCTGGAGAGAGTAGCTTGAGGTATTACAATCATCTAGGTATGAAGGTTTCTACATCCCAAATAGCCAAATTGCTGGCTACTTCTGGGATTATCTGGACACCTGAATCCTAAAGAATATGAAGTGCCAAGATCACTTTCTCAAGATGTCAAATTACTCTGTTAGAGAAAGGAAATTTTTATCTTATTTATTTTTTCCTTTCCAACCTTTATTTTAGGTTTAGAGGGAACATAGGCAGCTTTATTACATGACTAAGTTGCATTTTGTAGGGGTGTACCCAGGTAAAGGGCATAGCACATGATAGGTAGTTTTTTGAGAAAGATGATTTTCAAGCAAGAGTGGAAACAGAACAGGTAGCAGTTAGAAAGTAAATGTTTTTGTTTATTTATACTTAATTATGCATAAATAAAAGTGTAGATTACGAAGTCATGATGGCAATAAATGCTTTTATTGGCTTGTCCACAGAAGTCCTCCCTTCTCTAACCCCCTTTCTCCCAAAGTGGGTATGAGTGCACCACCAGGTGATGACATAATGAAGTGACATGCAGGGCATATAATGTCAGCTTGGGGAGAATTCTGGAGGTTCCAACGATTGCTGGAAATAACTGCACAAACATGGCTCTACTACTAGAGCTTTTGTGTACTTGAGGTTTTATTTTTGTTTTTGCTGAAGCCCAATACAAATATATAACAACATTAAATTGCCATTTATGACTAGAATTTTAAAATCTGAGTCAAACGTACTTTCACCGAGCCTGGTTCTGCTTTTCATTTATTTTGTCATACAGGGCAAGTTATGTAATATTTTTGAACCTCACTTCTTCATCCATAAAATTCAGGATAATAATGGCTGCCATGAAATAGTTTAATTGGACCTTAAGACTGACTACCTCTCCAAGATTCTTTCCTCTTCTCCCTCCATCCCCCACCATCTCCATTGCTTACTTTGTTCCTTGGCTTTACCTTTCCTTCTGGTTTGCCTGGGGGTGTAAATACCCACTTGCACATCACCTCCTCAGGCAGCGCTGCTCAGCCCATACCTCCGTGGTCATGCCAGGACTCATAGCCTTTAGCCTTTGCATTCTCCACACTGTTTAGAGTCACTTGTTTCCCTGAGTTTTGCTCACTGCTGGGCCTGTAGCACTGGGTCCATATTTCTATGCATCTTATTGACCTAGGCATTACACCCATGATATATACACATTGTAGATATTCAGTGACTTTTGTTGAATATTTTAAAGTATAACAAAAAGGCTTTCAAATGCCAGGCAAAAAGAGTACGTAAAAGAGTAAGAGGACTTTCTGAAGGAATATATTCATTGCCCAAAAAAGGAGATCTATCCCTTGGGAGAGAAGGGTAAATCTCTTCTACTCAGCTTGCAAATACGACTATTATGATCACTGGAATGCACTGCATATGAAGTTGATTTATAGCCCTGGTTCTTTGTAAATGTTAATAGTAAACCTAATTTGAAATGTTATTTAAAAGGAAGTTAATATTTCAGTCTTAAGCATTTACTTTAAATCATTAAAAATTACTTTGTGTTCCTTTTTATTGGGATCTCTTGGACTTAGGAAACAATTTGAAATCTTAAGGGCTTTATTTAATTAAACAAACTCCATAAACATTAAAGGTAGTTGGATTTTTTTCACATAAATAACAGATAAGATCCCCAAAAGATTGATTGGAACAAAGAAGACATTGATTTGAGTCAATCTCTAAACAATTGTGTGACTTTGGCTAAATTAGTAAACTTCTGAGTCTCAATTTTCCCTGAAATGGTTAAGACCACCCTAAGGACTGCTACAAGGGTTGAATTATTAATGTCCACACCACTGTGTCTGGCACTGAGAAGGGTTAGCTCTCTTCTTTCATTTCATCCACACCTACCCTTCAACACATACATTTCTCTAGAGTCAATGTGTTTGAGATAATTTTTTTTAAGTTCAATGCTAACAAATATTAAATGCTTCTTTTCGCAACACTATAATTTTAAAAAAGGAGATTCAGGTATATTTAAAAATGAGTTTCAGGCATTAGATCATGTGAACATACTAATTATGTGAAGCATTTTTGTCCAACTTCTACATAAATCATAGCTTCAAATTATATGGTCATAAGCCTACAAGATACTCATTGCTATGCACTGAATTATGTCCCCTCCAAAATTCACTTGTTGAACCCCTAACCCCTTATGTAATAGTATTTGGAGATGGGTCTTTTGGGAGGTGATGAGATCATGAGGGTGGGGCCTGAGTGATGGGATTGGTGCTCTTATAAGAAAAGACACCAGAGAGCTTGCTCTTTCTCCATCATGTCAGAAGGCCCTGACCGCAAGTCAGGAAGAGGGCCCCCAACAGAACCCAAACATGCTGGCACCCTAATCTCAGAACTTTCAGCCACCAGAACTGTGAGAAAATTAATTTGTTGTTGTTTAAGTTATCCAGATTATCGTATTTTGTTGTAGCAGCTGGAGCTGACTAAAACACTCATGTGCCAATGTAATATCATTTTAGTTATAACTTTAATATTGATGCAACTTTAGGTAAAGGAATAAAATCTGTATGAGAAACAATATAACTTTTCAACAATATGAAGATATAGTTCTTCTTATTCACAAACACACATATATACTTGCATACATATATGTAAACTATATTTTGAATATAGAAGATCAACTATATAGCTATCTAGTTTAACTCACTGATCAATTAATTCAACAGACTTGAGTGTCTGCTATGTGCCAGGCCATGCACTAAGCACCGATACACAAAGATGAGGGAGATACATTCTTATCTTGATTGAGCCCACAACCCAATAGAGTAGATAGTCAAAACATAAGATATATAATAAGATGTGATAAATGCTCAAGATTATAACTAACATAATATTAAAAGCTGTTCTCATATTGTAGAACTGTTATTCCCTAAAACTGTATCAACCCCACCTAAATTAATCCAACAATAGCCTCCTGACATTTTTATTTGGGGAGACTTATTTAGGAGGCATCAAAGGCAGAATAAAGTGTTTACCTCAACTTTTCTACCAACAATGTTGGAAGTGAAAAATACAACATAATTTTTGAGTCTCAGCTCCTATAAATTTAAATGAAAATAGACAGTTGGTTCAACATATGTTGATTTCTTAAAATCAGAAATAGATTTTCCCAGCAATACACTTCAGGGAAAATAAAATGTGTGGGCTGGTTTATCCACGCATTAAAAGGAAGGTTCCAGCTGATGTTTGATTACATTCATGAATAAAAAAATATTGTAATCAGAACATTCAATTACTCTTTCCTCAGGAGTAAAAATTTCTGGTCTGAGAATTTGTTTCAAATCAGTGGTTAGAACATAACAAACAAATAAAAAAGGGGAAATAAGTGAGAATGAGATCCTCAGAATAGCTACTAAATTTGAGTAGGCAGAGCATGGTTTCCGGAGTCCAAAAGCCTGTTTAAAGTCCTGGCTATCATGTCTACTAGTAAGGTGCTGGTGGGCAGGTTTCTTACCCTCCGTGAGCATGTTCAGTTCACTCAGCAGTAACGTGGAACCAAGTAAGACCCACTGATAGAGTTGCTCAAAAATTCAAGAGAATAACTTGAATTCTCTTTCTGTCAATGCATGCCACATGTCTGATCTATGACAGGCTCTCAATACTTGGTAGACAATCAGAATAATTATTATTATCGGAAGGAAGAGAAATAAGAAGGAACAGCAACTCAAAAGACTACCATTGGCTTCACTGAAATAGGATCTTTGCATTTTGTCTTCTTTATCTTTGCATTTTGTCTTCTTTTTACTTTCTCTTCACACACATGACCTAATAATAATAGCGTCTGTGGTAACTGTTGTTATCATACAGTAGCACCCAATTTTGTAGGTCTTATTTTACTTAATTTGTGGTCAGTAAACATATTATCCCCATTTGATAGACGAGGAAATTGAGTCATAGACACGTTAAATGTCTTTCCCAGGTCACACCGTTTGGAAGAGATGACGTTAAGACTTGAGCTCTGATCTATCCTGACTCTAAAGTTCATGCTAATATGAACAAAATATAAAAGAGAACATAATACAAAAGAACATGAAAAATAATACAACTTGTACAATCTTAACTTCCGATTCAGCCCTCCAATGTAATCTGAAAGATCTTTGGTTTGATTTAAAAATTAAGTCAAATCTCTGTATGGCGTTTCTCCTGGGAGGCTCAAACAAGTAAACATTCTACCCTGACGTTGTTCTTTCCTTTTCTCTCAAGTTATTCAGATGCTCAGTAAGAAGCAGCTTTCAACTGAATATAGTGGGGCAAATCAGGCTGCTCTGCCTCCATGTGGCAGCTCAGATGGACACCTCACTCTTGGTGTTACTATGTAGCTCTACTCCCTTAATGGCCTGACCAGCTGTCCTACATAAACAATTATTCATAATTTTAAATTATTAATAATTTAGAAGGAAAACAGATTTCCTGTGATGAATACAGCACAATATAGTACATAACATCGGGTTCGAATATTTGTTGTCTGCACATCCTCTATAGTTATAAAATGTAACTAATGATTTGTGTTTGTCTCTCAATCCAATTTTGGTAGAGCAAGATTTAAAATAAATGGCTGTAGATTTCCTAATTTGATCAGAGACTACCAGTTGTTACAAGTACATATGTTATTTCATATAAAATGTGAAAAAATACTTCATGTTTTTATATGAGATCCACTTATGCTTATAATAGTTATGGTTCCCAGATGTTATTAATGTGAAAGTGTTTAGAGAATTTTCTCTGAAAATGTCATCCTATCCCTACACAACCCAAGATGATTGCAATAGTTTCATAAATGTCATGGTTTGTAACCTTACATTTATGAAGACACTGTTGACATCCTATCTTTAGAGAATGAGAAAGAAATAGGGATCATTCTGAACAGATAAATTCCAGGAAGCATCTTGGCCTGACACATAGGCCTGCCTAGACTGGGTAGATTTTACTAATATGTCTTTCCAATTCACTTGTTAACTATATTTAGCTTTATAAAGTTAAAAGTGAAAGAGCCTGTTTAATATAGCATCTACTCCAGTGGTTCTGAAACACTAAATCTTCTCCTTGAGGAAGTCTGCACCAGTCCAGTAGAAAGTTTCGTATATTTGTGATTAAGCTACATTTATCAAATTAGAAGCACGATTCATTACTCTGACATGATCTTTACCATTTTTAAAATTTATAATATCCAGGATTTTATCAAAGGATAAATGTAGAATATAGGATCTTTTCAAAAATGAGCTCACCTGGCAAACTAAAAGTAGGCTGTGTAAGTCGCCACATTCCAAAAATTAATATTTAAAATTGCAAAGTCCAGAAACAGATGAGGTCTACAGTTTTACTAGTGGAATCACTAATAGAGTGACTTGAGTATTTTTTTCCACTTAGTATATTTTAATTATCTTCATACTAAGAAAATGTCTATGAAAGTAGGTCTAGAAAACCCAATATCAGCCTGCCAATATTTATATTATTCAGAGGGATGTATATATATCTGAATCTTTTGTTGTTTTCCTACATAATTCTAGCTATATTTAATTCTAGTTACAAATTAATTAAAAACACCACTCTTAACTTTTCTGGGCATGGGGTTGTAACCATGAAACCAACTTCTTATGCCTTCCGAAACCAAGTCAAAGATCAGACATCTTGAAAATGCAGTCTTTAAAGCAGTTTTTTCCAATTCTGTGAAGAAACTCATTGGTAGCTTGATGGGGATGGCATTGAATCTATAAATAACCAAAAAAGAGCCCGCATTGCCAAGACAATCCTAAGTCAAAAGAATAAAGCTGGAGGCATCACGCTACCTGACTTCAAACTATACTACAAGGCTACAGTAACCAAAACAGCATGGTACTGGTACCACAACAGAGATATAGACCAATGGAACAGAACAGAGTCCTCAGAAATAATACCACACATCTACAGCCATCTGATCTTTGACAAACCTGAGAGAAACAAGAAATGGGGAAAGGATTCCCCATTTAATAAATGGTGCTGGGAAAATTGGCTAGCCATAAGTAGAAAGCTGAAACTGGATCCTTTCCTTACTCCTTATACGAAAATTAATTTAAGATGGATTAAAGACTTAAATGTTAGACCTAATGCCATAAAAACCCTAGAAGAAAACCTAGGCAATACCACTCAGGACATAGGCATGGGCAAGGACTTCATGTCTAAAACACCAAAAGCAACGGCAGCAAAAGCCAAAATTGACAAATGGGATCTAATTAAACTAAAGAGCTTCTGCACAGCAAAAGAAACTACCATCAGAGTGAACAGGCAACCTACAGAATGGGAGAAAATTTTTCCAATCTACTCATCTGACAAAGGGCTAATATCCAGAATCTACAAAGAACTCAAACAAATTTACAAGAAAAAAACAAACAACCCCATCAAAAAGTGGGCAAAGGATATGAACAGACATTTCTCAAAAGAAGACATTCATACAGCCAACAGACACATGAAAAAATGCTCATCATCACTCGCCATCAGAGAAATGCAAATCAAAACCACAATGAGATACCATCTCACATCAGTTAGAATGGCAATCATTAAAAAAACAGGAAACAACAGGTGCTGGAGAGGATGTGGAGAAATAGGAACACTTTTACACTGTTGGTGGGATTGTAAACTAGTTCAATCATTATGGAAAACAGTATGGAGATTCCTCAAGGATCTAGAACTAGATGTACCATATGACCCAGGCATCCCACTACTGGGTATATACCCAAAGGATCATAAATCATGCTGCTATAAAGACATATGCACACGTATGTTTATTGCGGCACTATTCACAATAGCAAAGACTTGGAATCAACCCAAATGTCCATCTGTGACAGACTGGATTAAGAAAATGTGGCACATGTATACCATGGAATACTATGCAGCCATCAAAAAGGATGAGTTTGCGTCCTTTGTAGGGACATGGATGCAGCTGGAAACCATCATTCTTAGCAAACTATCACAAGAACAGAAAACCAAACACCGCATCTTCTCACTCATAGGTGGCAACCAAACAATGAGATCACTTGGACTCGGGAAGGGGAACATCACACACCGGGACCTATCATGGGGAGGGGGGAGTGGGGAGGGATTGCACTGGAGTTATACCTGATGTAAATGATGAGTTGATGGGTGCTGACGAGTTGATGGGTGCAGCACACCAACATGGCACAAGTATACATATGTAACAAACCTGCATGTTATGCACATGTACCCTAGAACTTAAAGTATAATAATAATAATTAAAAAAAAAGAAAATTCAGTCTTTTGTACACAATGTACCAAAAAACCCCAGAACAGAAACCTAATTGTGAGTCCTTAGATAACTAGGACTAGAAATCCTTCATCGCTACACTCCTGGTGCTTAGGACAACAGTGACAGGTAAAGGCACTCCACAGACTACAGAATGAGCAGATTCTAAGAGTCAATAGTTAGGGCGAACCTTGCTCTATCACAATACTTCTCAATCTAAATGATACTGCAGACCTAGTCATATAATTTGTTCTGAGCCAGAAAACTTCCGGAATGTGCAAGCTGGAATGGGGAAGAAAGAAGTCAAATCCTTTATCACTGAGAAGAGAAACCAAGGGAGAAGCAGGTATGGAGTTCCAACATGTGCAAAGCTTCATAGATACTAAACTGGGGAAAACTAGGTTAAAGTAAAATAACATTACAGCCATGTACAAAACATGTTTCTGCTTCCAAACCAGGGTAATTTAAAAAAATAGAATGCAGTTATTTATTAGTATTAGCTATCAGTTGAGATCGATTTTTAAACTTTAAAACACAGTCACTTTCATTACAAACTTTTATTTTCAGACTCCCATATGCATGGAATAGCGGAGAGTGGAGACATTTATTAATTAAACTAGCTCTGACAATGAGATTCATTTAACAAGCTATTGCAGATCAAAACAGGATTGGGGACTATTATTAATCAGTTTCCTCATTCTCCCCTTTCATTTTTGGATCAGCTCTAAATAGTCACAAAATGTGTCCATTTGGCATTTTCTGTGGCTTCCAGAGTTTAATTTCCACACTTCTTGATATCACAGAATCACTTTAAAGATCAGAGAGGTTGCAGATCAAGTATGTAGTCATGTGCCATATAGACTTTGTGTGACTATCCCACACCATTTGTCTATTTTAATAAAAGGAGGTCATGATAGTGTAGAAAATGAAAAACTTTTTATTAATCTGAATTTAGCATATTTATGGTATTATACCCCTAACATAATTGTGTGCAGGATATTTTGTTTGAAAACCATAATGTTATATTGCTTTTTATATCTCACCAACTAATTGTTTTTCTAACCCTACCAAATTTAGTGGTGTCCACTTAACTACACGGCTGTGGCTGATACTGCTGATTGTATATAAAATATCCATTTCCCCGTTCATTCTTATTTATATAAGCCTAATGTTAATCACCCAATCATATGTCTAGTTAAAAACACAAGTTCCTCAGCCTCCCTGGAAGGTAGGGGCAAGTATATGAAATTGTTCTTGCCAAAGAACAGATTGTCAGAGAGGGGCAAGGTAGCTGGGTTTATAATAAGCTGAGGATTCCTAGGAAATCCTTGTTTCCCTGATACAGGCACCATCCCTTGCTGCTTCCTTTCCATTTCTCTACTTTACTCTGCTTGGAGTGAGGAGATAGTGCTGTGGGAGCAGTATCGTCCACGGTAGTGAGATGATAAGCACAGGACAGGCCCATATGCTGAGGATGGCAGGTACAGAAGAAAGAATAAAAGGAAATCACGTATTTGAGGATATCATAGAATCACTGTACTAACCCTAGTTTGCTACCTCCTGATGTCCTTTTCCAGAAGACCAACAAACCCTTAGATGATTAAACCATTGTTAGTTTTCTATTGCTTATAGCTGAATGCATTTTAAACTGATAAAAAAGACCTAATGATTTTGCAATAAAGACTTTTTAGCACACCTGCCACACTTTTAAAACACAGCCATTTTGAAAGAGCTGGTGCCAGATTACAATATTTCAAGCAACTGCCTTCTTCCTAAGTTTATTACATTGAGGCACGTTAATTTAGCTTTTGTTCGAGTTAATGCTTCAGTCATTTCTTTGCTTACAATATACTTTATAAAGTAAATATACACAAATTACCCACCTTAGAAAATGGAAAAAAAAGCAGATATTTGTAAGTCATCTAAGTCAGTTCTTGCTTCCCTTCCTACATTATTCATTAATTTGGTGTAAAAAGGATTATAATTGAATGCTGTTCTTGTATTTCATGGATACCAGTTGTCATGCTAATGCGCACAAAAGGTTTTTTCCAGCGTGAATGCATCAAGTAAATCCCAATCATTGCCACTGCAAATGCTGACAGACTAAACAAAATTGCTGACAATTTCCAAAATCTGTCTAGATAGATCACTGCTGTGCAAACATCATTGCAGTTCCTAATGAAAAAGCAAATAATCCCTATTTGACATTTGTCTCATTAATTTCAAAATAATAATAATTATTTAATTATATCTAAGCATTTCCTATAATTCTCTTATAATTCACTGTATACAGTGTGAATTTCAATAAAATTCACTTTCCTCCTCCTCTATTTTACCTAAGGATTTAAAATAAAGCAAACTAACCTGTCCTTCTCTGAAAACCTGTATGTTTATCTATGCTTACATCTTTTGTAAAAAGCTGTATTGTTTATTTTATTGTTAAATTGCACCGTGTATTTCAAATGTCAGGAGACATTCACACACACACACACACACACACACACACTCACACTCACACACAGAGAGAAAGGGAGAGAACACAAAAAGACAGAATTTCCTGCCTACCAAAGGGGCTTTGTTTTCATCAGCAAGCTTTTTTTGGCTCATTGAACTGAATTCACCAATTAACAAAACTCCGCTATGAAGATCTGATGGAAGGAGGAATGGAAAACTCTTGACCTTTTGGATCTCAGTCCCCTGACCAGCCCTTTTCATCTTCTCTTATTAAATGAAAATGATCAGTATCAGCTTTCAGATTTAGGCAAGACAGCTAAAAGCAAAATCTTGCCTTCTGAAAAAGATGGTAAAGGAAAAATTGGAGATAATTAAATAATGAAATCTGTTTAAAGAGACTTCACTTCTAATCCCCGTGGTATGGACACATACCATGAACCTATTTATGTCAACGAAATAGGCAGAATCGTTCATTATGTAAATATGACCTTTAAGGACATATCACAAGTAAGTTGTGAATAATATCCCCATGAATAATTGAGAATTGATGGCATTTAATATTTATTAAGGGACTTTTATATGGATTTAAGTAAATCAATTCCATGGGCCCAGTGATGGTATTCATTTAATGATTTATTCAGCCTCTAAATATGATAAGTAATGTTCTATATAACAGTCAGTTAGAAATTGCACAATGGAGAATTCAAAATGAGTAAGACACTGTCCTTGTTTGCAAAGTTTTCATGTAGCAAATCCCTTAAGGAGAAAATAGCACTTCTTTACAGGATGAAAAGGTCAGCTCCACATAGTTGATCAGCATTTAGAGTTTGAAATAATAATTGGGTGAGGTCTTGAGGGATGGATTTTGATTGGTGGTGATATTAAAAAGAGAGAATTTCAAGTATATAGGGAAGGTCAAAATCCAAGGGCAATGGAAGTTAAGAAAAGTAATCCTTTTGAGCTGGGATACATGCAAAAAGTGAGACAAAATCCTGGACAGATAGGATAAAACCACAATTTCAAAGGGCTCATTGAAGAGTTTAGATTATTTTGAGAAGTCAGTCATGGAGAGAGAACATATGGATGAGATGCAGTATAATAAGTTCCAGTGTCTCCTATACCCCAATAAGGATATACATGAATCTCTAACAAAAGAGAAGGAAGCTTGGAAAGTGTTAGGATTCTATTTCTTTCTGCCTTTTCTACTTATGAGTACATGGATTAGGATGTTATCTGCTGTGCTGCAACAGAGTTGAAATGTTACTTTAAGTAATCTCATATGTTATTAAAACGACTATTTTACCAAGATTCAAAAAATTGAAATGTCAGCATATGCCTAATAATGAATGTTGTTTTTGTGAACGGAAATGGCATCCATATCATCATCTTTTCCTTCCTCTTTCTTCCCTTCTTCTTCATGGGCTTTCATTTCTTAATTATTTAACCTTTGTGGATGAGTATTAAGTATATAAGTTAGAAAATATCAATTTTATTATTTTTTAAATGCTGAAATAATTATTTTTAATGAGAGTATTATTGACAACCACTTCTTGATTATTATTGAAAGAATAAACTTGAGTTTTGAACCAATGGGTTAAGGATTAAATCTGCATTAATCTAAATAGGGAATTTTAAGGCTTTTATAACCAAAGTCTATGGAATTATAAACTTTCATCTAGTGAAATAGATTATGGGAATCACCTTTCAATTTCGTGGTGTAAAAAAAATTCTCCCAGAAACAGATACAGAGCTATAATCCTCAGATTACATGCACACCCAAACACACATACAGGTAGGTATATATTTGCCCCCTCAAACTAAGTACTGGTTTTATTTAAAGCATTCTTTTATTTTTTCTTAAACTATGCTCAAACCATGGTTGACAGTATAAGAACCAATAGGATAGAATATAGTATATTCTATTCACAGCAACAGACTGAAATAGACTCAATATCTGATGTTGAACTTTCCAAAAGTATACAAAAAATTACATAAAAGTTACATAAATTACATAAATTCACACAGCTCTTCTATTTCTTTATTCTATTTGTCCTAAGAATTTACAATAGAATTAAGTTCCTTCAAGTAAGAGACATTACAGTGTTGCGCTGCTGAGACAAGCCTATAAAGAAAAGGAAGATGTTTTGGTTTTGTCTACTGTGGTCTCCTTATAGCCCTGGAATGTGAAAATGTACAAAAATAATCTAATATCTCATAAACACAGTAAAGTGGGGTTTTCTTTGGTCAGATATTTTCTAGATAGATACAAGAGAACTGTTAAGAAGCAAAAGATATTAAGATAACTCCACATATTAAATCACTTCAATTTCATAGGACATGTCATGGACTTAAAAAAATTTTCTCTTTTCCTTTTGTAAAGAAAAGTCACAGCTAAAAAACACAGAAAGAAAAGAGTTTGGAAATGTGTGAGGAAGAGATGAAAAAAGCTCTCTACAACTGGTTCAGAGATTAACCTGAGTGAGTCCAGTCACGTGCAAAGGCTTGTGGAGGTCTAGACTGTAATGTCCGTAATTGAATTTCAAACTGGCTTTACATATTCCCAGAGAGAGCATACACCATGATGTGCTCATGAATGCAAGCCTTAACAGGAATTACATACTTTCATAAGCACTGTGCTTATAAAACCTCTTGAACCCTTTAATCCTATATTGAGGTTTTACGTTTCTTCTACTCAGAAAAATATCAGACTTATCTATTGCCCATAGGATATTTGTTTTAAAGTGATATACTTCAGTTGGACCTTTCTCCTGAAGTTTTGTATAAAAATTATTCACTTGAATGACAATGGGATAGAAGAGTACAGAATCCCATTAATGTATCATAGAGTGATATTGCAGTTATGAAACATAAATCTTAAAGCTGTGAATCTCTGCACATAAACAGAGTGGGAGTTTAGACTTGAGATTAATGTAAAGGAATGATTACTAATGTCAAAGAATGTAATCTGAGGAAATACTTTGTTTTCTATTAACTGTATTTAGGCAATCTGCAGCCCAAAGTTTGAGTTCTAAATTATTCACCAACTGCCTTGAAGTACCATCAAACAAATTCTAAGGTAACACTTGAAGGGGATCCTTTTGCCTCAATTTTTTAAGTCAGTGGAATAGGACTCTTCAATATATCAAACTCAGAAATTAAACAAACTTTACAAAATAAGAAAGTGAGAATGGAACATTTTATAAATAACACTGAGATTATATATCTTGAGTTATTCACCAAAATATGTCTCAGATGGAATAGATTTAGTTTTTCTAAATATAAAAAGCAAGCATGCTAAGCAAAATCTCTATCATAGAAACAAAACTTCTTTTTTTCGAGACAGAATCTCACTTCATGGCCCAGGCTGGAGTGTAGTGGCACAATCTTAGCTCACTAAAACCTCCACCTCTCTGGTTCAAGTGGTTCTCCTGCCTCAGCCTCCGGAGTAGCTGAGATTACACTTATGTACCATCAAACCCAGATAATTTTTTAATATTTTTAGTAGAGACAGGGTTTCACCATGTTGGTCAGGCTGGTCTTGATCTCAAACGATCCACCCGCCTCAGACTCCCAAAGTTCTGGGATTACAGGTTTGAGTCACACCATACCTGGCCAAAACAAAACTTCTTTACAATAAAAATTTAAAAAAAAAAAAAAGCAAAAGACCATAAATAGTTGCTTAAAATAAAGAGTCAAATTTATGTGACAAAAAGAAATAAAATACATGTATGAGGCCGGGCGCGGTGGCTCAAGCCTGTAATCCCAGCACTTTGGGAGGCCGAGACGGGCGGATCACGAGGTCAGGAGATCGAGACCATCCTGGCTAACACGGTGAAACCCCGTCTCTACTAAAAATACAAAAAAAGCTAGCCAGGCAAGGTGGCTGGCGCCTGTAGTCCCAGCTACTCGGGAGGCTAAGGCAGGAGAATGGCGTAAACCCGGAAGGCGGAGCTTGCCGTGAGCTGAGATCCGGCCACTGCACTCCAGCCTGGGCGACAGAGCGAGACTCCGTCTCAAAAAAAAAAAAAAAAAAAATACATGTATGAGAAAACAAACCAACAGATAAACATTGATTCACCAGGGAGATGTTGAAATATTCCAGTAGAGAGTTCAGGCAAATGGAAATATAAAGCGTAAACAAACAAATGGAAAATAATATTGAGATAGTATTTTATACCATCTAAAGAGAAAATGTCTTGAGAAAATTACTATATTCAATACAGCTATAATAACAGAATATTCTGGGGCGCTGTAAGTTGATATAAATTCCTTTTAAAATGATTATTACAATTGGCCGGGTGCAGTGGCTCACACCTGTAATCCCAGGACTTTGGGAGGCTGAGACAGGTGGATCACCTGAGGTCAGGAGTTTGAGACCAGCCTGGCCAACATGGTGAAACACTGTCTCTACTAAAAATACAAAAATAAGCTGGGCGTGGTGGTGCACACCTGTAATCCTAAGTACTCGGGAGGCTGAGGCACAAGAATTGCTTGAACACGGGAGGCGGAGGTTGCAGTGAGCTGAGATCATGACACTGCACTCCAGCCCGGGTGACAGAGTGAGATTTTGTCTCAAAAAAAAAAAAAAAAAGGAAATGATTGACAAAATATAGCAGAAATCATGAAAGAAGCAATCAGTTCCACAGAAGTTGAAAGCTATGTGCAATAAAGATGTTCACAGCAGCATTAATATACCAGCAAACATCCAGAAACATTCCAAATATCTAACATCTGAAGAGTAATTATTTCAAAGGTAGGATTGTAATTGTTTTAAAAGTTTCTTCTTTGCACTTTTTGGAGGTAGTCTTCAAACATTTAATACAAAAGTTTACTTTGGTAATCAGAAAATTACCTGTTAATAAACATTTAAAAATATAATATGTGCATAATATGAAAAATGAATATAAATTTATTAGGTTTATTAGGTTTTTCATAGCAATGAGAAATTACTAAGGAAACAATTTAATACTGTTACACTCTTTGAAATTCTCTTTAGTAATTCTGCATTTACACAATAACATTTAATTAATTAGAGCACTATTATCTAATTTAGTACAATGACTTTGATGATATAAAGCCTAGGCTTTTAAAGTCACATTATTGGAAGTGAAGACATTTGGAATAATCTCTTTTTAAAAACGTTAAAATGTTATTTCATGACCATTCTTGGTTTTGAATAGTTTCTGATATATTACAAAATGCCTTTCGGTATGTATTTAAGTCCCTAGCTTTGTTTATAGTAGGGTAATACATGCATATTGGACAGACTCTTGAAAATTTTGCCTAGAAATCAGCCATGAAATTTGAAAGAAAAAAATTGTGACCTGGGCATTCCTTAATCTTACTATCATTTTCAATATTTGTATAATGAAAGAGTTGATACACATAATTTCTTAGCACTCTAATAGGCCACAGTATTGTGAAAAACAACTCTACAAATGTAAGAAATTAATAATATTTCATTAAACTTAAATTCTCACAGTACAGTAAAACATATTGTTAGATTTATCTATAAAATTTCAAATGTCTGCATGAAAATTAAAAATGAGCCCATTTATATATTTGCAAATATCTGAATGTTTAATATTATTTTTATATATTGCTATTGACCCAATGTTTAAATCATTAGCTGGATTTTTACCATTTTCATAATTAGTATAAATGAATGTGTATATATATGCATAGATGAATCCATATAGTTATGCACACTGACATAAATACTATATATAATTAACATAACATATAGAAACAAAATATTATGTCTTTTGACTTCCTAGTTTTACAAAGGCAGCATTAGAAAAAGCTATATTTCTCAAAACACATTTGTTTTTCAAGAAAACATATGCAGAGCCCTATTTTTCTACCAGTTCATATTATACATTAAACATTTATCATGCACTTGCTACTGATGTTAGAATACTTTAAACTTCAGTGAGCAAGAGATACTGTTTCTATGGCATAGTTTGCTTCAAATATCCACATGCATAAACATGCATAGATTGTGGGACATTATTGAAATAAATGTCTCAATTTTTTATAGACAGGCTGATACTTGCAATGCTCAGTAATACATGCAACACTGAGAGATATACATAAGCTGACATATTTGTGCCAAACATCACATTCGTCATACAATGTATTCTGTTGTCAGATTTGCAGAATATGGGGCAATACAATATAAGAATCACAAATTTTGAACAAAAAGAGTTCCTTTCCCCATCAATAGGAGAGAGAAAAGTGGTGTAATATTTGTTCATCATAATAAATAGATTAGTAAAACATATAAAATGCAATCATGGTGGGGGGAAGGCATAATTATTTGTTTTCCAAAGTGCAAAAAGGAACTTTCACTTTTGAATACACACCTCTGTAAGAAGATGCTCAAGAAAAGTAAACACATAACAGTAGTTGCTTCTGTGTGGGAAGGGAAGGTGATAGAATTGGGGAAGGGTACACTAGGGGCTCCAGTTTTACCCTTAGTGTTGTATGGCTTGAACTCTTTGATGCATAAATGGCTACACTACCATCTATTTTTACATGCCTGAAATATTTAATATTTTAACATAATAGTGTAAAATATATTTCTATACTCTAGAGTATATTTAAAATTTATCTTTAATATTCTGTAATTTGTAAAATAATACACATTAGTCATTCATGTTCATTCTAAACACTATGCATACTTCTTACCCATTTCTTTACTTTTTATCATTTTCAATCTGTATCAAAACAGTAGAGCTTTACACAAATTTTTATATAAATATCATCTTTCAATTATTTTCAGTGATTAAAAACAAAGTTTAAAAAAAAAAAAAAACTAGAAAAAAATAAGGGTGAATATTAACCTGAGGATGAGGAAAGCTTTTATATGTATGAAAGTCATAGATTAAATTTTCCAAAAGAAAAGTGATTCTTTTTTTCTACAGTCGCATATCAAAAAGCAATGTAATAAATTAGATGGCAACTAACAAATTGAGAAAAACATTTTTACCAAAAGTATGATGAAGAAAGGGCTGGGTGCAGTGGCTCACACCTGTAATCCCAGCACTTTTGGAGGCCAAGGTAGGTAGATCTCTTGAGGTCAGGAGTTCGAGACTAACCTAGGCAACATGGTGAAACCCTGTTTCTACTAAAAATACAAAAATTAGCCAGGTGTGACGGTGCACACCTGTAGTCCCAGCTATTTGGGAGGCTGGGATGAGAGGATCGCTTGAACCCAAAAGGCAGAGGTTGCAATGAATCAAGATCATGCCACTGCACTTCAGCCTGGGTGACAGAATGAGACTCTGTGTCAAAAAAAAAAAAAAGAAGAAGAAGAAGATAGGAAAAGTTAATGTCTCAATAAGACACTAATGTACAATTCACAATAGAAAATTCTTTTTCACATATAAAAATATTTGCAGCCTCAATGTTTATCAATTGAAATAAATTAGATATTATCCAACATATTAATTTTATAAAAACTGTAAAAAACTCAGTATTTGAGATGATGCAGGGATACAGTGATACAGCAGTGTAATACACTACAAGCACACTGCTAACACTTTCTGAAAAGCAGAACACTACGTCACCTTTAAAATGTTCTTTAACTCTATACATCATATTTCTGAGAATGCATCTTAATTCACCAATCCAGGATTGATCTTCAAGTATGTTTATCTTAAAATAATTAAAAACAGCCAGCCAATGTCCAATATGAAGAGAATGGCTGAATAAAAGGTAGGAAAATAAAATCATGTTATAGAAGTTTATAGAATAATATAGGATGGTACGAAATAATGGAAATATAAATCTCATTTTACTATTTTTAAAGATTAAGCATTAAAAGTCTCATTGGAAGTTGAAGGTTTGAATCCTAATTAGTCTAACACTGTACAACTGTATTATAAAATATTTTCTTTACATGTTCTAACATAAGAGTTAGTGTATCACTAGAGAAAAGTTCCATATGAGTTATTTATAAAAGTAGAAAATATTTTATTGCTGCTGGTGTCCTGAAACTGAATAATAAATTCATCTACAAATCATTTAGTACCTTAGTGTCTGTGGGCCCTCTTCTTGTGTTAAGTGCAGAAAATTATTAACAGTCTGGACTTTCTAAGTACATAATTTTCTATTGTTTATTCTTTGTTTTATAAAGGGCCCATATGTTCAAAATATTTTTGATAACGACCAAATAGTCTACTTCCTTGATGTACTGGAACAGTCATCCATTTTTTTCTTGCTGGTATTTTTGTTCTAAAAGGGAAAAGAGTGTGGAAAAGGATAATGGACTACTTTATAAGCATTGTCTTCACAACTTAGCAACAATAATCAATACTCAAAAACTTTTAAATTCTTAACACATTTATACCTTGAAAATAGGGGCACAATTATGTGGAATTTATAGGCAGCTTGCTTTTCTTGTACCATCACTCAATGTTTTGAATTAAAGATTTTATATGAGACTATGGAATTAATGATGTAAAGATGCATGAATGAAAATAGAGATGAACCCAACAGTGGAATTAAATATACAATCAGTAGCTACGGACCAAGAGATTGATGCTTCAGCAACCTTAGGAATTATTCAGGTAAAGAGGGGCAAGCACAACGCTTTGCACTGAAGAGGACTTTAGAGATCAATTACCCAACACTCTCCTTTTAAACTAGAGGAAACTGAGCCTATGAAGATTTAAGTCATTTGCCTGTGATCACTGAGCTAGCTGGTAGCATAGAAGGAACAACAAGAAGGTTCTAGATTTACAGTAAAATTCTCTATTAATTCATTTCTACATAACTGCTTCTTGCACCTAATGTAAGTCAAGGTCAGGTATGTAATATGGAAAATGGTATGGTCTCTCTGTACTCCAAATCCAGGGTCAAAACAACAGAAAAATGCCAGAGAAACAAAAACAAACAAAACAAACAAAAACCTCAAGAGGCCACTGAGCAGAAATACTGAATGAATGACAAGCTCTTCCCAATCTCCTTCCATTCCTATCTCCAAGGGCTCTGGGTCAGACTAAAAAGACCACTGAACCACATGAAACCATTTGCATCTATGTCCCACATTTTCCTAAATGTGTGACCCTGGACACTTTTCTCTGCCACTCTGAACCTCAGTTTTAACATCTAGTCAAAACTCAAGACAATCTCTGAACGATCCCTTCTTCCTCTATGTCACTACGCAGCTGAAATACAACAGGACTTGCCTAGCTTTGTCTTTCCGTTCTTTTTTAAACCCTTTGTCCAGTCCATAAGCCCACTTTTTAAAAATTCTTGCAGTTTCTATTCTAAAGAAAAAAATCTAAATGGTGTGTCTAATAAGTGCTCTCAATATGACCATAATTGTACGATTGACGTTTTGGTGTTTCAGAGTAATAGAATTTACTGAAAAAGAATAATTAACTCCAGCTATATAAAGTTGCCATATATTTGTTTAAAATTTCACATTTTTTCTTCCACAAAACTTGATTTTCCTCTTTCAAATCATAGGAGATGAAGAACTTTTCATTAGTAACATGAAAGCTGCTGACTACATGTTGAAAAGATTCATTTTTACCTATGCAGGTTCTTCCCTTTTAATCAATCTGAAATTATGTTTTTCTAGTAGTTAAAACTAAACCTTCTCTTAGTAAAATACAGAAGAGAACAGGAAAAGAAAAAGCTGGCTACGGAAAATTTTTTCTAACTCTATGTCACCTAAATTTAACAGTAAACTTCTAGTAGCCTCTTGGGTCCTAAAATGCTTCAGATGATTCATAATCTGAATGGACTTTCATACAACATAGGGATTAGGAATCTGGCCCTATGGTCTCTGGAGCAAACATGTTGTTGACAAAGGTTTGCACCAGAAGAATCTTCTCTCATCAGTATTACTGTTGTTGTTACTGATAACAATTATTATCATCATCATCATCTTTTTTTTTTTTTTTTTTGAGATGGAGTTTGCTCTTGTTGCCCAGGCTGGAGTGCAATGGTGCAGTCTTGGCTCACTGCAACCTCTGCCTCCCGGGTTCAAGTGATTCTCCTGCCTCAGCCTCCTGAGTCGCTGGGATTATAGGCATGTACTACCATACTTGGCTAATTTTTGTATTTTTGGTAGAGACCAGGTTTCACCATGTTGGTCAGGCTAGTCTCAAACTCCTGACCTCAGGTGATCCACCTGCCTTGGCTTCCCGAAGTGCTGGGATTACAGGCGTGAGCCACTGCGCCCGGTGATCTTTTTTGCATGTAATCATTTATAAAGTACACACCCCACAAATTATCATGTTTAGACACATAGACGACCATTCTATACTATTCCTGCATGTTATTTATTCCTATTTAGCAAATGAGAAAACCAATGCTCAGAAGGATTATGAGATTTACTCCATTTTATATCCAAAATATAGTAAACCAGGCTTTGAACAACCCTCATTCTAGAACTTCTTTTATCTGTACCTCAATACAGTAAGCATTATTTCGTGTAGGCACAGGGTTTTATATTTTCATACCAGGTGTGCAGTAATGAGGCATTCTAAATTTACCCCAAGAAACACACTTAAGTAATGCCCTGAAACAGACATCACTATTCCTTATCTGGGAATTCTGTTATCATCTTGCATTTGCAAAAACAGTCATTCTATAATATAGAAGTATTCTTTCACATTGGCCTCTCACATTGCTGGAAAACATTTCTTTATATTTACTCTTCCCCCAAAAAAGAATGAGTGGGAAACATAGTTAATATTTATTTTGAAAGGAAATAGGGCTTAATAAAGGGAACAATGACATATCTAAGTCAAGGTAGATTAAGGGCTAAGGTTTACCACTTACGACACTGCAAACAAAATCTAACATGATACTATTGCACTAATACTAGAGCAATCATTACACCAGTAATTGTGCCAAATGTGGAACTCAATAACAAAATCTACTTAAAGTGATCAAATATAATCAGTCAGTACATAATCAGTGATTATTCTATAAAGTGGGGTTGGGGAAGCTAAACAAACCCTAAACTTTTTTCCTTATTCTTCATCATTAAAACACATTACAGATAGACAAAAGTTAAATATAAAAAGAGAGTCCCAAAAAGATTAGGATGATGGTAAAGTAAAAACAGATTTAAGAAGCTTAAAATGGAGTCACATTTCTAAACATGACATAAAAGCACACAAAGAGGAATGACTGTTAAACCTTGATCTATTCAAAACATTTTAGAAACAAAAGATTAAATAACTCCACCAAAAAATGAGTGCATAACTTACATAGGCATTTCTCCAAAGATGATATTCAGATGGCCAACAAGTACATTAAAAGCTGCTCAACATTACTAATCATCAGAGAGATACAAATCAAAACCTCAATAAGATATCATTTCATACCCATTAGGATAGCTACTGTAAATGCGCGCGCGCACACACACACATACACACACAAACACACGTAAGTACTGACAGAACATGGAGAAACTGGAACCCTTGTGCACTGTTGATAGGATTGTAAAATGGTACAACCACTATGGAAAACAGCATGACGTTTCCTTAAAAATATTACAAATAGAACTATCTTAAGATGCACTTAGGTATACACCCCAAAATAATTAAAAGCAGGGTCTTAAAGAGACATTTGTGCAAGTTTCTTCTCTCAAAAGCAGACTCATATTGTACGAGTCCATGTGACTGCTGAACAGAGTCCAAATGTTCTTTATTTCCTTTCATTGATCACTACAATCATCACTCAAATCATCACGCTTCAACCAGCCTGACACAGAACTGTGTTCTTTAGGACTCAGTAGAGAGTACTATGTAACAACGAAGATCAGAAAATGGCTTTGGAAGCATGGAACCAGACAGAACAAAAGATGATAGATAGAGAAAGAGAGAGAGAGAGAGAGATGAATTGATCAATAAATAGATCGATAATAGATCCATAGAATGCAGTTAATAAGGTGATTTATATAATCTAAATGTTTAATATCAGCTTGTTAACCAACAGTTCCTCACTCTCATAAACAATGCTTGAATACGCACTGCCAATTGTTTATGCCTGCTCAAATTCTTACCAGTCCTACCATCTGATTGACCTGGCAACTCAATCTCTTTAAAATGTTGCATCTTGGTTCTGATGCATTAAGTGAAGATTTTGTATGTTAATTCATAAGGGAGGAATCTTATTTCTCTGATTTCGACATCTCCTTTCCCACTGTACCGTATGCAAGCAGTATAGAACACTTTGGAGTTAATTGTGACTGTTATATTAATTCTAGACAAACTACAACAGAAGACACATCGTGGCAGAGTATACTTTAATATTCCTATATTGTAACCCACAACTTTTGATCACTTTACAAGGTCAAACTTTATTGCTAAGCATCACAGTAATCCAATGGCTATACCAAAAAGCCGATGACCTTAACTTTCCAGGTGGCCCCTAGTATAAAGCTTGACTTTGATGTATCTAAACAAGCATAAATATAGAACTCATGAGGAGGTCTATTAGAATCATAAAATCTTCTAAGAGGAAGCTGTCCAGAGCCACCCTGCTTAAGAGATTTAAAAGCAGACAGATCAAAGCATGTGTCATTGAGAATCCTGCTGGCTGTCATGATAGAAGGGGTAAAATTGCAAAGCCATTCAGTTGCATCCATTACTGTAATGACCTGGAATAGACTAGAATGATGAAAATGAAGGGTGAGTAACATTGGGTCATAATAATAGTAATCACGTCATGTGCCAGTAGCATTGAATTTTTCTTTTGTACAGCAAAGACAGTGTTGTATTTTTTTCCTGGATAGCTATGGTAACAAGCTTTATTTCTGAATGCCTGATTTCCTGTCTATAGACCCACACATCTGAGTAATATGCCTTATCCCAAACATTCATTATGATATCAAGGATGAGTCAAAAAACAAGATGGACATATGCCAAACAATTTTATGCTAAGGGTAAAATCTGTATTTCCATTGATTACCAAACTGAATTTTGCACAGGTAAAAAGCAATGCTGTCACAAAATCCTGCATCTTATCAGCTTTCACATCTCATGCTTTCTTTAATGAATATGGTGTTCGGATTATATGGTTAGGGAAACAAGAGGCTAAAAATGCCTACATAACTAGCATGCTGAAAGAAAAAGTCTGGAATAGAAAGGTTCTGATTTCAGGATAAGCCAGTCTCTAGAAGTTAGAACTTAGGACAATTTCTAGGGGAAAATTTCTTGGATGATGCTGGTTATAATTCTATGCTCCGTGGAACCTTCAATTGACTGCGTATTTCTTAGAATTCTCCCTTTAAAATACACTCCTCTTCAAATTCATGCTATGCCTCTTTTAAATGGGCTACCCTGTATATTCTGAATGAGCTTTTTCCAGTAAAGAACTGTGTTGATGTAAATCTACGTTGGCAAGAGCGTCATTAGAGTCAGCTGGGAGTGATAGGCATGTTCTAGCCAATTCTGGACAGTGTGTTGAAATATGCTTCCCAGGCTGCAAGAACAAATGCACAAAAGCAAGCCCACATCTTGACAGGGGTGACGCGCTCATCAGCAAAGCCCTGGCTCTGTGAGGACATAAAATACGCACCAGGAACATTTCTTGAGGAGAAGCCAACCAATCAATCACAGCAAGAGCCACATAATCCTTACAGGTTAAAAGGTGCCAGAGCTTACCCTTTTCCTTAGGGCAAAAAAAAAAGAAAAAAAGAAAGAAAAAGTTTGCACACGTTGCTTGCAGGGCACACTCCTAAGACACAGAAGATCATATTTCCTAATAACAGCCAGCCAGTTCACCTAATATAAATATGCAGGCAGGCAATAAGAACCAACAATTCAAACTCCAAAGAGAAAGCTATACATTTCATATTTGTTTTATTAACAATTATGATAATGAGAATATTCCTGTATAAATGTTAAAACCTGGCATCATCTTGTAAAAGTATTTCATGCCAACACATAAAGCCTATTTATTTAAAAAAAGCAATATCATTGTGATAATTATGTGCATAAACTGTTGTGACAAATACAATTTTTTTTTCAAAAATATTTTTCAGTTCTTCAATATCTAGGCTGAACATCATGTTCAAGAACAGGATTTTGTGTCCAATTCATGGAAAAAATGTCAATTTCATATTAGAAAATCTGTGCCAGGGCTATACATCTGCAAACTAGCAATTTCCCAATTGTTTTTTCTGTATCTTTTGTCATCTGTCTCATTCTTGGAGCATACACATATGACCAAGATGTGACAATAATATGACTTTACCAGACAGGAATGTTGAAGTGAAGATGACTGGGCAGACCTGGCCAGTCTGGTACCCACCACCTCTCCCCTCCATTTCTATAAACGCACTGAGGATGAATTACTGTTTCTCGAACTAATAGACCCAAGAGATTGGCCATCCCAGCAGAGGAGTTTGTGCTTGTCTGACTACACGGGCTTAAAACCAAGGTCCTTGCCTTGAATACACAACTGTCACCACACAAAGTCTAAGATTGCCAGGTCATTGCTCATCACCAGATGGTTCTGTAAATCCCCTACTCTGAAATCCCCAGCATTCCCCAAATCCCGCAAACTCACCAATGTGACTCCTAGCGCTCATAGTCTGTCATCAGCAAAATCTCCTGTATGCTCCTGTATCTTCAGCATGTTCTCTGACTTTCCTCCATCGTCTTGCTCTGACACTTCTGGCTGCCCACTGAGGATACAGGTTTACTTCAGCCCTCTGATGCAGTGGCTATTTTCCCTTCCACATGTTTGTACCACTGCCCCTAGTGAAGCAGGAGTCTTTCTCACTCTTCTCTGCTGCTTCCAGACCATCATCTCTTCCTTGCCCTAAAATGTCTTTGTAACTCACATCATTAGTCTGCTCCCCTCCTCTTCCAGTTTTCTACTGACTCCCCAGGTCTCGCCTCTCAGTCTTTAAACATTTTAGTCCCGTCTCTCCCCAGTGCAAACTCTTACATAACTCCTAATGATCTTTTCCTCCCATGGTCTCCCAGTTTCTGGATCTCCCTTCAGATAATCTTATCTGAAACCTTCTTTCACCATCACAAGCAAGGCCTTGCCATGACAGATAACTGTGCCCCACAACCACTGCTAAGCATCTCTCCGTACCTTCTCTCTTTCTATCTCATCCCCTTCAGTATTCTGACTCCAAAAATCTTCCAAATCCACTGAATCTTCCAGTGCATTGACTTTAGAAGTTTTTCTGACCCTCACCAAACTTATGTCTCCTTTTCCTTAGTGAGCTTAGAGTAAATATGGCAGCATAATCACTTCTTTGCATATCCTTTTAGAACTCAGGCTTCACTGAAATATCTCACCTCTGTTAAACCAACCTTTTTCAAACTGTGCTTGTAGTGGCCTAAGCAGTCAATGATAGTTGAGGAAAAACACAACCATGATGACTTTGGATTTGTAACTACTGGCCTGAGGTGGCTCCTTAGTGCAGTCTGGGAATTTCACATTTCTCTAGACAAAACACTCCTCCCAGAGATGATGGATAATTTCACACTTCTCTCTCCTCAAACCTCCAACATCTGTTCTCTTTCTATCTTTAAGTTGATGACCTTATTATTTTATCACAAAATGGAAGGAATTAAGTGACATTTTCCATACACTCTGAAACCAGATCTATCAAGATACTGACCTTTTAGACTCTCATAGTCTCCTACTCTTCTTTCTCTTTTATTGTGAGGACTGAACAATCAGCACTCCCATTAAGGGCAACTCCCTGGCTTGTGCAAGGCCTGAACCCCTCCCGAACCCTATTCCCCCAAAGCCTCCTCAAGAATATTGTTCCTGCAATTGTCCCCAGTTTCTCATGATCAAATATTCCCTTTCTACTGCTTCTTTCTCAAAATCATACAAACATAATACAATTGACAAGACAGCCTTCACCCATATCTCATTTTTCTTCCTATCCCCTCCACCTGACTTTACAGCAAAACTCCAAGAGTTAACAATTGCCACCACTTCTTTTCCCATAATCTCTTGAATCCACTTGACTTAGTCCTTTTATAAGGAGGCCTTCACCTCTGGATACTTGCAACTTTGAGCAGTCCTCTCTCACATTTAGCAGGGTTGGCAGGTGTGAGCAGAAGAATATGGCAGAGTAATATAGTGTGTTACCGCCAAGTCTTCATCATAAAAGTCATTGTGGCTTTTTCCTTGTACTCTCTTGAATCACTGACTCCTGTGCATGAGTTAAGAACACCCAGCCCTTTGGAGAAGCACAACTGAGGAACTGAAGTCTTCTGCCAACAGCCAGTATAAAGCAAGGCTGCCTGCAGTCACCACCATGTTAGAAACGGATCTTCCAGCCCCAGATACGGCTTCAGATGACTATAGCCTTCACTGGCAGCTTGAGTGTAATTTCTTCTAGGAACTTTAGTCAGAACCAGCCAGCTAAGCTGCTCCCTGATTTCTCAAAACTATATGCAATAATAAATGATTGTTGGTTTAAGCTGCTAAGACTTGGGGAAATTTATTATATTCCACTCCAGTCAGTCCTGTATCATCACTACTCTACTGATCGACTTGTGTTGTATGCCACCAATTAGCTGCATGTTGCCAATGCAATGATCAATTCTCAGTTCTTATTTTAGTTGACCTATGAGCAGCATCTGCCACAGTTTATCACTTTTTTGTTTTGTTTTGTTTTTTGTTTTTGTTTTTGTTTTTTGTTTTGAGACGGAGTCTTGCTCTGTCACCCGGGCTGGAGTGCAGTGGCCGGATCTCAGCTCACTGCAAGCTCCGCCTCCCAGGTTTACGCCATTCTCCTGCCTCAGCCTCCAGAGTAGCTGGGACTACAGGAGCCCGCCACCTCGCCCGGCTAGTTTTTTTGTGTTGATTTTTTTAGTAGAGACGGGGTTTCACAGTGTTAGCCAGGATGGTCTCGATCTCCTGACCTCGTGATCCGCCCGTCTCGGCCTCCCAAAGTGCTGGGATTACAGGCTTGAGCCACCGCGCCCGGCCTAGTTTATCACTTTTTTGTTGTTGTTTGGATGACACCCACATCCCTACAAAAAATAAAAAGTTATCTAGGCCTGGTGGTATGTGACTGTAGTCCCAGCTACCTGAAAGGTTGAGGTGGGAGGGTCTCTTGAGCCCAGTGCCCAGGAGATGAAGGCTTCAGTGAGCAGTAATCATGCCACTTCACTCTAGGCTGCCTGGGCCTTACAAAAGAGTAAGACCCTGTCTCAAACCAAAAAAAAAAAAGTCCCAATGTGGGGAAGACTGTCTATTTCATTCAGTGCTGTATCTCCAGAAGAGCAATAGGTACACTCAAATTATTTTTTGAATGGATGAAAAGAAAATAGGATATTTAACTCCTGACTCTCACCTTGGTGAGCTAGTGATAAAATAGAGAAAATTACCTTCAGAGTAAGATGGTTTTCTGTGTACAGCCCCTCAGAACTGCTAGATGTGTTCTAAGAATTGTGTACTTTTGCAATTCAGTAAGATGGTAGGCACAGTCCTCACATAAATAATGCCCCTGTTCTATGCATCAGAACACAAGTGCTACTAGTAGAATTAATGCATCTGAATGAAAACAACACTGTGTATTCTATTTCAGAAGGATTATCTTCAGAAAAGTAGAAGAGTAGTAGCTAGCTGAAAGATAGTATAGATTGATCTAATTGAACTGAATCTCAGAGTCCAACTATTGAAAGTGTTCAGTGCACATACATGTGGTTTAGCAAGCTTAGCATGGGGTAAAAACTCAAAACATCACTTCCTGTTATGTGGAGTGAAGCTGTTAGGAAATATAACATCGATCACGTTTCTTTTATACATATAAATCTCTGGTGTGTGTGTGTGTGTGTGTGAGAGAGAGAGAGAAAGAGAGAGAGAGAAAAAGAGAGAGAGAGAGAGAGAGAGAGAGAGAGGGAGAGAGAGAAATGTTAGCAATCCTTGAAAATCTGATTCCAACCTACCTTCCCTAGAGGCACTCAAACTCACCTAGACCCCATGTAATCCCCATATTTGTTCACACTATTTCCTTGGTGAGAAAGCTCACCTCCTGTCACTTCCCCTCCTTCCATACTTCACTCCAGTTCTCTCCCTGCTGAAATCTTCCATGCTTCACATTCATATCAAATTCCTTCCTAGGCCCCTCTCTTCTCTTTGTAAAATGTGACAAAACTTAAACCTAATCAAGTTGCAGTGAATACTAAATAAGATCAATCATCTAAGACAATGCTCAGCATTGTGCCTGGGACTTCTTTGTGACTATTCCATGTCACTCATAAGGTCTTAAGTGATTCCTAGTACCAGATACAATCTCTCTCTCCCATAAATTCCAACCACTCTTTATGTTTAGTTATGGCAACTATTGTTTCATGGTTGAGTAGTCATATTCTATCACCTGTTAGATCATAATCCTTGAGAACCAAGACAATGCCCCAATAACATCCAATATAGTAATTTGTACAGCATAGACAGAGTATGTGAGTTGAATTAAGCTTCTAGATTTCAATAGGCTCAGATCACCTTCAGTGTTCCATCAACAGTATGTTTACATTTTATTTGGAAGTACTACCATCTTTCAAGAGGTCTTTTTGTTAAACATATCATTTGAACTTTTAAATAACTTTACGAAACATGTATGAATTAGTAATAGTTCCACTTACAGATGAACTTAATTGTGACTGGTGGGATTTAAATAATCCTAGGATCCCACAATGAGTAGCAGAGTTGGACTACGCAATAGATTTCTGAACCTCTTTGTATCTCACAAGACTGTGCTAGGTGCTAGGGATACACCTGTGAATGAGGTAGAACTGGTTCTCTCCTTCACAAAGTTTACTCCCTAGGGCAGTAGTTCTCAACTGAAAACAATCCCTTGTCCCCCACAAGGGAAAATTGGCAATGCTTGGAGATATTTTGGAATGTCTCCACCTCACTGTGGAAATTAATGTCACCTAGTGGGCAGTGGCCAGGGATGTTCTTAACCTCCTACAATGCACAGGAGAGCCCCCACCACAAAGCATCATTCTGGCCCAGTCATCAGTACTGCTGAGGTTGAGCAACCCTGCTCTAGATTCGGCTTCAAAACAAAGGATGTGAAGTATCCATGGGACACAATAACACATAGGGTTGTAGAGATAGGTGCGGAACTGATGACAGATGCTTAGATGCCAGGTTAAGGAATGTGAACTTTATCCTACAGAGCAGAGATTGGCAAATTATGGCCAGTGGGAGAAATTCAGCCTATTTGCTTTTGCAAATAAAGTTGTACTGGAACATACTAATGTCCATTTGTATATTTGTGGCTTCTTTTGCACTACCGTGGTAGGGTTGAATAGTTGTCCCAGAGACCATAGGGTCGGCAAAGCCTAAAATATTAATTTTCTGGCCCTTTTGCTCACCTCTGCTATAGACAGTGGGCAATCACAGCAGAACTGCAGGATAATTAATGAGACAGTATAAGTAGGACATCCTTAATGGGAAGGGGCTAGTGGCACAAAGACAAGTTAGAATGTTATTGAAATAGATTAAACACAAATCTAAGTATTAAAATACCTGTTGGTACTGGGAGAGAACAGAACAGCAAGAGATAGTAGATGAAATAATTCATAGGCCTAGGCAGAAGAAGGGCAAAGCAGAAGTCAAAGATGATATTTTTCTGGTTCTTTGGGAAGATAATGGCCAGATAAACAGAAGTAGAAAAATCCAAAAGAGGGGGCACAGAAAGCTTGGTTTTGCACATGTTAAATTTAAAGTAAGAGTGGATTTTCCACGTGGAAATGTCCAGGCATATGGAACTTAAGCCTGGGAAATGAGGTTTAAGAATAGGGTTTTGTTAAAAGAAATAGCTGGAATTGAACAGAGGAGAGACACTTGTGGTACAGGGAACATACTGAATAAGGTCAAAGGAATAATTATGGAACTGGGGGTATTTTGAATTAAGGTGCTGGAAATAGAGACAATGAAAAAAAAAAAGGCAGATCTCATAGGAATAGAATTAATCCAGTGAATGAGACAGTATCAACAAACAGGAGTGAGCATTAATTTCAAATGCTAATAATATTTTGCCATGACTAATATTGCGCATATCAATAAGTGATTTTAAATGCAAAGGCAATGCTGCTTTAAGTTTGTTTGTGCATGTACTTGCTCATTTGCAAAGAAAACTCTCAAGATGAATGTAAGATAATGTTTCTCTTTAATTTATAGCTGGTCCAACTCTGACTTTTCTTGAAACTTATATTTTTTTACTTCAACGCATATCGTTGTCTTCTGAAGTGTCTATCGACAGTGTAAAATGAGGAGCTTATGAATCAAGATGTTCTTTTAAGGCTGGGTACGGTGGCTCATGCCTGTAATCCCACTAATTTGGGAGGCTAAGGCAGGCAGATCACTTGAGGTCAGGAGTTTGAGACCAGCCTGGCAAACATGGTGAAACCCCCTCTCTACTAAAAATACAAAAATTAGCCGGGTGTAGTGGTGCATGCCCGTAATCCTAGCTACTCAGGAGGCTGAGGCAGGAGAATCACTTGAACCCAGGAGGTGGAGGTTGCAGTGAGCTGAGATCATGCCACTGCACTCCAGCCTGGGCAACAGAGTGAGACTATCTAAAAAGATGTCCCTTTAAGACAGTTTCTCAACGTATGGCTTCCACATCACCTGTAAGGCTTACAAAAGTCGACTTCTTGGGCATCACATCAGACCTATTGTGGGTGCAGGACTAGCTTCACAGGTGTGACCTATGAAGTTGTACAGGATCCTACTCTCAGAAGGGCCTTGTGCTGGATTGAATGCAGTGCTGTTGCCATCATGAAATTTGTAATATTTATTTGCAGAAGAGGCTCTGTATTTTCACTTTACCTGGGCCCTAGAAATTATGTAGCCAGTGCTGTGTGAGCATTCTAGTATGGGAAGGAATGAGTTTACAGAGTAAAAAAGATTACAGAGTAGAAAAATTTGGTTCCTTACTTAGCTCTCATTTATTTGCATTGAGATATACTTTTTAAAACACCCATGTTTACACTCTTTGGAAGTAAAACTTGGAATCTACCATTGGCAGGTATAGAATTTTCCATAGAACAGTCCTATTTTTCTTTCTTTATTATTATTATTATTATTATTATTATACTTTAAGTTCTAGGGTACATGTGCACAACGTGCAGGTTTGTTACATATGTATACTTGTGCCATGTTGGTGTGCTGCACCCATCAACTCGCCATCACCCATCAACTCTATTTTTTTTTTCTTTGCATCCGTGCAGCTACCAGGTAGGAACTTAATAATTACAGTGTGGGAAAAGAGTACCAACATACTTTCTGCTTAGGGATTAGTATCACCTAATCCAAGTCCGGTGTGTTTACCTGCAACTAAGGGATTGAGAACAGAAGAACCTCTGCAAGAACAAATGTCCCTCTTCCTACGGTGGAAGTATCAGTGGTTCAGGTTAGTATATTAGATGGTTTGAGGTTGTACAAAGCTGGTGTTTGACATAGCTGATGTGGCTTATTGAATTTTAAAATGTTTAATTAAATAAGGAGAAGGTTATTTCCTTTCTGAATCCCTTTCAGTTGTTCTTATTACCTTAAGAAGAAAGACTTAATTGTGGTCTTTCATATGTCCATATTATTTGCTAAATGCCATTTTAAACAGAGAACAGACCTCAGCTCAGAGTCTTTGGAAGGTCATGGTTATCTAGCTAAACTTGAATCTATTTTGCCTTGCTTATTGTATATTTTTTCAATTATCTTCTATGCATAATAAATGATGCTAGTTCCAAATTACAGTAATATACAAAGCTTTATTTTTAAACATATGGCCTTTTAAATAAAAATGTAAGTCTACTAGAAATATTAAATGCAAACAGTACAAATGGCCCACAGTTGCACCTAAAATTGTGATTCAAGAATGATCAATGTGTTAATGAAACTGCTATTGTTATTAGTAAGAGGGCTTTAGTAAAGGAGGCCTGGTTCTTTCTCTTCAGAGGAGAGCCGTAGAAATCAGCCTTGTGCGTTATCAGCCTGCAATTCATATATGTTTTAGTTATTAGTATCCATAAATCATACGCTATTCTATTTGGCACTCACTCAATAGGTCATAAAAAAATCACACTGCACAAAATAAAGCAAAATAAAACAAATACTATTAACCTAAAGAAGGCAAACAAGCAGGAATGATAATCCAAGTAATCTTATTAGTCAGAAAGTTGCTTACTTCAAAAGGTCAACAATACACACTTCACCATTTATAAATGTGAAATTAGTCATGTAAGGAAAAAAAAAAAAAACCTGGTACTCCACTAATAATAATATAAAGAGGAAGCTTTTTTATTTTAATAATAGCTAATTTAATCAGAGGACTATCTCAAAAGAGTAATGGGGAAAAAAATTGGTCTTAAATTACTGCAATGCAAAAATGATATCTATAATATTTAACCATAGAAAAAATATTTACATTAAAATAATATTTCTATGCTAAACCTCTTCAAAAAGGTTTTCTATTATTTGATTTTAGTTCTTCTGAAGATCCACTTTAGAAAAATGGTACTTAATTCCTGCTAGTTAAAATTTCTCCAAATTAAAACACTGAAAATGAAACTATGAAGGGTGTTTTTATTTCAAATTTCTCCTCAAAATCTTGACATTTCTTTCATAAGCTTAAGTTGTGGTATATAATTTAACTGTTATAAATTCTAAAAGATAAGGATTAGTCATCAGAATTTAACAAGCCAGTTATTCAGTAATTTCCCAAGAATCATAGATATATTTACACAGATTTTTTTTTTAGAAATACAACAGATATAATTTTCAAAGTATAAACTAAATATTATTAAAATGCATGTATTTGATAAATTATTGTGACACTAAGATACAGAATCATTCATATACACCAAAGCCAACGATACCAATCCATGTGCATATAAACCCAAAACACACACACACACACACACACACACACACACACACACTGAGTCATGGTGACAAAGTCCACACAAATGGTTAATCATTTGAGTTCAAAGTTTCTTTCCACTATGGCAATCAAAACCAACATCACCAGGACTTCTAGTCTGGAAGGGTATGGATCCCCCTGGGTGTTCAGCATAAAAGGCACAGCAACAGAAGGTATGTTTCTCAATCAATCAAAAAACAACTATTCATTGAATGCATATTATACAGGTGGCACTTGGACCTTCACAGTGGATACAATGATTGATGAATGTGGAGGTTTTTTTTTTTTTTTTTTTTTTTTTTTTGGAGATGGCGTCTCCTCTATTGTGCAACGGTGCAATCTCGGCTCAATGCAACCTCCACCTCCCAGGTTCAAGTGATTCTCCTGCCTCAGCCTCCCAAGTAGCTGGGATTACAGGCATGCGCCACCACGCCCAGCTAATTTTTGTATTTTTAGTAGAGACGAGGTTTTACCATGTTGGACAGGCTGGTCTCGAACTCCTGACCTCAAGTGATCCACCTGCCTCGGCCTCCCAAAGTGCTGGGACTATAGGCATGAACCACCGCGCTTGGCCGGTTCTTACTTTTCAGGAACTTACAGTCCAGCTACATATTCGAAATACAAACATGAACTAGAAGACAGCATAACACAGAAAATGACAAATAAATGTCAACACATTCAGTCTGAGAGCCCAAGGAAAGAAAGATTGCAACCAGTGAAGGAAGGTAGTTTTGGCCCTGTATACATTTGCTTACAAAAACCAAAAGTCAGACCACCAACTCAAATGTTTCCACTTTGTTTGCTCTTATTAAAGCTTACACTTTTTCAATAATATATTGAATCAAAGAAAACAATATCTGAAACACTATTTTTGAGAAGAAAGACAACAGCATTAGCTTCTAGGCCCAGAGATATTTCCATTCTAAAAGGAAATATCTCGAGTCAAAGAGATTATTCTATAATGTGGAATTTGGCATGAAGACTGGCAAAGTGGAAATGGAAAGATACTGTTTTGAGGTAAGATGGATCTTGATCCTCCTCTATCTGGCCATGTAGGGCACTCAAAGAGAGCCTGTGAGTCAGGCCAGATCTTGTTACCAAGCAGTTTGCTGCTCTGTTGCTTAGTGACTTGAACCAGCCGGCCATCATTCCCAGCTGGGTTTTCTAGAGTCAAACCTTAACAGATTTCTGACTTGATCTTTCTCCTTAGAGCTCAAGTCTTTTATTTTTTCTTTCCCTGAATGATTGACTATAAAATTATTCTCTGATTGGCTTTGTTTTTACACCTCTTATGTAAAAACAACCCTGAATCAAATGTTCTCCATTGACCCCTTTTCACCAAGGACATATATTTCTCCTACACACACATATTTTTATAAGAATATTTTTATAAGAATGTCAACTTCTATACAAGCCACATATGTAAACTAATAAACTGAGATTCCACACCAAAAAAGGGTTCTGTCTCCACCCTTCTATTAACTACCATTTTGTAAAATCTTTGAATATTCACTGTTATAACTTCAACATACATGCACGGTAGGGTAATAAATGTGAATGTGATTCTTAGCCCAAAGGAAGGTAACGCTGAAAGAAACAACACAGGATGGAGAGTTAGGAAGACTTGGGTTCAAGTTTTAGTGCTATTGGTTTCATTACTGTTTAGCTGAAAGATCTTGGTTATGTAAGAATTTTTTCTGGACCTCAGCAGCTGCATATGTAAAGTACAACTAATAATACTTACACCCAACCTTGGTTGTTTTAAGGGGTTAATGTACACAAAGTACCTGACACATGGCAGGAGCTAAATCATTGGTGTCTATGTTATAATTAATCTAAGATTGTAAAGTTATACTATTCTGAACCTAAGTTTTTTTATTCCAAAATGAAATCACATTTCTTCTCAGGTCAACTTTTCAGGGTTTCCTTTTGAGAATAAGTGCCTCATCTGAAATACTTGGAGAGTATTTATATCCTTAAAACTGTACATAAAATGATTTTTCTATTTTGTTTATTTGCAGTAGACGAGACTGATGTGTTAAGATGGTATAAAATTGAAGTCTAGTAAAAGAGAATTTTAAATTAGAATCTTTCCAATGATCTATACATTTCCCTCTTTGCTACCTAAAATTATGCCTTTTAGATGGTGGCCTAACATGAATATCACCAATACCTTCATTCTGAAGGACCTGAAGCTTATTTATGAGTCACAGAATTATTAAATAATTCTGTTTCCTGTTTTTACCCATGTAGCATCCACCGCACTCTCTTACAGCAGCAAGTTGGAACTTGTTCCTAATTGCTTATCTTAAATAGACTGTAGTTTGTTATCACTTTGTAAATTTAATTAGTCAGTACTTTTTACTTGTAAATGCCAAATGCCTTTATGACTTATTAATAGAGTTTCCAAGTCAAAAAGGTTGAATAACTAAGGTCAAGTATCAAATGGCCAGAAGACCTGGAAATATCTGATTTCAATATACTGAATGAATCACAGCTTTAAAAACATGATTTTTTAAAAAGCAAAACCATTAAAAAACCATGACATAATTTTGCTACATTAGAAATAGTAAATCTTCTTCCTGAAAGTGTTACTTGAAGAACAAATTTCGTAGTTTCCTATCTAAGAAAAAAAAAATTGCTGAAACTCCTTTAGTTACCTGAACACAGGAGCTTTTCAATTATAAATAAATTTATACAAAGAATAATTTTTTAAAAATCAAAGCCATGATTTACATTATTTTAATGAACTTTGAAATTCAAGTTTTTATTTTCTTCTTATCAACATTTCTGCCAAGTTTGCAAGAAAGACGGTGTCTTCTTAAGAAGAGATTTTACCGCCAGTAGCAATGGCTTCAGCTCGTACAAACAGGCTTCACATCTTTTCTAAGATAAATGTCAACGGTCATGGGAAGTACACATGAATAATAAGCTGCGAGGTTATCCAATGTTTTCTTCACTTTTTTCTCAATGCCAATTGTCATAATCTAATCCCTGTAATTCCTTAAACCTGACAAGCCAATCAGCATGTTCTTTAAAAGGAGTATCTTCCTCAGGTCTTTTGATTTTATGGGAAGCCAACAATGCCTTTCAAATGGTACAGGCACCCTCAATTTGCAGCGCCTCCACCTCTCATAATTCCCACAGAGGGCAATAGCCAGTTATACGACAGACATGGCTGAAGGTTAGGGCTGACTGGTCTTCCCCAAACATTCGAGCAGCACTTCCTGGTGTGCTTCTCAGATGATTTCCCCCAGAAACTTGCTCCCCATCTTCTGGTATTGCACTTTGTATTTCTGTGGGGTCCGTGGTGATATCCCCTTTATCCTTTTTTATTGCGTCTATTTGATTCCTCTCTCTTTTCTTCTTTATTAGTCTTGCTAGCAGTCTGTCAATTTTGTTGATCTTTTCAAAAAACCAACTCCTGGATTCATTAATTTTTTGCAGGGTTTTTTGTGTCTCTATCTCCTTCAGTTCTGCTCTGATCTTAGTTATTTCTTGCCTTCTGCTAGCTTTTGAATGAATATTAGTTTTTAATGGTTAATGTGTTCAAAGTAGCTTGAAAATATTTCACTATATAGCCTAAATTGACTGTTAAATTCAGGAAATTACATCTTCATTTCTATTATAGTCAAATGACTCAATGTTTTTCACTGTGACATTCACTCACATTGGAGTGTGATACTGACAGCTATAGTAACAATATTTTAAGAGTATAAACAGTTGGGTTTTTAGAGGCAAATTGACATAGAGTTGTGCATTGCTTATTCTAAGTTCTGAGAAATGTGTCATTAGGCAATTTCATCACTGTGCAAACACGTTAGAATGTACTTACACAAACCTAGATGGTATAGCCTATTATACCTAGGCAATATGGCATAGCCCGTTGCACCTAGCCTACAAACCTGTACAGCATGTTATTCTACTGACTACTATGGGCAACCATAACACAAGGATTAAGTATTTGTACACCTAAACATAGAAAAGGTACAGTTAAAAATACAGTATAAAAGATAAAAAATGATATACCTGTATAGGGCACTGACCATGAATGGAGCTTACAGGACTGGAAGTTGCTCTGGGTGACTCATTGAGTGAGTGGTGAGTGAATGTGAAGGCCTAGGACATTACCACACACTACTATAGACTTCATAAACACTGTACACTTAGGCTACACTGAATTTATAAATATTTTTATTTCTTTAACTTTAGCTTACTGTAACTTTTTACTTTATAAAACTCTTTTAATTTTAATTTTTTGGCTTTTTTGTAATAACAGTTAAAACACTAACATTATACAGCTGAACAAAAATAATTTCTTTATATCTTTATTCTATAAGCTTTTATTTTTAATTTTTTTTTTTACTTTTTAAATATTATAAATATTTTTTGTTAGAAACTAAGACACAAACACACATTAGCCTAGGGTTACACAAGGACAGGATCATCAGTATCATTATCTTCCTCCTCCATCTCCTGTCCCACTGGAAGGTCTTCTGGGGCAATAACATGCATGAAGCTGTCATCTCCTATGAGAACAATGCCCTCTTCTAGATACCTCCTGAGGGACCTACCTGACGCTGTTTTATAGTTAACTTTTGTATATAAGTAGGAGGTGTACTCTTTAAAATAATAATGAAATACATAAATAAACCAGCAATATAGTTATCATTAAGTGTAACACATAACTATATATGCTATACCTTTATAGGACTGACAGCTTGGTAGGTCTGTTTACACCAGCATCCCCACAAACACAAGAGTAATGCATTGTGCTATGACTTCACTAGGTGACTGAAATTTTTCTGGTCCATTATAATATTATGGGACCACCATCATATATGCAGTCTATCATTGACTGAAATGCTATTACATGTGTCTACTGTTGAGCAGTTTAAAAAAATGATCCAGGTATATATATGTGCATGTATATGTAAGTATATAGGTATGTGTGTGTGTGTATATAGGTATACATGTATATACAGATATATATGTATATAGGTACATATGTGTATATATACACACAAATACACACATAAGTATACAAATACACACATATTATATATATATATATATATAAAGTACAGCTCAATTGCTATACTATGTACTAAAAAAGAGCTAGCTGCTCAAGGATATATATATAAAGTATACATTGCTTGCTCTTTCTCATTTTATAGTATGGTGTATTATGGCAGATAGATATACATGTATCATCTCTCTATATATAAAATGGTAAACACACCAACAGGACACATATATATGAAGTTAAAAGATAATGACACTCAAGGAAGAACACACTGACTTCAGGATCCTCTGGGAAGGAAGAAGAATAGGATGGGTGATAGCTTTAGACGGTATCTGTAACATTTTATTCTTAAAAAAAATAAAAGAACTGATGCAAATGATAAAATTTTGGCATTTTAAAAATCTGGGTCGTGGATATATAGATGTGCATTATAAAAATATGAAAAAATTATAACAAGTGATTATAATACAAGTTACTTTTTAAAAGAATATGTGAAGATACAGGTTTTATGATTTAAATATGGCTAAACAGCAACTTTTAAGTTCCCAAAGACTGAAAACCAGCATTTCTATCTTGTTCTTCTAAAACTTTATTTAGGTCTAACCCCCCAAAACTGTTCTTAAAATTAAATGAGGAGAAAAGCCTGAAGAATATGAGGAACTTCCTGATTTCAATTTTCCTGAAACAAACTAGTACTGGAAGTTAAGTTTTCTTCACCAGAGATTCCACTGACTTTGTAGTTCCTGCTGATGACAGAGGGACTCCCCTACCAGATGAAGTCTGAGTCATGTCTATAATCACTAGAACTACAAAGTATTATATATTAAGTAAAAGCAGTCAAACAGATTAGTGAAAAGCAGAGACACAAGAGAGTTCTAATCCTAACAGATAGTGCCAGACCAAAACCAGTGCTCAACACATACTAGCTAGTGATAAAACTATTACTAATAAGCATTAAGAGTATCAGAGACAAGAGGTGTAACAGAAATCTGTTCCTTGAAAGAAGGAACAGATTACTTCCAGTTGGGAGAACTGCAGGAACCTTTTTGGAAAAGCGGGAATTTGAAAGATGTACTTTTGCAGTGGGCAGAGAAGAGGCACCAACCCCCACAGTTCTGCCTCAGCAGTATCTCTCCTTTCTGCCTTCTCCTTTCCTACAGTAATAAAAGTGACATACACTCATTTCTTTCAACTCTTGTCTCTTCACATATATTCCCTTCACTTCACTCCAATTCATCCAGAAATGACTGACAGAAATTTAAACATGATCCTAAAGGTTTATGCAGACCAAGCCTGGAACAATGGGCAGAGAGTGCATAATTAAAAAAAAAATACTAACTTCTAATGACATCCACTATGGGTCCAGCCCTGTGCAACCACTTTAATTTATACATAATTGCATTTAATTAAACCACAACCCCCAATAGATACTATCCCCAGAAAACTGAGTAGCAGGTAAACTGAAGCACACATTAAGTAACTGGACCAAAGTCACACAATTACTAAATGCAAAGTAAGAATTTAAGTTTAGTCTCTTTTCTAACTGCTTTCATGCTCTCTGAGTGACACAACACCTAGAGTATTGTGTCAACTCAGTAGCTATTCTTTAAATGGATCATGAAAACGCAAGTGAAGTCTAGATAAAAACTACCAGGATTAATCTGGTAAATATAAATATAGCATATAGAAATGAAACAACAGGATGTTTACTTAGGAAAAGAGAAGTCCTTTTTTTTTTTGAGACAGAGTCTCACTGTCACCCAGGCTGCAGTGCAGTGGCATAATCATGGGTCACTGCAACCTCCGCCTCCTAAGTTCAAGTGATTCTCGTGCCTCAGACTCCTGTGGACCTGGGATTACAGGCACGCATCACCATGCCTGGCTAATTTTTTGTATTTTTAGTAGAGACGGAGTTTCACCATGTTGCCCAGGCTGGTCTCGAACTCCTGAGCTCAGGGACTCCACCCTCCTCAGCCTCCCAAAGTGCTAGGATTATAGGCATGAGCCACCATGCCTGGCCCAAGAGAAGTCTTTTTTAAATTTTTTTTGAGATGGAGTCTCGCGCTCTCTCCCAGTCTGGAGTGCAGTGCAGTGGAGTGATCTCGGCTCACTGCAAGCCCCCTCCTCTCAGGTTCACACCATTCTCCTGCCTCAGTCTCCCAAGTAGCTGGGAATACAGGCGCCTGCCACCACACCCAGCTAAGTTTTTGTATTTTTAGTAGAGATGGGGTTTCACCATGTTAGCCAGGATGGTCTCCATCTCCTGACCTCGTAATCCACCCGCCTTGGCCTCCCAAAGTGCTAAGATTACAGGCATGAGCCACCATGCCCGGCCGAGAAGTCTTTTTTAAGAGCATGAGAACACTAAAATACTGATTAATGAATTTGTTTAGCAGACATTTATTAAGCATCCACCATTGACCAGCCATCATGCCAAGCATAAGTATACTAAGATGAACGAACAGGGCCCTGGTTCTCTGGTGGGTTACTCCAAGCCACTTGCCTTAAGGGCTTCATAATGGAAGGGAGCAAAAATTCAAGCTGTAGGATTCCCAAAGCAGATCTTGGATCCATGGATGATAGTTACAGGGAAGAAGACCTCAACTGTTTAGAAGCAAGGTCTTTCCAATCAACAGCCTGTCAAACAACAGAAGTACTTCTGTATAATCTTCATCAAGGAGGTTTGACGAAAGGTTCAAGGACTTGTTATTACAGATGCTATTCTACAAATTCAAATATGGCATACAGGGTAAATCAGATAGCCCTTAACATACTATATAACCAAGATAGGTTAGCCATCAGCACTATTTTACCTTATGCCTTGGAACAGAGCTATGTTTCCCAGCCTCCTTTGCAGTTAGATGTGGCCATAGAACTGAGTTCTAGCTAGAAGAAAACGAGTATAAGTGACATGTGCACTTCTAGGCCTGCCTCATAAAAGCTCACACATGCCATCCTCTTTCATGGTCTTTCTCCTGATTCATCTGAGCCTGGCAACCTTGGGAATCACATGTTGCAAATAATGGAACCACAGGATGGTAGAATTCCAGGTCCCTGAGGCACCTAGTGGCTAGGGCAGGCTGCCTCTCCACAAAAAGCAGAAGCAAGAAATAAAAATTCACTGTGTCAATCCAATTAGATTTGGAGAATATTCTGTAGAACAACAGCAAGATTATCTTAGCTAAAACAGATGCCTTCCAATATTATTGATTTATTCTACCGTGGTATAAATTATTGGAAATCAACAAATGGTTCTTGCTCAACTTTCTAATAATTAGGTACAGAATAAACATGTTAGACTCAGTAGGCATTAAATGTATGCATAGCGAATGCAGGGGAATACCGGGAGCAGGAAACCAATACTGTGAGGCAGAACATTGTTGTAGCAACAAATTAGATACAAATATATTTATATTTATGTCAGAACAATTTGAAACATATTTTCAAAATTCTCCATAGTGCTTAGTACAAACTGTGAAAGCAAAAATGAGATTTTTTTGTCAAAAGATGCCTGTGGATATTATGAATGTCTTGGGGCTCATTCAACCAATATGGAAAACTTGAGATCCTCTTTCCAACTCCCTTGCCTGATGGTTTTAGTCCATGGGGGAAACTGCTTCCGAGTTACTGAAAATCGATACCATGATTTTTATTTCTGGTTTCCATTGCTCTCTTTATGCCTTTCTTACTGGGCTGTGACCTGATACACTAAAATGAAATATTGATAGAAATTGTACTCTTGAAGTTTTTCCAAACAGCACCAGAAAAGGAAGTGCCAGAAATGTCAGAAAAAAAGCCTATTTTCATGGGATTTCCTGCCTTCCTTACATCCCGACATGTCTAAATAGTTCAGATAACCTCCAGCTGAACTCTAGGTTGCTCCACTCAGACTGAAATCAAACAGCTGAGTTGAGGGCCACTCATTCAGCAATAGGTGCAATTTAGGAACTGCAGTGATAAAGCAGTGTAACCAAAAGGGACACTGGCCACGGAAATTCTGGTCCTGGCTCCGTAGGAACTCAAGCCAGCTCTCCTGCTCTGGCACCCGATGCCTGGCCTTGAGCCAACATTCTCCTTCAGTGCATCCCCCAGTGTTTATCCATGCCTTTCTTTAATTCACTGCTTGTTGCTCACAATTTTTTTCCAAAAAAATAAAAATAATAATAAAATCTTCCTCAAAGAGAATTCATCATTTCCCAATAATTTCTTTAAGACAGAAAAAGTCAATGTTTGTCTCACTCCTCTTATGGCCATTATATCTACCAAACTCAGAAATGCCATCTAAGTGTTAAAATCTTGGGGGACAATAAGAACACTTCCCAATCAGATATCCAGCTACCTAAAACCAAATTTTTGAGGTTGGACATGTCTTTGGGTGTGACATGCCATTTATTTCCTTTGTCATTGACTTTCATCTATAACATTAATGTATTCCTGAGCACGGTCTTGTCACTAGTTTAGATTTTAATTCCTTTTACTTTTTGCTGCTTTCCTCCTAAAAGCCTTGTTTCTACTTTTTTTTTTTTTTTTTTTCCTATTGCTAACGTACATACTCTTGGGTTGTTATGACAAAACTGTATAAAAAGTATTTAGTCATACAGTTTCTCAACTAACACTTTCTTTTTTGTTATGTCGTTTTCTTTATCATAATTTATACTCATCAAAATGTAGATGTAGTGCATAGAAACTACTACTACCTGAAACTATCTAAGTGTGTATCATAGACCCTGATTCTCGGACTCACTGATCAGAGCTTGGAATGGCCTCTGCTTAGGTAGAAACTCCAAATAAGCTCACACGATGGTCTGTTTTAATATTTGGGTTTTTCTTTTTTTTTTTTTTTTTTTCTTTTTCAAGAGCAGGAAAAGATCAAGAATCCTCCAGAAAAATACATGGAAGCATATGCATGAAACAAATTCACCCATTATAAAGAAGATAAAAATATTCACAAAGAAAATAAAAAGATTGGCAAAATATTCTAACAATCCAAATTTAAAGAACACAACAGTACTACCCAGTACCAGAAGGCAACTTTCTGCGTAGAATTCCTAATCCCTTTCTTCTTTCCTTTGGAAAGGCATGTTTAAGATTATAAATACTGTATATCAAAGTCAGGAGTGAGGAAGGGCTTTATGAAGACACACCATTACACATACACTATACGTGTCTCTGTTCAAGTGGGGATCATGCAGAAAAGAGAGCAAATTATGATTTTCCTCCCCTCATTTCTGGTCCTTTCTTTCCTCAGCTGTTGGGGAACCTGGTAGGGAAATTAGTTTAAGAAATCAAAGAAACGCCACCACATAAGTATGGGAGTAAAACTGCATTCGTATTTGACATCTGGCATCCAATTTTCTTGTAGGAACTTGCAATAGGAATTGAACTTTGAGAACCACCCACCTCAACCACTCCTAGTACCAGTCTCCAGGATTCTTGCCCTGACTTGGACATTTGTGGGATTTACGGTTAAGGGAGATTATTTGGCGAGAAATCCCAGGTGAGGAATGATGATGGTCCTCCCTCCCTACCCCCAAAATTAAAGGCGCGAGGAGCTGGAATCCCCGAAGGGAAACGGCCACCATTTCTGCGTGGTCTGCGCAAACCTTACCATGTATGTGCCACCGTGAAACGCCGCTGTTTGGGGATGTTGCTGCTGAGAAGCATTCTGCGCAGGAGCCTGGGGGAATTTCTCGGAGAGATCACTGGAGAGAGCTTGGGAGAAACCGATTTCCTCGCTGTCTTGGACTTCTCGTGCTGCAACAGGTTTTCTCGCAAGGATTTCACAAAGTCCTCGTTCAGCCACGGGTTTGGACAATGCGGATTATCCACTTCAGGTACTGTTAAAGTGTCCGGGCTTGTCTGCTGAGCCATTTTCCTGGTCAACTTTGTACAGTTGGCAAGAATCCAGGGCAACGTGGTTCCCTTGCTCACGGTCCGGGAAATGTCCAGGGAAGCAGGTCGGAGCCTGCTGCTGTTAGTGCATTCAGTCGCCTGCCTCAGTCTCTCTGTAGAGCTGGGGCTGGGTGCAGAGGAGGCGAGCGCACTCCTCCGCGGAAGCGTATTAAACGTCACCCCTCCTCTCCCAAGCCCCTGCCAAAGATCACTGACAAGCTCGCATAGCAAATGAACGTGGAGGGAAAGCACCGCGCTCGCACAGCTTTGTCCGAGCTACAAAGCAGCCTGTTAAACTATTGGAACTAATGCGCCGCAGCTGCTCGAGTGACTTCTGCTGCTTATGTACATAAAAAGTCCTGGGGGGAGGGCTTAACCATCAGATGCCTGCTGCTAGGTTGTTTGGCTCGTCTTTCCATTTGCTTATTCCTGAATCCAAAGGAAAGAAAAACTTTGAACTTGACCTTCCTCTCCCGCAGGGCTATTTATCTCCCTACAGTCCACGTTCATAAAAGAAAATTGCCAATCCTTTGTTTTTTTCTCTCTCTCTTTTTAATGAGGGAAGAATAAACAAGCACTAGCTACACAAGACGTGCTTCCCTGCTTACTAAGCTCAATCTGATGAACCACATAAAACAAATCCCATGAGAATAAAATTTGCTTTTTCTCCCTCTGTCTAGTTAGAACCCAAACAAAAGGTTTCAAAATACTACACATGGAACGCTTTACATGTTGCAGTTGTGTTCTACAACCTTATTAATTACGGCCCTTGCAAAGAACCAACACAATTTAAACCCACAAATGATATATGTTCTCTCTTTGCTTTTAAACTAATGCCCCTCCGGAAGGACAGATTGTCTTCATAAGAGTAGTTAAAAATGATTTTAAAGTTTCAATTACTATTTGTGATATATACAATTTTATGTATTCAACTATAAGAGGGTGGAATACATCTAGCTTTTCGTGATTTCCTTTACTGCCTTTTAATGTAAGATTTTTATGTGTGATGAATAGAGCTTCAACAAACTTACTCAGAGAGAGCTTAAAAGAAATTATTTTGCAATTGGAAAAAAAATAAAAATGTTGTAACAAGAAAGTATGAGGTAAAGCCTGTTAAATATCATTTATGTGGACACTAGAAGTGCAGACATTAAACAGCATTGGAAAGAAACTCAAACCTTTGCATAGGGAAGTTCCCAGTAGCTTAGTGATGCTACAGACCATGCGGGATTGAAATAGAATCACATTTCTCAGGGTCTAAGAATATTTCATGTTTTTTAAAAAACACAATAACTTAGGGAGCTACAAAATGCATCCAGAAAAAAAAAAAATGGAGACTAGAATGATTCTTTTTGTTTCCTATGATTACTATTAGGTCAATTTTTAAAAGTTTCTCCTGTCGCCCTGCCCCCTGGTTGCTCCACTGTAAGTTTCAATGAAATGTTTACAGAAAAACCTACTCTGAGGTTCTACTCACAGAAGCACAGGGTCAACCACTTGGTCCATCTTTCCCGTTAGTGTGCTCACAACAATTCAATGACACATGTGTGCTATGACTTCATCAAAAAACGTTAGACAAATATTTGAATTTGAAGAATCAGGGTATGATTATTCTTATTCTCATAATTTTTACCAATATAAAAGTTTTCATCACTTTGCGTTATTAAGTGGCAAAATATGTGTGTGCGTATGTGTGTGTATTATCTATATATATACTATATTTCTATAAAGTGGGCTGAGGGACTGACAATGGCCTTAGAAGTTGTGCAAAACAGGTGTGCAATGCTTGCCCTCAAGGAGCTTGTAACTTAACGGAAACGATTGGATAATACTTAGAAAAAGATACCAGAACAACTGGAAAGTGAAATAACCAGATATAGAAAAGTACAATGAACATGAAATGCGTATGTGATGAGGAACCTCTGGGTAAAGTAAAGCTCAAGAAGGGAAGGTTCAGAAATTGATGGAAAGAAAGAAAAGAAAAAAAGTGCACTTTAGGAGGAAAAACTAGAACGTACAAGCACAATTAAAAATGCATTTGTGCATGTTTTTGTTTTGTGGAAAACAAAACAACAACAACAAAATTAAAGGCTCAACAGTCTGTAGATACAAAGCCTGTTCAGGTTCAAAGAAATAAAAAATTCAGTTGATAGGATAAGTGAGAAAAACTTATATGTATTAAACTGAAATGGCAAAAAAAAAAAAAAAAAAGTTTTAGAAAACATCTCCAGTTTCTGAAGACTCAGTTCCATTCAACAAACACTTATGGGCATTTATTTTTTGCCAGGTACTATTATGGGTGTTCTAGGGTATTTAAAGATTAGCTTGGCCAGGTGTGGTAGCTCACACCTGTAATCCCATCACTTTAGGAGGTCAAGGCAGGAAGATCACTTGAGCTCAGGAATTCAAGAGTAGCCTGGGTAACATAGCGAGACCCCATCTCTATAAAACATTAAAAAATAGCTGAGTGTGGTGGCATGCGTCTGTAGGCCCAGCGCTACTCAGAAGGCTGAGGTGGGAGCATTGCTTGAGCCTGGGAAGTTGAGGCAGCAGTGAGCCATGATCATGCCAGTGCACTCAAGATTGGGTGACAGAGTGAGACCCAGCCTCTAAATAAATAAATAAATAGATAAGCTTGATACTATATCTCTATATCTGCCCTCGGGGAGCTTATAGTCTAATAGGATAAATGACAAGTGCAAAATGATTGACATGGAAACGTGTAGCCCAAGTATCCAGATGAGATCCTGGAGGCTGGAGATATTTAAATATCTGGCTCTAAGTAGAGAAAAGTGACTCTAGTGACCGAGTAAAGGAAGAGATGATTCTAAGAATGATATGGTCAATAATTGGGAAATTCATTGAGTTCAAGGGATTCTGGGTTCTAGTTCTCACTTTCAGCGACCTTGTAGAAAAACTTAGGAAGAGTAAACTACTTACATGCTGATCTTCTCATAAATAGTATGCCATGTAGAATGTTCAGAGAGTTTGGGCACTTTGTTAATGATCACAATTAAGCTAAATAGTAGATATAACAATATTCTATTCAAAATGCACTGATTATTATGGTTAAACATGGACAAAAGCATTCTACAGATCTTCCATTGCTTTGGTGTATGTTAAAGGATTTCAGCGTATTTGGTTGGTGCAAAAGTAATTATGGTTTTTGCCATTAAAAGTAATGAAGGAGGATTGGGAGTTTCTTTACAGGTCCCCATATCCATTACTGTTATTGATTCAATTTTCTAACACTTCCCATTACCCTCCTGAATCTGCCAAATGATATATGATATGCATTCTGCTTTTTAAAAATACAAAATTAATTTTATTTTAAGAATTCTTGGCCAGTCCTTGAAATAACTTGAAAAAGCCTGCAGTGTTTCAAAGTCATGCTTGAAAATTGCTGCCTTAGGAAACACAAATTGTAAGGTTCCGAAGATAACCAAAGGTGGGTGAGGTTTGGACAGACTGGAAACTTTTTCTTATGTTAAGGCAGAGGGTCAGAGGGCTTTCTTCCAACAGGAGCACTCCACAGCTTGGGTTTTTCACAAAATCTCTTTAAAATGAGCTGCCAGGAACTTGCCTGAAAAACACTGTACTGTAAGTGACAGCCAAATAAGGCCTCAGGTTTTAACAATTGGAAATTTGAAAGTGGGTGAAATGTTTTGATAAAGTCACCCACGCCTAGAAAAACAGATAACATCTCTTAACTTCATAAAAGTTTTCCTAGACATCTCTTTGTGGATTTTCAATTTGTGTTTTTTTGTTTTTTTTTTTTTTCTTCTGGAATCCTTGAAAATGTTTTGTCTCATTAATCATTTGTAAGTGGTAACAAAGAAGATGAGATTTGCACAGGTTCTGAGACAGAAAGTGTGCTTTTGTCTAGGTAAGAATAAGCAAGGCTGGATTTCCCACAATGGAAAGGGAGCAATGACATGGCTCATTCAAAAGAATGGAAGAAATGATTTATACTCAGCTATGGAAACATTGTATGCTTCTCCAAACCGTGTTCTAATTCGATAAAGAAGGGTTAAAAGGAGATTGCTTTCAAATTGCCCATAGGATATGGTCCATGGAAATGACCTTATAGTGGGAGAGGTTATAGTGTCTACTGGATAAAAAGGTATGGGTTAATTTTAGAAATGAAAGGTTTATTTTGAATCCCAGAAGTACTGCTTACTAGTTGTGTTACTCTACTTTTCAGTGGCTCAGTTCCAGATCTGTGAAATAGGACAATAATAATGAGGATGATAATGATAGTAGCTATTGCATAAGAATGCTACAAGGATTAAATGTGTTAATCCCCATGATATAAAGTGTTCAGGAGAGTGCCTGGTACAGAATAACCACCCAGTAAAAAAAATCTACCACTATGTCATACAAGGAACTTATAGAAATTCACACTTAGTAGATATCAATTATGTACCAGGAACTCTGCATTTTATTTCCCTTAATCCTTGAAATCACACTTAGGGTGTTGTTTTTGCACTGTGATTTTAGAGACGAGGGCATAAGAAGGTTAAATAACTTGCCAAAGGTCATGGAGTTTACCAATGGCATAAATGGGATTTAAATCTATGTCTATGAGGTGTCAGAGCTTCTATTTTGACTACATTATACAAACCCAAAAGGAAAGCAGGTCTAGTATTTAAAATTGATTATGGTTATTTCTATGGAAAACAGTAGATACTTGAGTCCCCTGAGTTCTTGATCTAGTTAACACTAAATTTTGCCCTTGGCTACTTTCAGAATATATACCGTGTCGACCTGTAAAGCCTGCCAAGTCATGAAGTTCTTTCCGAGGCATGGTATTCAAGTAAGGGCAGCTGAAGGTGGAATTCCTGAGATGTTTTTTGTTTTTATGTTTTTTTCTCATCTATGTACCTGTCCTTTTTTGATATGAAGAAATTTTAATCAAACTCCATGATAGTTTTCCACTTAGCCACAAAATATATTCTAAAATTATTCCATCTTAATTTTTTATCATATTTTCATTATACATTTTGATGATAAAATTATATCATCCCCTTATCTAAAAGTACATCTGAACTGTAGAACATGGTTTTTCAAATTATCATCATAATGATCATTATCATCATCACTGATATTTTATTAGGTACTGGGCTAGTAGGCAGAGATTTCCAAAAAAGTAAAATATCTACTTTAGAAGGGAATATAAACAAAACTCTCCCAACAAAGAAAACAAATACTAAGAAGAAAAATAATAATAGAAACAATTGGTGCCTCCTGGGTTAAAAGTAGTGACCAATAATTTATCTAGACAGAGAATAACTCAAAAACAAGGCAGAGCTTGAATTAAGTCTTGAAAGAAGGTATATATGGAAGACTAATGATAGGTTTGGAAAGATCGGCAGTTTAGAAGAGTTAAGATGCTTGGATTTTTAGACTTTTTTAGTAAAGTCTAAACTAGTAAAATTTACATGGTAGGTGGATAAACAATATATACAGAGATTTAAATACGTTTAACCTGGTTTCAATATGTTCTATAATTTGCAAGAGGAGGATTCTAAAGATCTTATTTCAATATTTCCTATTCAATATGAATTTGTGTAGAAATGGAAAGAAAGTGAGTAATAAAGCAAGAATTAGAAGGATTTGTTTATTGGCTGTATATAAGCTTGTAAGTCAATAGAGAAGTCAAAAATTGATCGGATATTTCTTACACATTCCACCCAATTAAACATCAAAAGCCAGTAAACAGTTTTTTAAGAGTATCTAAATTTCATTGAACAAAACAGCTATATATCTTGATTTACATGAGAGGTTTATTTTGAGCATATGATGTGCTCTTCTAAGATCAATTCATTTTAATAAAAGGATCAAATCTAGTTACATGGGTTTTTTTCCTAGATTAAAACTAATGTTAGAGTGATCTCTGCTGAAATAGTAAGTCATTATTTCACTTGAAAGAAAAGTTAACATTTTATAGGACACAACTTACAATAGCAATTTTTTTTCTTTTTTCTTTTTTTTTTTCTTTTTTTGAGACAGAGTCTGGCTTTGTTGTCTAGGTTGTAGTGCAGTGGTGCAATCTCAGCTCACTGCAACCTCCACCTTCTGGGTTCAAGCGATTCTCCTGCCTCAGCCTCTCAAGTAGCGAGTAGCTAGGATTACAGGCATCCACCACCACGCCAGGCTAATTTTCATGTTTTTAGTAGAGACAGGGTTTCACCACATTGGCCAGGCCTGTTTAAACTCCTGACCTCAACTGATCCTCCTGCCTTGGCCTCCCAAAGTGCTGGAATTACAGGTGTGAGCCACTGTGCCTCGCTTATACCAGCAATTTTAACACAGCATGTTTATTGTATTTCGGAGAAAAGTTGCAATACAACTTAGGTAAGAACCTTCCCTTTCCTCGTGATATGGTCATGCTAAAAATTCTAATAATGAACGGAAATTACTTCTAATTATTTTGCTAAAAGGAAACCCCAGAATTCCTGCTCTAAATATTACTCTAACTTCAAAAAAGAAAATAAGTTTTGATGGCCACTAAATGTTTAACATATTATAATACCCTATATTTCTGGGTTTTATTTCAGTGGGAGGAATAACCAAGCATTTTGTCTACAACTTGTCAACAACAACAAAAAATCCCACATCTCACCATATCTGTACTAGATCATCCCTTAGCCTATCAAATTATTGAGAAAAAAATCACTAGATGTAAGTGCAAAACACTAGTGCACTAAGCATAAGCACTTTGCATTATTATGTGATTTGATCATTACAATCCTTCTAACAAGGTAGTTACTATTATCCACATTTTAAATTTGAGAAAACTGACATACAAAAAACAATTAAATAACTTCCTCAAAGTCATCCACACCAAATGATCTCTAATCCTCAAGGTCATAACCAAAAGATTTCCAAAATCCCCAAAATTGTTCATTGTATTACAAACATCAGACATTTAGTGCACAAAAGATCTTGGGTGGAACTTCAGAGTCCTTGTGCATGATGAAAGTTGACAAGAAGAAACAAATGTGTGTTGTCTTTGTCCACGTAACAGACACAAAAAGGAACAAAATCCAACATGTATCCTAAATTCAGAGGAATATAACACAATAGTGATCTATTCAAAACTCACCACCAAGGAACACATTTCCTTATCTTTCTCTTTCATTCGCTGTACCCACCCCCGACCGGCCCCCAAGAAAGGATTTTTTTAGAGTCTTTCTCAAATTAGTATAATATAACTGGATCACTTCCCTCTGATCCCCATACATAACATCTGTTTCAGTCATTCTGTTTTTTGAATATGGTTTCTATGAGACAGTGTATTTTACTGAACATGTCTATAATTCACAGAATTTTAATTATAGTTGGACATTTTTTCTAAAGTTAAACATATCTAAACAATGATTTCTCATGAGCAAATCATATTTTCAGAAATAACATTTTTCTTTTTTTTTATTTTTTTTATTATTTTTTTATTTTTTATTATACTTTAAGTTCTAGGGTACATGTGCATAACGTTTATATCATGTATAACTCCCCAATGCAATCCCTCCCTCCTCCCCCCTCCCCATGATAGGCCCCAGTGTGTGATGTTCCCCTTCCCGAGTCCAAAGAAATAACATTTTTCATACCTAACTATAAGGAATCTTCTGAAACCTAGATGTTTCTGTGGGATGCTTTACAGAAGGCATTATAGAAACCAGAGTTGTATTCCCCCATTTTGTAATAAGTTAGTGAAGTCACCTTGAACAAGTTCATTAAACTTCTCTGGAACTCACTTTCCCAGTATAAAGTCATATAAGTTTACTAAGGTCTAATAACTTTAAAAAAATCTTATCCTAATTGAATTGGGAGTTTCAGTTGTCATTTAAGAAAAACAAATATCAAATGCATCCTGAGCCAATATAGTCTCTTCCATTTGCATGTGGTGTTATTATATACCACAAATGCTTTTAGAAGAAAAATGGAAAACAAGATATTCAATATTTAGGAAATTGAAGATGGAAAACAAAAGAGTGCTGCAATAAATAGGTGCCTTGCTGATAGTTTTATGGCTCTGAAACTTGGGAAACTTTCTTCCCTAACTAGGTAAAAAATGTGTTGATATCTGAGTCACAGTTTGGGAGACAGAGTGGGAGAGCAATGCCTAAGTTAATTTAGTATTTGAAATCAAAACATTGTTTTACTTCTAAAATAGTGAAACTACACAGATAGGTACATTCACTGTTATATAATAATTCAGATTTTCTAAAACATCAGGGCTTAAGTTACCTTTAAGACAATTCCAGAGGAACCTCTCCACTCACATTTCACAAAGCATATCTCACCAAATATGAGTTTTGCCTAATTTTAATGAATGTTTCATGAGGAAAAAAAAAAAAAGCATTTTGTGATTTAAAAAATATACGGAGCTGGGTTGAATACAACTAAACGGGTTTCTTCAGAGTAAGATCTCTCCGTCTTTTAACATGTTAATGTGATTTGTGAATGCAGACTTGCCTGGCTCAAAATCCACCTGCATCCTCCAGCATATCCAGAGATTAATGTTTCCAGGAACCCTTAACTCGACTTTCCACAAACATCTTTTGAACATAGCTGATAGATAATGCAAACCTTCCTGATTTTCTGGTGTGCGTTCTTTTTTCCTTTTGTTGAACTGCAGCCAAACGGAATGCTTCCAGCAGAATGATAACTTAGTTCAGGTATTGGCTGCCCTGGTAATAGCCTCCATTAGAATCAGGTTATTGTTATGGTCCTGCTCTCAGGCTAATTTCACCCTCCTCTGCAATTGGTGTATCTCCAAATGTAAAAGACATAACCATAGCAAAGGCTATGAGAGGGATGGGACCATGAATCTAAATGACAGCATTTTGGACAGCAGCCTGTTGGGAGGCTGTGGACAAACTAACGGGACAGAAAAATATTGGACTAGATGGCACTGTTGGTGAGAAGATGCATAAAGGCAACTGAAGGCCAGACAGATGCTCTTCAAACCCTGATGGACCTACAAATCACCTGGAGACTATGCTAACATAAAGATTCTGATTCAGTACATCTGGGGTGAGGCTCGAGATCCTGAATTTCCAAAGCTCCCATGGGATGCTATTGCCGGTCCATAGATTGCTCCATGTGTATCTTGGCCTTAGAGTATGTAGGGATTGATGGCTAATGAATACAGCAAAAGAAGGCAATTAACTTGGACACAGGTGATCCTATTTCTTTATATTCAGGCATTTGTGTAATGTTTAAATTCACTGCTGATATTTTAATAAGTCATACAATTTCTAAAATAACTTTAATTATATAACAATATTACATAACAAAATCATAAACTGTTTTTTTCAAAAGAGCATATACCCTCTAAAAGATTCCATTCTAGAAGCAGACTTTGCTATATTAAATCCAAACTTTTAAGATGAGACAAAAAAGACTTGGAAGTTGAAATAAACTCTTTTGCAAGTGTGGTGAATATCTATGTCTGTTTATAAATTATAAATTAAAAGTAATAATTACATAATTGAAAGGTAAACTTTAAGACTTATAGACTGTTTCTTGAATGTAATTTATTTAATCATTCTACAAGCATTTAATAAGACATTCTATGTGTTAGGTTCTGTGGGTCTAGTGAAGGCATGGTCTTTGTGTATCTAGGGATACAAGATTCATTCTTTGCTACACTCACAGTCTCCTGGGACTTTCAGTCTAGTCTACTGTGCAGTATGAAACATGAAAAGGACATTTACCATCAAGATTCACTACCACACTATTGACCTATTATCTAAAGAATTAAGAAAGTATGCATCCGCCAACTCAATACAACTAGCCTTATAGTCAATCTATGGATCACTGTAAAAGCAGGTATATGCTTTTCTTTCTGGGGCTTCCCAAGAAGTTATTCTGACCTGGAAGTGCTCAAATGGTTGCTAAATTATGAATATCAATTTGAATTTCTTTCTGAGATTATTGTTTTAAGCTCTAGTAAAATACAAATGAAGGTTACACAAATATTATAAAGGTATATATTCTACTTAGGCTAATAACCACCATTTATATTCTGTAATTATATAAACATTGCATAAGCCAACTAGTAATTATTTAATCAGTTATAAGGGAAATCAACCTACAACAAAGAAATCCTCTTGATATACCCCTGGTGAAAACAATTCAGTCTAAACAGCAGTTGCCTCATGATTCTTGTACTTTAAATGCTGGGAATATAGTAAGTGTTCAATAGACACTCGACATGGGTAGAAAAGGAACGAGGAAATGATTTTGCACTGTTTGTTTTACTATTTTTATTATTTTAGATAGTTAACAGGCTAAAAAGATAGGGTGTTCAAATCAATTTACACTGATCTATCTACTAAAATTCTACATTGTTTTAGAAATCCTTTGGCTAGGCCAGTGCAGTGTCTCACGCTTGTAATCCCAGCACTTTGGGAGGCCAAGTTGGGCGAATGACCTGAGGTCAGGAATTTGAGACCAGACTGGCCAACATGACGAAACCCCGTTTCTATTACAAATACAAAAATTAGCTGGGCGTGGTGGCACATGCTGTAATCCCAGCTACTTGGGAGGCTGAGGCATGAGAATCTCTTGGACCCAGGAAGCGGAGGTTGCAGTGAGCCAAGATTACACCGCTGCACTCCAGCCTGGGCAACAGAGCAAGACTCTGTCTCAGAAAAAAAAAAAAAAATCCTGTTGCTAGGCATGTTTTTCATTTTAACAATGTATTTGTTTTAAATTAGCTAGATAATATATGATATGTTCTCATTGTAAAAATGTTAAAAGTTCTGCAGAACTCTAAAGTTTCTGTAGACCACCATCCCCAAACTCAACCTTCCCCCAGGTAACTCTGTTATCAGTTGTGTTTATTCTTCTAGATCTCCACTCTCCGTCACAGTGGCCACCATCCAAATGTTGCTATTAGGAATTGAAATGAGATTCATAGAATTGAGAAATGAAATTTTTATTTTTATTTGTTTTATTTATTTAAATTTAAATAGCATCATGTGGCTAGTGGCTACTGTAGTGGACAATAAATTCTAGACCTCTGTGATATCATAAATAATTTTATGCCTATAGGATCATATATTACTGTTTTCTGAGGCTTCTTAAAAACATAGTATTATGTTTAATGATCAATCAGCAATTTATTTTTTCACTCAACAAAGATCTCTCTTGCTATTTTTAACTGACGCACAGTATTCAATAGTATGGTTATTTCATTCTTCATTTAGCCATATCCCTACTGGAGGGCATTCAGGTTTCCAGCTGTTGACTATTACAAAGAACACTCTGGCAAAACTCATTGGGAATACATGCCAAGTATTTTTTTTAATAATAGATACTTAGAAGTAGGATTGTTAGGTGATAAGATAGCAGCAATTTTAAATTTTAATAGAAACCGGCAAATTGTTCTCCAAAGTAGATTATTCAATTTACACTCCCACCAACAGTCTTTGAGATCCCACGTTTTTTCCTCAAACAGCCTTATGTTGCCATCAATTTCCCTGTACTAGTTGTCAATGCCTTTTTTCCCTCGAGAATACTTTCTATTTCTTAAGCAGAAGAAATTAAGAAGAGCATCAGTGAGCCAGGTGCGGTGGCTCACGCCTGTAATCCCAGCACTCTGAGAGGCCAAGGCTGGTGGATCACCTGAGGTGAGGAGTTCAAGACCAGTCTGGCCAATATGGTGAAACCCCGTCTCTACTAAAAATATTTAAAAATTAGCTGGGCGTGGTGGCAGGCACCAGTAATCCTAGCTACTCAGGAGGCTAAGGCAGGAGAATTGCTTGAACCCAGGAGGCAGAGATCTCACCACTGCACTCCAGCCTGGAAGACAGAGCAACACTACATAGCAAAAAAAAAAAAAAAAAAAAAAAAAAAAAAAAGCATCAGTGGCTACCATTAAAATTTATAGAAGTGGGAAGATGTATTTCACATTGCTTCTGAGTCAATGTTCAATTTTAGCTCTCTAAAAATTTTAATTGATCAAGCATTTCCCAGGAGTCTCTATAATATGATAATGCCTATACATTATAGAAGGCTTTTGAGAAGGAAAAAGCATTAACTTTCTTTTTCGGTAATGTTCTGGCACTACTCAGTAAAATATGTTTTAAATTGCTTTTCCTATAATAAAGATAGATTGTGCTAAGCATGTATTCTTCATGCCTAGTCACTCTTTTACACATCAGTGTAGAATTTGTAATGCCTGGTTAGGACTCTGTCGCTAGTTTGTGTAACTTTTTCCTTGAGCAAAATCAATGGTCTATAGATAAGGGCTGAGCCGTAAACTTAATAAATTCTGGCCTGACAGCAGTGTTGCTGCAGCATCCTTAGATAAGTAGTTTTTTGTGAATGAAAGAACAGGAGTATAGTTTTGACTAAGTCATATTTGTCCTGGAACCTGAGGTGAGCCAACCACTCTCTAGGGCTCAGTTTCCTTATCTAAAAGTGATGGTGAGCCGGGCACAGTGGCTCACGCCTGTAATCCCAACACTTTGGGAGGCCAAGGAGAGTGGATCACCTGAGTTCAAGAGTTCAAGACCAGCCTGAGCAACATGGTGAAACCCTGTCTCTGCTAAAAATACAAAATTAGCCACATGTGGTGGCAGGTGCCTGTAATCCCAGCTACTCGGAAGGCTGAGGCAGGAGAATCGCTTGAACTTGGGAGGCAGAGGTTGTGGTGAGCCGAGGTCGCACCACTGCACTCCAGCCTGGGCAACAAGAGTGAACCTCCTTCTCAAAAAAAAAAAAAAAAAGTGACGGTGATAGAAGAGAAGACCACAAAGGTAATCAAACTAAAGTTGTAATTGAAAAAGGAGTATAATTCCTACATGACTGGTTTATGTAGGAACTACGTCTTATTTAGTGGTTAAGTAAGATAAAAATGAAACAATAAAAATGTATGTTGAAATTTTACTCAAGGAACAAGGCAATTTCTTTGCTGCATCTGGAAAGTCTAGAAGATTGTTTCCTCAAATTTTTTGTGCTATTTACAATTTAGTGGTTGCAGACATGATGCACAACTTTAATAACATTTTCTTAATCAGTTTCTAGACAGTCAACAACATTAAACCAAAACTCAATTCCTGGGCCGGGTGCAGTGGCCCACGCCTGTAATCCCAACACTTTGGGAGGCCAAGGCGGCTGGATCACGAGGTCAGGAGTTCAAGACCGGCCTGGCCAAGATGGTGACCCTCGTCTCTACTAAAATTGCAAATATAAGCCAGGTGTGGTGGCGGGCACCTATAATCCCAGCTACTAGGGAGGCTGAGGCAGAGAATCACTTAAATCCGGGAGGCGGAGGTTGCAGTGAGCCACGATCCGCCACTACACTCTAGTCTGGGCAACAGAGCAAGACTCCGTCTCAAAAAAAAAAAAAAAAAAATCAATTCCTGATTTGTGGCATATGCTGATTTCCATGGTATAAATACCTCTACTAAAGCTGATTTTAAGCTACCAACATTGCATCAGCCTATGTGGAGTTGGGTAGAGATGCAAAGTAACATGTCATTTTATATAGTGTTTCCACCATACAGATGCAATAAACAACCTTACAAACATAGATAACAGAATGTAGTAAAACACTTAGGAAGGGATGAGAGTTTTGAGTATGTATTATGTTTTTCAGATAACTTAATTGAAAGTTTATATAATTAAACTTTAAATAATTGATGCATTAACAATTTGCTTAACAAATTTCTGAACATTTAAAAATAGGTGCCTGTGAGTCAGTTCAGACCAACTCTAAAATACTGCTGCTTTTTCACCATATAGACATCCTCGAGTCTGAAAAACCTGTTCCTTTGTGATTTTCTAAGAACTGTATTGTTTTGATTGGTTTTTAGAAGTTCCTTATAGTTTCTGGATGTGAGGTCTTTTCAGATACAAGTATTGCTAATACCTTTCTTAGGCTTAGTACCCACTTTTTAAAAGGGAATTTGACAAATCTGGGATTTTAGTGTAGCACATAAGTGTTCAATAAATGTTTGGTTAAATAATTCCCCATAAAAGATACTGACATGGAGAGATTACATGAGCTGCTGGATACTTAAGCCATATATTACTTTTATATGGAACCATTTCAGAGAAGGAAGTCTCTCATTTTGTCTTAATAGCATGTTTCACTATCTCACAGGCCCATAAATAGCCTACTCTAGTGATTACCACCTTTTCTAGGGTTGCAAGACCAGGAAGATCAGAATCACAGACTTTTGGAATTGTAAAGGAATTTAAAAGACTAATGGTCCTGTCCACCTTACTAGTATACATTACATATCATACCCAGAAGCATCCTTTCTGTCAAAGTAATACAATTTATTCATTCATTTAAGAAATAGTAAATGATAAGCAATTTTGCTGTAACAACTCATGAGAATTTTATGACTGTATTTGGAGACTTGTGGGAGTAAAGACCAGGGATGAAAGACAAGGAAATGTAAATCCAATTTATGCAATAGAATATGATGACCCAACATCTCCATTTTGCTCTGTGGGTTTCTATTGGCGCCCCCTTCACCCATGCTTTGGACTTTACCATTTCCTTCTCTTCCTCCGTTAACTTCCCTTGGCATCCTGGCCCCTTCCAAACTGTGTTAGTATGGATGTGTTAATATATTACTCCATCCAATGGACTATAACTCATATTAACCAGGAGATTCTAGAAACAATGTCTGAACACATCACAGAAACTAAAATGAGGAGAAGCTCAGGCATTAACAGGAGGCCTGGTTTTGGTATTCTTCCATCTACAGCTGTACAGCTGCATTCTTAACCTTGGCTGCATATTAGAATCACCTGGAGAATTTTATAAATTTCAGTGCCTAGGCCAAACTACCCCAGACCAGATAAACAAGAATCTCTCATGGTGTGACCCAGGCACATGGGAATCAAGTGATTCCCATGTGTAGTCAAGATTGGGAGCCATCCCAGGTTGAGGAATATTGATATAAACCAGCATCCACATCTATAAATTAAGGTCATTTATTTTACACAGTCCTGAATAAAAATGAGCATCTTTCTTCCACTACTGCGAGGAAGCACAGTCCATTAAAGTAATGGTAGGTAATACTTCTTTCCTTCTCTGGGATACATAATCTTGGCTCTTCTCTAATGCTTTCACTCTCTTAAACTTCCTTTCTCAGGCTCCTGTACCAATCTTCAATTCTGTTGGGGTTTCTTTAGTCTAAAACATTCATTTTATTTGAAAGGAAAAATATCAGTTTCTAACTAAATTGGAGTAAGATTCAATTCAGATGTGTTTATTTACAAAACATAAGTTGGTATTTATCTGTGTTTAATTGATTCTGGAACCAGTTAAAAAGTTATCCTTAACATTCCATGTAAAGAACCAGGCAACTTGGCCAGGCATGGTGGCTCACACCTGTAACCCCTGCACTTTGGGAGGCCAAGGCAGGTGAATTGGTTGAGATCAGGAGTTCAAGACCAGCCTGGGCAACATGGTGAAACCCTATCTGTACAAAAAAATTAGTGGGTGTGGTGGTGTGCACCTGTGGTCCCAGCTACTTGGGAGGCTGAGGTGGGAGGATGGCTTCAGCCTGGAAGGACAAGGCTGCAGTGAGCTGGTAATTGGGCCACTGTACTCCAGCCTGAGTGACAGAATGAGACACTCTCAAAAATAAAAAAAATAAATAAAACCAGCCAACTTGTCTGAGCTCACAAAGGTTTCAGGACTCATCTGTGTAAGAGAGAAGTGACTGCATATCAGGAAGCAGGATGAGGATTTCCCTCCCTTAACCCACAGCTCTCCAAGAGAACAAAAAGGTACATGTCTGTGATTCTCAAAAGCAACTTCCATTTTTTTAAAAAGGGATTGTGCTTTTCAAATTTATGGATGTATATCAAAGGCCTCAGGAATTCATGGATTAGGAGCAAAAGATTAAAGTCAGTACAAATAATATTCTAAATATGCAGAAGGTGGTGGAAATTCCTCTCAATTCTTTCTGATTGAATGAAAAGTAAAGAATAAAATCTCTGGCAGAAGAACATAATGAAGGGCATGGTGTGGAACAGATTGAAACCTGCATCTCTCAAATCCGTATGATAGTAAACCAGGCATTAACTTTTGTATTTGTTAAGCTAATTTGTTTTAATATTAGTATTGAAAACATGTTTGGGTTGTTATTAATATAGGGATTAGGTAGTATTTTGGATAGCCTCTTTTGAGGGAACAAATGTACAATCTTAGTCATTGAAATATAAAAGAATATACAAATTATATTTTCAGCAGTAAATTGATATCAAGCATATTTTAAAATGGGTGATGTGGTTTGGCTGTGTCCCCACCCAAATCTCATCTTGAATTGTAGCTCCCATGTTTACCATGTGTTGTGGGAGGGACGTGGTGGGAGATAATTGAATCATGAGGGCAATTTCCCCCATGCTGTTCTTGTGGTAGTGAATAAGTCTCACAAGAGCTGATGGTTTTATCAGGGGGAACCCCTCATTTTCTTTCTTGTCTGCCACCATGTAAGACATACCTTTCACCTTCTACCATGATTGTGAGGCCTCCCCAGCCACGTGGAACTGTAAGTCCATTAAACCTCTTTTTCTTTATAAATTACCCAGTCTTGAGTATGTCTTTATCAGCAATGTGAGGACAAACTAATACAATGGGCAAATATTTGGGAAAATTGTACTCAATACAAAGAAATACTGGCCTCAAAACTGACATGATTTTTACACATACAATACCATGTACAAATAGTTTATAACTTAATCCACATTCTCTCCTTTCATAAGCACATAAGAAGAATACAAGCATACCTGTGGTATAGGAAATGGAAAGACTAACATCCCCGATTTTGAGTAAACCTAGCTTTCATTTGTGATTATAAGCAAATGTTTCTCCTAGTAAAATCCTGACCATAATATTTCTAAAAATGAACACTTCATTCATTGATTCACTAACTCATTCATACAGCTAACATTTATTGCACACCCACTGGGTTCTAGGAATATATTAGTGGAAAAAGCACCAAGATATACAGATCTGGATCTCTGACCTCTCCTACTACTCAGAAGAGAATCTGACCCATTACATAACAGTCAAGAATGGTGAGCTACCGAAACACCCTTTCACCTGTTGGTGTTACTTCAGAGGATGAAGATGAGGAAGGGGATGTTATGTACATGATTAGTGGACAGACAAGTGGCTCTTTTATGAACTACCTCTAGACAAAATAAGTTGCGATACCTCTGATAAGAAAGATGTCAACACAATTGGCTTTTGCATGCATTTTTAAAATTTTGATATGGACTTTGCAGTGAAGGTTTTGTAAACTGATATCTCATCCATACCAAAGGATGGGACCAAGTTTTTGCAGGTTTTACTGTAATGTTCGACTTTGTGAAGTAAAGTACGTGGTTTACTTGTGATGCAACTCCTGCATTTGTTGCCAGTGGCAACGGCTGTTTTCTTTATTAGGTTTCACGTGGTTGGTCAGGTTATGTCATGAGAACTACACTGAGAAAAATTATGAGTTTGTTGAGTGCCAGCTCTCTGCAGTGAGAACGATTGGGGGTGAGGGTGGGGGGAGCTGGCAGTGTTTTCTTCTGGTAGGAAGGATGCAGACTCGTGGGCACTCTACACAAGCCTTTCCACATCAGCTGGCCTCCCCTCTCCCCATCCCCGGCATCTATTTGCTAGCCTTTAGACAATTGCATACATGTGTCTGGAAAGTTCCATCGATCAGTTCTTTCTGCAGCACTCCCCATTTCTGTGGCTTCAGAAAACCTTGAACTGTAATCTCCCTCTTCTCTCAGGATGCGTCACTGAGAACAACTTAAATCAACCATAATTTTCAACATATTCTAAACAGGGATTTAGAAAGATAAGGTGGTTACTGAATTGAATTATAATAAATTCAGGCTGTAGTCCAATTGCTTCCAGTTCTTCCCCTCCCTCTGCAAGCTAACAAGTGTTTCCAAAGCCATAGGGCATTAAGAATCTTGAAACAGCTAATTAGCAGTGCTGCTGTACATCACATGAAGCACGTGGGTTCCAGGCAGCTGTAAAACCTCAGCTTCCTGAGGCTATCCAAGTGATGATGGAGGGATTGGAATTGGATCTTGACATTCTGCTCCCTGCCTGTGGCAGAAAATAACCTTTTTAACACGGACTTTAGGTGAGGATAGTACTTTGGGCACAAAAAAGTCTCATTGCCATGACTATGAAAACGTAAATGAACATTTCCTCATGTTCAGACTGTGACTCACGACTGGCCTGTTAACGGACAGAGGAAACCTCAGGCATTCTCTTGACACATCATCCCATCAAGTGAAATGCAGGATTGGTGAGATGATTTTTCATAGCTTTGAATCAACTACCTTCCAAAAGGCAGATAAAACCAAGGTAAAAGAGGTCATTGATACCTTTTTCAACATTTTTCTCCCACCTATCTAAAGAGTTCGCCAGGAGAAATAGAGGGCTAGCCTACTATATTTCACAGGGAAATAAACAAAAGCGATAATAAAAACTTACCATTTTTTTTTCAAAAACACTGGACATGTTGACATGAACTGGTCTCATCTCACATAGATCTGAGTATAAGTTATGTGCTATATTAATAAAATACTCTGTCACACTGACAAAGCAAAGTCTTATCTCTTACCTCCAGCCTATAATCCATTTTCCATAATATTATAAAAAAAGTCTTTCTAAAACATGTCATTCTTCTACTTAAATAACCTTGATGTTTTTCCTCTGTTTCATGGTAGATAATCTGCACATTTCTTATGCTCCTTATACCAAGGCTTTCATTACCAGATTCACAACTCTGTAACTTCCTCTCAGGGGATGAGGGAGAATATTCTGGAGCTACAGAAATTTAGTTGCTGACACGCCCTGTCCATTTAAACCTATTACCACATCTTCCCGTTCACTTTCTTTCGCTGAGTTCTTTGTTTTATCTTCAGGTGCTGATGCAATGTCACTTGCTTTGGGAATTCTTTCTTCTCAAACAGAAGGAATCACACCCTTTGTCACTTCTATTCACTCCTCTATCACCTATACACATGGATAGGTCTGTGACTTACCTTTGTGTCCCAGATGTCTTTATCATCTGTAATATATAGAAGGAAGGTGATAAATGACTTGCTGAAGGAGAGATGGACAGATATATGGATGGAATTAGATCATTGAACTATACCTAAAAGCTCTTATAATTCTATAGTTTATTTTTATGATTTATTTTTAATGAGGAGCTTTTGAAGTGATTACTAGAAAATATACCAATTAGCAGCCTCAATTAATATTCAGTGACATTTAAAATTTCAAGTGAGATTTTAATTCACTCCTTGAATATGTATGTCTTTTATATAGGCATCTCACTACAACGTCCTTAGAAGTGGCATAGACTGAAATATAAAAGCTAGGTCTATAAAGCAACTAAAATCTGATTTGATGGTTAAAAATTGAGAGATACATCTTAAAAATGCATATGTAAAGCCAAAAGCTGGGAATGATGCTAATATATTGAATGACATATGAGCATAGAAAATTATCCACAGATGCTAACAGTAGGCTGAATTAGAAATGTAATAGGAACAAGGTAAAGCACATTTGCTTAAAATAATAAGCTATGTATAAAACCCAACATTCTCAGCAATAGAAAAATGAAAAAAATGCATTCTACTATGGTGTATCTATAAGATAGACATCATGGAGGACTTTAAAATGATGGCTTTGATGAACGTTTAACATGTTTAATGATTCGTAAAAATGTTCATGGTACAGTGTCATTTCAAATAAAAAAGAGACAAGGTTTGAAAAGGTCTAGTTAAAGACTATTTGCGGGGATTTAGTGACCTCTCTGGAGGGAGCTCCTTGTCCTGAAGAAGAAGCTGGGCACATAGAGATGAGCCCAAGAACAAAACCTTGGCTGACTAAAGGAAGGAGTCATTCTACATGGAATATGGCAGCTGCACTTCAGTGCTTTTCCAGGGATGAATCTCTGGATCCTGGGAGAAACAGAGAGCTTTTAAGTAAAGAGATGTTGCATATAATTCTGCACAGAATCAGGAACAAAGGGAGAAAGTATAACATCCATTGGAGCAGCTACAAAGCCAAAGCATGGCCTTGTGATAGCTGCTTGACTCCCTGGGTAACAATGTGACCTGATAAGCCTTGGGAAGTCCAGGGAGCTGCTGGTTTTGGTGGAAGAGCAGTGCTTCCAAGAAGGGGGACGTGCTCCCATGAGACACATTTGGAACTCCCAGAAATAATGAGATAGATTGTGTAGAAGAATTGCTTCAGCAAATGTAGGAAAAAACTAACGGAATTGAAATTATTATAGTTAATGTAACCTCCCTTGTTGCATTAGGCTAGAAAGTCCTGGCAAAATTTAAAGATTCCCTTACATAGCGACAGAACAGTAAAATTTCGAATGTTCACTTATCAAAAGCTTGTTATAGGTAGTGATATGGGCTTTATAAAAAGAAAATAAAGTAAAAAATACTCAATAATACAAAATCCAAAATAAACACAATATAATCATAGACCTCTTTAACTTCAACAGCACAATACTGTTTCACAGCAAACAATCAGTTCACTGTTACCTGAGCTTGGTTAGGATTTACCTGAAGTAGACAGCCACATGTTTTATAGGAACAGAGATACTGATGAATTCAGAAATATTTCATGAGAGTAGCATCTCCCAAACCGGGAAACCTCACCTAAGAAATATACTCAGATGGGCATGACAGTTGTTTCAAGTGGCGAAGACCATTTCCAGAAAGAAAATTCACAAAAACCTTTTGTTCAGAATTAATAACAAAAAGTGTACAATACAGAGAAGCAGACACACAGCTCAGTATAAAGGCTGGTTTCTAAAAGGCCAGAGCTGTCTCATGGCAGATCAAGCTGCCTGGAAAGGCAGTATGTGTTATGTCATCTATGTTCCCAGGAAGAAGCTACCAGACATGTGCTCAAGGCGAGTTCTGTGCCAGAGAAATGATGAGCCTATGTGATGTCTACATTCCTTCCAGTGCTAAGATTCAAGATCTTCAGATTTTTGTCTGCTGAAACACAGTATTACTTGGAATGACTGTAATTTTCTTGGCTACCTTGAAGTCATGCAGTATATTTAATTAGTCATTATATTACCAGCTTTATACAGGTATGAATCTATTCCTCATGGGAGTGAAAACTATGCCCTGAGTGCATATAAGTGGCATTTTAATCTAAGATAAAATTGAAATCCCTGATTTAGTTCCATTAGTTCTGGGTCTCTGAAGGTCTTCATATATAACGGCTGGCATCTTTACCTGTTCCTTCAGGGTTCTGCAAAACAGGAGTTTGGGGTCAGCGTTCTTCTAGGAGTAGAGTCAGGTCCTGATTCAATTTCATCCATAACCAAAGTTATGTTGCTCTGATCTCAGAGTACACAGAGCTAGAGCACTGAAAATAATTTTGAGCCTTATAAGCTAATGTGATATTTCTTTCAGTGTGATCAATGGAGGTTAAAAAGCAGGAAGAGTTCTTTCCGTACTTTTCTGCACTTGGTGGGAGTGTCATTGGAGAGAGTTTGGGGAGAGAGGAACTGACACCATTTCTGTCTACGTTATGCCAAACCTGTGACAGAGGCACACAGAGCCTGGAGAGCCACTGGAGTATCTCTATCCTGTAGACAAGGAAACAGGATCTTACAGGGGACAGCAGTTTAGTGACATGTAGAGCCCAGGTTAAAACACAGCCCTGTCAAATCAAACCTTGTCTGCTTTCAAACAACTGAACACAACAAAATAATTATATGAGTGTTTTTAAATGTTGTATTTCAGTTATTGAAAAAAGAAGCCACTCACATTTATTTTGGAATTATTAAAGTAGCCCAGAATCAAGATTTAAGTGGAAATATTTAAGACCAAAGGCATTTTTTTTTCTTATCTATTTCAAAATATTTCGGGCTTCATGTGAAGCTAAAGCCTTTAAAAAGTTGACCTCAAAGATTGAAAAGAAAAGCAGATAAGCGATTTCCTGGTAAAGAAAGATTGCTACAAAATCACTGTCAACTGTATGGAAATTTCAAGGGGTAGCGAAAATGTGCTCTGATACCCAAAGTGAATAACAGGATGTGTGACTAAAGCTGTTGACCTGTGACCAGCTAACTCACCTCAGAACCTACGGAGCTGCTGACGTTACTTCTCGTTTTCTTTCTCTTTCCCTTTCCTCTCTTTGTCCTTATTTTTTATTCCACCCTCTGCCTCCATTCTGCTTCCTCCTCTTCAATGCTTTCGGCCGTCCCATCTTCCTTCTTTATTGTTTCCCTAATTGAGGCTAATACGAAATTCATTATGAAACGAACATGACCCTAATATGAAATGTGTTGTAGATCATGAAAAACTTCCTGTCTACTACTATGTGTCCTGTTAAACCCAGGTAGATGCAATCTGTTTCTTTCTGTGATAATAACTTTGCTTTCATTGTGCTCAGCATGGGTTCTTCTGAGTTCACTCCACCCTCGCCCTGGGATGTGTGCCCTTGTGGCGAGGACAGGGAGGTGGGAGTGCACTGTTAATTCTCTTCCTGAGAAAGAGAATGCGCCTTGTCCGTCTGAGGAAGACTTCCGAGTACACAGACTCAGAGTCCTGACAGTACGTCCAGCATCACAGAATAATCTGCCATGGCATTTTATTCCTAATTGTTCCTAATGTCAACAGAATAACATCCAAGACAATTCACATAAATCTCTTGTTGAGAAATTTGCTGTTAACAGGAGCTTAATACTTTGTAATGCATGTACAGCCTAAATTTGTTGTCCTTGGATGGAGAACACATTACTTACTAAAAGCCAGGAGAACAAACACTCTACTTGATCTTAGCCAAAGGCTAAAAAGCTATGAATATAATGGTGGGAGTTCATGGCGCTGAGAGCAACACAAAGCCACTTTAGAGAACCTGCACTGTGAATTCTGGTTCTTCTCAGCTGATGGCATTGCGTGCTTTCGTTAACCTCATGATTCTGTGTTTTAGAATGAAGACATTGTGCTGCTAACCCTCATAAAAACAGGGTAAATGGTGGAGAGGCCAAGCACACCCTCAACCCATATCGACAGAATTATCCCTCAAACTCCCAGAGTTATTTGACAGTATTAATATGGTCTGTAGTATTCATTTTATTTATTCCTTCAAAAACATTTCTAGAGTACCTTCTCAATTACAGTCAGTCACAGGACTGGGCCCTATAAGGGTTAAAAATAAATACTGAAACATAAGCAATGTAAAATAAATTCCTACTCCTAAAGTTACAGGTCTAGGAGGGAGCAGACAGCCCTGAGCTTCGAATCCCAAGACTTGAATCAAGTGCTGCTTCTGCCACTCACTCTCTGAGTGACCTTAGGCAACTCACTTACGCCTCTGATCTTATGCCTCTGACTCTCACTTTCTCTCCTCACAAAACAGGGATTATATCCACCTCCCGGGATGTTATGAGACAAAACGAAAGAATGTGTGAGAAACTGCCCTGCGTACTCTGACTGCACACAAATAATGCACTGCAACTAAAGTATTTTCAAAGTCTAGTATAGGATACAATGTGTGGCTCCAGAACACAAGAACTGAAAATAGAAGAGGGGCCTTAAATAAGCAAATGGTGACTTTACTAAAGCAGTGACAACAGAAATCAGTTCTATGGGCTCAGAGAAGAGATACATCTGTGAGTAGTAAGGTTATAAAAAGGCTTCCCTGGAGAGGAAACGTGGCACAGAAACGGAACTAAGATTACTTAAGGATGGGCAAAGACTGGTAGGCATTATTCCCATTGTACTCATGTGGAAACTAAGGCTTGAAATGTTTCATAACAAGTCTGAGGCCACCATAGAACCAATACGTGGCAACGCCTACCTTTAAAACCAGTTTACTTTTATTATTTTTTCATTTCAAATTCCAGGCACTTAAAAACTAGCAGACAACTTTGAGGCTCAAAGAAGCTGTGTGTGTGTGTGTGTGTGTGTGTGTGTGTGTGTGTGTGTGTTTTGAGGAAGTGGGCATGGGGTGAAGGAGGAAAGCAAGAACACCACATGGAAAAAGCACTAACAAGGGTGGCCAATGCATCAATGCATGTGATGCATTTGGGGGATTATGGATAGAAAATCCAGCTGGCATAGAAGTTTGTGCCGTGAAGAAGAACACAAGGTGGTAAAAGCATGCTGAGAATAAGTGAATATGCTAAGTAGTTTAGACATTTTCCACTATAAAATAAGGCCTCTTTGAAAATCTTCAAACGGAGGAGTGATCTAATCCAGGTGGTTTTAAGAAGATTGGTTTGGCATCATGTCAACTAATTGAATGGGAAAGAAACAGAACAAAAAGGCCAATGATATGCAGAGCTATGGCTCTGGCTTAGGGTAGAAGAGATAGAAGGACAGGAACTAGTATGAAGGGAGATTTGAGAAAACAGTGACTGATTGGAATTGGAATTTGAGTTGAAGGTGATTGTGTTCAAAAATGACTATATGCTTCAAGCTTAGGTGGCAGAAAGAACGATCATGACATTCACAGAAGTGGGGAAGTCAGGAGGATGCTGCTTTGCACGGAAGAGGAGTTGGCTTACACTCACTGAGTTCAAGTGGCAAGACAGTCAAATGGAATGTCCAATAGGCAGGTAATCGGAGTAAGACAAGCAATCTGATTGCAGACTTGGGAGTCCCCGAGGAGCCTGAGTGAGTTCTGTGGAGGTGCATGATTTCCATGGAAGCAACACACTCAGAGTCAGAATGACTCAGGAACCATGCCTTGGGAGATGTCCAGCATCCAGCTGTGAATACTGCAAACTTTTGTCTATAGTGATGATGAAATATTGACTCTGGAATTTTGGATTTTCTGCCTTAAGGGAAGCTTGCAAATGGTGGCCAAGCACCTAGAGAGAGAACTAGTCATATGATTTGTTTATTTCATGCCTGCTGAATAATTGTTTAGTTAATAAATGTCCTTATGTAAATCAGAATTTAAGATGCTTTTATTCTAATTAGGTGGTGACATTATAAGGAAGTAGTTAACTCTTCTCACCTCCCACTTCACTGGCAATTACCAATGTCCAACCACAACAATCCAAATGTGTTCATAATCATATTGGTTTAGGTCAGTTGCCAAAAGTTGAACATGAACATCTAGCCTTTTAAAGGATGGCGATTCATTCATAATGGTTCAACCAAAAAGAAAAGAATCATCTTTAGAAATGTTTTCCAGGTACATTTAATGCAAAAGAAAGCTCTAGACAAACAATTATCTGCTTTACTTGTTCATTTCATGTGGATGGGGATTGTACCTTCTGATCAATACCTGCCTATTTAGCATTTATCTATATGTGAAATGGCTTTTTGATGTAAGGAATTTTTTTCCCTTAGGGGCTCATAGATTAAGCTGTGGTGACAGAAAGCAATTGCATTTTTTAAGTGTTACTACTTAGGTATAAATAGTGATCATCTGATTTAATCCCTATCCCAGTGGACTGTCATGAAAATACAGCTCATATATACAGCTCATATGGTGTGCAGGACGTTACCATGTGGTATTTGCCAATATGGGACATTGCACTCATGTATACACAAACATGCACAGGCACATGCACACACACAGATGCACATACAGACCTAGACACAGACATGCACACAGACATGGACAGATACACAGAGACACACACAGAAGTGCGCGCGCACACACACACACACACACACAACTCTAGCTATCTCTGAGTTAATTCAATGAGCCCTGCAGTTGGCCTCATCTTTATATTCAGAACTGTTTTTTTTCTTTCCTTTGAAGAGTAATCCTATCTGAGACAGAAAGAGGATGAGTCACACTGAGGCAAAACTTTGTAGGTAGAAATATGCATAAATGAGTTTCTCTAAGATGCTCATGAGACAAGACAAAAGAACAGCCATATCGCTGAGATGCCATCTGTGAGGCTGGCACAGTGAGGCACGACATCCCTGGTGCTTCCCGGCAGCCTGCGAGGGCTGCCTCGCCCCCTCCCTCCCCTCTGCTTGCAGGGCCACTTTCAGAGACTTCCCTCAGGGCTTATGTTCCACTGACCTATAAATGTTCACTGTAATTAGACCAATGGTCACCTCCTGCATTGTTCACCATTCTTCTTGCCCTTCTCTATTTTTAAAAATTTTGTCTTCAAAATAGCATGTTTTACAGTAAAAATCTCAAGTGAAAATGTACTAAAACAAACAAAACATCGTTCATGAAGGCATTCAAAACAACTCTTCATGACAATAGTTTAAAAACTAGTGAATTAATGATGAATTGTGCAAAAAAATGTTAAAGATGCCATCTCTGATCCTTCACATAACACTTTTTTTCAACTGGAAAAATCCAAGAATGAATGAAAGAGCTTGTGGATAGGCCCAGACAGTGGGCCGCACAGCTTTTCTCCAGCCTGGGACATGGCTCATCACTCAGGGTGGATCCTGGAGAGGGGCTGCGTGAATTCAGCCTTGGCCTGTATCCCAGTACTCCCTGTGTGCACTCAGAGGAGCTTCTGTGCATCTGTAAGACCCCGTTTCCTCATCTGCAATACCAGGACTCGAATCCTAGCAGGGGCTCTGCAAACCAGATCAGCTAATGTTTAAGGCTTAGCCATGTATTTTCTCAAGAATCGTTGCTGTGAAAGAGCCAGTGAAGTCACAGAGGGTAAAGTCAATGGCCAACCTTCCTCATTCATGAATACTGATTGAGCGTTCACCGTTCAATAGTCAGCTCCTTCTAAGTCTAACTGTTTTTAGTTTCTCTGGACACCTGTCATGTAAGAGGCTCTATATGTGAGGATAGACTTAGGGGGCAATTAGTTCCTCTTTGTGGACATAGAACAAGAAGAATAAAGAGATCTCAGAGGGAAAAGGAAAGTGGGAGGTGGCTGGGTCTGTGGGTTCTGCAGTGGGTCACGCTGAAAGAAGACCTGGCAGACACGTAACCTCTGTGGCAAATGCAGGAAAATAGAAAGATGAAGCCAACTTTCCAAAAACTTTTAGGAAATTACTTCAGTGAGAAAATCTATTAAACAAATTACAGCCATTCTATACAAATAGAATTCTATGTTACTTACAAAATATGACGGTAGAAATCAGTCAATCCAATCCCCTATTGGGCAGAAGGGAAACTTGCCTCGGGCCACACTGTAGGCTGGGGTCCCTGGCACAGTACTAGGCCTCCACCTCCATGCACTACCCCGGATCAGAGCTGGTGCTGTGGGTTGAATTGTGTCCCTGCAAAAATAAGCTGAAGCTCCAACCCCAGTACCTCAGAAAGGGACTTTGCTTGGAAATAGGGTCTTTAGAGAGGTAATAGAGTTAAAATAAGGTCATTAGAGTGGGCCTCATCCAAGGCGAGGGGTATTCTTATAAAATGGGGAAGTGCAGACACACACATACGCAGGAGGAAAACACTATGAAGAAACAGAGAGAGAAAATGGCTATCCAACGAGAGAGGCCTGGAACAAATCCTTCCCTCACGGTTCTCAGGGGAAACAACCTTGACAACACATCACTTTTGGATTTCCGGCCTCCAGAACTGGGAGAGAATGCATTTCGGCTGCTGTGAGCCACCTAGGTTGTGATACTTCCTTACAGCAGCCCTAGGAAATGAATGCAGCTGGGGACCAGGCTTTTAGTCAAAAGATCAGGGAGGAAGGTTTGGTGTCTTGGAAGAAATTTCTAGATTATAGGAGTCACTGAATATCGTAACTTTGAAAAATCCATTTCAAATCTCACCAGAAACACAAAAGCCTGTAGAAATCCAATTATACAAATTTGTAGTCTAGAAAAGGAAAAAAAATGAAATTACTCCTTATGCACATTTAAGCAGAGTTTAGGACTGGAAAATAAACAAGGCTCTGGTAACTGGGGAGTACAGTGCTAACAGTGCAGGTATGTGGCTGTGTGGGTTTGAGTCTCGGCTCTGCCTTTTACTAAGTCTGTGACCTTCAGTCACGGCCCTCACTCATCTTCAGCCTTCTCCAAGAAGAGTGAGGTGTGTTCTCTTGGAGGCCATGCCCTGACGTGCTCAGCACAGGGTTTCACACTGTGACGATTAACCGGATTTTAGCTCCTATTATAATGACTAATAGCAGATAATTGCTTTATTAAAAAAATTAAAGGCAAGCCTCCAAAAGTTAAGAACACATGTACTTGTTTGCTTTTCATCCTCTTAGATGACACTTATTTTAAGTTTTATTTTTATGTAATTCATTCCATCTCTCTTATTCAGGAATATTTCTTTCCTTTGAAAACAGCATAATACTTAGATGCCAAATGTGATCATCAAAGCAAGAATATGGATATCCCACTAAGCTATCTAGTTATGCTCAAACCCAAAAAGTAGAAAAGCTCTTATGTACAAAGTGATTCCTTTCATGAACTTGGAAATGTTTCAAAATCTGGTTGCTGAGTTCTGATTTGGACCATCCTGTCGCAATACCACATCACCTTTGAATAAACTTATCCTCTCAACTCTTATTGTTCAAAATTGATTTTGAGGATGGAAATTCAATTTCCTTGTCATGTATACCTGAGCTGTTGCATCAATTTGTCAGACCAAACCTAAAATGCAGCACTTCACGGATGGAGGAGGGACATTCTCTCTACAAAAGTCAACCAAGTCAGAAGTTGTGAAGCTGCTGAAAAATGCAAAAATAAACACTCTTAAGCAGGAAAAGAGAAGATCCTGTTGCTTGTGGGAAATAGATTTTCTAGAAGTTAGATCAGCTGGAATTATTGTCATGGACATGCCAAAAGGCAAGTGAAGGAAATGTACTGAATATTGTTGGCTCTGCACTAAAAGAATCTCAGGAAGCAGGTCACAAGAGTGCCATCCACAAGCGTGGGAGGACCAGCTCGTTAGATGCTTCGGGCAAATAAAAATGTTCTGTAGAGTTATTTTGTTGTGCTGGAGCCATTAAGCACTCCTTGATACATGAAATAGTATATAGCCCTTCAAATGGGGCATTTAGCAATATAAATATATTTACCCTTTCCATTCTTGAGGATCACTCTTTAACTGTAGAGAATATGTCTTCTAAGCCACCAGAGACATCCAGAAATAGAGGGCTGCTGATATTAATAATATATAAACTTTGGGTGAAGGCATAGGGGAAGCCAGCCTTCACTAGAACTCCACTATGCAGGCACCCCGATCTCACACTGCCAGCCTCCACAACTGTGAGAAAATAAACATCTGTTGTTTAAGCATCCCCTCTCTTCATAGGGATTATTGGAGCCTAGAAGAGTGCATGGACACTTTTACTATTATTATTATTATTATCTGCTATATTATCACTCCAACAGAATAGGAACTGAATTTCCTTTTGCAAGTAGGTGTTCAATAATTATTTGTTGAATGAATGGATGTTATGGCTACTATATGGAATTTTTAGGTCAAATGGGAGCAGAAGGCTGGGTGTGGTGGCTCGCTCTTATAATCTCAGCACTTTGGGAGTCCGAGGCTGCAGGATCGCTTACACCTAGGAGTTACCAGCCTGGGCGACATAGGGAGACTCTCTGTCTGCAAAAAAATAATAAAAAATAGCCAGGTGTGGTGGCTCGCACCGGTAATCCCAGCACTTTGGGAGTCGGAGGCTGGAGGATCGCTTACACCTGAGAGGTTGAAGCTGCAGTGAGCTGTGATTGCACCACTACACTCCAGCTGGGATGATAGACCAAGACTCCATCTCTCTCTCTCTATATATAAATGTATGTGTGTGTGTGTTGTGTGTGTGTAGTGTATGAGATGAATAGCAAAATTCAATTTAGTCATTGTACACCCATGTAATCACCAGTAAAAAATTTTAAAAAGCTATTTATAACCAAAAATATCTTCTATCAAGCGGTGGTGCTATTACATGAAATGCCATTTTGTTCTGCTGAGCACATGTGTAGGTCTGGGAGTTAAAAGGTAGATGGAGTAGGAGAGAGGTAAAGCACTAAATGCCATTAAGTAAGAAAAATCTGGATTTCCTATGAGCAATTTTTGAAGTCGGAGAGGTACGGACAGGCAGGAACGAGAGAAAAAACCTAAGCAAACTAGCAAAAGGCTAGCACCTTCCATATAGAAATCACTGACTGACTTTTTAAGAATATTAATGTCGGCCGGGCGCGGTGGCTCAAGCCTGTAATCCCAGCACTTTGGGAGGCCGAGGCGGGCGGATCACGAGGTCAGGAGATCGAGACCATCCTGGCTAACACGGTGAAACCCCGTCTCTACTAAAAAATACAAAAAACTAGCCGGGCGAGGTGGCGGGCGCCTGTAGTCCCAGCTACTCGGGAGGCTGAGGCAGGAGAATGGCGTGAACCCGGGAGGCGGAGCTTGCAGTGAGCTGAGATCCGGCCACTGCACTCCAGCCTGGGTGACAGAGCGAGACTCCGTCTCAAAAAAAAAAAAAAAAAAAAAAAAAAAAAGAATATTAATGTCTAAACACAATCACATCTCACATTACTGGTGAATATGCATTGCATGCATTTCTTCAAACCATCAGTGAAGTGTGGTACAATGCAGAAATACCATGTGTGAACAAGTTTTGTTTTGTAGGGGGAGAGGGAAGGCTGGTGGTTGGGAAAACTAAGGGAGAGGCTCAATTCTACCTTGGGCCTCTGTGGTTTGGAAGAAAGAGACCATAACAGCTACTGTGAGAGAACTCCTAAATGCAACCAATTTGACTGAAGCAGAGATGTGGGGCCTGGTGTGATCAAGGATTCATAAAAGCTTTGGAGAGAAAGCAGAACTTTTCACAATCTGGTGGGGATTGCAGCCAATTTTATTTAGCCCTCAGGAAATAGGGTGAACCCAGTTGACCCCAGGGGAAAAAAATTCCCTATCTCATAAACAATAAAAATCTTAACTAAAGTTTAATGTGATAGCAACCAGAAACAAGGTTTCCTGTTGTCCTCAGACAACTGAAAGTTCATATTCACACACCCAAATACCACACCCCCAGCCCCTGCACTGTGCAAGTGAACAGTTTCATTGATAACTTTGGGGTCTGTTTTGATCTTGGAGATGAGTTAACTGCAGAGAATGACTGGAGTGGATTTTATGAAGATGTATTTTATAAATGCATATGTGTAATGATGAGGGAACTTGAAGAAAGTAGAAACAAACAGTAAAACCACATGGGAAGAATTCCTGCAGAACATGAGAAACAGGACTTGACTTAATGAATAAAATAACAGATGGCATCTCATTTTTTACTGGGTGTGTAAAGAATGAGAACCTGAAATGCAGGTTTGGTTATTCAAGTGAATTAATTAGTAAAGGAGATTTATGGTTTTGGAAGAATCAACAGTCATGAGGGGGCAGGAAATGGTTATAAGCGACTTTTAGATTCTGTGCTTGGGTGACTAATGACAAATATAGCATAGTAAACCGTTGGACCATATCATGCAAACAGCCTGTGTGAATTAATTTTGCTTTGCTTTGTCTTTCTGGGGAAATTAGAAGGCTTAAACAAAGTAGAGAGAAGACATCTATTGGATTGTCCAAAATGACTGTAAAATTTTGGCAATGTGGTATCCATACTAGGCAACTACAACTTATTTGTCTTATTTGACTTAGATACCCAAGGAAGTACAGGGGTACTCTGAAATTTACTTAGAGATACAAATCTTCAATTATTCACAAGCTGGCAGCACAGGTCTTTAAGTCTATTGTCCTTGTACTTCCCTAGAACACATCATCTTGGCACCAGATCTGCTTTACCTCTCAGAAGTTTAGAACAAACTTCTATGAAAGGCAGGACTTTTAACACTCCCTCACTGTGGGATGTTTAAAAAGGCTAGGATGGGGAGAAAAATGAATTGCTCAATAAGTAGTACATGGAAGAAAGGTCTGTGTTGAATGAAGGGAAGTCTAGTCATTAAAAAAGAAAGAGAAGGCTCAAGCCACAGAGTTTTTATCGTGTGCCTCAGCCGCTGGGAAAACAGTTTCAGTGTAGTATTATACATGAAATGTTTCCTTTTAGAATCAAAGTTCCCACAGTAGAATATGTGTGACAATACTAACTAAACACTACCATCTAGTGGCCACTTGTGAGAACTACAAAAGCTGGAAAAGTGCGTAAAAAACACCGTGAAAGAAATGCGATAATCAATGAAAAGATGTTTAATTTTCCCTTGGTATCAGGGAAAATAATTGATCACACTATATAGTAAATGAAGATACGTGTATCAAGTGCTGCTATTCTCAGTTACTCTTAAAACTTAGATGAGCTTGCAGGGAGTCTCAAGTGCATGTTTTGCTGTTTATAGCACTAGTGTAGAGATATTTCCACCAATGACAATTAGGCTGTAAAACATAAAATCCTTTATGAAAGTGATAAAAATACAGTCATTATGAGAATTTTGCTTCCTCTACCCCTCCCCACGCCCACGCCCCTACTATCCCTCACACTCAACACCTCTCACAAATTGCTATTGTATAGCTGGCATAGCTGCAGGAGTAGGAAGAGTGAGCTCACAGTCAGAAAAGCTGAGTGGCGCCCTTGTTCCACACACCTCTGGCTGTTTGAGCTTAGGTTAGTCACTTAACCTTTCTAAGATTCACTTTCTAAAAATACACAAATATGTAAATTGTTGCTCTTCCAGTCTCCCTGGGTTCAGGGGAAAATAGAATGTGTACAAAAATGCATTGTAAATGCAAATGTGCTATACAAAACTGCTATTAGTTTAGAAATCTCTAAGTGAGGATGATGAGGATGTGAATCTGATATTTGAAGGTGCTAAACATTTATTTTTAATTGTTTTCAAAAAGCCATTTTTCTTAATATTGTTGATTTCCTGAGGAAAATATCTTTGATCTGAGTTGAACAGTTGGGTGAATTCTCAAGTTTATCCTGCCCCTGTGCATGCAGCAAAGGAAAGCTAATTATTTGTCCACATTTTTACATTCAATCAAAGATGAGACTGAGAACAACTGTCAGAGCTTGAGAGTTGAATTTATCATTCTACATCTATTGTGCTGTTAATGTTTTCCCAGTAGTTTCAGAAGGTAATGTAAACCCACAAATCTAAATTATAAAATGGCTACAGGTAAACCATGCAACCAAATTTCACTTCATATTTCATTATTCTAAGATGCAAGGGCAGAACCTAAAGAAAGGGTGAAATAAAATGGACTTACGTTAGACTTACTGACACCATCATTATTTGAGAAAGAGTTATTTCCTAGGTATATTTTAGGAACTTATCTGGTGATATCTATCTAACTACTAACTTTAGGAGTGGAGTGCAATTGATTCTTTTTACAAGATTAGTGAAGTTAGAAACAACTAGTTTCTAATTGATTAAATGTAACCTATTTTCAAGTAGCTTCATGTGACTGAAATCAATCTGTTTTATTTTCCAAACCAGTGGAATAGACACAGAGTCATTACAATCAGAATGGCATGGCATTGTTACAAATCTCAGTGTTAAAGCAATACTTCTGTTTTTATGTATAATTATTTTATAATGGAAAATGTCCCTCAGAATCAGATGACGTGTTCCACAATGAATCATCTACTCCAAACAACCCTGTTCCAATAATTAATTACAAGAACAACAAACTCTTACCCACCAGATCCTTATGGTAAAGCTAACTTGAGACAGGAAAAGCAGAACTCAGCAGAGTTCATTATTTTTCATTTCTAGATCAGAACAAGTTTATCGCAGACTCCAAATAAATTTCATGCTTTGTGCAACATGCAAATGACAATTCATTATATTTTCTTGTTTCACAGAGAAAAACTCAGAAGGAAAACATCCACAGGAGATACAAATAAAGAAGGGTTAGGTGTTCCTGAAAATAATCTTCCAGAAAAAAAAAAAGTGGCTCTCTTGAAACCCGTAAGGAAAAAAAAGTACTTAAGAAACTCTTAAAACATTTTTATGTGTTAGAATCACCTGGGTACTTTTGGCAATCTCTATGCCCAGATCATCAATTAGAAGAGAACTTCTGGGACATGAACATCAGGTTTTTTTTGTTTTGTTTTTGTTTTCATTTTTTTGTTTGTTTTGTTTTGTTTTTTAAGTTCTCTAGGTGACATCAACATGCAGCCACATCCCAGAAACACTTTAGTTAAGAAATACATACTTTGAGGCATGAAAGTAATGCCTTTTTGGGGGAAAACAGTCATTATATGATCACAGATTATTTTTGTAACTTCCACATTCTTTCTTTTCTTTTCTTTTTTTTTTTTTTTTTTTGAGACTGAGTCTTGCTCTGTTACCCAGGCTAGAGTGCAGTGGTGTGATCTTGGCTCACTGCAACCTCCATCTCCCAGGTTCAAGCAATTCTCCTGCCTCAGCCTCCCAAGTAGCTGGGATTACAGGTGCACACCACCATGTCCAGCTAATTTTTGTATTTTTAGTAAATGTTACATGTTAGCCAGGATGGTCTCGATCTCCTGACCTCATGATCTGCCCACCTCAGCCTCCCAAAGTGTTGGGATTACAGGCGTGAGCCACTGCACCCAGCCTCCATATTCTTATAAGAGCAAGAAACAAGAATTCATTTTATCAGTATGTACGCTGCGAACAAAACACATGCAGTTGAGAAGCAGGGGCTTTAAGGATGAAATCAATGGGCCAGCAGAGAATACAGGGCATGAATTCAATAGTCCCTGCAGTACTTCCTGCTAAGCAGTGCAAGGAGATAGACAAATAGTGGCCCGAACCTTTAATAAGCTGACAAATAGTTGGGGCCACCAATATGTAAACAAACCAAGAAGATAGAAACCATGCTCCAAATGGGTTCCAAGCAGAGGTGTGGTGTAGGGCCAAACAAGATAATAGATGCTAATGATTTAGGAAGGTAAACACGACAACAAGAGTCAAATCTCTACCTGGCGGATTCCAAGGCGTTTGAAAATGCAAATGCATGAGTGACCAGAGGAATCCTCACCAGGGGAGTATGGGACGGGAATATAAACGTGACTTGATCTGCTGACTCTAAGGCAGTGGTTCTCAAAATGTGGACCCAGGACTGCAGCATCAGCATCACCTGAGAGCTCATTAGAAGGTACATAATTGGATCCCACCACAGACCTACAAAATCAAAAATCCTGGGGATGGGGCCCAGAAACTCCATTTTTTTCTTTTCTCAATTTGTCTCTGTCACCCAGGTTGGAGTGCAGTGGCGCGATCTTGGCTCATTGCAACCTCTGCCTCCTGGGTTCAAGTGATTCTCCTGCCTCAGCCTCCCAACTGACTGGGATTATAGGTGCACACCACCACGCATGACTAATTTTTGTATTTTTAGTAGAGACGGGGTTTCACCATGTTGACAAGTCTGGTCTCGAATTCCTGACCTCCAGTGATTCACCTACCTTCGCTTCCCAAAGTGCTGGGATTACAGGCGTGAGCCACTGTGCCCGATGCCTGGCCCCAGCAATGAGTTCTTACAGCCACTCCAGGGGATTCTGGCACTCCGGGTAATTCTAGTGCATCCTAAAGTTTGAGAACCAGTGCTCTAAGGTTTTCCTTGAAAATAAACAAATACACGAAATTGGCCATTTTATCATCTACCTTAAAGTAGAGGGTAGTATGTATTCACTCTTACTTCAACACAGACAAGATCACGTGTGCTAGGAACCATTCCGCAGGACAGCAACCTTAGATAAGGTCTTAAAATAGGAAATAGAAAATTAATTGTTTTTAAAAATGAGGGAGTAAACAGTACTATTAATGCAAATTTGCTGACTGCAGTTACTCAAAAAATAGTTACAAACTTGCATTTCATATATAGTTTATAATATTTTAGACTTCTGCAATGACCATTTCCCACTTTATTTTTAATCCCTGACTTTTATTTATTCGTTTTCTATTTCCATAGTTTTTGGGGTACAGTGGGTTTTGTTTACATGGATACATTCGTTAGTGGTGATTGCTGATATTTTGGTGCATCCATCACCTGAGCAGTGTACACTCTACCCAATATGGAGTCTTCTATTCCTCATCTTCTCTCAATCTCTCCCCCATCCCTAAAGTCCATTATTTCATTCTGATGCCTTTGTGTCCTCCGCGCTTAGATCCCACTTGTAAGTAAAAGCATGATATTTGGTGTTCCATTCTGGAGTTACTTCTCTTAGAATAATGGCCTCCACTTCCACCCAAGTTGCTGCCAAAGATATTATTTGGTTTCTCTTTGTGGCTGAGTAGTATTCCATGGGGCATATTCACCACATTTCCTTTATCCACTCGTTGGTCGATGGGCAAGTAGGTTGGCTGCATATTTTGCCATCATGAATTGGACAGGCCTATGCATGTGGTCTTTCTCATAGAATGACTTCTTTCCCTTTGGGTGCATACTCAGTGGTAGGTTAAACCCTAACTTTTAATGTTTACCTTACTTTTAAAAATACAATCACCCAAACACGAAAATGAATAAATTATAACTCCATTCCACACTTGGATAAATCTCACAAACCTACTCAAAGAAGCTAAACTCAGAAGCATATTCAGAATATGACTTCATTTCATAAAACTTAAAAACAAGGAAATCCCCCTGTTTTTGGTATCAGAAGTCCAATAGTGATTCTTCTGGCAGTGCCAATAGCATTCTGTTTCTTTTTCTATTTTTTGTTTTTTCTTTCAAGATGATATCTCACTCTGTCACCCAAGCTAGAGTGCAATGGCACGATCTCAGCTCACTGCAACCTCTGCCTCCCGGGTTCAAGCGATTCTCACACCTCAGCCTCCTGAGTAACTGGGACTACAGTTGCGCACCACCATGCCTGGCTAATTTTTTGTATTTTTAGTGGAGATGTGGTTTCACCATGTTGGCCAGGCTGATCTCAAATTCCTGATCTCAAGTAATCCACCCGCCTCGGTCTCCCAAAGTGCTGGGATTACAGGCCTGAGCCACCGTGCCCTGCCACATTCTGTTTCTTAATCTAGAATACATGGGAAACAGAAGACTTTCAAAATGTATGTAATGACTCGGTGTCTATTCCACTGGCTTGGAAAATAAAACACATTGATTTCAGTCACATGAAGCTACTTGAAAGTAGATTACATTTAATCAATTAAAACAAGTTGTTTCTAACTTCACTAATCTTGTAAGAATAATCAATCCCACCCCACCCCTAAAGTAAGTAGATAGATAGATATCACCAGATAAAAGTTCCTAAAATATAGCTAAGAAATAGTTCTTTCTCAAATAACGATGGTGTCAGCAGATGTAATCTTCAAAGTCCCCTTCTATTTCACCCTTTCTTTAGCTTCTGGTGAGCCAAATGTGTTTACTTAGTGAAAATTCGTTGACTTTTACACTTATAATTTGTGCACCTGCATTTATGTATGTTCTGATGCAAAGTTCCAACAATATAAGAATAGGATGAATGCTATGTTAGAGTTTAAGAAGTCAGGACATCTTCACTTCCCTTTGGCCTTTAAAGATGTGTCAGATGTTGGGGTACTGCCCACAGTGAATGCTGGAGACAGGCACATCATCCAACACAGTGAACAAAGGCAAGTGGATAGGGATATTTAGTCCTTGGAATTCTAAAAATCTCAAAGAAGACCACAGGAATGAATGGTCAGTTTCTGATGATGCAAGGCAATTCATTCTGGCTTTAATAAGGCCTGGGTTAGGACAAGGCAAGACTGTGAAGTAGATGAGACTGTGAACTGCTGGGCGGCCTGTGCCTGCGAGCACGTTTGCCACCTTCCTGTCTGTCAGGGTCAGTCTCCTATTGAGTCTCTGCCACTGTTTGCAGCCATTCCCCAAATCTTGATTTAATGCTTCCTTGCCCCTCTCCCACTGTTCCTCCCCACTACCCCTCTTGTCCTCCTTATCTCCTTCCTTTTCATCAAAACCTACCTGTTCTCTGTTTTGATATCTCAGAATCTTTGTTATTAGCCAGTTCACCAAACCACTGGGCTCCCCAGCCATGCTAACAGGCAGGTCGGAGCTGAGAAGCTCTAAGCTGGTTATGAAACTGAGGGAGCTTCACTCAGATAGCATTTCTCACCAAAGCCGTATCTGGATGTTACGGGGCCCTGAGGACCTTCATGAAAGGGGGAACCCAGTGTTCTCCTGCCTTGGAGGAGAGGTTCTCTGGCTAGCACAGAGGTGGCACAGTATTGACTTGCTCTACCTCACTGTTGTCGCTGATGTCCCTAGACACACCTGGGCCTTTCTCTGGAGACCCGGAAACAGTTAATACCACAGCAAGTGTCCACCTATCAAAAGGAGACCCGGAAACAGTTAATACCACAGCAAGTGTCCACCTATCAAAAGGAGACCCGGAAACAGTTAATACCACAGCAAGTGTCCACCTATCAAAAGGAGCAGCCTGCCAAAACAATGTCTCTTTTAGACAAGTCCTGCTTTAAGGCATAAACTGAAGGGCTAATGGAACAGCCATTGTTCTAATGGATTTTTAATGAGGTGTAAAGTTCTCAGCTGATTGATAGTCAACAAGGTGTGAAATTTTACAGAACCATTGCATTACTGTGAAATTAATCTCTTTGGATTCAAGTTTATTATTTCTGTTTTCTAAAAGTCAAGAAAAGTATGAGAAAGATGTCCATTAAAATTTCTACCTCCCTGTAATTAATAGGAAATAGTTATAGGACTATATTTAATAACAATATATTATGGTTTTGAACATTGTTAAGAGAGTGGATTTGAAGTGTTTTCACCACAGAAATGATAAGTATCTGAGGTTATACATTCAATTAGCTCAATTTAGCCATTATGCAATGTGTACATATTTCAAAACAATATATACACAATGAATATATACAATTTCTTTAAAAAATAAAATTTCTACTTTCCTTTAAATACCATTCAGAGTCAAGAGAAAAAGTATTTTTCCTTGGTTTTATCTTATGGAGAAATTTCTGGAAGTGGAAGGGGACATGATAAAGGCAGGACTTTTCTGAGCTCAGTTTCATTGACTGCCCAGGTGCCTTGGAGTGATAATGACCTAGTAGCAACCAATGAGCCCCTTTCTGGCCAGCACCGTGAGATCAATGCTCTACGGCATTGGGTTCTAAGCCCAGGGATTCAGCATCTAAGCCACTTGGGTTCAATACCCCTTTTAGATCAGACAAAAAGAGGTCCTGCCCTGGGAGCCTTAGAAGGCCTACTCTTTCCCTTCTCTAGTCCTGCCCCTTCCTTTGCAGGATCCTTGGAATATGGCCACACAGAGCCCTTAACCAATGTACTTTTAGACCGTGACCTGGGAGCTCATTGCCCACATCAGCTAACAGGGCCTGTGAGGTCCCATTTCCCCCATGCTTCTTCTAGGGGGCAGACATGTCACCAGTGTGCACACCCCAATGCCTGGGGGTGGCTACCTACATACGGTACAAGGGTAGGGGGCATTGGGCCAAAATGCTGGCACCTGGGCTGGCTTGTCCCTGCCCCCACCACACAGAGGTGCTTCGTGGTTCCAGACGGAGTCAGATGGGAAGAGAAGAGCAGAGCGGGTGGCCCTTTCCCTCAACACCGAGGGATTGGAATTGCCGAACTGGAATCTGGCTTTCTAGACAATTATGAAAGCATAATTGTCAAGGAAAAAGGACAGACCTTTAACACTGAGGGAGCAGATGGAAACTAAACATTCAGGTTCTGCATTTGAACTTGACCTTCCAGGTCTCTGTATAGGCTTAAGTTGTCAAGGAAGTAGGCCAGAGCTTCCTTCACAGTTCGTTAGGCTGATTTACAACTTTTAAATATTTAGACACGTGGTATGCAGGCTCACACCTGTATTCTTACCTCACAACCTCACAATTTCAGAAGCAGCCTGCTCTGAGCCCTACCCAAGACCTAAGGAGCCAGATGTCTGGAGTGGGGTTGGTAAATTTGAATTTTAAGAAGCTCCTCAGATAATGGGTGCCCATCATTCATTTGCCTATCGCTACCTTAGACCTTTATCTCCACTGTCATTTTTTTTTTTTTAATGCTGAGTCCATGTATCAACAAAGTAGTGTTGAATAATTCATTTGTAAAAAGTGGAAGCAGAAAAAGGACAGATTTCACTGGAACACTAGGCACGTGCCAAACCCAGCTCTGTTCTGCTCAGGAAACAGGCTTCCTGAGCCCCCATGGGCTTGTGGCTTCCAGTCTGAGTTTCCTCAGCCCAGTGACATCCTGTGGGACAGCTGTCATTGTCCTCCATGGTCACTCCAACTTCAGATAATGCTCCCTCTTCAATAGAACTTTCTCTTTTAAGATTGACCATTCTTATTTACTGGTTCCTGGGGCCAATTTTTGACCCAATATCTATTTTCTTCTCTTAATTCCTCTACTCCTGCAATGCCCACCATTTTGGTTTTAACATACAAGTGTTTAACCCAGAGCCCTTTGATTTCTCCTGGTAGATGAGAGACAGTGTTTGTGCAAAGCCTGCTAATACACCAGCAGTACATTGAGATCACCTAAGGAGTCACAAAATTCCCAAGCCTAGGCCCCATTCCAATCTGTTACATCTTGATCTATGACATACGTTGTGTGTGTGTGTGTGTGTGTGTGTGTGTGTGTGTGTGTTAAAAACATGGGGAACAGATAAGTTTCCATTATTCTGCTCAAGCATCAAAAGTTTCAAAGAACCCTTTCCCCCAGATGCCCAGAGATTTCGGCCATTCCTTTAGTATTTTTACAGCATTAAACAAACACTGATTATGAACATAACCCCAGCTTATTGAACTGTGTGTATTCTCTTAATGCCTGCAAATGATGCTTGCAAGAGCGGCCTCACGTCAAAATGTACCCCAAGTTCTTCTGTGAAGACACTTTGCGGCCAAGGATAGCTACCACTGACACTACTGTCTTCCAGAATTTTAAGTGGAGACTGAAAGGCTGAATTAGTTAACAGTCCCAAGCCTTCTTGGTTAGGACAGTGTTCTTGCATTCTTTTTTTTTTTTGGGCAGGGGTGCTGGGGGTCCTATTCAAAACATGCTAGTGACATATTGAGTCACTACCCTGTAATTTAAAATTCTAATGTAAAATATGTACTTTATGGAAGTTGAAAAGTTGTGCTTTAAATTTAAGTACCGTGCCTTAGTTGGTGCCTGTAACATAAGGAGTTGGACATTGGTCATGATTTGCCCTCATTAAGGAAAGATCATTGAGATGCTTCTATCCGTTAAATACTGTCAAGGTGATTCCTATCTAGCTAGTTGGTATACAGTACCACCATTTTCAAAATTATTAAGGAAAAATCACATCTAAATTAAGCCAAAGACACTGATACAGACCCATTGAAATTGGGATATAAAGGGCTTTGGGCAGTAAAATCAAAATCAGTTTGTTAGTTGTGAGAAAACTTTTAAATCTTACCATCTAGTTCAATTTTTAAAGTGTTGAAGGAGCTACAAAATACAAATCTCCCAGTAAAGAAGAAAATCAAGAAAAAGAAGACAATACTACAATAAATCATGCCATTTGTCAAATTTACCCTGGATAATTCCTATTTTCTCAATTTCAGCAAAGAGGAGTACTTTTAGGATATAGTATTGCCTGCCTGGCTTATAACGATGTGCTAAGAGGCTGGGCAAGTATCTCTTCTGTACATCTCCAGACTGTGCAGGTGGAGCTCAAGTTGCATTTAGCATCAAGGTCCAAGTTTAGTCATTAATCTATTGATGAAAACTGTACTTTATTTTCCCCCATTGAAGAAGGGACAAAATTCAATTCTATCAAGCAGTCTTCTTTGTACAGCTCTGTTCTACTCCTGACTTAGATTCAGAGTCAGAGACCCAGAGTTAGTACTCACTCCAAACTATTAGCCTTTCATCTAGGGCCCGGAGTCCATCTCTGCCTAGGGAGCATGTGGGAACCCCTCGATTGGCTTACGGCATTGTTTATTATTATAAAAGGATAATTCACATATTGAATAAAAATTGTATACTGCTTGAGAGGCAATTAAGGGACTTCTCATAAGTCACGTGGATCCAGAAGTGACTATTATGTTTTAGAAACCCAAAGACAATTGTAATTCCATTGCCTGCTTAAGTCATGTTCAAAAACCACGGTGCTCCTTATGGCTGCTCGTCAATCCTCTCAGCGGCCAGCAGATGGCGCACAATTCTCAGAAATCTCAAAACGTGGTGTTGGAAAACCCAATTCCGTGGGGAGGGCGGGACGCTTAACACAAAGCTGTCTTTCCGTAAAAATCAGTCGGCTTTCACAGGGTTACAGACAATTATTCATTATGTACACGAGCAATGACGTTCAGCAATGTGTATAGTTGCTGGCAGCCCTAAAGTGGGATATGGAACAGAATGGTTCACGCCCATTTTTACGTATTTGAATTTATTTCTTCTCTAGGCAATGTAAGCAAATGAATGTTATTGATTCTTCCTTATGTGTTAAGTGCTGCACCGATATTTACAATGATGTCTCTTTTCTACTGAGAACTTATAATGAAAAGATAGATAAACAGAAATAGAAAACCTCTGGGCCATCTCCTTGGTCAAGGTTAGCAGGTTAGTCCTTTGGTCTAGCTCTGCTCTTCAGAACCGTGGACCATGCATTTGCTCCCACCCCTGGGATCCACCATCTCTCCCTGGCTCCTTCCAGGTCCACCAGCCTCAAGGTCACTGCAGTCTCAGACCACCTGAAACTCAGAAGCTCTGCTTATTTTGCTATCTCCCTCCTTCCTCCGTATTCCCATTTTTTCTGGCTTAAAGAATAAAACAATATGAACTTTAACGGTTATCTGTATTTTTAAAAAATCAGTTCATTTTCATTTGTGTACTCTGTGGATTTGGGCAACAGCTGAAAAATCAGAATAATTTCTGTCCTTATTGATCTTGAACAAATGCTCCAAGATGGATATATTTAGCAAATGGGCTCACTTCTCATGTGGGCTTCTTTTCCCGAATGCAGATGGGATGGAAGTTGACATGAGGAGGCAGTATAATAAGTTAGGAAGAATCTAGACGAAGGTATAAAGGAGCTAAACAGAGGCTGCAGAATGTGGAGTGAAGGGCTGGGACAGATAACTCAGGAGACGGCAGAGGGAAGGAAAGTGATAGCACAGAGGCAAAGGGAATTGACTGACATCCAGGGAAATGTGTGAATTTGTCCAGAATGTCCTGAAAACTTTGTGGTGTGGGACAGACCTAAGACCTGGACTATATCCATAAAAAGAAACATGATTTTCCCTGGAGAATTTTAGAACAATCAGAAAGACTCCTAAACTCTGTCTTCTCAACTTTCCACTCTACCTTGTTATCCACCAAGCTACTTTTCCCACCTCTATTCAACTGATTTCAGAAAGAGATGCACATACCAAAAATATGCAAGCCTGATACAAATTTATTCTCTCTCACTTTAGCTATGTCCTCAGTTGTCATTTTAATCACTCTCAAAGAATGCTCTCCCATATTAGCCACAATGGATATTTCAAAACTCTCTTTTCAAATTCCCTGACCTGGCTGGCCTTCACTCTCATTAAATGATTTCGTGTCCTACTTTCCTGACTCTCAGCCTCTCTCCATGAGCTCAGGTTTCCAGAAGGCAGTCATGTCCCAGCCTCTCTGCCTTTGTGAATGATCCTCCTCTTGTCTCAGGCTAACCTGCTGTCCAGATGTAGGAAGCTGCAGAACAGAGCAAAATCCGTGTGAGTTTCAGACTCTGGAGTTTTAGGTTTGATCTTGGAGCTGCCACTATCTAGGCACATGCTCCTAGGCAAGGTACATAACTTTTCTAAAACTCCATTTTCTCATATGTAAAACCATGGTGATAATACAACCTCTTTTCTATGATATGGGAATTTCCTGTATGTTATTTGTGATAAAACTTTCCCTACTACTTAGCAATAAATTCCCTCATATCCCTACCAGTTGACTTTGAAGAATTTTAAGCCCAGGAAGTACATTACTTTTCCTATCATGAGGGTTGAGCCTAGGGTGAGGAAAGTGACTGAGTCCTGGTCCCACAAACCTGTGAGCCTACCCGGTCTTATGTCCCAACCACCACCATCTTTTCTGATGGTACAATTTTGTTCTCATTTTTAGGCTCTGCTATGTTCTCCTGAGCCTTAAGTTCAAACATCCCCCAGGAATGGCCTTTCCTCCATCTGAATTGTCTGTTCTTGGATGATCCTGTGCACTGTGATAACTCTAGCCTTGCAGGTAGATCTGAGGTCCATGACTCAAACCTGAAACACATCTCCTCTCATCTACTACCACTTTCAAGGAGATGCTCTTCAGGTGCCACTGATTCTTGTGTGCCAAAAAGGCACATTTGCAGGATGATTGTGGCCCTGTTTATAAATTCACAGGCTCAATTTCAAGACTTTATGAGACCCTCAAATGTATCAAGTGGGGCGAGGCATGGTGGTGCCTGTAATCTGAAATCCCAGCACTTTGAGGGGAGGAGGTGAGTGGATCACCTGAGGTCAGGAGTTCGAGACCAACCTGGCCAACATGGTGAAACCCCGTCTCAATACAGAAATTAGCCAGGCATGGTGGCACATGCCTGTAATCCCAGCTACTCAGGAGGCTGAGGCAGGAGAATGGCTTGAACCTGGGAGGCAGAGGTTGCAGTGAGCCGAGATCGTGTCACTGTGCCCCAGCCCAGGCGACACAGCAAGACTCTATCTCAAAAAAAAAAAAAAAGTAACAAGTGAAATAAAACTGAATCCAGTTTACAAGAAAGCCATTCCTACAGCCAATGCAATGTTATCTCTTATCTTCAACCTGAAGCACAAGCTGATATTATTTTGCAGTCTTCTCATTAGCAGCTCAAACATCTCTCTCTGCCAGTAATATACACAATTGCCAGAGGGCAAGCACCAGACCTGGCTGCAAAGAAGGGAAACCATTCTCCACTTTTTGCCAACTCAGGCTGCTGTATTTCATTTAAAGTGGGAGACACAGTAATATTCCTCAATTCTGATACCAATATGGTTGTTTATCCCTTCTATACCTGGGAGGCTTGCTGCTAATATTTTTTTCTCATTTGTTTCTAAGCATTTAATCTCCTATGCAGGGGGCTATTTGCTTATGGTCCAAGGACAATCTGTTTGGATGCTTACTGCTGTTCTGGTTAAGCAAACCTAATGGTTCTTGACTTCCTTACAATCATCAGAGAGTTCTGGTAAAGATTACTAACCAAGTCAAGTTTACATTGGCTCAAGCCTCTCCTACTTGAATGCCACCAATCATTGTTGCTGTCTCTTTATTACACGTCTTTGAGGCACTGACTGCCTCCATAAAACTGTAGAAGGCATATGTGTATATATACTATATATAATGATTACCCAATACCAGCTTTAATGTTTTCCTCTCCACCTAATTTCCTTTTGCTGTTCAATTTTCACAAGCATACACATGTACACACACACACACACATACATACACAAATATACCTGTCATTGGTTACCTTTTGCCTGGGGAATTAAAATCCATATGATTCAATAAGGTAGATTTATTTGCCATTAGCAGACAAATATGAAAATAATTTCTAGGCCCATAAAATTATTTTCAAGCTTTTCGGTTTTCCTTTTTCCTTATAATGGCAAGAACATTTGACTAAGAGTCTAGAGGGGGAAAATACTGTATTCACAAAAGCAATGGGAAAAAAACTCAGGCTTGTTAAGGAAACTCTCCTGTAAAATCAAATTGCAAATTTTTTCAAAGTTGTCAGTGATTGGCACATCACTGTCTGGGCAGGATAATCTGTTCTCACCAGTCTCAACTCAGAAATAACCTATTTATGATTGCAACCATCATCTTGGCCTCAGGGAGGCACTAGAGGTTCCTTAATGTATCTAAGGCACAGCTGAAATATTTAAAACTTACCTCTGAAAGTCTGAAACATGACAGAATGGAAAAAGAACTCACAGAAGATAACATAAAACTTGATATTCTGGCCCTAAGTTAGTTAATGTAAGAGATTTACACGCCTTAGGAAGAGGAGATAATTTAGCTATCGCGCTTAGAAAAGTAAGTAAATAAATAGGAGTTAGAGATGTGGTTGGTGACACTTGATCCTCTGGGTCTCTTCCTTATTTTCCCTTTGTTCCTTCCTGGCACTAGGGGGTGGCAAACGATGGACTCCTTTATTTATAAAAACAGACAGTTTTTATAAATAAAGCTTTATTGGGACACAACCATTCCCATTTGTTTACTTATTGTCTATGGCTACTTGCATGCTGCATCAGAGTTAAGTAGCTGCGACAGAGACTGTTCTGTCCCGCAAAACTGAAAACATTTACTCTTGAGCCTTTTACAGAACAATCTGGCTGACTCCTGCATGCTATCGATAGTACTCAACAATGGATATAAAAGCGACAATGGTAGATATAAGGAATTTTGATGTGTGTCCACCCAGTCAGGATGGGGCCAGCTTCCTAAGACACATGTCTGGAATATGATGAAATCACCACCTGCCAGTGAGTCACATTCAGGCAAATGACACCAACAGAAGAAACCTAGGAAACATATCCAGAAACTATAAAGTATTGGTCTTGAACGTTGCAGGCGAGGACATAACTGGTGTTCACATCTCTGCTTCCAGTTGAGAGTTCACCAAAGATAAAAACAACAAATAAAATCCAGACCTCTCTCCACAAAAGGGGATTTGGCTTCAGGCAGGGGCTTAGGGCTCTCTGCTGGGGACCAGCTGCACTTCACAATGTTGCAAAGCCCGCATTTGTTCAGAAATGTAATTCTTGATCTGATTACAAGAGTTCAAAGCTGAAAATGTGGTAAGGAGGAGAAAAAAAATGGGTTATGATGGAAGACTTTGTGGTGGTGGTAAGGGGGCATGATAATAATAATATTGAAGAAGTGTCCTAGTAATTTACATGAGAAGGGACTGGGAAGGTGGCTAAGAACAGCACAGAGTCCCAGATATACACACATTTTTGCACAGAATCTAGCTAATAACACAAATGAGAGATTTTAGCATAATAATGCTGTATTATCAAGGAAATAGACATCCCATCTGTGGGGAAACTGTCAACATGAGAGATAATTGTGGTAGAGAAGAGATCTAGAAATGAAGGATAACAAAAGAACTGAAATAATAGGCTCAAGTCCCTGGCCCTCCCTATGTGTCACAGTCCGGGGGAACAAGAGAGCTGACGGGAGACCTCGGTTGGGAAAATCTTATCCATTCCAAAAGGGGGAAAGATCAATCTCTGAGAGTATTTCATAGCTGATTTTAGTATTGGTCCCCGGAAACATTTCAGAACTCACTTAATCAGCAGATGGTTTTAGAACACAAGAGGGTGAAGTTATGCGCAGGGCAGCAGGCCTGTTGGTTCATGAGGATGGACTGCAGGTGCGGTTTAGAGGGTGGGTGGTTAGGCTCCAGAGCTAGTCTGCTGGGCTCCAAATTGGTTCTCTCACTTCCTAGCTGTGAGACCTCTGCAAGTTACTTAACTTCGCTCTTCCTCAATGTTTTCAGTTCTCAAGTGGGCATAGTAATGAAATGGGGTGGTTGTAGGGATTGAGTTAATACATATAAAATAGTTAGAACAAATCAGGCTGAGATTAGTGCCACGCAATTGTTAGCTGGTGTTCCTGGTACAACTATCAGACCAGGTAGGTGCCAGGAGAATGCTACAGACCTGACTGAAACTGAATTTCTACAAAGCATTTCACAAATGCATACATAATACAGCCAAGGACCTGCTGGAAAGGTGGTCTGAGGAACACAAATACATAGATTTATATTTGGTTTTACAACTAGAAATTCATTTCAGCCTAAAGAGACTTCTTTAATTTCAAGCCTTGTGATTATTCTCAGCCCTGTCCTGATCAACATTTTTCATCAAGAAGATCTGAAATTATTTTGTTGTAAAAATTGTGAATATCGTGAAGTATTCCAGCATACAAAAATAACTTTCGGCATTTAGAACTGACAACAATGTGGAAAAGCCATACATATCTAAAGCATGAGTGAATTCTTTCTTACTGAATCTATTCAAATAAAGACTGAAAGACGTGGTAGTGAAGGGTTGGAAGCGTCACATGAGGCATATATTGAGATGAACTTTTACTATTCTATTTACACATGCAGATGTTTATGAAGTATTTTATACGTGTTAGGCATTCTCCTAGGTACTTGGAATTTATGTAAACAAAATAAACACCTGTCTTGTGGAACTTACATTCAGGTGGACTCCTTAATAACCTGGAAGTTCTAGGAATCACTAGAATTTGGTTTCATTCTAAAGTTTGTCACTCACTACATGTAAACCTGATAAGCTCCCTCATGTCTTTCTCATCTGGAAAATGGTGATAAAATGCCATCCCTTCATATTTAGGATCATTCATCCACTCAACAAGTACTTCCTACTTTGTGCTATGCTCTTGGGAAGAAAAACGAATGAGAGAAGGATCCTTCCCTCATGGTACTCGTATCTTATATTATACAGAAGACAGAATAAGTCACTTACCAAAAATATTAATATTTATATATCAATGAAAGGCTATGCCTATTATATTTAATGATATCGGCATGGCCTGCTAATCTTTGGTGGTCTTGCTGGGGATACACAATGTAGATTTTGGCTGTTACCTAAGCCATTCTCCAATATTATAGCCCTCACTACCGCTATGTACAAGATAGTCTGCTCCACACTCAGAAAGGTAGGTACGAAACTCTAGGATTTCCATAAAACTTAGAAGGATTTCCTTCCTAAGAAATACCCAGTTTTGCTGCCAAACACTCCTCCCCTCCTATACGAAGGCCTGAGTCAAGAGATATTGTGTGTGGGAGAAGTTACCCTGCATGTCACCAGAACCTGAGCACGCACACTTTAAAATGAATTTCCAAATGCAAATATGTTCCTAGATCCACAACATGGCAAGTGAGATGCAGGGCCTGGTCCCTGGAGAAGGAGCCAGCATTGATTAGTGGAGGCCAGTGTCCTCTCACAGGGGTGGTGAGCAGGGGTAAATCATCGCTCCCATGAACTCCTCTCCATCTACTCTCCCCACTCAGGGAACACTAGTGTGCTGCTCCACCTCCTTCTGCCCCCTCCTGAGATGGGCTCTAAAGGATGACAGGCAGGGCACCTAAATTCCCAGCTGACAGAAACGTGAATGTACTCAGTAGCTAAAGGTGGCTCAGGAAGTTTAGAAGATTAGATGAGATGGTTCTCCCCCTTCTCTCCCTCATTTAGACCACACACATTTTCCAACATATAGGGGAGAAGATGGAGCTCTTCATTTTTTATTTATCCAACAAGTATGTGTTGAACATCTACCATGTGTGGGACAGTGTCTTAGGTATTAGGAATACAACAAAGAAGAACCCCAAATCCTTACTGGCATTTAGTTTACTAATACTGGGAGGAGCGGGAAAGACACATAGTAAACACATTAATGATCTATTAAATATATGCTGGGTCACCGATATGGACTGTATTGTGTCCCTCACCCCAATTCATATGCTGGAGTGTTGATCTGTTCCTATCAGCTCATATGTTCATATGTTAAATTCTCAATGTGACTATATCTGAAGATAGGGCTTTTAGTTGGTAATTAAGTTTAAATGTGGTCATAAGGGTAGGGTCCTAATCTGACTTTATAAGAAGAGGAAAAGAGCTTTCTCTTTCTCCCTACACAGGCAGGCAGGCGCGTGCGCGCGCGCCTCCCCCCCCCGCCCCGCCCCCCACACACAGAAAGGCCATGTGAGGACATAGTGAGAAGGTGTCTGTGTCTGCAGGCGAAGAAGAGACCCATAACCAGCCCTGAACCAAGCCGGCACACTGATCTCAAACTTCCAGCCTCCAGAACTGTGAGAAAATAAATGATTGTTATTGAAGCCACCCCATCTGGTGTTTTGCTTTGTAGCCTTGCTGACTCCGACACTAAGTGTGCTGGAGAAAACCCAAGTTGAATAAAGGGATGGAGAGAGATCAAGAGAGGCGGTTAGGGAGACACTCTGAGGAGGGACATTGATCAGAGAGCCCAGTGAAGCTCACATGAATGGCAACACTCAGGCATGGCAGGGTTTGTCTTTAGAAGCAAATGGGATTGCTGTTTTATCCGCGTATTTTTGAAAAATAGGCTGTTCTCTTGCAGAGAGGAAATGTGTAACTGGTGATCGCCTAGCTGTGTGAGCTTGGGCACATCCCTTAAATCTCATGTCCCAGTTCGCTCAGCTGTGAAATGGGATAATAATCATCGTTACCTTGTTAGGTTATTGGGAGGTTTAAATGAGTTAACATATGTAAAGTGCATGGACCCATGCCTGAAACACAGTCAGTGCTCAATAAATAGTGCTATTATTATTTCTACCAATACAACTACTATCTCTACTATTACAACAACTGCTACTACTATTACTATTGGAAAGCCACAGGCAGAATATTAGAAAAGAAATTTCAGCAATGGCATCTTTCAATTAAATCTTCTCTGAGCATCCTGGGCCTCACTACCTCTGGGAAAATAACTTTGCTTCTTTCTCTCCCCCAGTTCCATCAGAGGAGCCAAACCAATGATTAAGCTCGCGTGTTGTGAATTGCAAAGTCATCTGAATGATTTCAAAGCCATCAGTGACAAGGGCTTTCTCCTGATGGATCTTCCTGCCTATTGAACTAGAACACTCATGGAAACATGTTCGGACTCCCTCACTCTATGTAGGTCAGATTACAAGTAAAATATCCTTTCTGGTACCAAAAACTCTTATCAAGATGAAGAATTTTCCTCTAGTTTCCCTGGGGAAGCACAAAAAAAGTAGATGAAAAAAAAAAAAAAAACCCCACAAGACATAGAGTAGCAGGAGTGAAGGAGAAAAATTGAAAAGAAAGAGATAAATAGGGGGGAACTTTAAGGACCATTAGTAATTTACTGTGGTCTCCAATGTTGGCACAAGCAATCAAAATGGACCTGGAGAAGGGGACTATATGGGCAGACATTGTCTATTTTGATCTGTACTTGCCTCATGTTGGTAGATCTTTAAAGAAGTTACTTGTACAAAGTTTATTTGAGTGCATTAAAATGAGTAAATAATATTGAAACACGTTTTCACCCAGGCTATACTTTTATGGATGCAATTTTACAATTACTTAAAGTGAAGTGAAATTGTTTTGAACCTGCCAGTCTGTAAGTTTCCTAAGGGCGGAAGCTATGCATGTTTTATTTTGAGTATTCTCGCCTTCTCAATGCCTGGTAAAAATGGGTTCATGTATGGTCAATAGCTGCTTATCTAACAGTTATCTGGCAGCTTCTTGCATGTTTTCTTCAAAAGGACTCCAAATTTACTACTTCCCATAGACTTTTACTTTTTTCCTCCCATTCTTCCAGAAATTTTTTTCAACGTGTCATCAGAATTGCACACACCACAGCATTGCCCATCAAACAGACCTATTACTCATAAATGCTGATGTTATTTCTACATGATAACATAGAGTTGTCCTCCTTCATTTTGGTACAATTTTATGGAAACCAGGTGGTCTACGCATCATTTTATTTTGCTTTTGGGAGGAAAATTTGATGTTTGGCACTAGGTATGACTATACAAAATCTTCCTCACTAATGTGATTACATTGTGAGTCAAATGAAGGCTTGAAGGGGGAAAAAGGATGATTTTAAAAGTGAGGTCCTTTAGCAAGACTATTTGTGCAGTAGCTATCTTTCCCCTCTGTAGCTATGAAATTAAGTGGGAGAGGAGGTGGTAAAAAAGAACCAGAAATTAGAAAGTTTTAAGGCAAGCGTGTGCAAATTAGAACTGCAGTAGAATGTGTTGATTTCTAATTTGAGGCAATTTCCCTAGAGACAACAGAGGCGTTTTGAAAAGACCATAGGATTTCTCATCAGAAGCTATGCATTCATTTTCTGCTACTGCTGCATACTAGTGGTTTTGCCTTCAACAGTCATTTGACCTTGAACAGCCCCTTGGCCTGTCAGAAACACAATGTCCTTGTGTGTAAGATGAAAACAGCAATATCTGCATCCCACAGGGATGATGAAGATGCTATGGATGGGTGCTTTATGAACAATCAACCAATATTTAAATACCTTTTCCAGGATTCATGTCTATGTTTCTTTTTCTTGCCTTTCCCATTTTCTAAAATCTCCAAGACAATGTTATTATTTCTTCACACACACATCCTCCATTTCTACCTTCTACCCACTCCTGTTGTTTATCTTTTCATTCATTTTTATTCAAGTGGCTGCTAAGGGCTACTCTGCAAGGTGCATGAACACACTCTCCACAGGCTATCCCCAAATCAGGACAAGTCAGCTCAGATGAGGCTTACTTTTGCTGAACTTCAGATGCTTTTCTAATTTTCCTTACACTTCTCTCCTATTTTTTGAAGTTTAGAGGAAGAAAACTGCCTGGATGCTAAGTGTTGAAGGAATCAGACAGAGCTTGTTACAAACAATCTGGGTTTCTAAGTAAAAAGCAACATGAAATCCTTTCACCCACATTCAGATAGGTTTCTTGTGTTTCTTGAAGAGCAGTCATGGGACTAGCTAACAACCAGGGGTATCAGTGGAAAATGCTTTCCTTCCTCTGACAAGAACATGCAGGAAAAGTCTTAATGGGACATTGCAGTTGTTTTGCAAAAAAAAAAAATGAAAGAAAAATCATTCTATGGGCTTGTTCCGTTTGACATAGTAGCGCTCAACTCCCAATATATATCTATGTATCTTATTCAGGATACTAAATGAACATTAAAATATTGTTTGCGTTTAAGGTCTCAGCGAGAGATGACTTCTCATAACCTGGTTTGGGTTTATAGGAGTTTATAAAATATGCCAAGAACGTCTAAGCTTTCATTCCCATGTATTGAATCTAGTTTATAGCAAGGGAAGTATAATAAATGAAAATTAGGTTCAGGCATGTTGATTCATGCCTGTAATCCCAGCACTTTGGGAGGACGAGGTGGGCAGATCACTTGAAATCAAGAGTTTGAGACCAGTCTGGCCAACATGATGAAACCCCGTCTCTACTAAAATTACAAAAACTAACCGGGCATGGTGGTGGGTGCCTGTAGTCCCAGCTACTTGGGAGGCTAAGGCAGGAGAATCGCTTGAACCGGGGAGGCAGAGGTTGCAGTGAGCATTGATCATGCCACTGCACTCCAGCCTTAGTGACAGAGCGAGACTCCATCTCAACAACGACAACAACAAAAAAAAAAAAAAAAAAGGAAGGAAGGAAGGAAGAAAGAAAGAAAAGAAAGAAAGAAAATTATGTTTTGACAAAAACACAAATTCTAAGAGGAAGATTACAAGATTACTCGCTAAGTTAGTTAGTGATGCCAAAAAAAAGTAACTCCATTTTGAATCAATTATGGCTTGCTTATTTATTTAAAATATCTCACTTTTAAAGTGAAGACATCTAATTATACACTTACATTGAATAAATAAAGACTGTCTATTTCATTTACTAAGTTTATGGATTATACCTAATTTATTTATCTTGTTACTTAATAGTTTTTGGATGTGTACAATTATGAAGAAATAAACTAAAATATGCCAGTATAATCATGTGTGTTAAATAAAGTTTCCTTACATTTCTAATAGTTTTTGTCTTACAGTTTTAGTTGCTATATTGTTGAGCACATGTGCATTTCAAATAATTTTAACTTCATCATTTCTATCCCATGGTATGCTACTAAATGGTTAGCAATTAGCTCTAGAGGAGGGAAGGAGGAAAGCCCTGATTTGTATCATTTCCAATTTCCACGGTGTAAATAATCACACTGTGGTCAATTTCAATATGATGTCATTGAACATGGAGTTAGGAAGAAATGTTAATAAGCTCTTACAAGCTGGTACCAGTCAACGCCCTAACACCACTGATTTTACCTTTTTTGGTGTTTAAACTTGACATTTCCCCTTGTCTAATCTTAATATTGTTACTGCTGAATTGTTTTGGTTTGGATTTGCCCTATGTCTTTGCATATTTCTTTATTCCCAATCGTTATAAATAAATTTTAAATGTTTCCCACAAATTGTATATAATGATTTGTGTGTGCATGTGTTTTGGAATGACAGGCTACTGTTTATTTAATCTGATACTGAGGAAAGATTGGTCTATTTATATATGATATAATATGGATTTTATTTTCTTTTTGTTATTTATATGTTATTAGAAAAGGCATATATGATTAAACTTTATAGTCAAAGAATTGAGATAGGAAAACCCAGTTTTATGGACATCCAAGTAAATGCAGACAATTCTCTTTATTGAAACAAACATGCTTTTATGATCTTGGATGAGTAGAACTACTGTAATTTTTTTAAATTTTGCTTTCTATGTACTTTTCACAGTGAAAGTAGATAGATTAATCTCACATTGTACTGGAGGTAATGATTTTTAAGGAGAATTTTTATTATACTAGAATTTGTTATATTTCATTTTATTTATATTTTATGTAACTTCCCCTTTTATAAACCAATGTAATATCTTAGCTGTTAGAAAAAGTGAGTAGAGAGGGAAAGAGTAGACCATGAGTGAAATGCTGAGCTTTGGCATATTTAATACTTGTTTAAATGTGATGTTTAAAGTGTTGCTACTAAATAGATCTGTTACCACTCTAATTTGAAGAATCTTCTCCCAAATAAGGCATTTTACAAGGGCTGCTAAAACCACAGCTGCCCAGCTGTGAGTGGAAGTCATTCCGCATACCTGTCCAATCCAGTTTTTTTGTTTTTTTGTTTGTTTGTTTTTTGTTTTGTTTTGTTTTGTTTTTTGAGACGGAGTCTCGCTCTGTCACCCAGGCTGGAGTGCAGTGGCGCGATCTCGGCTCACTGCAAGCTCCGCCTCCTGGGTTTACGCCATTCTCCTGCCTCAGCCTCCCGAGTAGCTGGGACTACAGGCGCCCGCCACCACGCCCGACTAATTTTTTGTATTTTTAGTGGAGACGGGGTTTCACCGTGTTAGCCAGGATCGTCTCCATCTCCTAACCTCGTGATCCACTCGCCTCGGCCTCCCGAAGTGCTGGGATTACAGGGTTGAGCCACCGCGCCCGGCCCCAATCCAGTTTTATACATGGCTGAAAACACTGCAGCCCCTGATAAATGATTGTCAGTTGACTGCTCGGCAGCTTCAAGTATGACAGTCAAGGTCCAGCAACTGTCTCAAACTAAGGCTGTCTCATACTGTGATCACGGTCCCCCAAAGTGGCCGGTAAGCAGTGGCGATGGAAAACACTTTCCTCAGCTAGACTGACTGCTGAAATCCTGTTTAATCTAATTGCCATTTTTCCTAATGGTCTTGTCATCTAAAAGAGTTGTACCCTGGTTTACAGAATGGACAGCCATCCTTACAAATCAGTGTTTTTAACAAAGCAGGCTTGATTTTCTCTAGCTATAGAGCTGCAGTGTCTTCTACTCTTTTCAAGATTATCCGAAGCTGCAGTAGATTTGTACTACTTTGTGCTGTGTCTCTTCTCAACTCAGGTCCTAGGGGTTCTTGGAGCTTTAGAAAGAGTTTCATTTCTCACCTAAGGCTAATAAAATCAAAATCATGTCTCTCTCACCCCCTGTTTAATGCCTTCCTGTATAATTCTCAAATTTGTAGACTCCAGCCAAGGGCCAATAAAGCAATTTCCCCCACATTTCATGATTTCCTGCGTATAATGCTCTTTTTTTTTCTCATTCTTTGAAAAACAACATTAACAACGATGCTTTTAGTTTGTCTCGAACTGCCTGCAAAATGCAAGAATGGAGGGAAGGACAGAGCCTGCCCAGCAAAGCTTTAGCGAAGAGAGGAGTCGACCAGCTTGGCAGCCTCTCCTTTCCCCCAGAGGTTCCATTTGAAAGCCTTCAGCAGCCTCTGGAACCCGTGTCTGTGATTCAACACTAGAACAGTCTTCACACATTTTTCTGATTCTACCTCACGAAACAGATCAAGAGGTCTTTCTAAACATGTAAATCAGTTTTGTCATTCTGCTATGAACTCTTCTGTAGTTTCTGGCTACACTTCAAAAACATCCCATCTCACCTCCAGGTCTGCAAGTTTCTTGAGCCCTGCCTACTCTTCTGATTTCCTCTCATACCACTCTCCCTCAGACTCATTACTACTTAACCCTTCAATTTTTTTTTTTAAGATGACATGCCATTCTTTAGGACCTTTGCTATTTTTCTATCTAGAATGCTGCTCTTCCCACAGAAATTCATCTGGCTGGCTCCTGCCTATCATCCTCAAGTCAGCAAAATTGCATTTCAGAAAAGCCTTCTTTGGCTGGTTGATTTAATGTAGACTCTGCCACTCTCCATTGCATCACCCAGTCTTGCTGTCTTTATAGCAGTTCTCACTGTGGGAAAACATCTTGTTCATTTATTTATCAAGTAGTTTATTTTTTGACTTCTTTCATGAGCAGAACTGTCCAGCAGAAATGCAAGCTACCTATGTGATTGTAAATTTTCTAGTAGCCACAAGTAAAAGAAACAAAACACATTTTAGTTTAATATTTTATTTCACCTAATACAATCAACAACTATCATTTTGATGTGTAATCAATATTAAATATTTTATTAATGAGATATTTTACATTCTTCTCTTTTATACAAAGTTCTTGAAATCCAACGTGAACATCACTCTTCTAGTACATCTCCACTGGGACTGGCCACGTTTCAAGTGCTCCATCACGACTCATGCTGGTAGTTACTTTTCTGGACAGTGAAGCTCTACAAGGTAACCCTTCTGTGAGCAGGGACCTTTCTGGTCTTGTTCACTGCAGCATCCCTTATGTTTATAGAAAGACTAGTGCCTGACACACAGTGGCCATTCAATAAATATTTGTTGAGTAAGAGAATAGTTCAAAGAATTTTGAGATCACAATGGAATTCTTAAGTAAAGATAGAGTATCTATCTTCATATACAATTTCAAAGGCTTTCAAAAATCTAAATAAATCAATTAATTAACTTGGGTGATGACAAGTACTGATGTAATAATGTCAGTATGAATTTGGCAGGAAGGTCCCAGTCTTTTGTATCCTTCACAATCTCCTGGATATTGCCCAGCTCCTCTTTGGCACCTACTGAGCCCTTACATGCAATGCCCTCTCCCTGCTCATCTCACTAGAGCCTTCTCATCCCAGCTCAAATTCTCACTACAATGAGAAGTAGGCCTCCTCCAGACATACTTGGACACACCTTCACTTGAGATCCCACTGCACTATGGATAGTGATATATTATGGCATTATACCTGTTTTCTTAAAATAGAGGTGTCCTATTTCTTTGCCTTGATTTCTGAAAGGAGACCTCTGATACCGCTCTTGGACTGGTAATAACACTAGAGCATCACTTTAGACTTCTTCATGGGAAGACATAATTAATTTACTTGACTAGGAAGACGGAAAAGGTCTGATGTCCACTGGTCTCTGTGTGTCAACTGGGTGTAATTAATTTATCTCAACTGTCCTTACCTCAGGGAGAAAGGAGTGTCACTGACTCCACAGAGCCTTTAACATGTGATACATTGGAGATAAAATGCTAAACATACAAAAGCATCCGATAAAAATAAAAATATCTTTATTGTTGAAAAATCTGTATTGGACATTGTAAGTAAACAGTTAGCATCAGGTCTGAGCTAACCCAGGCCTACCCTGAAGAACCGTCTCAGAGTTGCCTTCTCATAGTACTCATAGTTTAGAAGCTACAGAGTTAAGATGAACACAGCACGCTGTGTCTGCCTTGTTGCCGGTGGCACTGCACATGGGTAGGGGAGCTGCAGGGTAGCATAGAGGCCTGGGCTTCTAAACCAGAACAGTTTTGAAAGACTAGTTGGAAACTGAGGACAGAGTCTCCGTGGTAAAGTGACCTCTAGGTGTTTAGTTCTTGTCCATGGTGGCTGCACACACTCTATGAGGAAGCAATGGAAGCTGTGTATCTGGGTGGGTTCTGGCTCATCTGATGATAAGAAGATGCTTCAACTGCTGTGTCTGTTGTCCTGTATCCTTCCATAAAGCTATAGAACTGTAGTATTAGGCTAAAGCTTACTGTGTCTTCTGAGTTAAACAACTTGAACTGTACTTAACTGATACTTTAACAACCACTGTATCAGGACAGAGACCTGCAGCCAAGATCAGGCTTTCTAATTATTCCCCTCATCTTGGTCCTGAGAATCAGCAGCTGGGAGGAAACTGCTCATGGAGGACACTTACTCAATTGTTCTGCAATTAATTGAGGCTTCCCTTTCTCCCATCTTCCCTCTGGGGAAAGCTGGTGATGGGAATAAGAAATGACAGAACAAGATTGCCTGTGCTCATGGCTTCTAAGCACACCTTTACCCCACTGGAAGGCTTGAACAAAGGGATGTCATATTCTTGCCACTTGCCAGTTAAAACAATCAATTCCTCATGTATAGAAGTGACTCAGGGTAGAAAGAATTTGTGTTTCTCTGTTACAAATTCAAAGAATAAGGAACATGGGTCTGCTCACATTTTGTAAGCATGATTCTCTCTCCAGTGCAATACTCACTCCTTCAAGTTTGGGCCTTTGTTCACCTCTATATCCCCAGCCAAGAACTTGAGCAATAATTTCAATAAATACACAAATTTAAAGTGAATGACCATTCAATCATCAGCCCTTATTAAGTTTTACTTCACCAAAATTTACAGTAGAAGCTATGCAAAGATTATATGCGTGAGATTTGTGTTGCTTCTTTCTTCTGAAGATCTCCAAGTTGTGTACATGAAAAACGTTTATGCAAAATTAATCTCATTCATGTTCTTGCTAATCTGCAAGTCGGAACTATCATCAGTGTTGGAAAATTGAGAACATTTTGAATAAATGTTCCAAGAACCAACGAGGTTATTTCAATTTTTGCAATTTCACACAAAAGCCAAGTGTTTTGGGAATCATAAAGATCAGTTTCTGTAAACCTGTATAGCTCTTAACACAGCAGCCAATTCCAAGCAAGGGAGTAGAGGATGGGAAAATAGAAAATAGAAAAGACTGCTTTTTTTAATAGAAAAAGGGAAAATATCCACATAAAGAAACGCTACTATCAAATCGGTGCCAAATAGGAATATACAATACAGAAATTATTTGAATAATCTGACTAATAGGATAACTAAGAGCTCTTCCTGACACACTGTGAACAGTTACCACTGAACAGGAATGGTCTATAGGGATGTCACAGATGTCACAGGAGAGGATTGATAGAGTTGAGTCTAAGGAAATACACAAAAACATCTAGACTGTTACTCAAGCCAAAACTTTGGGGATATGATGAATTTTCAGTCCAGATTTAAGGTAAATTATCTGATTTGAACTTTGAACTTACGATCAGATAAAAAATTTTGATCGCCTCTGTGGTCCTTTTTTTGCCAAGACAGGCCCAATGAACACAAGATAAAAAAGCAAGGTAAGCAATAGTAGTTAAGACTCGTTAAATATTAGCCTGACTTAATTAATTAAAGCTAGATAGTGATCCTGTGAAAAGGATAAAGCATGAGTCAATAAGCAGAAGTAGTCTATGAGCCAGAATCTCTTCATGCACTCAACTAAGTTTGTGGAAAGCAAGAATGATTTCAGGACCCTAAAGAAGTATTCCGTTGCAGTAGCCTGCAAGTGTTAAACATTGTTGCATTGTAGAAATGTGTCTTCATCTGATCACATACTAAAATTAATCTTCAGTCATCTTCAGGATTATAATGCACATGATTTACTTTCAAGTTCAACTGTACAACATCTTGCTGATTAATTAAACCATTCAATGTCTGTTTACACATTTCACAATTTTGTCTAATCCTCACTCAATTTTACTGCCCAGCAGGAGGATGCTAATTTAGAAACAGAAAATACTCATCAAGAAAATATAATTTAGAAAGAGAAGACCAGGGACAGAAGAATCAGTTCAGGTCAGGGCTAGTTCAGGTCTAATTCTGAGAGATGATGCTGGGTGCTCGGGAGGAGCATTAGAGAAAGCATGGGCAGCTGGGTGTCCAAACAGCTCAACCAAGATTTGATCTCCACAAAATGCCCTCCATTGTTTTATTTGAAATAGTGTGGCTGAAAAATAATATCATAAAAGCTCCCATTAAAATGTGCATATGAAAAACACATTAAAATAAAAAATTGGCTCTTGGAATTATCTCTGCCATTTCCACTTGTATTAAGACAGTTAATTGAGGTCATATTGTATTTGTTAACTTATTATTTTCAGATAATTGTTTACAGAGATTAGGAGAAACTATATACTTAATAGAAAATATAAATGCTTGCCTGATAGCAGAGGGTTGGTGGAGAGAAAAGTAACAAAACAAATAGAAAAAAGAAAAAAGATGGCTCAAATAAAATACTTAGTAAAAATGATTTGAGGCCAAGTTAAAAAAAAATCTGGTGAATGCTTTTTAAAGATCTAAAGCAGTTTCAAAACCTAAGAGAAAAGAGAGAGAAAAAAAGATCTAGAAATAGAGCAAAATGGAACTAGAAAAATACTGGCTTGAAAATGTGAAACTATAAATCTAAAATTAAAACTTCCAGATATATGTTATAGAATTTTTTTTTTCCTTTTTGTAAGGAGCTAAGGATTTGGGAGTGAGGGGGTAATCAGACTGTAAGCAAAGCTAAAGATGACTAAAAAGAAATGTGAGGGTATAAAACATACATTTTTTTTTCATTTTGGTAATGCTTTATTAAATGTTCCAAAGTAATCACCTAGAGAAAGCAGATCCTTATTTTCAGGAGGTATCTACGCCTCAAGAGTCTGGGGGTGCTCTTTAAGATTTGTCCCGTGAGTCTGCTGCAGGGCATTGTTCTATGCATGGTGCTTTAATCTGGGGCTCACTCAGAACTCCTATCACTGCTTATGGAGCTGGGGGAGCTGCAGATCAGCAGGTACTGGCAAACCTCAGCAAGAGTCCTTTTAAGAGCCAAAAAATATTGGCCCGACCCCATCGTATGTCCTTTATATACAACTCGGGGAACAAAACACTCATAGGGATTCTGGGAACAAAACAGTATGAACATTGCATCTCATGAGCCCTAGTAGATACAACACTGAGTAACACTGTGAGGTAAAAGTAAGTTATATCCATTAGAGGACTGGCAGGTAGGCCTCCTTCCAAGGGCCAATTCTGATTCATTCATGGCGTCTGTCTGGAGCACTTCTTTGGGAATGATTCCTAGGCTAAGTCTCAAATCAAAGGCAAAAAACACTGGAAAAAATAAATTGATAGTGCAGGGGTAATAGAAGTCACTCTTAACACATATTTGTCACTCCTGAGAAAAAGAGTATCTAGAGAGATTTACTTGTGTTGTTCATGGAATAACCCAAAAGTAATTGTAGTGAGATTAAGCATATAGTCCCAGAAAGACATCATATACCTATCTAAACACACACACACACATACATATGCACACACACTTGTAACAAGGGATACAGGATACAGTCACAGGCAAACACTTTTTTTTTTGAAAAATAGCACATATTAGAATAGACACTTTTTTAGTTTATTTAAAAATTGGTTCCTTAATAATCAACTGCTGGTAGATTAGATTTTTCTGCATTAAAAAAAAAAATAGCTTAGGGAAGAAATCCATTTGTATATATACCCAATTATGTAAATTACTTAACATTTACACAATTATGTGAATTACTTCCTTACTCTCTTCACAATTAATTATCTCTGCAGCCAGCTGTGTGGGGGGCTGGCAGCTCCTGTTATATCACAGCTGTTTTTCCCACATTTCAGCAGCACTCTTTTCCGGTTTGTCAGCGATCCCAGAAAGAAAAGTAACTCTCATTACAAGAAATCTTGAGGTTCTGGTTAACCACAAAGAACTAATGACCTCATTCTGACGCACATTCCATTGAAAAAGCATAAAAAATCATTAGTGAGACCTACAAACACGTTGTCAGTGCCTATGTTAAGGCATTTTAAAGCCCTTCACAAAATCACTACTCTAATCTAATTATACAATGATCCCTTACTGCTCAATTTTTTACTAGTCTATTTAAGTAGGTTTTTATTTGTTATTTGCATTTCCCATATTACTTAAAAAGCAGTAGGGCAAAAGAGGTCATGGATAAACCTGGCATCACACATACCTAACGGACGCATATGCAATTGTAATTCACCTTCTTTCTTTAAAATACCCTAGGAAAGGTAGTTTTTGTTTTTAATTTTAAAAAATCTCCTTTAGCATTGTTTCTTCTTAAAATCCTGAGGTAAGAAGACATATGACTGAAATGCTCAGTGTCACACTGTTACTGCATGCTTGTCCCTATTTAGTTACCAGACAAGTACACTGTTTACAAGTACAGCAGGCCTTAGTAGAAACATCAATATGGGATGTGCTCATATTGGCAAGAAGTGCATAAGAGCACTGACAGGCCTTTGTGTATTTGAGTTTAATGACAAGCTGACAGATAGCATCATTTTCACCTGTAATTGGACAACAAAAGGACCAGAAGAAAGACAGACTCCTTTGCTAGTGTTTCAGAACTTCATTTGTTAGCTACCTCACTCTTTACCATTAAGGATATGAGGATTAATACTTCTTGAGTTTTTTCTAATGTCTACATTATTTTTAAAACTAAACTACAGAAACATAAAATTCAAAAGGCTGAAAAAGAAGGCTTAATTTTCACAATCAGTAATTTCTAAAATAATCTACAAATCAACCATGGAAAAATAAATGTATTCATTCCAAACTAATCTTTCAATCACCATCCAAGAAAATAATGTCTGCCATTTTAGTAGGAGACATTAAGGGAAGATTAACAGGTAAAGATTACTTTCAATGAGATATCTTTGTCATTGTCATCATCATCTTCAGGTAGCCTTTACCAAATATCTTTCTGTATATTTCATTAATAGCCAGCTGCTGCTCTGGGCTTTAACAAGTTAGAATATTCCACACTGACAGAGAGATAAAGAACGTGTAGAGAATTGAAAAACATCAAATATATGGATCAAAAAGTTAAAGTGCACATTCTCATTTTATGAGTAAGAAAGTATTGCAAGGCCGGCGCGGTGGCTCAAGCCTGTAATCCCAGCACTTTGGGAGGCCGAGACGGGCGGATCACGAGGTCAGGAGATCGAGACCATCCTGGCTAACACAGTGAAACCCCGTCTCTACTAAAAATACAAAAAAAACTAGCCGGGCAAGGTGGCGGGCGCCTGTAGTCCCAGCTACTCGGGAGGCTGAGGCAGGAGAATGGCGTAAACCCGGGAGGCGGAGCTTGCAGTGAGCTGAGATCCGGCCACTGCACTCCAGTCCGGGCGACAGAGCGAGACTCCGCCTCAAAAAAAAAAAAAAAAAAAAAAAAAAAAAAAAAAAAAAAAAAAAAGAAAGTATTGCAAAATGGGGAGCCATGAGAACTGTTATTTTAATGGGTTTAGGTTTCAGTTAAACAGTTTTTCTTTTCTAACTATAGAGATTTTAAAAATAGCTTAGTAATCCTTCAAAATAAAATTGTGTTCACCTATCATTTCCATGGTTAAGAAACTATCCCTGTAGCGCAATTTGGTTAGGGCACAGATAGCAAGAAGCTGTAAATGTGCTAAAAGGGCTTTTCTTTTGGGACAGTAATGGTTTGACTAGAAGTCTCAACATATTAAAAATTGAAGGTTTTATAACTTGCTTAAAGAAGAAGAAAGAATAGTTTCTGAAATGGAATAAGAAAAGGTCAGAAACAAAAACAATCTAGTTTTTAAGAGATTGGTTTAGAAGAGGCATATTATTTAGAAATTATTGTTGCCTGACAAGAAAACACTAGAATAGAAAAATAGCACTTTTTGGCTTATGGGAGGAAAGCTCACAGGGCCATTAAAATTGAAAATTTAGTATGTGCAGATAGAATGGTCAAGATGAGGCCAGACTTGCTTCCACAGAGGTCATAAGTTATTCTCAAAAAAACAACAAACAAACAAACAAAAAAACTGGTCAAATAAGATGAACAATATCACTGATTTCCAAGCTTGGTGGCCAAGAACAAGATTCTTTGAAAGAATGGGTTATTTTTAATAATAATAACAACAATGGTAGTTTGTAGTAAATGTTTCAAATGCATCAGGCTCCATGCCAGGAGTTTTACATGCACTATCTCCTGTAATCACTGCAGCAATCTGATGTAGTGGTAGACTCATAAACATTACAATCCCCTTTTAAATATGGGAAAACTGAGGCTTAGTGAGGTTATATAGCTTGACTTTGGTTACATTCTAAGTTTCAGAGAGAGAAGTTGAACTCATCTTTGATTCTATAGCTCTTGGATCTGTTCTAGTTACTGTTCCACATTCTCTGAGCTATCTACTGCCTTAAAATGAAAGTAAAATCTTACGAAGCACTTGCAAAATGCAGTGCAGGAAGAAAGCACAGGTTGCCTAGTAGTTAGTCTCAAGAGAAGTATGATCCCAGTAGAGTTGATGTAGTACAGTAAACTGTAAAATATATCAGATAAAAAGAAGAGCTTTGACTCTGAAGCCTTTGACTCAGCAACATAAGTCAGCACTGGAAAGGGCACTACGAGACAAGCCAGAGATGAATGAGAAACAAAAAACATGGGCATAGCAGAATGGCAGCAATTCATATAGAAAGACATATCTATCTGAATTTCAACTTAAGTAAACACTGGGGTAGCCCAAAGAGTGATGGTAGCCTACCTATTCTGAAATTTTACTGCTAGAAAAGACCATTGGTCTGGCAAGGAAAAGTGTGGGATCGAAAACTCAAATGGCATTAGGCAGTTCAAACACAAAGCCTGAGGTCTGCTCTGGCCATTTGTGGCTTTTGCTCAGATAGAAATTCCTGAACTCGCATAGACTCAAAGCAATGTGGTTTAGTGCCTTGGTGAGGATTACTTTTGTTTGATTCTGCCAGACCTCTAATTCACTAATCTCATTGTCCTAAGTTCCATGTGGAAACTCAGGTACAGAGTGGATTTCTTAGGAAGATGTTGGGATCATGGAAGAGAGAAATCGGAAAATGAGTCATGATTAAAATGCTCTTTTTTAGAAAGCTATTTTATGACACCAGACTGCAAGAATCAAAAGTACATTAGGATGTCAGCAGCAACATTTACACACTGCCTAAACCAGCAATGGCCACTCTTTTCATAATCATGAATCCCCATTGCTTCTACAGAACATGTTTAGACAATATATGTAGGATATATATGTGTAACTCAGTAGATTGGAAACATTGTAACAATGATTCCTAAAATTAGAGTATTACAAAACAGCCCTGAGATATCAAAAGCCTAAACATTTATGTAAAGGTGACTTCTAATCTCATTTTTAAAGTTTGGTACTTTCAATTACTGTGAAGGAAATATGGATTGACTATCAAGGGACTTCCATCACTAACTAATATTGGACAAAGATCATCTCGCTTCTCTGTGTGTCTATGTCTTCACTTTTAAAGTGAAAAACAAACACTTTTAAAGTGAAAAACAGATGAAAATGGGTCCGTTCACTTGAAGCAGAGATGGGGGCCAGAAGGAACGTAAGGATGAGGTAGAGGGTTGGGGGAAATGGAGAAGTCAGTAAAGGATTGACAAGTAGAAGCATTAGCGGGAGTGACACAGTTAAACTGGGAAACAAACAGGACATGGCAACTGGAAGGCAGGCTGTCTGAACTAGGGATTTTGGAAGCAGACTGGTGTTGCATCTTATGGACAGATGGCAAGGGCCAGAGTATACTGGCATCTGTGGTGCAGAGAAGACAATTTGTATGAAGGGCTCAGGAAATCACGTGGCTCTGGTGATGAATGGGTTGATATATGGAATTAATTAAGTTGGAAAGAGTGACTGGCCTGATGCAGAAGATTCTGGAAAGGCAGTGAGTGACAGCACAAGGAGGGAGAAATTGGGGTCAACTTAGCACCAGCCCCAGCAAGGAGAGGGAAAAAAATTGGAAATGACAATGGAGGAAAAAGCAGGCTGTGACTCAGTCCCCCAACCCTGAGGTGAGTGGATTTGAAAGAGTCAAAAGTAATCACTTGGAGATCCAGAGGGGAACAGGTGATGTCAGTTAAGTCAATTTCAAATAATTTTCAAATTTCAAATAAGAAAACTCAGAAAGAACTTTCTGAGAAGCCATTGGGTTTACTGAGTTTAAAGAAGAAATTATTTCTGGAATTACTGAACGGTAGCCGTATTTCTCCTCCAGGCATTATCCAGTATCAACAAGTTTGAGATTTACAGTTGGCTCAGATTTCATTGGTCAGTTAGGGTGGTGGTGTGTGTGCTATGTGCAGTGTGTTGCAGGCAGTGTGAAAGGGGTGTAAGAGAGAAGGTCAGATTTGGTCTCCTGAAAAATCGCTTACAGGATTATAAAAACCACTATACTCAAGCATCACATATAGGTATTCAAAATGCGTATGATAAATATAGATAACTTGATTTTTCTCTTTTGTGTTCAGTTGATATGCTAAGGCAATAATTTCAGTCAAGAGAAACACACAACAGAGCTCTAAGTAAGCAGGTCTGAAATAATGTTATGTCAGTTATTAACTAGCAAGAAACCAGCAAATGTTTATAATTGGAAGAAAAAAAATCAATAGTTTTTTATGACAAAGTTCAGCATCGAAATGATCTGGAGACTGCCCTACAGAATTAAAGGCTCATAATACCAAGTTGCATTTCTCTGAAGTAACCAAATACAAATGCAGTCTCCTTCTGCCACTTCTCCCTGTCTAAGCAAATCCACCCACTGCAAAAGGAACTAAAGGAACAAGGAAACTACACCATAAGTGCCAAAAATGACGACTTTATTGAACACCTATTGTACTTACTTTGCTTTATTGTCCACAGCTAATGCCATGCTCCCCCCACTCCCACCTCCCATTTTACCCATAGACAGAGCGAGGCACTGTAGGAAGGGAACATGCTTTGGTACAAACTGTTAGATAATATAATCAGCTGGACAGTATTGACATCTTTACATACATAAAATAATGATCATAGTTCCATTAGAATAACCACATTAGCATAAGATTTAAAATGAGATAATTGTACAGGGAGCCATTTAAAATGGAATGATTATATTTTAATTTTACATCTGATTGTGCAAAGTTGTAAATGGAATCCAGAGGCTCTGTGGAGTAGAGAAGAAAATGAATTCACCAACCCGTGAATAATTATCCTTTGTAAACTCCAAATTCAAAGGCTAAATATTCATTTACTATGCTTCATGCTCTTTGATCGTACTCTTTAGGCAAAGAAAGTGTTGACTGAGCATTGTTCCCTAGTAAGGCTTGTGAAAATCAAATACATTTCTGAACGGTAAATACAGTTTCATAGGTTAATAGTCACTAATAGCTTGTAATTAATGAGTAGCCCATTAGGTAAATAGACCACATTGAAATTTCAGCTGAAGCTTCATATTTGAAGGGTTCTCCTTTCAATTATTCTGAAGGCCATGAAGTCTGTGTCCCCAGATTTTTTGGGAATTTGCTTGCACATTTTACCATCTAACATCTCAAAACTCTCTTCCAGTTGCTACTTCCTCCCTCCCCATTAAAACCTGCTTTCAGGAAAGGATCTAAAAATATAATACACAATCAGATGGTCCTTGAATTTTAAATGGTACAACAAGTTTTGTACCAGTGAATAGAGCAATGCAATTTAGTTGAAAGACATAGGGGTGATTTTGGAGAAAGAAAGAGGAAGCCATATTGGCCTAGGTTTGAGTACTTGATTTGTTATTTCCTGGATACATATTCTTGAGAAATGACTCACTCTTTCTGATCTTTAATGTCCTTATTTACAAAATGAAGATAATCAATCCCAGGACAACCCTAGCTTCTGTGGAACTTTGTGCTTAACAGAAAAGGCTTTCCCTCCAGGTAGACTCATCTTCTTGAGTTCATAGATCATCAAGAGGAATGCCACCTGGATTTGAGCCCTATCATCCCTCAGGCAAATGCCTTTATTCAGTGCACAAACAGCACTAGAATACATGGCAGCCTGATGACAGTTACCTTGCTGGGCTGTTACCATCGTGAAAGGAAATGGTATATGTGAACATGCCTTCTTGCAGGGCCTACGGCCCAGCCGTTACTAACTTTTTCAAAGCTATTTTCTTATAGTTCTTTCATCTTGTATTTCATAATCATACACACCTGCATACATATACACCACTTAATAAGTTGGATGATACATAAATAATAATAAATTTATATTAATAAGTAATTCATAATAATAAATGTACTTGAAACAAGGCATGAAGCAAGGTGACTACCTTTCTCAGGGTAGGTGCCCACAGAGGCAAGTTGCTTATCACTTACAGAAAGGCCAAGTGTGATTATCTGGTGGAGTCAGTTTATGGTCAAGGTTAGGTGCTTCTGCTCAGAGTAGATGGTCCCGGGCTCGAAATGTATGTGGGTGACTTCTTCTAGAAACTATTCCGTAACTCGAAAGCAGGCTGCTACAGAATTGTATTATTAATATTATTTGGTAGTGCCCAAAAAGCTGTAGCCTGACTGCCTGGGTCATTTCCTACCTCTACCACTTTGTGTTGTGTGACCCAGGCCAGGTTGCTTATCTCTGTTTCAGATACCTCATCTATAACACATGATAAAATAAAATAAATAGGAGGAGGAAGAATAACATCTGTTGAGGCTGTTGTGAAGACTTCAGGCATTAATTTAGACAAAGGTTTAAAACAGTGCCTTACACATAGTCAATGGGAGGTATGTGTTCATCATTGTCATTATCATCATCATCACCATCACCATCTTCACCATCAGTATCATTATTACAATAGCATCAGCATCATTACAATACTTAGCACAGTATTTACTATCTATGTAACCATGTTTTAAGTGATGACCTTCTTTTCTGATATTATTATTTTCCTGACTTAACTGTATCTCTAATTTTTCTTCAATAAATATGTATTTCTTTGGAGTAAAAACAATAGAAGTTATAATAATAAAATAGTGGTTTAAATTATCTTGGTGCTAAGAAATAAATATAAAGAGATATCAGAAATAATCTCTTCTACCAAGAATGTAAATATGTCAATGGGGAGTCAGAGTATATTATAAACAAATAAATAGGCAGAGTGTAAACAGGGATTGGTTTGAAGGCTGAACTCAGCATCTCACCTTGCCCTGCAGCCATTTTGAGGCTATACTCACTACTTTGTCAGTCTTACCACTTCCAAGATCTGTCTGTCTATCTATCATCTATCTATCTATCTATCTATCTATCTATCTATCCGTCCATCTATCCATCCATCTATCTACCTATCATCTATCGTCTACATAACAGATATCTAGAGATAGGGCAAAAGAAGATAGAGATAGAGGGAGAAAGAACAGGAGAGCATGAGAGAGAGAAAGAGAAATGTTTTGCTAAGTGTTTTGTGTTGATATGGGGAAGAGAAGTCACATCCACACTAGATAGCGCCATAATAATATTCTCATCATACATCCTGGTTTTTCTTTACTTCTTTGCACTCTCAGTGGCTCCTTGGCTCTCTCATCTATCTTCCCCCTAGATTCTGTCTCAGAGGTTCATCTATCATAACGTCAAGCCATCTTGGAAAATATTCACATTTTTGCTTCTCCATGTTACGCCTCACTTCCTCTCCACCTTTCCCCAACTTCAAAACCTTTACCATTTACAGTTCTTCATCTCTCATTCAAGGCTTCCTATACCCAGGCTCATTCTAAACCCCCTTTCCCAAATTACATTCTTATTATATAAATGTGTAAACTGTCTATCCAGTCAGTCCTGGGTTTTTGTTTATTCAACACATATTTATTGAGCAACTACTACGTACTAGGCACCAGGCCAGGAACTATCTATCTAATTCTACCTCATGTCCAAGGTCTAGCCAGGTCTAACTCTCTGCCTCCTCTGGAACTGCTATGTAGCACTTAGTGTCCACAGAAGCTATTTTAGCCTTTAACCGTTTTAGTTGTTGACATTTTCCCAACTGGACTCTCCTTGCAAGAAAGAGCTATGTCATGTATGTCTAGGTGTTCAATCTGTCAGCTAGAATATATGCTCCACTAGGGTGGGAATGTGCATTGTCTGTTTTGTTGCTTTATGAAGCCAAGTGCTGGGAATGTGTTTATTACATGACTGATGCCCAGAAACATTTCCTGAAATGATAAATGAATCTCCCTCACACCTAGCAGGATGTTAAGCACATATTATGTGCTTTAAATCAACACTGAGACAATTGAATGTTTAACATTAATTATGAGATTTTCCCTAAATGTCTACAAAACTACATAATCTTTGAACAGTTCCAAAAAAGACAGTTTTTGTGCCCAAGAACACACGAACAGATTCCAGAGTTTCCATGCAGTTGTGGCAAGAATAACTAGAACACCACAGCTCCTTAAAGATGAAAGTTCACCAATATTGTCAAAAGCACAAATAATTACCAAAGCGAACTCATTCTTCTATACATTATCCACAGCTTATCAGTTGTATGCATGGGTCACCGATAGGTTCTACTTTCAAGGATTTCATTAATTGTATTACTTGGTGTTACTAGCACTGCTCAGTAATGATGACAATTTGTTGACCATTAGTAACAGTTGTTTATAATTTACACACTTTACTTAGAATGCTAGAATAATGCTATCATTTCATAATCCAGTATAGTTTGACACTTAAAAAAAAAACTAGAATCTTACAAAGAACTCAGTGTATAAAAACATAAAAGTGGAGTTGTTCTGTGGATACTGGAAGAAGGAGAGTAAAGAGAGTGCAGAGCCCCCACCTGCTTACTGCACCTACTTCACCTTCGACCAAGGCATCCCCACCTCCACGTGGCACTAAGCAGAACCCTATGGTCATGCAGAACACAGTTCAAATTACACTGGACCAGCACCAGCTGCTTACTTAACAAAGAAGAAAGGAGTGTCAAAAAGGTTAAGAGACCTGCCAAATATCTTTTAGCGCTGGGCAGGGGTGGAGCTGTAAGGGATGCCTGATCTCCAGTCCAGGGGTGTTTCCACCATGCTGTAACTGCCCCTAAATCAAGGTCATCACTGACAATAGGCATTCTTGCCTAAATTATTCCAAGCATTTCACGCCTCCAAGGAGGGGTGTCTACTTTCATCCTACCAGGCTTGTTTTGATTCCTCTCTCTACTTTCCCTTGGGTTTTGAATCTAGTTTTTAGGAAACATCAGGTTACCAACTTGTTTAACACTTTTTTCCATCACCCTTAAATTGTTCTCCTGAAACTTCCGTCATGAAGGTAGTTAGATTAGCACTTAGAGGTGTTCTAGCATACTATTTAGTGCCTATAGAGTGCTTTTCACCTCAAAGGCAACTGTCTACAGGGCAATTTTCATGGATGAAAGACGTAGGCAAACAGTCACATATGTTGGTGCATTTATAAAGCAGTTTCATTCAAAGCCCCAAGGCCTTAAATGGTACCTCAGCAAACAGATGTCTATTCTTTTTATTATTATTATACATTTACACTGACACACATCATTAGTTCTTTATTGACATCCTGTTTTATTTTTATCTGGTTTTAATGCTAGCTGTGAATGTCATCATAAAACTGTCTTCTAGAATACCTGCTGATAGGGAAGAGGAAAAGGATGAATCAAAACTCAGTACCATATGGGGGAGGAGAGCCCTCAGGATCCCTGCTGCCTGCATGGTTGAACAGCAGATGAAGCACACAGGGTGGATGTTGAGTCAGTGGAAGATGGAGCTCGCAAGGCTGTCTTGGAGAGCATCGATGCTCCCAGCTCAGCATTAAAATGCAGCCTGGTGGTCATTGGAGTTCTCAGCTCTAATGTCTGACTTTCACAGCCCTGGGGAAAACCCCACGCCTGTGACTGCTGGAGGAAATGCAATTAGGGCCTCTGAGAGAGAGAAAACCAACATTTAATTGGCTCATCCCAAGTTAACTACCAAGAGTTGGACTTCTCTCCTCCAACTCCTGCCTGGTTGATATTCCTGTTTTTGTTTTTGTTTTTTGTTTTTTGCTGTCATTTTTGTTATACTTAATTTTTTTCCTTAACATTTAATTTTGCTTTTGGAGGAAAGCTCTCAAGAAAGACACTTTCAGGACCATCCAGATTATCTAATTTCAATGACTGACTGAACTTCAAATATGTAATTTAGGCTTTCCCAAGCTGCTCGATGATATGACGCAGTGTTGCTTTTGACTGTACATTATTTTTCATATGGTGGAAGTGTAATGTGAATCATTCTAATAGCTCCTGGCATCACATCCACCTACTCTTTCTCTTTGTGCAAGTAATATTCATGCATGTGAGCAGTGTGCATCAAAGAGCATATAGGAAATCACAGTGGAACTGTGGGGATAGCATGGCTTCCACAAAAGTCATATAACTATAGCTTGCATCCATAGAAATATAGTGCCCACTACAAGGAGAGGTTATAAACTGGAGTACTCCAGTCAGGCGATATGTGTAGCTAAGTGTTAAGTTTTGTCCAGACACCTTTTAAGATGGGTATTGAAATACTGTCATTTAGAATACGATCTGAGTTCTTGTCCTGTCCTACACGAACTTGTGGCGGGGGGCTCCCCATGTGCATTATCAGGCCATCTCCCAACACTTTCCCCCTCTGAGCATCTTTTTGTTTCTAGCTCAGGCCCAGCTCATTCTACCCAGGGCCTTTCACTTACAAGTCCTCCTGCTTCAAAACCTCTTCCTCTTCCATGCTAGCTAATTATCCCCATTCAGGTCTTAGAGAAATCTCCCTGATCATCAAATCTGAAGACTTGTCCTCTACCTTCACACATGCACTGCCACACACACACACACATATCCCTTTTCACTCTCCTATCTCCCTTTGTCATTTTCATCTTGGTACAAATCACTCTCTGAAATGATCCTCTGTGCGTGTCTGTGTGTTTAATGCTTATCTTATCATCTGATTCCTTTGCTCCTCTATAAGCCTCATGAGAGGAGGGGCCTTCCCTTCCTTGTTTCTCACCGTATCACCAGCTTCTAGAGCAGTGCTGATACATGACAGGAACTCAGTGATTATCTGTTAAATGAATCATAAGTAAATGAAGACAGTATGTCTGATGCTGGCTGACCAGGGTGGTGAGGGGACAAAAGGGACTTATCTGAAAAACTACCAAAACAAAGGGAATTTGAGTCTGGGAAAGGGGAGATTTAGAGAAGCCATGATAATTATCCTAAACAATTTGAGAGATCACCACTCAGAAGAGGGTGTGGTGAGGTCAGAGGCAGGGAATCTAGGCATGTACTGTTCAGCCCCTGTTAGGGAGAACATTATGGCAAATAGAGTTCTTGAAAAGGACAGGCTTCTTGGTAACACAGTGCTTTCTGGAAATGTGAAGTATTCAGGGGAAAAGCTTGAAGTAACTATCCGGTGTAGAAGGTAATTCCATTTTGGAAATAAAAATATATGGGAATTACAGATGAGAGAAAATTGATTCTTAAAGAAAGATTACTTATTCTAATTCTTTACTCAATGGAAGAACCAAAGAGTAAAAGAGGTAAAATGTTTTGTCCCAAGGTGTACCAAACACTGTTAGCTGACTAATCCCACACCTATTCCCAAATTATTGTCTCTTACTCATTTTCAACATAGAGTGTGGGAATGCTAAAAACTAATTTCCCTAGTTTCTCTTGCACTTGGGGTGGACACTGACATAATTCTAGCCCATGATAAGTAAATGAAGGATGGTGGGGACTTTTAAGATATCTTTGCTTTCTTGAAGAAGAAACAGGGTGGCTATTGCTGTCTCTCATTCTGCTTCTTGAACTGGAAGTGAATGTGAGGGAAGGAGCTACAGTAGTCATTCATTTTGTGACCATTAGAGAAGCACTGAGATGCTGCCTTTAACATTGTACTGAACCAAGGCCAACAACTGACTCCTTTTAGACTTCCTTACTTGTTTTAAAAGACTGTCAGTGGGGTTTTCTTGCAGCCAAAAGCATTTGTGACTGACACACAGATATTACAGAAAGTGGCAAAGTTTAGATTAATTTTTTATTTTATAATGCTCAGGCAGGTAAATTTTTCATTACATATATTTACTCATTTGTTAACTATTATTAAATGCCTACTGTGTTCCAGTCACGGGGCTAGGACCTGGGGAATTTGTTGGGATCTCTGGCAATACAAAAATCTATCATGCTAGAAAGGAAACACTAGTGAAGACATGATTACAATTCAATGAGATGAGGGCTATGATGGAGGAATACACAGGGCAACAGAGAAGCCCAAGTTCCAAAGTGGGAACAGAGAGGACATCCTCAAAAATGACATCTACTTAGAGTTAAGACTTAAATAAAAAGTAGAAGTTAACCAGATGCATCTAGGCAGAAAGAGATTGTAGTGCAGAGAGCAAGGTCCACTCAAGAAGCTGCAAAGAGTTTGGCAAGACTGAAACTCTGTGTGTGTGCAGGAAGGGGACTGCAGGGAAATGACGGGGGAGGTGTCAAAAGGTGAATCTGGAGGGATAAGCAGGAGCCAGGTAAGAAAAGGGTTTCCTTTGCCAAGGTGATATGTTGGAATGGTTTCCAGGAATAGATTCTAGGAAGTTATTGAAGGTTCAAAAGTAGGGAAATGACTGATCAGATTGGCATTTCAGAGTGGTCACCCTGGCTTCCAGGTGGAACATGCACCGGTTGGGCGGGGTTGTTAGGGTGCTTCAAGACTGAAAGTCAGGGAGGTGGGTTTGGAGGCAGAGATGGTGGGATTTGAAATTTTAGAGGACATCTTCAAAATGTTAAGAAGGCAGAAGTGAATGATTTGGGGATGATCAGGTAGAGAGTCTAAGGCAGAGTCAAGGGTGACTGAAAGGATGGTACCACCTATCCAAGGTTAGGGAAACATCACACCTCCTCAAGACTTCAGTGTATTCCATGTGTAGAGTCTGTTTTCTGTTCCTAAATCTACCACCCTAGAAAAAGTACCAATGAAATAAAACATCAAGTGATTTGAGCACCAAATGGGAAACTGGGGATTCCTTAACTGGGATGCTGATTTTCATATGTTAATAATTTTCTATATGTACTTCTCTATATTTTAAATGGAATATGCATTTCCTAGAAATTTTACAATAATTTGATATTATGTAAAGATAGTTGAATAAAGTAGTCCCTGTTGCTAGTAATCATAAAGATAAATTTAATTTCCACTGGCCACATAATAATTTATCTCATTATCTTGTAGTCACAGCTTGTACACATATAATAATGTCACCAAATGTCACTTAAAATAACATTTTTCTTTTTAAATGTTAAAATACTTCTTTTCAGTTAGTTTAACAGAAACTTTTAAAACTCACATTCATATTTTCAAATATAAAGTGAGTTTCAGTAGTACCTTTGTTTCATTGCTAAACTTTAATTCTGCTTTTTTCCTTAATGATAAAATGAACATCACAATGATTACTTCTCATTTATATTCATAAATGTACCTAATGGCTACACTGGCCAAATATCTAACATAATTTCAATTTCTAGAAATCAACATTTCTAGACCACATGCTCCCCAAAGTTTTTTTAAAATGATTTCTTATATTTTTTGCTCACATTTCACTAATTGTATAAAAAATATAAAATTTATTTATTTATTTTTTACCTCAGGAAACATATGGTGTAAACGCTTAAGGAAATGTGAGTCATGTCTTTGATGAGACAACTACTGAAAAATCAGCTCCTTCTGCTACAATATAAATAGCATGATAAGCCCTATCAAAGGTCAAAATCTAATTTTAAAATATGTATTTCAAGAATTTTTATTTTAGCCATCTTGCCATGAATTAGAAATACGGTCTGTTCAGTGGCCAACTCTGACATTTTCTAGTGCACTTGCTTTTCAGTTTTTGGAGCAGGAGAGAGGAAATACATTTTGTTATATTTCAACTGAAAGATCTCTGAGATATTACAGAGCCAAAAAAAAAAAAAATCTTCTCTATCCATTCCCTACCCTACTCCCCCCAGAAAAATCCTTTCACCTCCCAAACAATTTCTAAAAATACTTTTTTCTTTTTTGTTAACTGCTCTCTTGAAACTTGAAGATGTGTCTGAAGGATTTGCTTGTCAATGTTACTTATTTCTAAACTCCCATCTGGTTCTCAAAAAGTCTTTCCTCCTCTTCCCAAGCAAACACCTCTGAAAGTTGTAATGGATTTGGCAATAGGCAAGCTGCCTATGTTTATAACTCTGAGCACACAGGTGATGCCACCTATGAAATAGCACTTGGCACCTCCAGCCATCTCTGTCTAACTGTGAGCTTCAAGTCCACTGGGTGCTTGGGAAGGAAAGCTGATTAAATACCCCATCCAGGAGGGAGCTAAATTAACAGGCAAGAGGTCAGGCTACTTGCTTGCACACTACTTGCAGTTGAGACCTGTGACAAGAATGGAATTTTGCTCCCCTCAATTTTTATATATATGAAAATTGAGGTAGAGGGAGGTTAATTGCTTTAATGCCTTCAGAATTTAAACACTAGATCTCTTGCTCATTGTTTAGTGATGAAACATATCAGAGTAGGTCTGTTATACTCACTATGCTTGGCTGAAGCTGGACTTCATTTCCACTGACTGATCGCCATGTTTGTACAGATCATGTGCAGCTAATTCCTGAGCTTGTTTTTCAACCTGTCAAACACCTGGAGTACAAAATTTGATTTCTTCAAAGAGACTGCTCAAATTCATTTGTTTTTGCAAGTACCATGAATAAGTTTTTAATTAACTATTAGTATAAGAGAATACATATTTATTGTGATGATTTTAGAACTAAGCAAAGGGACAAAGAATCTCTAACTCATCCATACTTTCTCACCCAGAGGTATCCATGGCTGACAGATGGATGTATTTACTTCTAGTCTTTTAAGATATGCATATATTTTTCTGAAACTGATACCATGTTATATAAATGCATATCCTGATTTTCCCATTTAATATTTTATGGTATGCAGTTTTCCATTTTTTAATATTTCAAATATTCTTTTCAAACAGGTATTTTAATAATTGCATAATAGAGTATGCGTAGGCCATTAAACCCAGCAGTGCATGATCTGGCCAGGTCACCACTCCAGTCTTACCCTCAGACACTGGAAATCGCTATCTTTTCATTTAGGCTTCCTTCATATATCTGGTTCTACCTACCTGGAAAATCTTTCCTTGTGGTAGGCACAATTTTAAGATGGCCCCCAAGATTCTATACTCTACATGCATGTCCTATATGATCTCCTTCTCTTACGTGTGAGCCTAATCACAAGCAGGATGAACGGTCGCTCCCACGATTAGGTTACGATGTATGGAGAAGGTGGAGGGATTTTGCTGATGTAATTAAGGATCTCAAATCAGTTGATATTTGACTTAACCAAAAATGGCAATTATTTTGGGTGGGCCTGACTGAATCAGAAGAACATCCATAAGGAGGAGCTGGGTCCTTCCTGAAGAGGAACATTCTCTTGCTGGTCTTGAAGTAAGTTGTAAGAGGATCTGCCAAAGGATGAGGTACTGCAGGCAGCCTCAAGGAGCTGAGAGCTGCCCCAGGCTGGTGATCAGCAAGAAAGTGGGAACCTCAGTCCTAAAACCACAGCAACTAAATTCTGCCAACAGTTTGAAGGAGCTTGAAAGAGGACCCTGAGCCCCAGACATGAATGCCGTTGGCAAACGCCTGAGGGCAGCCTTGTGAGACTCTGATACACACCTGACTCCTGACCCAGGGAAAATATGAGATAATGAATGTTGCTTTTAAGCCACCGAGTTCGTGGTAGTTTCTGATTCAGCAAAAGAAAACCAATGCATTCCCTCTCTCTCTTCCTCTGGTAACTTCCACTCAGCTTTCTGGTCTGAGCTTTGAGATCCCTTCCTTAAAGGATCCTTTCCTGGCCCCACCTATTTATTGTCCCAGCTCGTTTTTACTTCCTCCATAAACAGCAATGACAGATAGAATGGCAGTTGCCTATTTTCTCACCTGCATGTCTCTTGCATGATAAACAAGTATGGATACTGAGCCTCAGAGAGGTGAAGATCTATTTGTTTGCTGGCTAAAATATATTGGGACATCTCAGGAAAAAGCAACACATGTGAACACAATACAAACTTAAATTTGAGCAGATTTGCCAACACAAGATGTAGTTGGAACAAAAATATAGTAAATTTACCACAATGTGTAACATTTAATGTATTATCTGAAACTGTTCACACATCAAGGTGACTCAGAAAAACCTACTGAAGCAAATTTCATTGAATAATTCATGTGTGCATTAGCTGTGTGGATACGCAACCTGATTCATTTTGCTACCCGGCCTTGTCAGTTTTTATGTAAAAAACTGTAAAATCACTTAGAGTGAATAAAACTGCCTATTTATGGTAATTTCTCATTGTGGATTACTTCTGAAGAAAATACACAGTTCTTTTTACCGGGTTTCAAAGCCTGGTTAGCCAACAGGATCCCAGAAGCAGTTATGTGCTGGAGCTGAGTGACTCATCTGGGAGATTACAGTAGGTGAGCATGCTCTACATGCTAATTGCGTCAAGCTGAAACCATTCAGATATCAGAAATAAAAGCAAATAGAAGGGTGATATTTTAATTCTGCATTAACGATAGGGGTTAAAATAATAATGCAGCTAAAATAAATACAAAAGCCCAGTGACTCCCTGCTTTTTTTGGATGAGTAAGGGAAAAAAGTAAATTAAAAATCACTAGATTATATGCAAAACTGCCTGTTTATTTGCCTTACTGATGGTGGTACTGGACAGTCACTGAAAAGGTTAGCATTAATTGGCTTTTGATAAGGATAAATTCTGCATTTTCAGCACTGCTGGACTGATGAGCTAGAATTACAGTATTTCCTAAAACCCATCAGTTCCCTCTAATTGGGTCTGTCCAGGAGAAAAGCTGTCAGATCGGGGAAGAATTCAATAATTCTCAAGCTTTGTGTTTCATAAAAACCACCCGGGATGCTTGTGTTAATGTTCCTATTCCCCCTTTCTCATAGTAATTCTGACTCCTTAGGTTTGAGGTGGGGCCATATATATGTTTTAAATAAGCCCCCAAGATGATTATGATACAAGTAGTTTAGCTCTTACACTTTCAGAATCATTGAGTAGATCATTTAAGATATTCATCATCATTGCTTCTCAGAAGACTTGCCCCTAAGACCAGAAGATATTTGCCTGGTATCTGCTCTGCCTAAGAAAGAATCTTCAATGTGCATGGGGTCCTGTAATGCATATGAGGAGTAGAAAGCTCCGGGCCTACAGGGGCTAAGGAGGGTGCAAATGCTAAAATATCACATGGAGACTCCAGTGAATTAGAGTCACCTAAAGAAAAGCCATCATTTAATGTGCAGCATTCTTTGTAGGTGGGAATGTGAGCAGGGTGTTGCCAGATTTGCTGTTTTCGAGAGAAACAGAAAATATGAATTTTTATGTAAACTCCCTTGATTTTTTTTAAAAACACTGGATTTTAAAAATAAAATTTGTAATTGGGATAAGGGCCATGAGTTTTCAACCTCTGCCTTAATTCATCAGGATAATTCTCCATAAAATTTGAGCAATGGCAGAGCCTATTTCTTTGACAGTGGTGGCGACATGAGAACAGGAATATGAACTCCATGGGTAAGAGATGGAAGGGAATACCCAGGCACACAATGTTGCCCAAGGAAAGACAATTGAGCTGCCTTTTCATACAACTCAGTGCTGTGAGGAGGAAATGTTTTCTAGTGTTCAGAATATGAAACCTGTAAAAATTGGATTTCTTCTTCCTCTTCCTCCTTCTCTTCTGCAAAAGGTTTTCAGATCTTCATTCCCATTGTATCTCACACCTAATCACCCATGATCCTGCAGAGTAGGTCAACTCAAAGTTGAATCCACAATATTTTTAAATGCTATAAAGTAGATTTCAGTCCCTGAGTTGAATTCAGCATCATTCTTCAGGCTGGCCTAAAACTGACAGGGTCTTTGGCTGTGCAGAATGCTAAGTGTGAGGTGTACAGGGAGGGCACCAGTTCAGGTAAGGCTACATGTCAGACTGTTAGCTGTGTTCCAAGGATAACAGGAACCTTACTTTTTACCAGTCAAGTTCTTCACGAGTCATGGTATCTTTTAGAAATATTAGAAACCATCTAAACCTCCCAAATATCAAACTACTTTTCTTCCTGAAGTGTCAGTTTCTTCTGAATGTGTTCTTTGTTTTTGGAAAAAATCCTGGAGGGTACTGATAATTCCCAAATTAGGCTAACAACCAGCAAAACCTCTATAATCTGAGCCCAATAACTCCATATGGCAAATTTGACAGAAGTCTGCTCTGAAAGTCCTGCCTGAAACCATTGGCCTGAGCCAAGTTATATAAAAATCAAGGCAATGCCAATTCCTCTGCTCCAAAACCACTAATATCAAATAATATTTTGAGCTTCTTGGCACAGCTTTTTTAGTGTGAACACCATAAATACAAAAATATATCTGCTATGTTGGGCAGGAAGGTTCAAGTATTTCATTATGCCTCTTATTTCATAACATATAATTGAGATCTTAATGATTACAATGGGATATTTCTAAATCTGTTGGTGAGCATTATAAAGAGCAATTCTTTAAAAGAAAGCAAGGCTTAGCTGAACTGTGAACATGTTTTTGATGAAAATATCTGGCTAGTTTTATCCCTAAAGCTATTTTATTATTTTAAAACCTTTAAAAAATAAGAGTCACTGGTCACCTAATTGCATAAAGACCCGCTAGTGATAGATTGTGCCTTTGGGATATTTGATAGGTCAAATTACCTAATGCTTGTACTTATCTTGTTTATTGTAATTTCAAGTGAAGTTAATGCTTAAAAAAGTTAATGTAACGACAGAAGGTGTTCTGACAACTTACCTGTTTCATTGGCTTCATAGCACTCCTGTTGTTTGAGCATTATCATTGCTGGTTGCATTAAATCCATTATTTTGGTATGCCAATATTCAGTTAAAATACAAACACCCATATATTAGGACATGTCTGTTTTTCTATACGCTTTTGTAGCCACTAAGAATGATGTTCACAAGAAATTTTAATGACATAACAAAATACCTTTCTAATGCGATTAAATACAGATTACCAAACTGCACATATCTATGTATGTGTAGAAAATAAAGGAAAATATATCACAGTTTTAACAATAAATAACCTATAACAATGGTATTAAGAGTGAGTAAAGCAAATCAAAACTACAACGATATACCATTTCATACCCCTTAGGAGGGCTACTATAGGAAGTATTTTTAAAAGAAGATAATACATCCATTAGAATAGAAATATCAGTTGTAAAGCAGAAGATACACAACTGTTTAAAATCTAAAATATATTAAATTCATACCTTTTGGCAGTAGGCAGGTGGAAGAAATAAGATAAAAGACTCATTAATCATATATTTAAACATTTGGTTTAAATGGTCATCTGGAACACTAAAAAAATTAAAGTGTAGAATGCTTTTTCAAGAAACAAATAATTATTTAATAGAGATCATACTGAGTATGGGATGGTGTTGAAACTGTTTCATTTTATACGATTTTGAGTTATTGAACCATGACTTTGATAATAAAAATAAAAATTTAAAGAAACAATAAGCAACAAAGAGACATGAAGTTTTAATATTTCCAGTAAAATATAAATAACTTGTAAAGAAAAGGAGTTCATGTAGAAATGTGCTCTGTGTTCATGAAATTCATTGTTTATATCCACAGGCTCCTAGAAAATACGAGTGTCCCCTGTGAGCTGCACTCATCTCTCTTATTTATATTTTTTATTTACCTGTTTTAAAAAAATACAAAGATGAGCTTCAGTCTGATTTTTCCTAAAGGTCAAATTTCTTAAATTACCACTAGTGAGTTTTTTTTCTCCCAACATTAAGAGTAATAGAAATGAATTTATTTTCTCAATTTTCCAAATCATATATGGACAAAAGAGAGTTCACAGTTGGGTACCTGAAGTTTTCTGGCGTTTTGCCTATTATTTATTTTGTTTTGTTTTTAAGAGATCACTTCTGAAGTGTCTAATGCACAAAAATGTTTTGAAACTCTTCCGTAAATCTCAATTTTTGTTATAATTTGAAGTTGAATGACATGGAATTTTTAAAGTTAGGCTGGGTGCTATGATTTGTTGCTAAAAGCAAGTAGTATAGAAAACACAATATTTAGGCAGTGTTCTCATTGTCTAGGTTCTATGCATATGGGCAGTTGATATATTTACTTGGCAATACAAAGTCAATAAGTTGGTCATGAGACTGTAAAGAAGTTTGGAAAGAAAGAGGGGAGTAAAATATACCTCTATCCATACTAGAGATTTGCACTGATTAATGTGTTGATTAGCCAGCAGTCTGACATATCCAAACTTCCTTTGTCCCAGGAGAAATAAATCAAAAGTCAGATTATCAACTTCCTCCCTCTACTCTTTAACACGTACATACTGACACATGCACACACACACACACACACACACACACACACATACATATTCAAAAAAATAAAATTCAACTGATTTGGTCAGACACACTGAAAACTGGTTAATAGATTAGAATAATAAAATTTTTTATTTTTAAGATAGTTGCATAGAGAATAACAAAGAGGGTTATGCCAGAACCTCCAAACTTTTCTTGAGTCTATGTTTTTAACCATTATGCACATCGGGTTAGGAGTGCCCATTTGTAGAATGAGCATGGCAATAAGATTTACCACAAAGGGTTGTGATAAGAATGAAATTGAACCGGCCGGGCGCAGTGGCTCACGCCTGTAATCCCAGCACTTTGAGAGGCCAAGGCGGGCGAATCACGAGGTCAGGAGATCGAGACCATCCTGGCTAACACAGTGAAACCCCCGTCTCTACTAAAAATACAAAAAATTAGCGGGGCATGGTGGCAGGCGCCTGTAGTCCCAGCTACTTGGGAGGCTGACACAGGAGAATGGCGTGAACCCAGGAGGCGGAGTTTGCAGTGAGCAGAGATAGTGCCCCTGCACTCCAGCCTGGGTGACAGTGAGACTCCGTCTCAAAAAAAAAAAAAAAAAAAGAATAAAATTGAACCATCCAATGTGTGATTTAGCACCTTGATTTTAGGACTTGCAAGAGTCACTATTATCTGTCGTTCTTATTTCAGGTGAGAGAACAGGAAACGCAAAAGCATAGAGACATAAAAGAGCTTAGGATGTTTTGGGGAAACATTAAGAGGTCCAGCATGACCGAAATACAAAAATAGTTGGGGGAGGTGAAGGGTAATGAAAGGGATGACGCCAGAGATGTGGGTACAGATTATGTCCTCAAGTGCCTTTACCTGCAGGGTTATAACTGTGGGAGGTGTCATGTCTTTAAGGAGGCTATTTGAAGCGTTTTGAAAGGGATGACATTGGAAACAAGGACAGCAGTTATAAAGCTACCGTAGAGGTCCAATAGGAGATGAGAACTTGAATAGACTATGGCAGTGGGCATGACAGAGAATGGAAATATTCCAGAAATCTCTTTCCTTTATTTTTTTAAATATTTGTTTTGTTGTTGTTAACTGAGGCTAACAAGAAAGCCCAGATGATATTTGCCTCATGCTATTCATGGCACCTCCTATATGGTATCAAGATTGCTCAGCAGAATAGGGCAGAAGCAATGATGTGGAACTTCTGAAGTTGGGTCCTATAGTACGTTGCCACTTTCCTCTCATCCTCTTTGATCTCTCCATCCAATGTAAATCAGCAACCACATTATGAAGCCACTCATGCAGCCTGGAGAGCATTTCATTTGCAGAATAAATGAGACCTCCCTGCAACAGCCAATACCAACTTGATCATCATGTGAGTAAATCACCTTTGAAGCACATCCTCCAGCCCCAGTCAAGTCTTTATATTTCCATCACCCCAAGTGACTTCTTAACTGTAAGTTCATATGAGTGCCAAAGCCAGAACCACTCAAGAAAGATGCTTCTGAATTCTTGACCCATAGAAACTGAAAAGTTAGTTATGCTATTGTTTTAAGCCACTAAGTTTTGGAGTAGTTAATTACTCCATAACAGTAAACTTAATAGAGATTGATCTTATTTGCACATAGACCTAGAATGTTAGATTGATTCTAAGATTCCCATCTCCTCATGTCCAGACCTTGTGTGATTTCCACTTCTGAAGTGTGGATAGAATCTGTGAATATGATGAGATACCACTCCTTTGATTCTGTTTTTTTTTTTTTTTTTTTTTTCAGATATAATCAAGGTTACTAAACAGCTAGCTTTCAGTTAATAAAAAGGACTATTTTGCTGGTGGGCCAGATATAATCATATAAAACCTTTAAATCTGGGTTTCAAGGTCAGGGTCGAATGAAGTCAAAGAATCCAAGCAGTAGTAAGATTCTTCTGCTGGCTTTGAAGGAGTAAACTGCCATATTGTGAAGTGGATTATATGGTACAGAATGGCAGGTGGTCTCTAGGAACACCAGTCAGTCAGTCACAAGTGACTGAATTCTGTCAACAATCTGGATGAGCTTGAAAGAGAACCCTCAGCTCCACGTAAGGACTGCAGCCATGGCTAACACCTTGGTTTCAACCTTGAGCTAAGAACCCAGCTACTCTTTGCCCACACTTCTGAACTACAGAGGTGTGACATATAAATGGGTGTTATTTCAAGTTGCTCCATTTTTTAAATTATTTGTTAGACAGCAAAGACAACTAGTACACCTGTCTTAGACGATAAGATCTTGGACTTTGAGCTGATGCCATGATAGAATGAGACTCTTGGGGACCACAATAAAGGGAGTGCATTTTGCATGTGAGATGGAAGTAAATCACTGAGGGCCAGAATCTTCTTCACTAGTAGCCAGCCTCCAAGATGGCACCCAAAATGATCCTACTCATCCCTGGGAATTCATTCTTTTCTGTATTCCCTTCCTCTCTCTCACATTGAGTAGGGCTGACCTGTGAGAACAAAGGGATACTTTGGAAATGACACTGTGTGATTTTTGAGGCTCTATCATAAAAGACATTGCAGCTTCCACCTTAATCTCCTGTGGATCACTCATACTTTGTGAAACAGGCCACATACCATGAAGATCCTTAAGCTGCCCCATGGAGAAGACCCCCGGACAAGGAATTGAAGTCTCCCACCAACAGCTAGCACTAATGTGCCAGCCATGTGAGGGAGCCATCTTGGAAGAGAATCTTCCAGCTCTATCAAATATTCAGAAGAATGCAGTCCTGATGTATATGACTACAATATCATGACAGAGTCAGCTATAATCACCCAGCTAAGTGTCTCTTATGTACCTAAAGAAACTGTGAGCATAATAAAATTTCATTATTGTGTTAAGCTGCTAAATTTTGGGTATATGCAGCAATAGGTAACTAATTAAGAGGTGTACAGGATAGTTTCTAAAAATTGAGTCCCCTCTCTATGTAATAGTGGACAATCAGTTTGCAACAGAAAAAGAGACAGGAAAAAAAAAAGAGTCACTCAGTAGTATTTTAGGAGAGGTTTCCAGACAAGCACAGGCTAAATCTGTGGTTCTTATTCTCATAGTTAATAGATAATATGTCTCTGATCAAAAAAGTGATGGCTAAAGACAAAAGACTTTGACAACTGGACCAGATGAAAAGATTAAGAATTCTCTCCCCGGGCTCTTCTCCTTAAACACCTTGATTATCTTTAACACTCCCTTAACACTTTTCTTTATATGTCTTGTACAAAAACAGCAGCAAAATAGAAGAAAAATCCTTTCCGACCAAATAATGACAAAGTGGAAACACATGCCTCTTAGACACAATGAAAATCGTGATATGAAGGACTCCTTTGTACTGCAGAACAGTGACTATATTCTGGGAGGAGGAATTTAAATGCCACACAGAAGTGTAACTTCAACTCTGTTAATTTTTCACTGAATTTCAAGAGAAATTTAATGTTTGTAAAATTAGATTGGAAATATAGAGGCCATACAAATACACAGTTTGAGATTGAAAATAAGCAAATACGTTTAGAAGGGGGTCTTAAATGTAATTTGTCTCTGGTTATAAAAATCATAAATGCTAACTATAAAAATTTTTAAATAAAAAGTAAAGAATATACAATTTATCCATAGGTCTCATATTTAGAGCTAACTACTCTTTTTGGTTTTCTATGCATGTGTTATAAAATTGAAATATTTCTGCCATTAAAATGTTGTATTTTTCATCTAATTTAACTAGCATTAATAAAATATTTTCCCTGTGCTATTAAAATTATTATTATTATTATTATTATTTTTTTTTTTTTTGAGGCGGAGTCTCGCTCTGTCGCCCAGGCTGGAGTGCAGTGGCGCGATCTTGGCTCACTGCAAGCTCCGCCTCCCGGGTTCACACCATTCTCCTGCCTCAGCCTCCAGAGTAGCTGGGACTACAGGCGCCCGCCACCACACCCGGCTAATTTTTCGTATTTTTTTTTTAAGTAGAGACGGGGTTTCACCATGGTCTTGATCTCCTGACCTTGTGATCCGCCCGCCTCGGCCTCCCAAAGTGCTGGGATTACAGGCGTGAGCCACCGCGCCCGGCCGTAAAATTATTTTTAAGCTATATCTAACTGCTGCTTTTAACAGTTTTTAAACTATAAATGTATGCTCAATGTTAAAATCAAAGAGGCAGGGCAGAAACAGGCAAAAATTTGGGGAAGAAAACCCCTAGAATTAAACAATTAATATTCACTTTCAGTGTACCACCTTCCAATCTTAATAATATCCATGTTACACATTTGCATACATATTTGCAAAAATGACATGCTGTGTACACTGAGTTTATCTTGCTCTTTTTTGATTTCAATAAAAAATTTCAATAAAAATATCGTTTACAACATGATTTAATGGGTGCATAGTATTCTATCATATGGACATAATTTACATATTTATGAATAGTTCCCATTGTGGTACAGTTTGGTGGTTTTCTTTAATGAAAATTTTGAGCATATATCATTTCAGTTTTAGATGAATTCCTTAGGATAACTTCTCAAAAGTATAATTATTGGGTGAAAAATGTATGCATAAATTCATAGTGATAGATATAGCCAAAGAATTTCCAATAAATATTGTTGCAATTTATATATTAACCAAGAGCAATCTCCTTCACTGGGACAACAGGCTATGAGCACTTTCTCATTTTTAGAGCAATCTGATAGACTGGAGATGGCATCTTGGTTGTTTTCACTTGCATGTCTTTTATGAGTAGCAAAACTAATTTTTTCATGTTTACTTGCCATTTTTTATATGTCCACCTATTATATCTATTTAAAGTCACTATGTTTATCCTTTTATTGTCTTGTAAAAATCTGTTTATATATTAAATTTATCAACTCTTTGTCCATGCATATAGTTTTTTTCAATTTGTGACTTCCTTTTTAATTATCTTCATTCCTTAAATTTTAAAACATATATGTACTCGAATATGTCAGTATTTTCCCTAATGATTTCTTCCTTTGAAATTGTGCTTAGAGGGTGTCACCCTAAACATCCAAGATTATATAAGCATTCAGAATATTTTCCTCTGGATTTATGTGGATTCTATTTTTATAATTGGGTATTTAAACTCTGTGTTTGAACCTTATCTTGAAATAATACGTGAGATGAGAATCTAACTTTTATCCCAGTAGTGTTATTTAAAAGCAAACATATTGCACAATTAATACACAGTCACCCTATATAATAGAGACAAGTAAAAAGAAAAAGAAAGAACAAATGCCAACTCTAATGTGAGTTATTAACATTTATTCACTCTCTCTCCCACTCAGCCTCTCTCAGGTTGTCTTGCTTGAAGGTGTGTGTTGGCAGGCATGGGGGACAGCCATGTATCCCAGGCACCAAACACAGCAGCTTTACATGTTTGTATTTAATTCTCGACTGGACTTGTGAGGTAGAAATTACTCTGTTTCAAAGATGAGAAAAGAGGGACCTGGAGAAATCAGAGTGCTGGAGATTATAGAACTCAGAGCCTGGCAAATTTGAGTGTGTATATGAGTTCCTGGAAATGTTGCCAAAATGCAGGCTCTGATCCAGTAAGTCTAGAAGGGGCCTGAGATTCTCCCTTCTAAACAACTCCCTGGCAATGCTGATGCAAACAGTTTGTGGACCATACTTTGAGTAGCAAAGACAAAGATCACAATCAAATAATGGAACTTGATGTACCCCTAGGTCTGTGGACTTCTGTTTCTTTCCACACTATCATGTTTCCTCTAGCTGCTGTCAGCACGTGTACTTGTACTTTTAACAAGTTTCCATCCTAAAACAAAGTCAAGCTTTTTAAGCCTCACTTTTATTTACAAAGATACACATAATAACAAATACTTAAGAAATCTGAACGTCAAAATGAGTGATGAAATTTAGAAGGAAAACCTCAAGAGTGTATGGCGCAAAAATGTTCCAAGCATGCTCTCCAAGGGAACTTGTGAAAATCCATTACTAAAATTAATTTTTAAAACCAGAGGATTATATCCCAAAGAAAACCCAGAAGGGTAGAAATTTTCATAGTTTACATTTAATAATCTAACCATTCTCTAAATATGAAACATTCACAATTCTTGCTCGGGCCAATGCCTACTGTGAATGTTTTTGAAATGAGAACATTCTAGTCTCATAATTTCATATCCTCAACGTATTCTTAGGAGGCAGGAAGAAGAAATTACTGCCATTCAATATGAGACTAACTTTTTTTTGAAGACAAGTCTGAAAAGAAAGAGCATTTCTTCACGCAAATACATATTTTTGATTCACATAATTATATCTACCGAAGACTTACTTTGAACTCAATAAAAATGATCATTTTAAACTATGAGTCAAGTATTCTAGGATATTGCCCTTGGATTGAACAAAAATTACATATAATTCAGGCAATATTTTTTTCTGGTTTGTTCACTAAAATATGACAACTATAAGACATATAACAGCTTAGGACTAGAGAATCAAAAGAGAATTACCCTCCAAAAATGAGATGACAATCCAATGCAAAAAGTAGATTGAACATAGAGCTCATAATTCTACTTCAATACCACTATTTCCTAGTAATAGATCAGAATCATATCACTTTTAGCTGGGAAAAAACCTTAGAGATCATTTAATTCACCCCTTGCTCTTGTTAATGACTTTGCTATTGCCTTTATTTATAGAAGTAGAAGAGAAGTGGTATTTCTCTTTTGGCATTGGAATTCTACACACAGACATGGTTTTGCTCTTCCAGTTTATTGAGCCATTCTGATGTTCATACTTACAATACAGGTGAAGAGAAGACTATTATAAAGGATGATTTTAGTGGAAAAGAAAGTCAGAATTAAATGTCTCAGTAATCTATAAAAAATTATTTCTGTAGGTGCGTGTTTCTCTCATCAATGTGTACGACAGTTAAGTGCACAAATCTCCCACACATCAATGGAAAAATAAATCTTGTAGTGATGAGTGCATGAAAGATTTTTTTTCAGAATAGAGGAAAATACACAGTCATAGTTGCTGCAAGTAATTTTGTAATTGCCTTACTCTATTACCAACGTGGCATCTGCTCAATGCACTGAGACCTTTTCCTCTCATCACTGAATTTTGCATTTAATTTGCATAATGTGCCAAAGAAGGAAAATAATGGATCTGGCTGAAGTTTCAACTTAAGTAAATAATGGGGAAGCAATGCAGAAGCATACATCTCCCTAGAAATATATTAAAATACAAGGGAAGTCAACAAGGAGTCTCAACATGTTCATTTCCAAGTACTGAAACTGCATTTTTTCAAACTTTTACATGAAATCTTGAATGTTAATCCTCTTTTTAAAATATTCTTTCAAAAGCTTATATTTCAAAGCAAATGAGTATTAATCAGATTTTCTTTTTTTTTCTACAACCCACCCTCTTGGTAAAAGGCACTAGATAATGTCCTAAGCATCACAGATTTGGAAATATGAGGAATGGGATAATGAACTAACTTCAGCATTGATTACGTCACATACAAAAGTCCTAGCTGCCCATACAATCTCTTCATCATCTGCCAGATTCTAAATCTTATTCCCAAATTTAGATTCATGAAATGCCCAGCAAGTTTGCAAAATCAGCAATCAGCCGAGGGCCTACACCAAGTGGACCACCTTGGCTATGAGTGCTAAAGCTAAAGATCTACATCTGCCTTATGCCCTTAGTCAATCTGGGTTTACACATCATGCATTTGTCCAGAGAAGGGGACATCTGTAACTTGCTTGGTATGGAGAATAATATTCTATTGTTATCACTTTTGTTGTGCTTTCTGATAAATCACCTTTATCTCTTTAACTGGTTTCTGGGTGATGGACTAGCACCTTCCTAACTCCAAAGAAGTCATTTTTTATTCCTGTTTTCAAGATGCTAGCTCCCAGGATACTTCAAAGGCTCTTTTATTTTCAAAATATATGAAAAAGAATACTTGAATTTTTTCACCTCAAATTTCATCTCTGAATATCACATAGGGAGGGATTATAAATAAATTATGACTAAAATCTTCCAGATTTATTTCCCTGATGAGCAAGTTCATTCCTGAATCAATACTGATGTTTTTGTGTGAACTATCAACTACTAACTTTAGAACTAGTAACATTTTTGAAGATGAAACTGGAAGACATTTCTTAATGAGTTTGATGCACTGATAAATTTATCAGTCAGACTTTGTTACTAAGACTCATAAAATTTATGCTGAGGAACATAGGTGAGGAACAGCTAAAAAAATCTATTATCATCAAGTGAGACCTCATTAACTGGATACTCAAAATATGACAATTGAAGAAATATAAGGGAGAGAGGAAGAAATGGAGGAAAGAAGGGAGAGCAGAAGGAAGTAAGGTGGGAAAGAAGGAAGGAAGGAAGGAAGAAGGAAGGAAGGAAGGAAGGAAGGAAGGAAGGAGGGAGGGAGGGAGGAGGGAGGGAGGGGGGAGGGAGACCCATAGGCAGGCAGGAAGTAGGGAGAATGGAGGGAAGGAGGGAGAGAGGAAGGAAGGAAGGAAGGAAGAAGGAAGGAAGGAAGGAAGGAAGGAAGGAAGGAGGGAGGGAGGGAAGAGGGAATGAGTGGGGAGGCACGCAGGCAGGCAGGAAGTCAAGCAGGCAGGCGGGGTTGTTTCCATATGGGACTCTTTCTATGCAAAAACAAAATATTTCAATGATTCTGAATTTTACCTTGGCTCATGATATGAAATGGGTGCATTTCATAGATATGTGGGTACCTGAGAGGTGAATGAATGTTCCTAGACACTTGTGCAGCAGCTGAGGCTGACCTGGCATTCCTATTTGATGCTCTCATAGTTCAAGTCTCAACTACAGTGATTATTTGGAGCAAAGGGACTGGAGGGCCTAGAATTTTCCTCTATCCTACCTCTCTGTGGTAGGACACATCATCTGGCCCCAAATCCCTACTCCTTATATCTATGTATTCGTTCTGAGCCCTCCCATCAAGGGTGGGAAGACCTGCCCCACTGCTTGTCTTTGCCCTCAGTCATGGGATGTCAGTAACTGTCATGACAGAGACTTGAAAATGTGCTTTTGTATTGGGCTTGTTTTCTTCCACATCTTCCATCTCCATAAGAAGAACACACCCAGGCAAGATCATCGGTCCCAGGAGAAAGATGAGACAGAATGTGGAATGGAGATGCTCCAGCTCACATATATGTCTGAGTCTATCTGACAGTCACATAACCATCCACAGTTCAACGTAGATCAACCAAACACCAGTTGCCCCTCAGATTTGTTAAAAATAATAAATAATTTCTTGTTTTAAGCCACTGTGACAGCTAATAGATATATTTTCCTTTTGCTTTCATGGTGGAATCTAACAAAATTAGTAAATGTCTTTCAAATTAGAGAAAATGGATACCAGTCTCAAGAGGATTTCTTTGGTCTTTGTCTTTCTGCTCAGCAATTAGCAGAAATGTTGTCACTAAATTATTACAATAGTAGCTATTCACTCAGATAAAATAATAACAAGAATGAATATAAGTTTTTACAAGAGACTCTCACGGAGGAATACTATACTCTGGTTGATATTGAATAGAGGCTCCAGAACAAACACTGTGCAAGTACTGAAGCAACATGGGAATTTATGCTTTGTTGGCAAGCAATAATGGTTGCAAATTCAATCGTGTTATTCACAAAGACACTAAAAGCATCTGTTTGTTTAAATTGATAGCCATTATAATCTTTTTAAGTGTCTGTCTTTCCAAAACAACTAAGAAGTGAACATCTTTCATTTCCTAGGGAGAAACAATTCAAGCAAAATTTCAGGCTAATACCTGACAAACAAGAACCTATTTGCCAGAAATTGCCAACTAGATATTTTCTTAAAGACATGAGAGGTGCCTCTCATTTCCTCAGCTCTGCCTTTTCTGTTTCCTAAAGGACCGTTTGTTATGTTTGATGTCAAAATAGGCAGTGCAGGAATATAGAGGGTGGTTTCTAATGGTCATACTTCACCCATTCATCTGATTTCTACCATTTCCTTCTCCTGACAAGGAGTTCTTAGGCCTCCGACAGAAATCCCTGTATAGAGTGTTCAAAGGTAATTCCAAACAGTTCACAAGATAATAAGATTAGTAACCCTCCCCCAAACTGATAGGAACATGAGTCATTTGTCTTTATAAGGTAAGATTATTCCCTGATTTTTTAAAAGTATGTCTAATGATGTGTTTTTTGAAGAACAGGATAATCAATAACCAACTAAACTTTAACCAAATTTCCTAAAAATCAACTGAAATCAACTCCTTTTGTGAGTGTTAAAAGGATACAAATTTATGTTTTCACTGCTGGATAATAAAATGGTGTGATGAGCAGTACCATGGTGAGATTCTACACAAATGAGGCACTCATGAAAATGGTACTTGGAGCCCAAGGTAATCCAGGAAGATGAGCTCCTGAGTGTGGATATAAGAGCTTATCAGTTCAGTTCTTGGTTCCTAGATTTCAAGATTGATATGATCAAATTTATAAACTGGTCCTCTAAAAGTACGATGACTAATGCTAAGGATGGGTGTGCAGGGATTGTAGTTGGAAGAGGCCCACAGACTCTTGAACAGAATTTGTGAAGAATGGGATATTTGACAGGTTGAATTGGAGTTTATTGAGTTATGCATTGCTCCATTTTCATTGGAATAGTAAGAAGGTTAAAGGATAAATCAACAAGATATTAGGGAGAGCTAAAAGGACTCATTGAGTAGTGTGATTTTCCCAATGATTTGGGGATAATGGGTCACACTTCCTAAAAAATAATGGCTCTCATGGCTTTTTACTGTGAGAATGGATAGGCCAAGCAAAGATAACGAGAATCAGCTTGGGGCCCATGGAGAGGGATGCTGCGAAGTAGATGGATGCATAAACTTGAAAACTTGAGACACTGAAATAAGTCACTTGTTATTAATCTATCTTCATGAAAATGATGCCATTGGATATAATTAAGAGCACATTTTTCTTAATTGAGGAATTCTATGATGAGATAGGTAGTCTTCACCTTGTTCCACATACATGCACTGCACGGAGTGATTTTTTTCTAAATACATTATACAATAGGGAACCGTTATTTTACTTATTGAAGTTAATAGCTACTATTGTAATAATTTAGTGACAACATTTGTGCTAATTGCTGAGCAGAATATTTAAATGAATCACTTTTAAAATATATACTTGTAAGGTGAAAATAGGTTTAAATCCTAAAAGACCACATTCTAATAAAAACGCTGAAAATGAAATCTGAGAATCACATTTAACTAGCTTTTAGTGACAAAGTAAGCAGAAATAATTAGCATAAACATAATTGCAAATAAAATATAAACTGAAGGTCCTCCAAAGAACTCAAACTATAGTATTCTTTCTCATTCAATATACTACCCTACTTAATACCACATAAATTATCATTAGTTTCTGATAAATGCTAACATAACCTTGTTGTTCAAACTTTTTTTTTTCCTTCTTCTTCTTGAGACAGAGTCTCAATCTGTCACCCAGGCTGGAGTGCAATAGTGCGACCTCGGCTTATTGCAACCTCTGCCTCCTGGGTTCAAGCGATTCTCCTGACTCAGCTTCCCAAGTAGCTGTGATTACAGGCACCCAACCACCACACTCAGCTAATTTTTTTTTTTGTATTTTTACTAGAGACGGAGTTTTGCCATGTTGACCAGGCTGGTTTCGAACTCTTGACCTCTGGTGATTCACCCGCCTCAGCCTCCCAAAGTGCTGGGATTACAGGCATGAGCCACCATGCCCAGCCCGAAGTTTTGAATACAGATAAAGCAATAGGGAAGCTGTGAGTTATTTATTTTGATTAAGACAATAACCTATATTTAATTTAGCAACATTTTTAGTAGAAATTTAGGAATCAATAAGCCTAATTTTTTTTTAACCACAGCAACAATTAAATGAATCACCTAGTTTCTTTTCAACAAAGCCTAACAAAGCCTCAGCTGGAGGAGTTTCCAAGCCAGTTGTTAGCCAGTTAATAGACAAAAATGCTAAAATAGGTCATTGACATAGGTAGACTTCTACTTCTACACAACCTTCTCTGAATCTTCCCTATTCCCCCAAACTACCAGTTCAGTTCAGTAATTACATCAAGCAACCATTTGAAACAATGGGAAAACAATCAATTTGAGTGTCTCTTCCATTATATGGAGAAAAAGAGAGGAGAGGAGTAGTGTTCTACGTTTTAGAAAATTTGCATTACTGTTCTATGGTTAATTTTTTTTTTTCCCAGCTCTCATCTCACAGTGTCAGAAAATAACTTCACCCTGTGAAGACATATATCACAAAGGATTGTGTTTGGACGTTTGCATTGCCATTCCTTGGGGAGGATCATTGTTAAATATACAGATTCTCAAAATAAAGGTTGGAAAACTTTGTGGATATGGAGCCCCAAATCTGCATTTATAAAAATTCTGTTAAAGTTTTGTGAAATCAGGACTGTTTTCCCGCAGATCAGAGTCTTAAAAGAAGAAAAGCAACAGCTGGCAAAGGCCTGAGTAGGGCCAGCCTTAGGCAAATCGTGAAGCAGTCCAAATTTAGTTTTTATCTCTCAGTTCATTTGAGAGTTTACTTAGAACAACTTGCTTGTCCTCTTGTGCCAGTGCTATTGGCCTCTCTTCTCACTGCCCAGAGGACCACTCAACCCACCCTCCAATCAGCTGAGCATCCCAAATGCAGTCTCCTTACTCCTGAGTGTAATCCCTAACTGGCCACTCCTTCTCTCCCAGGACATTCCCAACGCTCCATCCTATGCCATCAAAACCATTTCTGTACCTCAGGGGCCTATTCTATAAGGTTGGACATTTCACCAGTGAACACATTTTAAGTTATTAACCTGTGTGCTTTTTAAAAATAATATTTATAATTTTTATTCTAAAATAATACTTGCTTAAAACAAAATAATTAGAAAACTAAGAAAGTAAGAAGGAAAAAGTCATATCTAATCCCATTCATCATGAGTATCCTCAGCTTACCCTGACCTCTATGACACTAAGTACAAATTCATGTATTGTGTGGGTATGCGAACTCACACACAGGCATGTGAAGGGCAGTGTGTTGGTTTAGTTCCTACCTCTGGAACCAGATTGGCTGAGAGTGATGCTGGTTTTGCCACCTTTGGCAGGTCACTTAACCACTCTACACATCAATCTCCACATCTGTAAAATGGGGATGCTAATAAGACCTAACATAGGATAGTTTTGAGCATGAGTGTAGGCATGGTTAGCCACAGTACGTGCTGTGGTTAGCACATGCCCACTAGAATCAGCTACCTGAATTTGAATCCCAGCTCAACAACTAGCAGATTTTCTTTTTTTTTTTTTTTTCTTTTTGCTGTGGAAAAGTTTCTTAATATCCCTGTGCCTCAATTTCCTTATCTGTAATATAAGAAACTCAATTGGGTAATGACAAATAAAGTCAGATGACAAGCAGTTTTACAGCTTCTGTGTTCTTGGAATTAAAAGGGCAAGGGAAAATTACAAACTAATGATCAGAGATGAATTTGACATTTCTGTTCTTGGGCTATTAGGACTTCTGGACTAAGATTAACTTTCATATTATTGTTTTAATCATATAAGAAAAAACAGTCTATATTTTCTAGGGAGGAAGAAGGTAAGCTCTTATCAGTGTCCAAAGGGATCCATGACCCAAGCAATGTTAAGAACTACTAAGGCATTAGGTGATCTTCTTGCTCCAACATTCAATAATTTTACATTTTATGCTACCTATTTTGAAAATCTACTTCCCTAATTTTTTTACTTGAATGACATCACATGTACTCCAAACTAGCATTTCTAATACTAAAATCCACGAGACTCTAGTGTCTGCCTAGGTATTCAAAAATAGAGTGCCAGAATTTGGAAAAATAATCCCAGAGTATATTTTTCTTTTATCAAAATCAGATACCATGATGGCCCATTATTTATATATGTGAATAATACTGTTAACTTTTTGTTTTGTTAATTTCTTACTATTTTTTTCTAAGTTAGGATTAAGATGAAATTTTAGAAGAAAAATGGTTTTCAATGGTCCTAAAGAGTTCTAAATCGGGGGGCGGAGCAAGATGGCCAAATAGGAACAGCTCCAGTCTCCAACTCCCAGCGCCAGCGACACAGAAGACTGGTGACTTCTGCATTTTCAACTGAGGTACTGGGGTCATCTCATTGGGGAGTGACGGACAATTGGTGCTGGTCAGCTGCTGCAGCCCCACCAGCGAGAGCTGAAGCAGGGTGAGGCATTGCCTCACCTGGGAAGCACAAGGGGGAAGGGAATCCCTTTTCCTAGCCAGGGGAACTGAGACACACAACACCTGGAAAATTGGGTAATTCCCACCCCAATGCTGTGCTTTAAGCAAACGGGCACACCAGGAGATTATACTCACACCTGGCCGGGAGGGTCCCACGGCCACGGAGCCTCCCTCATTGCTAGCACAGCAGTCTGCGATCTAACCGCAAGGCAGCAGCGAGGCTGGGGGAGGGGTGCCCACCATTGCTGAGGCTTAAGTAGGTAAACAAAGCCGCTGGGAAGCTCGAACTGGGTGGAGCTCACAGCAGCTCAAGGAAACCTGCCTGTCTCTGTAGATTCTACCTCTGGGGAGAGGGCACAGCTAAAAAACAACAGGGGAAGCAGCAGAGGCCTATGCAGACGCGAACGACTCTGTCTGACAGCTTTGAAGAGAGCAGTGGATCTCCCAACACGGAGGTTGAGATCTGAGAAGGGACAGACTGCCTGCTCAAGTGGGTCCCTGACCCCTGAGTAGCCTAACTGGGAGACATCCCCCACTAGGGGCAGTCTGACACCCCACACCTCACAGGGTGGAGTACACCCCTGAGAGGAAGCTTCCAAAGTAAGAATCAGACAGGTACACTCGCTGTTCAGCAATATTCTATCTTCTGCAACCTCTGCTGCTGATACCCAGGCAAACAGGGTCTGGAGTGGACCTCAAGCAATCTCCAACAGACCTACAGCTGAGGGTCCTGACTATTAGAAGGAAAACTACCAAACAGGAAGAACACCTATACCAAAACCCCATCAGTGCGTCACCATCATCAAAGACCAGAGGCAGATAAAATCACGAAGATGGGGAAGAAGCAGGGCAGAAAAGCTGGAAATTCAAAAAATAAGAGCGCATCTCCCCCTGCAAAGGAGCGCAGCTCATCGCCAGCAACGGATCAAAGCTCATCAGAGAATGACTTTGACGAGATGAGAGAAGAAGGCTTCAGTCCATCAAACTTCTCAGAGCTAAAGGAGGAATTACGTACCCAGCGCAAAGAAACTAAAAATCTTGAAAAAAGAGTGGAAAAATTGATAGCTAGAATAATTAATGCAGAGAAGGTCATAAATGAAATGACAGAGATGAAAACCATGACACGAGAAATACGTGACAAATCCACAAGCTTCAGTAACCGACTCGATCAACTGGAAGAAAGAGTATCAGCGATTGAGGATCAAATGAATGAAATGAAGCAAGAAGAGAAACCAAAAGAAAAAAGAAGAAAAAGAAATGAACAAAGCCTGCAAGAAGTATGGGATTATGTAAAAAGACAAAATCTACGTCTGATTGGGGTGCCTGAAAGTGAGGGGGAAAATGGAACCAAGTTGGAAAACACTCTTCAGGATATCATCCAGGAGAACTTCCCCAACCTAGTAGGGCAGGCCAACATTCAAATTCAGGAAATACAGAGAACGCCACAAAGATACTCCTCCAGAAGAGCAACTCCAAGACACATAATTGCCAGATTCACCAAAGTTGAAATGAAGGAAAAAATCTTAAGGGCAGCCAGAGAGAAAGATCGGGTTACCCACAAAGGGAAGCCCATCAGACTAACAGCAGACCTCTCGGCAGAAACTCTACAAGCCAGAAGAGAGTGGGGGCCAATATTCAACGTTCTTAAAGAAAAGAATTTTAACCCAGAATTTGTATCCAGCCAAACTAAGTTTCATCAGTGAAGGAGAAATAAAATCCTTTACAGATAAGCAAATGCTTAGATTTTTGTCACCACCAGGCCTGCCTTACAAGAGACCCTGAAGGAAGCCCTAAACATGGAAAGGAACAACCGGTACCAGCCATTGCAAAAACATGCCAAAATGTAAAGAGCATCGAGGCTAGGAAGAAACAGCATCAACTAATGAGCAAAATAACCAGTTAATATCATAATGGCAGGATCAAGTTCACACATAACAATATTAACCTTAAATGTTAATGGACTAAATGCTCCAATTCAAAGACACAGACTGGCAAACTGGATAAAGAGTCAAGACCCATCAGTCTGTTGTATTCAGGAGACCCATCTCACATGCAGAGACATACATAGGCTCAAAATAAAGGGATGGAGGAAGATCTACTAAGCAAATGGCGAACAAAAAAAAGCAGGGGTTGCAATCCTAGTCTCTGATAAAATAGACTTTAAACCATCAAAGATCAAAAGAGACAAAGAAGGCCATTACATAATGGTAAAGGGATCAATTCAACAGGAAGAGCTAACTCTCCTAAATATATATGCACCCAATACAGGAGCACCCAAATTCATAAAGCAAGTCCTTAGAGACTTACAAAGAGACTTAGACTCCCATACAATAATAATGGGAGACTTCAACACTCCACTGTCAACATTAGACAGATCAACGAGACAGAAAGTTAACAAGGATATCCAGGAATTGAACTCAACTCTGCACCAAGCGGACCTAATAGACATCTATAAAACTCTCCACCACAAATCAACAGATTATATACATTCTTCTCAGCACCACATTGCACTTATTCCAAAATTGACCACATAATTGGAAGTAAAGAACTCCTTAGCAAATGTAAAAGAACAGAAATTATAACAAACTGTCTCTCAGACCACAGTGCAATCAAACTAGAACTCAGCATTAAGAAACTCAATCAAAACCGCTCAACTACATGGAAACTGAACAACCTGCTCCTGAATGACTACTGGGTACATAACGAAATGAAGGCAGAAATAAAGATGTTCTTTGAAACCAATGAGAACAAAGATACAACATACCAGAATCTCTGGGACACATTTAAAGCAGTGTGTAGAGGGAAATTTATAGCACTAAATGCCCACAAGAGAAAGCTGGAAAGATCTAAAAATGACACTCTAACATCACAATTAAAAGAACTGGAGAAGCAAGAGCAAACACATTCAAAAGCTAGCAGAAGGCAAGAAATAACTAAGATCAGAGCAGAACTGAAGGAGATAGAGACACAAAAAACCCTCCAAAAAATCAATGAATCCAGGAGTTGGTTTTTTGAAAAAATCAACAAAATTGACAGACCACTAGCAAGACTAATAAAGAAGAAAAGAGAGAGGAATCAAATAGACGCAATAAAAATGGATAAAGGGGATATCATCACGGACCCCACAGAAATACAAACTACCATCAGGGAATACTATAAACACCTCTACGCAAATCAACTAGAAAATCTAGAAGAAATGGATAATTTCCTGGACACTTACACTCTCCCAAGACTAAACCAGGACGAAGTTGAATCCCTGAATAGACCAATAGCAGGCTCTGAATTTGAGGCAACAATTAATAGCGTACCCACCAAAAAAAGTCCAGGACCAGATGGATTCACAGCTGAATTCTACCAGAGGTACAAGGAGGAGCTGGTATCATTCCTTCTGAAACTATTCCAATCAATAGAAAAAGAGGGAATACTCCCTAACTCATTTTATGAGGCCAACATCATCCTGATACCAAAGCCTGGCACAGACACAACAAAAAAAGAGAATTTTAGACCAATATCCCTGATGAACATCGATGCAAAAGTCCTCAATAAAATACTGGCAAACCGGATTCAGCAGCACATCAAAAAGCTTATCCACCATGATCAAGTGGGCTTCATCCCTGGGATGCAAGGCTGGTTCAACATTCGCAAATCAATAAACGTAATCCAGCATATCAACAGAACCAAAGACAAGAACCACATGATTATCTCAATAGGTGCAGAAAAGGCTTTTGACAAAATTCAACAGCCCTTCATGCTAAAAACGCTCAATAAATTCGGTATTGATGGAACGTACCTCAAAATAATAAGAGCTATTTATGACAAACCCACAGCTAATATCATACTGAATGGGCAAAAACTGGAAAAATTCCCTTTGAAAACTGGTGCAAGACAGGGATGCCCTCTCTCACTACTCCTATTCAACATAGTGTTGGAAGTTCTGGCTAGGGCAATCAGGCAAGAGAAAGAAATCAAGGGTATCCAGTTAGGAAAAGAAGAAGTCAAATTGTCCCTGTTTGCAGATGACATGATTGTATATTTAGAAAACCCCATCGTCTCAGCCCAAAATCTCCTTAAGCTGATAAGCAACTTCAGCAAAGTCTCAGGATACAAAATTAATGTGCAAAAATCACAAGCATTCTTATACACCAGTAACAGACAAGCAGAGAGCCAAATCAGGAATGAACTTCCATTCACAATTGCTTCAAAGAGAATAAAATACCTAGGAATCCAACTTACAAGGGATGTCAAGGACCTCTTCAAGGAGAACTACAAACCACTGCTCAGTGAAATAAAAGAGGACACTAACAAATGGAAGAACATACCATGCTCATGGATAGGAAGAATCAATATCGTGAAAATGGCCATACTGCCCAAGGTTATTTATAGATTCAATGCCATCCCCATCAAGCTACCAATGAGTTTCTTCACAGAATTGGAAAAACGGCTTTAAAGTTCATATGGAACCAAAAAAGAGCCCACATTGCCAAGACAACCCTAAGTCATAAGAACAAAGCTGGAGGCATCATGCTACCTGACTTCAAACTATACTACAAGGCTACAGTAACCAAAAGAGCATGGTACTGGTACCACAACAGAGATATAGACCAATGGAACAGAACAGAGTCCTCAGAAATAATACCACACATCTACAGCCATCTGATCTTTGACAAACTTGAGAGAAACAAGAAATGGGGAAAGGATTCCCTATTTAATAAATGGTGCTGGGAAAATTGGCTAGCCATAAGTAGAAAGCTGAAACTGGATCCTTTCCTTACTCCTTATACGAAAATTAATTCAAGATGGATTAGAGACTTAAATGTTAGACCTAATACCATAAAAACCCTAGAAGAAAACCTAGGTAGTACCATTCAGGACATAGGCATGGGCAAGGACTTCATGTCTAAAACACCAAAAGCAATGGCAGCAAAAGCCAAAATTGACAAATGGGATCTAATTAAACTAAAGAGCTTCTGCACAGCAAAAGAAACTACCATCAGAGTGAACAGGCAACCTACAGAATGGAGAAAATTTTTGCAATCTACTCATCTGACAAAGGGCTAATATCCAGAATCTACAAAGAACTCAAACAAATTTACAAGAAAAAAACAACCCCATCAAAAAGTGGGCAAAGGATATGAACAGACATTTCTCAAAAGAAGACATTCATACAGCCAACAGACACATGAAAAAATGCTCATCATCACTCGCCATCAGAGAAATGTAAATCAAAACCACAATGAGATACCATCTCACACCAGTTAGAATGGCAATCATTAAAAAGTCAGGAAACAACAGGTGCAGGAGAGGATGTGGAGAAATAGGAACACTTTTACACTGTTGGTGGGATTGTAAACTAGTTCAGTCATTATGGAAAACAGTATGGCGATTCCTCAAGGATCTAGAACTAGATGTACCATATGACCCAGCCATCCCACTACTGGGTATATTCCCAAAGGATTATAAATCATGCTGCTATAAAGACACATGCACACGTATGTTTATTGTGGCACTATTCACAATAGCAAAGACTTGGAATCAACCCAAATGTCCATCTGTGACAGACTGGATTAAGAAAATGTGGGCACATATACATCATGGAATATTATGCAGCCATAAAAAAGGATGAGTTTGTGTCCTTTGTAGGGACATGGATGCAGCTGGAAACCATCATTCTTAGCAAATTATCACAAGAACAGAAAACCAAACACCGCATGTTCTCATTCATAGGTGGGAACTGAACAATGAGATCACTTGGACTCGGGAAGGGGAATATCACACACCGGGGCCTATCATGGGGAGGGGGGAGAGGGGAGGGATTGCATTGAGAGTTATACCTGATATAAATGATGAATTGATGGGTGCTGACGAGTTGATGGGTGTATCACACCATCATGGCACAAGTATACATATGTAACAAACCTGCATGTTATGCACATGTACCCTAGAACTTAAAAGTATAAAAAAAAATGAGTTCTAAATCACTATTTCAAAATCACTAAATAGAAACTTTCGAGTGAAGCACCAAATATCTTTTAACTTTAGTTTGAAAAGAATAAACTTGTTTCTATGAAGGCTCGTCAGTTCACTGAAACAACCATTGGACAGAGTTTTCTTGTTTTAGGCATGATGGTTGTTCTAACTACAAGTTCTTTCTCCAGCATTTATCTGAATTTATGCTCTAAGTATGGAAGTTTGTTTTGGTATTGATCTCTGTCCGTTGACCTGAGCTCTGATGGGAATGATAGCAAACATGAGATGTCTTTTAGTTCCCTAAATACCAGATATTTTTAGTTTAGGATTTTTTTTAACATAACATGTTTGTGATGGTTTTGGCACTGTGACGAGGGGAGCCCTTTTGCCAGTCCTGAAAAATCTCCATTGTTTTAAAAATATCCCTCCACACCATTGATGAAATTCAAAAGAACTTCAAGGATGAAAGGGATGATGAAGCTTCAAACTTCTGACTGACTCCCTGGAAGGCTGAGTCACTGAGCAGTGCCCTGCGTGTTGCATTCATTGGAACAGCACACTGCACAGCATCATTCTTCTGAGCTGGCGGGGAGCTGAAATTAACTGAAATATCCGCCTCTTGGAGGCTCTTCAGAAAAGGATTTGCTTTCTGATCAATAACCTCATGGTTCAAGCAGTGCAGTCATAGGCATTAGTGGGATATGCAGGCGGACACTCTCCTTAGATGTCTTAGATGAAGCTCTTGGAGTCCAGGGGATGCTGAGCAGTGGTCAGCTGGTAGTCTGAAACATTATAGAATTAAAAGCTTTAACTGGACCTAGTAGGATCTAATATTTTCAAATACCCACACGAGTTCAAAAATATGACAATTTTTGCAATTGAAATTGTAAATGTGTTGGCTATTATTTCTTTCTTTGGCTGTCAGCTGCATGTAAAAGAGATTTTCTGTGAATTGACTCTGCCAAATGCTTTTAAACACCTGTCTGATTAATCAACACATTAAAATAGTGCCTTTCTAAAAATAAACCAGCTCTATTTTTATTTCACTTGCCCTTTACCCTCTCACCAATAATTATTCAATGTTGGCTAAAAATTAATTTCAATGTAAAAGGGCATTTCACTATGCTTAGCAAAGAGCTGGGTGTATGTATAGAATGCCTGATATGTGCCTATGAATACTTACGGAAGATTGCCCTCTGAGTTTGAATGTGTTATTTTTGGTGGTGTTATTTCCTGTGTAACTCTATGGAAATAGCAAACCCAACAGACTGGCAGTACCTTTCACCCTTAGATGCCTGTGGAGCATGCCCTTGGGATAATGATTACAGACATGCCCTGTAACACTTGTTCCTTTCTACTGCGGGAAAGATGTGGGGCTGCAGACAGGAGTTGCTGCTAGAGGCTGATACATGACCTCACACCACCAGGTTCCCCAGTGGACCTACTCAGAGCAGGGTAAGATGCTGACAGGCCTGCTCTGAGGACTGCAGTGCCGAGCACAGCAGCAGACATCCTCAGTGAGTAGCCTGAGATTTAGCAATTTCCACTCCAATTCATCTAAGACTCTCTGGGACAGGTGCAGTCAAGAATAATAACTACCTTGTTATCAGGAGAGGGCAGCAAGCCTTTTCTGTGAAATAGCCTAGTATTCTCTACATTTCTTTCTGGGAGTGAATTTGCAGGATTTCTACAGAAATAAAGGAGAATGTTGGCTCCCCAAACTAGGTGGCTCTTAAAACTTAAGGAAGCAATTTAGTACAAAACAATTTTTAGAATTCTTCAGTAGATTAAACATAAAAGGAAGATGAATATAACTGGAAGACGGTGGTTCTCTCCTGTTTTTTGAAAACTGTATGAGTAACGAATATATTTTGGTAATTCTCCCATGTAGTGTAAATATTCACAATAATTTAAAGACTCTAAATGTAATTTAGATTTTCAGGATTAAATCCCAGTTGAGCTAAAACTGATTAACTGAAAAACAGAGGTGCCCCTCAGGTTTATTCTGGTGGTTTACTCAGGGACCCATTGCCACAGCCTTTTGTAGAGCCAGGAGAAATATGTAGCCTAGGTTCTTCCCCAAACCCAGAAACTCAATGACAAATCTAGAAGAAATGTCACCATAATATTCTGACTAAAGCTTTAGAAGACACTATTTTGAAACAGAGTCAGTATATTGTATCTAAATTGTCAGATCTTTGTATGCTCATATTTATTTAGTAATTTCACTTTCTTTTTTATATCCCATTTCGGATAGTGGTCATTTATTATAGTAATAATGATGTTAAACTATTATTTATTGGTGCTGACTTATATATTTGATTTCATGTACATTATCAATTTTAATCCTCCCACTAAAAAGCAAGTTTTGCTATTACCACTGATGAGGAAACTGAGTCAGAGATACAAAGGGACACGAAAGACATGTAACTATAGTAAAGTGTGTGGTGCAAAGAATCCAACCTAAGTCATTCTGACAGGTGATTGCTGCTAGAGAGTTTTGCCTCCAGCACCGTTAAAACAACTGGATTCCTTTAAGCCCTGCCTATGATCTTTTAATTCTGAAATACTATGAAAATGTAATTTGCCAATAATTTACTGTGGAGTAAGTATATGAGTAAGAAAGCTTATTAAATCAACAGTTCCAGTTTCAGTCACCACTATCTTCTCAATCATTTGTGTCTTGTTTTTATATAAGCTTTCGGTAAGCAATGACAACTGCATGTTAACAGAAAACCATTTTTAAAATTTGCAGCTGACAAGACTCCTATGAGCACTTATTTTTTGTTTATTGAAAATCTTATTATCTGGATTCTCTCTGATTATACTTTAGTTTCTACAATATTTTCACCTTGGCACAGAGACATAAATATTAAAACCAGAAGATCACATTCCAGTAAAAGAAATAATGGTGTTTCCATTACTGAGAATAAATGCCTTTTCATATATATTGCAAATTCCAAAAATGTCTTGAAAAATGAGTTAAGGAAGGAATTGCTTATTCCATCACAAAGAAAATCTCGAACAAAACAAATTTACATAAGAAAGTACATGAAGACTGGGTGTGGTGGCTCACACGTGTAATCCCAGCACTTTGAGAGGTCAGGGCGGGAGGACCACTTGAGCCCAGGAGTTCGAGGTTACAGTGAACTGTGATGATGCCACTGCACTCCAGCCTGGGCAACAGAGCAAGACTTTGCCTCTAAAAAAATAAAAATAAAAATAAAGGAAAGTTCATGAAGATGCAGCAAAGCTCTGGTATCAGTAATATTCTGAAATAGAAACAGCCATTCCTTCCTGTAGAAAGTCTGTCTTGAGTTTGAGGAGTCTCTGGAGGATGTATGATGGGCAAAGCTGAGGTTGTCACAATCTGCCTAATCAAGTGTCTCTTCAACAGTGTCCATGGGGAGTACACAATGTCTAATGAGGTTTTAGGATGATTTGTTAGACTAAGCCTTCCATCAGACACAGAGTTCTTTCATTAATTATGATTCCACCCTAGAGACTAACTAAGCAGTATGTCCCAATCTTAACAAAAGTCCTCCTGAGCACGTATGAATTTATAAAGTAGAAAGTAAAAGCTGTTTCCACTTTTTGAAGATAATTTGCAAACTGGAAGTCAGATTGGATGACACAGGTCACCTATATTTGGGAACTTAAAGATGATTATAATTTCAGAGGATAAGGAAGGAAGCTTACTTAATTGAGATGTGTAGAGAGAGAAGGGTATCAAGCCAGGAGAATGAGATATGACCCTTGATGCCAGAGAAGAAGATCTTCAAGAGTCACTTCTATGACCTGGCAATGGTTCGAAGATACTATGTATGAAATAAGGACATATTTTTGGAAACTAATGAGCTTCAGTGAAAAAGAGATGAACATATTTTTCCATTTCAGCTAAAAAAAATTCAACCTCCTCAATAAAAATAAAATTAAAACTACAATTAGACATTGTTTTCACTTATCTAAGTGATAAATATTAAAATTTTACAATATAATCTATTTAAAAGTATACTGAGAAAAAGCAAAAATAGTCATGTTAGGGTAAGTTTGGTGTAATTTTTTTAGGACAACCTAATAATATCCTTTAAAAAATATGTACTTCCTTTGACTTGGGAATTCCACCTACAAATATTAATTCTAGAGATATACTTACTTTATATGAACAAATAAGTAAAAGAATAGTCATCACTACACTGTAGGTAGTGACAAAAGATGGGAAACAACCCAACAGACTCCAACAGGCATCTGGTGAAATTATGTCTCATCCATGACATGGATGATACTGCAACTGCTAAACTGGCAGATTTACATGCAGAGTTAGGAATCAATCTCCTTGCTATATCATTAAGGAGGAAAAAAGCAGGAAAGCAGAATATGATATATTATGTCTTAGCATTTGAGTAAACACATAAAAGATCTCCATTAGGAAATACAAAAGTAGCAGTTGCCTCCAGGAAAGGGAATTGGATAACTGAGAACTAAAGAGGGGTTCACTGGTCATGAGTATCTTTTGACACTGAAGATCTGTGCTTGTATCTTCTAGTCAACCCAATTAATCAATTGATCTTTTAGAAAAGGCTGAAAAGAAAAGGTATCTAAAACAGTCAGGTTGTAAAGTCAAGTAAAATTGTGTCAATAAAATGGCTCAGAGAAGTGACTCTCAAGTATCTGGGTATCAGAATCTCTTTATAGTCTTAAAAATTATTGAAGACTCACAGATTTCTTGTTTATATGGAATATTTGCCATCTTAAAACTGAGACCATTATAAATATTTATTTACTAATTCATTTTCAAAAAACATAATAAATGTATTTTCTGTAAAAATAACTATTTTCCAAAAAACTGTAAGAAGAGTGACATTTTTTTTTTTTATTTTTGCCACCTAATGGAAGATACCTAGGTTCTCATGTCTGCTTCCATATTCAGTCTGTTATGAAATAATATGCATCACATTGTGTAGCTTCTGGAGAACTGTACTGAGAAAATGTACAGTGAAAATGACAAATGACATGTTGGTGTTGTTATGAAAATATGTGTGGTCTCACAGACCCCTAAGAGAATCCTGGGGGCCATGTTCTATGAGCCCATTAGAATAAAAATAGAACTTTGCAACTGACTTGCCATTATAGAAAAAAGATCACTTTCTTTAGCTGAAGTTCACTTTCCAGAACTCTCTAACTCTGTCAGTAATGTCTGACCATCCTAAAACACGAGTTCATAAAGCTCAAAGAAAGCAACGGTGCCTGATAAAAGCAATCTTCTAGGAACGACAGTTTACCAAGTTTAGTTCTCCTGTGAAATAATACTAGCAAAACGTTCTTTGTGTAACATAGTTTCTCACACTGGTTAAACAAGATTATCTTTCAGGAAATAAAATTCTAGCTCTAACAGATTAATATTTTAATTTAAGAAATACCAAACTATTTCCCATCTCCTCTAAAACTATCACAGTCATATTATTCAATCTCTGTAGAATGGGAATTGCAGCATCTAATAAAGCATCTTTTGTAAGGGGCTTACAAAAGTTGTAATTAATGTAGTAAATAACAGTGGTTTATCCTTTCAGCACATTTTTATTGAATTCACGTTATGCTCATTTATTGTGCTCTGGGCTGATGATAGAGTGGTCAGCAAAACAAGCCTGCAACCTGTCTTCATGGAGCTGATGATCTGACTGATAGACATTAATGAAAAAATCTCATAAGCTGATATTGATGAAATAAAACTACAGTAAGCTCTGAGAGTCCATAACAGGGCCACCTGGCAAGATTTGGAGAATCAGAAACACATTGTCAGAAAAAGCAAGATTTGAGCTGAGACACAAGGGAAGTATGGGGTTAATAGGCAGTGATGGTGGGGTTTGGAGGTATTCGTCAGCGTAGAGGAAATAGTACGCATAAAAACTCTAAGGCAAGAGTGAGTATGGTGGTTTCCAAGTGCTGAAATTAGGTCAAAATCAGCGAAATCAGAGAGAGTGATGTAAAGAATGATACAAGATGAGCTGTCAATATAGGCATGTGTGAGATCATGCAAATTCCTGAATGCCATGGTAAGGATTTTCATATTTATAATGAGAGCAACAGGGAACTATTGAAAGGTGTTATAGACAGTTGTTTGTGTTTTGTTGGTATGTTTACCAGATGCAAGATGAGGTGGCCTTGCATCTAGCCTAACAGTTCGTTTTCTCATAATTACCAGTTGAAAGTGAAGCTTACCACCTGCTTGTTTGAGGTACAAACAATACTCCTTGACCTCAATCAGCAAAGTGGGATATAACATTTCAGGTCCTCAAAGTGAGTTTTAAAGTGAAATTTTCTTGCTACCTGCTATCAAAAGCTTCAGGAAAAGTGAATTTTCGGGATGATTACCTAAGATATGTAAGGAATGTCAGCATCCCTCCGATCCTCTGGTTCTAAAAGTTTATCTAAGAGTGAATTAATAACCAGAACTGTCCATGCTAAGAAAATAATAGTATGGCATTTGAATCACCTGCCTGGAGTCCAGCTTCAACATTCTAGCCTTGGCTTCTAATAAAATTTGTTATAAGAAAGAATGATATGATAGATACCTCTGGATTTGTTGCCCACATACTATTAGGGCAAGGTCTGTTATCTGGAATTTTCCATAAAGTCTCACATGGTAAAAAACATTGCTGGAATTTTGTACCCAAGACAACATGTTTTTCCTAAGGAACTGATACATTTCTTCTTTTGCATTAATGAGAGCAAATTATTTAATAAATTGCCACATTGGCCCAACCTTGATAGAGTTAAAACAAGTTCAACAGAATTAACTATGATGGCTCTTATGCTTTCTTTCCTTTGCTTCATTCCAACAATATATTTTGCTCATACCAAATCAACCTAAATTCTATTTCATAAGCTCTCTCTAATTCTTTTATGAAGTGATATGTGGAAACATATATACATGTAACAAATGCACATGTTCAGTTTTTTTTTTTTTTTTTTTTTTTTTTTGAGGCGGAGTCTCGCTCTGTCGCCCAGACTGGAGTGCAGTGGCGCAACCTCGGCTCACTGCAAGCTCCGCCTCCCGGGTTCACGCCATTCTCCTGCCTCAGCCTCCCGAGTAGCTGGGACTACAGGCGCCCGCCACCTCGCCCGGCTAGTTTTTTGTATTTTTAGTAGAGACGGGGTTTCACCATGTTAGCCAGGATGGTCTCGATCTCCTCAGTTTTAAGAAGTACACCCGATATATACTCAGAAGCTGAAAAAATAAGTTCGATGGGACAATCTCATTCCTTACAGACTCCCTTTCTTTTAACTTTGCTAAAGGGTTAAAAGACATGAAAGCATAAATATTTATTTGTATCACTGTAAGAATGACTGACCATTACATAAAATTGGAAAATAATGCATGCCTAAGAAGGGACTACTTACCTTATTGATATAGCTTTCATTACAAAAATCAGGCTGTTGGCATCAAACATGTGGGCCATGGCCTCACTCCAAACTGCTGAAGCTCATTTGGGATCACAAATGATTTGCTAAAGTCTCACCACTGCTGCCAAAACAGGGAGATTGTACTGAAATGTACATTTCAGAGCCAAATTTACTGCTTTCTTGGCTACGAAAGGTGAAGCCAGGCTAACAGTGGGAATAGAGAAGACCCTGGAGTAACTTCAGGAAAAAATAAGGAGGCATGGGATGTGTAGTTCCCACTTGTTTTGGGATACATGTAATTCATTTTTTAAGTTATTAACTACTCACATAAATATACACTCATACCTGCATAAACATAGAACACAATTGTGGTGGGCAGAATTCTACGATGATCTCCAATAACTCATGCCCTTATACTCTCTCTTCCCAAATGGTCAAGATCTGTAATTTCTTTTAACCAGTGGAATATGGCAAAGTTAAAGGATTGTTCAAATGTAAGTAGCATCCTTCATCAGTTGACTTTAAGTTAATCAAAGGTTATTCAGGGTTGGTCTGGTCTAAGCAAGTGATTAGTCCTCCAAAAAAGGGCCTAGAAGTCAGAGTTTCTTTCTCGTGCTGAACTTGAAGAAGCAAACTTCAAGGAATTTTACAGTGGTTAAGAAATTGATTCTGCCAACAACCACCTGATATGGAAAAAGGAGCCAGAACCTCAAATGAGACCCCAAGTTCCCAATTTTTTAATAAAAATCCAAAAGGCTTTTAATTAAAGCCTTTTGAGACCCTGAACAGAAAACCCAGCTAAGTCAAGTGCAGTCTCCTGACCCATGGAAACTGTAAAGTAACAAATGTGTATTGTTTGAAGATGCTAATTGTGTTGTCATTTGTTATGCTACAATAGAAAATAATATAATGATGTTTGGTGCTATGCAAAAGGTCCACGCTAAAAGCATACACTTTGGTTGCTTAATTAGTACAACTTCAGTATTTGAATATAACGTAAGAAAAACCAATGGGTATTGACAAACACACAAATACACAAACGTATACATCCATACGCACTCAAATTTGCCATCAAGGGAGAAAAAGTCAACTTGTTTTCATTACCCACACCCTCAAATTTACTTCATCTTTTGTCAAACTCATCTTAGTAAAAGGCAAATGTTTTCATTTTTTGGACTAGTTGGACAATCCTAGGTCCAGCTAGAAACCTCAGAATCATCACTGATTACTTACTGCCCCTCATCCCTTCTAACAAATTGGTCACCAAATCTTATTTCCTTTTAATTATTTTTCATCCCACTCTTTAACTCAATCTCTACTGCCACTCATGAGTTCTTCTTTCTACCAAACAATGCTTCTCTCTGATTTCGCTGTTCATAGATTCCTCACCTCCCCTCCACAAAGTCCACGACCTCCCTTTCAGTCTTTTTTTTTTTTTTATACTTTAAGTTCTAGGGTACATGTGCATAAAGTGCAGGTTTGTTACATATGTATACTTGTGCCATGTTGGTGTGATGCACCCATCAACTTGTCAGCATCCATCAACTCGTCATTTACATCAGGTATAACTCCCAATGCAATCCCTCCCCACTCCCCCCTCCCCATGATAGGCCCCGGTGTGTGATGTTCCCCTTCCTGAGTCCAAGTGATCTCATTGTTCAGTTCCCACCTATGAGTGAGAACATGCAGTGTTTGGTTTTCTGTTCTTGCGATAGTTTGCTGAGAGTAATGGTTTCCAGCTGCATCCATGTCCCTACAAAGGACACAAACTCATCCTTTTTTATGGCTTCAGAGTATTCCATGGTGTATATGTGCCACATTTTCTTAATGCACTTGTCACTGATGGACATTTGGGTTGATTCCAAGTCTTTGCTATTGTGAATAGTGCCACAATAAACATACGTGTGCATGTGTCTTTACAGCAGCATGATTTATAATCCTTTGGGTATATACCCAGTAATGGTATGGCTGGGTCATATGAGACTTCTAGTTCTAGGTCCTTGAGGAATCGCCGTACTGTTTTCCATAATGATTGAACTAGTTTACAATCCCACCAACAGTGTAAAAGTGTTCCTATTTCTCCATATCCTCTCCAGCACCTGTTGTTTCCTGACTTTTTAATGATTGCCATTCTAACTGGTGAGAAAGGATATGAACAGACATTTCTCAAAAGAAGACATTCACACAGCCAACAGATACATGAGAAAATGCTCATCATCACTGGCCATCAGAGAAATGCAAATCAAAACCTTTCAGTCTTACAGGTGCTCCCTAGGTCAATGGGAAGGAAGTGAAGGAAGTCAAGTAGAATCAAACTTGGCGATGATGGGAGAAGAAAGGCTAGAGATGAGATAACAGACATGCCTAGGGAACGACAGATGAGTTTACTGACCTTGGTATGGATTCTGAGCATTATCCTGTAAACAATGCAAAACCACTGATGGATTCACAACAGAAGAGTTACGCACACACACACACGAGCACACATGCACACACACAGCATAGTCTTTCCTTGCAGGGAGGAAATGAGGGTCCTGTCACAAATCAGCAAGTTTTTTGCAATAAAAAGCTGCTTACTAACTCTGCAACCTCTTGGATAGACTAGTCAAATTACTTTTTCCAACTTTTTATTGTGTTAAAAATACACATAAAATTTACTATCTTAATTTAAAAATCATAATTTTTGGTGAATGGAATTTAGAATCTGAGATAATAATAATGACTGTACAGACCCTGGATAGAAATGGTTCAACTGAACTTAGTTCTGGTTCTTTCTCCTCCCTTTTGCTAACGGTAAAACATGAAACAATATTCATCTTGCCCATTAATATTGAAGTAAAACTTGCTGAGGCAGTTTGGTCTCCCGGAGTGTGCACATTTAAATACTAAAAAGTTAACAGCTACCTAGAAGCTAGGAAACAAAGTTAGAAGAAAAAGAAAAAATAGGTAATATTTTCACCTTTGGGTAATTAAGTAGTACAGATCAGTAGGGAAAAAAAAAAAAAAACTCCTACGTCTAAGAAATGCCATAGACTATGGGTACTCTCAATGAAAATGGAAGGTTTTTTTCATATGCCAACTCTATTTTCACACTCTTGGATACAACGAAACAATTAGAGACTTCATGTCTCCATCGCTGAATACTCTTGTGAACAAAATGGCTATGTCTAACCAGATACACTACATTTAAATTGTCATAGGTACATTTCTGGGGCTGAAACTCTACACTTTTCCCCTTCCTTCATTTCTTGTCCCTCCCTATGTCTACAAAACAGTATTTGGAGAAAAGAAATATATGCTACATAGTCAAGTCATTAAGTCTAATTCCAATTCTCTAGTTTGTAGTTTCAAAGGAAAAATTCCGAAAATTTAAGCAGAGATCAAGAGAACATTTTTCTAATTTTCTGCACCCAGATGACACAGATTTTTAAGGGATGACACAGTCGGGGGATGACTGGGCAGATCTTGAAGCAATCTGGTAGTCACGTGGAATCAGCCTTTTTTAAGGCCACACTCACATTTTTGGGCTGTAATTGTTTGAACAGTGTAGAAAAGTGTCAGAGCTGCTAACTGCACAGCTCACCAGATGCAAGAGTGGGATTTGCCACTCCAACTATGCAGAAGCTTGGATCAAGCCAAGAATCTGGAAGGAGAAAATACGAAGAGGCTTTCCTTCTCCAAGGCTTAAAAGGGCATGAGATTCTATTAGGCTGAACTATGTGAAATTAGCAATATTTTACAACTTTTACCTATGAAGTTGGTTCGACCCAGTACATTGCAGAAATGAAGAGGGAGAATGATTTAAAATACTGATGTAATAACTCATACATGTCTCTAAACCAAAGCAATAAAAGTACATAAGGAGAAAAATACTGTGTATAATGATATAGTCAACAGGCCATGGCTTTTACATTCACTTTCAACTCTGCTGGGTATGTTTTTGAAAACTAGTGACTTATGCCAATACTTCCATTCTAACAAATATTCTTAAAAAGTCAAAAAGAGTTGTTGAAATTTTGAAAAACCAAGTTATCTAGTAATAATACAGAACAACTTTGTATTGTTAATAATTGCATATATAAGAAGCAAGATTTAAGCTAGGCATGGTGGCTCACACCTGTAATCTCAGCATTGTGAGAGGCTGAGGTGGGAGGACTGCTTTAGCCCAGGATCAGTCTTGGCAACATGATGATACCTTGTCTCTACAATTTTTTTTTTTTTTTAATGGCCGAGTATGATAGCTCCCTATGCAGGAGGCTGAGGCGGTAGGATCCTTTGAGCCCTGGAATTCAAAGTAACAGTGAGCCATAATCATGCCACTGTACCCCAGCCTGAGTGACAGAGAAACCTCATCTCAGAAGAAAAGAGTAAGATTTAGAGTTGGTGGGTCCAGTGAGATGTTAGTTTTCACATAATGTCCCTTCACTCTGCTTCTCAACATCTCCATGGTATTTGCACAAATGTGAATATTCTTATTGTATTATTGGAAATTTTATCTCATCAATTCCTTTCAACACCATGAATAAAATTGAAATATGAATACTGGAGAATTCTAATGTGTGCCAGAAGGGAACTTCAGCTTCTACAAGAAAGTGTTCTTATTGAGGAAACAATTTTCACTTAATAAGACTATAGATAAAAGAGTTATAACTCAAGAGTGATGATATTTATTAAAGAAAAAAGACCTGTGTTTCTTTACTCTCTCTACTGGTTATGATTTCTTATCTATTTTTTTAAAAAATAAAAGTATTGGGTGAATACAAAGTAATGCTATATGTAAAAAAAGAACCAGCACTACTATACCCTTTCCTCACACAAAGAAAATATTTGCTTCGAAACTGGGTCCTTGCCTTGGCTATGTCAATTATTACAGTTTTTCTCCCTTACATTCAATCATCCCAAGGACTTTCCAACCTGACTTGGTGACTCCCTCTTCCCTTTCTCATATAGGTGGGACTAATGGGGCATTAATCTGACTGTGAAATGATTCAACTTCAATTTTTCTAACCCGAGGCTATAATTATTTTTCTTCTTAGACCAGTAAGCAATGAGATTCATTAAAGAGAAATTCTGTGGGGCAGAGGTCCCATCTGAGGTCCAATCTGATAAGTGCACAGGGTACAAAAGTTTGCAGATATCCTACTTTTCCAGGCAATACAGAAAGCTCCCAGTATCTGGTAAGCTTCTCTTTCCATATAGGAGTGAGTAAGGATCCCATTTACAATATCTACAGATTCTCTGCTCTTTTGGTGATATACAAATCATGGAATAAGACTGTCCAAGATAAACTGTCCTTCGTTCAGAGTTCATGTTTCAAATAAACATAAGAAGGAATCTGTGGCCGGGTATGGTGGCTCATGCCTGTATTCCCAGCGCTTTGGGAGGTCGAGGCGGGCGGATCATGAGGTCAACAGATCAAGACCAACCTGGCCAACATGGTGAAACCCTGTCTCTACCAAAAATAACAAAAATTAGCTGGGCGTGGTGGCACGTGCTTGTAGTCCCAGTTACTCGGGAGGATGACGCAGGAGAATCATTTGAACCCAGGAGACGGAGGTTGCAGTGAGCTGAGATTGCACCACTGCACTCCAGCCTGGCGACCAAGTGAGGCCTCTGTCTCAAAAAAAAAAAAAAAAAAAAAAAAAAAAGAAGAAGGAACCTGTATCTTGCTTGAAAAGCATAGAGTGAAAATTCCTCCTTAGGTCCCATCACTGACTCCTCTTTTCCTCCTTGCACTTTAAATGGTGTATCCCTGGCTTCCATCCTTGAGCTTTCCCCCACTGGCATCCCTTTTTGGGTGTTCTTTCTGATGCTTATCACATTTTTCTAGTAACTTCCAACGAATCCACACCATTCTCTCAATTCTTCTGAGTGCCTAAAATCCGATGTATTGAAAAAACCTGAACTTTGGAGTCATAAAAATTCTAGCATTAGCCATAAAAAAGAACAAGATCATGTCTCATGCAGGGACACGAATGGAGCCGGAGGCCATTATCCTTAGCAAACTAACACAGAAACAGAAAAACAGATACCGCATGCTCTCACTTAGAGGTGGGAGCTAAATGATGAGAACACATGGACACATAGAGGGAAATGGCACACACTGGGGCTTTTTGAAGGCTGGAGGGTGGGAAGAGGGAGAGGATCAAGAAAAATAACTAACAGATACTAGGCTTAATACCTGGGTGATGAAAAAATCGCTACAACAAGCCCCCATGACATGTTTGCCTATGTGACAAACCTGCATATCCTGCACATGTATCACTGAACTTAAAAGAACAACAACAGATATATTCTATAACTTTTCTAAGTTCCATTTTCCAGGTTTGCATCTAGAGAAAAGGGTATATTTCCCACGGACTGTTGAAAAGATTAAGTGAATTGTGATCTGTGCAAAGCTTCTAGGGGTACCAAGCCTCACAAATTAATAAATGATAGTGCTGAGGAAATATGATAATGATGATGATAGTGATGGTGATGATGATGATGATGATGATGATGACAATAATCTACTGAACATTTCTATTTGTGTGTTCACTAGCAAACTCTTCAGCTTTCTTCCCCTGACCTGGTCAGTGCTACCATCACTCATCGAGACAGCTGAGTACATACCTTAAGATTTCCATCTCTTTATTCTTTATTCACCTGTCTTTTTCTAATTGATTGCTAAGAATGGACAAACCTAGCCTAATAATATCAATCTATTTATTCCACTGATCTAAGTTATGCCTCTATCTGCTATACTGGATTTTTATCATAATGTCTCAACTGGACTCCTCTATCTTCTGTCTTGCTTTATTTTTATTCCCCCACTATGCTACTACCAGAGGAATCTTTCTAGAGGACATTGATTATGTTTCTCTTCAACTTAAAACTCTTCTATGTGAGGAACAATTGGGATAGTGTATGTCAATGCACTTTCCATAGGCTTTTTAAATAATATGTATGTATGTCAATGCACTTTTCATAGGCTTTTTAAATAATGATCTATAAATGGCTGTTCTTAGTACTATTATCTTGGAAGGATGTAGAAGTTTTTATCTCATGGAAAGGGAAAATTATTGTTGCATACTTATCCTAATCCTAAGATGAAGGGACAGGAAAAGGATAGGACAACAACAACAAAAATACATAGTAATTGTTCTACACATTAATGGCATTATGAAAATAAATATTTAGAACCAAAAATGCATACATAGAACCACAATATATGAAAATATGTATACAATCCTGGTTTGAGAGAAAGTATCTTTGTTTATACCATATTTACAACTCTACATGAAAACACAATACCTTGATTCTAAGAAAATGAAAAGTTAAAAAATTATTCTTGTCAGGTGTGGGTCATAAGAATAGTCATCCTGGCCGGGCGCGGTGGCTCAAGCCTGTAATCCCAGCACTTTGGAAGGCCGAGACGGGCGGATCACGAGGTCAGGAGATCGAGACCATCCTGGCTAACACAGTGAAACCCCGTCTCTACTAAAAATACAAAAAACTAGCCGGGCGAGGTGGCGGGCGCCTGTAGTCCCAGCTACTCGGGAGGCTGAGGCAGGAGAATGGCGTGAACCCGGGAGGCGGAGCTTGCAATGAGCTGAGATCCGGCCACTGCACTCCAGCCCGGGCGACAGAGCGAGACTCCGCCTCAAAAAAAAAAAAAAAAAAGAATAGTCATTCTAGAGAAACAAGCAAAATAAAGACAATGAGGTGTTTATTGTTGTTGCTGTTTTGCTTTGCCTGCATGTTCGTTTGGTTGTTTGTAAGAAGTATATCAAATGCAAAGGCTTGTTAAGTGTGATTAACAGATTATTATGGTATCTACGCAGGTAGAGTTAACCAGAGGTAAAAGCACATGGTAGATATTTTTAAAAACATACAACTGATAAAAAGGATAAAAAAGCTTAGACAATAAACATACATGTTCATAAGTGCAGCAATCCACCATGGCACATGTATACCTATGTAACAAACTTATATATTCAGCACATGTATGTCAGAACTTAAAGAAAAAAAAAGAAGAAGAAGAAGAACAACAATAAAAAGCTTAGATAACTTTGCTGGGCGTGGTGGGTCACGCCTGCAATCCCAGCACTTTGGGAAGCGGAGCTTGAGCCCAGGAGTTCAAGAGCTGCCTAGGCAACACGGGAAACCTCATCTCCAGAAACTTCGTCTCCACAAAAAATATAAAAATTAGCTGGGCATTGGTAGCATACACCTCTGGTCCTAGCTACTTGGGAGGCTGAGGTGAGAGAATCACCTAAGCCTGGGACAAGGAGGTTGCAGTGAGCCAAGATCACCCCACTGCACTCCAGCCTGAGTGAGCAAGATTCTGTCAAAAAAAAAAAAGAAACGCTTAGACAAGTTTCCAAAAAGTTTTAAAGATGAAGCAAAACAAAGGATAATTTTGCAATAATAACACACCAGCACCACTCCCCAAACTCACCCCTCAACCCCCGACATACATCAGTTTTTGAAGAATTTCCAGTGATGGACGGGTACAGAAATAATTAAGATTAGAAAACCAAAGCTGGAAAGGCTGGTGTAGTAGCTTCCTAGTTAGAGAGAGAGGGCAGGACAGGGGAAGGGGGGAAACTACTGCAAAAGAAAGTTCATTGTCTTTATGATGTCCCCAAGAGGAAGTAGTTTGAAGTGTTAGTTTTCATCTTTTTCTAGTGAGTTGAAAAAACCAATTTAACTAAATTAATGCAATTAATTAGTGGTGGCCTGAAATGCAATATATCTACCTATGCTTTCACAATCAAAAAGCATCTGTTATGCTTAATGTAATGACACAAGTGATCTATCCACAACACTGCAAACTTCCTCTGCAGATGAGTGTTTTTCAAATGTTTGCCTTACCCAATATTTCAAACTTTCCCCCACTCAAACACGCTAAAAATTATAAAGAGCAAAGGAAAACAAAATTGTAAGGTTTTAAATTTACCTTAGGTGTCCAAATATTTATGGATTCTTATTTATTTACTTACTTATTATTTTTTCAAATGGAGGCACGATCTTGCTATATTGCCCAGGCTGGTTTTGAACTCCTGGGCTCAAGCAATTTGCCCACCTCGGCCTCCCAAAGTGCTGGGATTACAGGTATGAGCAACCATGCCTGGCCATGGATTAATTAATTATACTTTCCGGAAATACATGTAATTTAAAAATTACTTTATCTAATAGCATTAAGTCAGTCGACCAGATCTATCATTTCCACTTTAAAAAATCTCTCTTAAATTCATCTTTCTGTCCATCCTTTACCGCCACAGTATCAGTTTCAGACTATCACCATTTATTTCTCATCTGGTTTACTGCAATAAACACCTAAATCACACCTTTAATGTCTTCCCACTCTATGGTCCACATATCTACTAAAGTAAGTTTTTGTTTGTTTGTTCGTTTTTTTTTTTTTTTTTTTTTTTTTTGAGATGGAGTCTCGCTCTGCCGCCCAGGCTGGAGGGCTGGAGTGCAGTGGCACCATCTCGGCTCACTACAAGCTCCGCCTCCCGGGTTCAGGCCATTCTCCTGCCTCAGCCTCCCGAGTAGCTGGGACTACAGGCGCCTGCCACCAAGCCCAGCTAATTTTGTTTGTGTTTTTAGTAGAGACGGGGTTTCACCGTGTTAGCCAGGATGGTCTCAATCTCCTGACCTCATGATCTGCTTTCCTCGGCCTCCCTATGTGCTGGGATTATAGGCATGAGCCACCGCGGCCGGCCCTACCAAAGTAGGTTTTAAAAAATTCAAAGCTATCCACATAATTTCCCTGCTTAAAACCAGTCAGTGCCTCTCTTAACATCTTATAGGGAAGTTAAGGAATCTTTATTAAAGCCTTATTTCCTCTTCTTCCTTTTCCTTGGCAGCCCCATCCTATACAGCCTGAACTCCATATATATTGAGCTACTCTCTTAGGCTACTGTCTTGGAAAATATTAACCATTAGATACTACAGTTTTTAGCTATCTACTTAAACAATTTCTACTGTTTAATAATCAGATGGCAGTCATATTCTGTTAAACGAACTACTAGTGCACATTTGAGGACACTATCATTGTATTTCCGTGTGGTCTTCTATCATTTGAAATCTGTAATTTGTTTGCATTTATTTTTCATAGGCAGATTTGTATAATAGAAGATCCAAAATACTCATTAATTAACTACATCAAATATTTAAAGCAAATGCTTAGACACAAACGGCATCCAAAGCAATAAAAAGGCTGCCAGACTGGTTGAGGGCCAACACTGCTATATGTTACTGCTTTTTTTGTTTGTTTTTTGAGATGAAAGTCTTGCTCTGTCACCCAGGCTGGAGTACAGTGGTGCAATCTGCTCACTGCAACCTCCGCCCCCCCAGGTTCAAGCAATTCTCCTGCCTCCGTCTCCTGAGTAGCTGAGATTACAGGCGCATGCTACCATGCCCAGCTAATTTTTTATTTTTAGTAGAGACGGGGTTTCACCATGTTGGTCAGGCTGATCTCGAACTCCTGACCTTGTGATCCACCTGCTTTGGCCTCCCAAAGTGCTGGCATTACAGCACTTTATGGGTTCAAACATTTCTGACTTTTTTTTCCTTGAGGCAGGGTCTCACTGTGTTGCCCAGGCTGGAGCAGCACAGCACGATCATAGCTCACTGTAATCTTGAACCCCTGGGCTCAAGCGATCCTCCTACCCCAGCCTCCTGAGTAGGTGGGACCAACCAGAGGTGCACGCCACCACACTCAGCTAATTCTTGTATTTTTTGTAGAGACAAGGTTTTGTTCTGTTGTCCAGGCTGGTCTGGAAATCCTGAGCTCAAGTAATAATCCCGCCTTGGCCTCCTGAAGTGCGGTGATTACAGGTGTGAGTCACTGTGCCTGGCCTGAAATTTTTAATGAGTTACAAAAAGATGTAATGACAAGAATTCAAAGGGGTATCTTGTTCATTATTGTCAAGTCAATAATCTAATTTAGTCAAATCAGTTAAAACAATCTCTGGGGAAACATTACATTGAACTTGCTTGACAAAGTTACTTCAGTGGCCCATCTTGTTATCTCTTAAAGCTAGCTAAGGAGATAGAAATGTTCAAAAGAAAGCATTTTTGTTATATGACATCACAAAACATACTACTTCTTCATCATCTTTTGTATAATTAGTAAGACCTATCATCATTATGTTTGAGCTCATTGGAAATGAAATCGCATTCTACCAGGGAGTAAATGGCAATGCACTTAAGTCTGTGGTCCTCATGTCATGACTGCCACTAAAAACAAACACACACAAATTGTTTTCCCTAAATAGATTTTTTTTCTGAAATATTGCAATAGTGAGATTATTGACTGTTTATGTGATCTGTTATTACTGTGTTTTATTTTTTGTGAAATATTTCACGTTGATAAAATATGCCATGTCAACAGAAGTAATGACTATCTAATAGCTTCCACATCTTACTACCCCCAAAATAAAAATAATACATCAAGTTAAAAAGGAGCATTTATGAAATTATAAGTGCCATTTTGCCAGGATGATGATACATACTCTTCTTCTTATGAATATTGAGGTTATTAGATCATTTTGAACTGGCAATTATTTCATCAGTGAATAAATTTATTTATTTTTACTTTTGGGTCTTAATGTCATGCAGAACTACCAGATGCCAATAACAGGAGTAGCTATGGGCATTTTATATATGTTTAAACCAAGTTAACAGAAACAGGATGAATTGAGCCAGAATATTTATAATTTATTAATAAATGTTAAATAATGTATAAACACAAATAATCATAAACACACAAAGGAACATTGAAATTAGTATCTAATGCCTTTATTGTCATTTTTTTTATTTGCCATCTCCTTAAATATAACTCTTCTGCAACATCATCATTCTGGCAATCCATGGTGCCACTTCTTCACTGACTTCCTGTCCTTTAGGTTTCTTTCCAGAGGTGATATTTGCATCTGTAAACTCAAGTGTCTTTTACATAATATAAATTGTATAGCTATTTCTTAACTCTTTAATAGAATAAAGCACATGGTAAAGGTTGCCTGAATTTGGAGTTGTTTTCTACTTCCCTTAATGGTACATTCCTAACTTTATAAAATTGGCAACTCTGGAGTTCAATTACTTATTAATAATTCTTTCACTTCAAGCAATGTATAAATACTGTGTTTGAATGTGAGCAAAATTAACACAGTCATTGTTTTCATAGGAGTTTATAGTTTGGTGAAAGAAACTGGCCTTATCAATAATTATACAATTAAACATGTAATTGAAAATATAATAAATGATATAAAGGAGAACTATATGGTATGACAGGTTTGGGAGATCTGAAAATACTTCACCAAAAGAAGTAATGCTTGAATCAAGATCTGAAGTATGAGTAGATGTTATAAAAACTAATGGGTGTGGAGGAAAAGGCATTTCAGGCAGAGGTAACAAGACATAAAGAAGCACATAATTCAACACAAAGTTTGGCCTATCCCATTGAAGCCTTGAACATCTTTCTGTTTCTCACAAACTGTGGGTCTGTTGATTTATTTGGATATTTCAGCTATTTATGGCAGTTTCTGAGTTGTTAATATGAGTATGGGTTTCTTAGACCCATATTCTACATGAGGGACATCATTATACTCTATTACTTTCCAAACATCTGATAAGAACAGGGTATTTATCCATGTTGGATGATCTTTCTTCAGTGTCTATAGTAGCAACTGCCATGACGAGTAACAACATGATTTCTGGACAGTAGAGACCCCAGCCTACTAATCATTAGATAAGAACCTGGTCCTCAATACAACTGAAAACCCAGGTGGTAGGAATGATTGAGTGGGAGTAAAAAAAAAAATGTGTGTATAGAAGAGTTTAAACTTTTACTTTATATTTTAATGATTTAAAAATACCAACACTGAATTCTCCTTTCCTTTTTTTTTTTTTTTTTTTTTTGAAAAATAAGAGTCTCACTCTGTTGCCCATGATGGAGTTCAGTGGCACGATCTTGGCTCACTGCAACCGCCGCCTCCCAGGGTCAAGCGATTCTCGTATCTCAGCCTCTTGAGTAGCTGGGATTACAGGCATGTGCCACCATGCCTGGCTAATTTTTGTATTTTTTGGTAGAGACAGGGTTTCACCATGTTGGCCAGGCTAATCGTGAATTCTTGGCCTCAAGTGATCTGCCCATCTTGGCCTCTCAAAATGCTGGGATTACAGGCGTGAGCCACCATGCCCAGCCTCTCTTATTCCTTTGATTCCATTATATCACAAATAAGGGAGACCCAATTTGGGCTGGTGTCCCAGAATTCTGAGCCACACTTGAGAATTAGGTTGGGCTTGCTTGAGGGCTACATTACAGGAACAGAGCAGGTCAGAAAGCAATATTTGAGCAAGAAACTAAAATAAGACCTTAGTTTTTAATCCTAAGGACCAGAGAACACATACAGCATCCAAATCAAATTTGGGTATTTGGATGAGAACAAGAGGTTGAATGTGGGATACAGGAAAGTGAGTCTAGAAGAATTCCCCAAGTTGAAGAATGCAGCTTCTTTTAATGGTGCACACTTGGTGTTCAGTCCTAAAGAGAATGCCCTGTTAAGAATGCTAACTGGGGTTCCAGTGCTGATAGATTTTCAATGAATGGAACTTAGACAACAGGCCATCAATGTGTAGCTTTATAAGAATCAGTCATAGTTGTAAGAAACATTCATACCTATTTCAAACTTTATAAAGTATAGAAAAACTGTTGAAACTGTAACACCATATCACATAGCATCCTTTTTATAAAACACCACAGAGAAATATTTCTTTTAATTCTCGGAGTTAATAGTAATATATTTTACCAAGCAACTCATTTTTTAACTTACTGATATATGAATCTTAAACCAACAGTGTTCCCTTCCTTGGATTAGTTGATAGGAAGCTCAGAACCAATCTGTGACTCGTTTCTATCCAATTACTCAGGAATTAATGAAATGCATTTTTCCTTTCATAGTTCATACTATTTTCATGCCGTTGTCTCTTCTCTTTGATGTCCTCATGTTTATCTTTTACTAAATTGTTTTATGAAACACAATCCTTTGCTTTTTGGGGGGGCGATAAGAAATAAGTGAAATACTAGTGAAATATATTAAATGAAATAAGTTGAAAATATTGTTTTACAAAAGGAGAAAATATATGATTTTTGCTTATTATAAAAACAACAAATGATCATTTTAAAGAAAACTGAATAAGAGGAGAGAACATAAAACAAAATCAAAGACCTCTCAAAATATCCTCTCTTCACATACCTGTAACAGTTTGGTGGTGTTTCTTGCCTAGACAGAATATATATGTATTCTCTCTCTGTCTCTGTCTCTCTCTCTCCATATATATATATAGTACTGTTTCTGCCTCTCTCTCTACATGTATATGTATATAGACATAAATATACACACACACACACATATACATATACACACACACATACTCATACCACACATACACCTACACACCTAACTACAGGCACACATGTACACAGACATAAATATGTGTAAATATAAACATGCATGAAAACACATGGGTAAATGATACCATATTCTGTCATCTATTCTCTAAATTGCTTTTTCCACATAACAACTTGTAGAGTTTAAAATTACATTTCAATAATTTCAATACATACAGATCTCAATACAGATATATCATCATTTATTTTACAATTTCTGTCCTGAAAGATATTTGGGTGGTTCCCAGATGTATACTATTATATGTAATATTGCAATATAGTACTTCTTTGCTCACTTATTCAATTATATTCTTAGGCTAAGTTTCTAAACATAGAATTAATGGGACAAAAGTATGCACATTAAAATACTGATACATATTATTTGATTACCCACCAATGTTTTCCTGATTTATATTTCCTGATTTCCTGATATATTGGTCACTGAAAATGTACATACTAAAGTGGCTATGTCTGTACACCATTTCAAATTCTTTTAAATTATTCATCTTTTTCCAAAATGATAGACAAAAAATTAAATAACATTGATGTTTCAGTTTTTATTTCTTTGTCTGTTCATCAGGTAGAAAAACTTTTCACATGTATATTTGTCATAAATTTTTTCTTCCTTTTTGAATTTTCTGTTCATGGCCTTTGTCTATTTTTCTCTCAAGTTTTTAATCTTTTTATTCAGTGCTCTTTATTACAGTATGAATGAAGTTAGGATCATTTTTTATTTCCATAAACCATTAAACACCTGTATTAAATAATTTATCCTTTTCTTGCTGATTTGGAATGCTACCTTTACTAAACCCTAAATTTTCAATATATGCATGGGCCTTATTCTTGACCATTTATCCAGTTGGTTGAATAATGGGTTTATTTCTAAATTATTATCATGCTGTTTGAATTAATAGCCTATATGATATGTTCTGCTATCTTATAAGGAAAAACAGTCTTTTTATTTTTTCAAAACATTCTTTAATATTCTTACATTTAAACCAAATTTTAAGTCAAGTAATCCCCTAAAATCCCACTGGGGATTGTTATTTTTAAATATGTATCTGACCTTATCTGTCTGAAGTGTTGCATTTTTCTAAAATCCCATTTCAAACTGCTTACTTTCAGCCACCCCAGTGATAATCTTACTTCATTGGTATAGTATGTTCTCATAATTTTTCCCTTAGTGAATCAGCCAATAACTTAGTTTTAGAACACGGTGCCTTAAATTTTGTGGATAAAAGACTCATTGAGAATTAGATAAACATTCTCACAAAAATGTGTGCCTACCTCCAAATGTAATGAATCTTGTAGAGCCAAATAACCCAAGGTTAAGAATTTACTCTATAGAGGCACTTCTCTAAATTTACAAAGGGGGCTTTATCCCATCAGAGTTATTTTCATTCTTATGTTGTTTTTTTCATAAGTTAGATCAAAACTGTTATTTCTCTTCATATTATTATAATTTCACTCTGTCTTCATAATCTTACCTCAAATTATAGGCTGCTTCTTCTCATACTAACATACACTCACAGTATCTGTTGTTTCATCACAGTGCAATAAAAAAGATCACCAGACCTTTTTGGTTCAAGTACAAGTTCTATCTTTGAACATGAATATGTGTCTATTTTTCTGAGATTCAATATTCCCTTCCATCATCTATAAAATGGGTAAAATAATCACTAACTCTGTGTGTTTCAAAGAGATTATTAAGAAAATCAAATATATCCTGTCTGAGAGCACAAACTAAAAAGACAAGATTTCATTATTATTCCCACATTTAAAAGCTCATCATTTATTAAAAATCATATAAAACCATTCACTGTGCAAAGTCCTAATGGACCTAATGGGGAAACATATAAAACAAATAATTAAACTGCAATTGGTAACTGCTAGAGTACAAATAATACACAAAACTATGGGAAAGCCCAGAAAAGAAAAATATTCCCACTTTGGGAGATTGAGGCGGGTGGATCACGAGGTCAAGCGTAGACCAGCCTGGCCAACACAGTGAAACCCTGTCTCCACTAAAAATACAAAAAATTAGCCGGGCGTGGTGGCGGGCGCCTGTAGTCCCAGCTGCTTGCGAGGCTGAGGCAGGAGAATCGCTCGAACCTGGGAGGCGGAGCTTGCAGTGAGCCGAGATCGCGCCACTGCACTCCAGCACGGACTATAGTGTGAGACTCCGTCAAAGAAGGAAGGAAGGAAGGAAGGAAGGAAGGAAGGAAGGGAAGGAGGGAGGGAGGGAGGGAGGGAAGGAAGGAGGGAAGGAAGGAAGGAAGGAAGGAAGAAGGAAGGAAGGAAGGAAGGAAGGAAGGAAGGAAGGAAGGAAGGAAGGAAGGAAGGAAGGAAATTCATTCTTTGTGTAGGAATATTCACAAGAGGGTAACACGAACTGAGTTTGAAAAGATATTCATGAGTGTTCTGAACAGGTGAGGAAGGGGTGTTGTAGGGCATAGGGAAAGTCATCTAGAAGGAAGAAACAGCCTCAGCAAGAAAGAGAGGTGTGAAAACGCACAGAGAACTCAGACCATGGCCAGAATTTAAGTGTGATTATTTCATGGGGTTTACAAAAGGGGATAAAAGTTAGACTTTCTGCAAGAAAGACCGACTGGGCTAACATTCTGAAGAGTCAAACTAAGAAATTTAGACCTTATTTTGAAGGCTAAGAGAAATTATCTTAAGATTTAGAAGAAGAAGATGATGATGAAATTGGTAGCCTGGGGTGTAAAACAAAACAAAACAAAACAAAACAAAACAATACAAAAAGCCAGAGTGAGGAGAGATTGGAGCTAGAGATCACTTAGAGGCTATTGCGATAGTTTAGTGAATAGAGGGTAAGTGCTTGAACGAGGGAAGTGGCAAGGGAAAAACATAAGAGTTAATTCTGAGGAAGATTCAAAAGATCTTGGTGGTCTTTGAGATCCAAAGTTAGGGGAGAGGAAGAGTCTAAGAATGCCACAGGCTAGAGACAACTGGATGAATGTGATGCCTCATGTTGAGACAGAGCAATAATTATAAATGCTCATTTAGATGACAAAGCAAATTTTATAGAGTTCTCAATCTCCAAAGTGGTATGGTGAGGTTTGGGGCAATGGTGGTATATGTGAATATACAGTCCAACCAATTTAGCTGATAAGTTTTAAACAATAAGGTAAAGTGGCTTATTATCCGAGAAAAATCAGTTTTCTTATTTTTAAACGTAGAAAAATGTTCCTCAGGGTAAAAATAGCCACAACATCTTTTGAAATATAATACAGTGCTATTTAGTATAATCTCTTAGCAACATTGCTGTTATGAGCCAGTACTAGCAGCATTCAAGTTATAGACTCACATATTGCATATTTTTAAACCTGTAGATGGATAATAAGCTGTGAGAGGGACATAAGTTTGTCCACGATAGACTTCAGACATTTAAATAATTAGCAAAATCATAAACAGAATTAAGTCTTTTTAGATTATTATCCTATTTGATCTTTAAGGACTCTTCCCAAGACATCCCTCCAAACCCACATTAAAGTTTAGAGATAGAAATTAGTGAGCAAGCCATCAGTGTGTGTGTGTGTGTGGTGTGTGTGTGTGTATGTGTGTGTGTGTGTGTAAATGTATCCAAATTGGAAAGTGAAAGAATGTTTGTTTTCTGAAGTCATCTCTCTTGTGCCAATATTTGAATATTCCACTTACTCACAAATGTTTTCTAAAAGTAATTTCCAAACTTTTGGTTCAAGGCTATAACCTGGAAGTTGGGGATACTGATGGTTAAAAGATGGCCACAATGTGTAAAATGTAGAGTAACTGTCAGCAGATATGGAGGATACAGTTTATAGTTATGGTTTGGGCAGTAAACTAGTTGTGTTAAGTAATTTAACCCCTCAGGACACATGTTTCTTCAAATGTAAAAGATGGACAGTGGTGGACTAGGTTAGTTTAAGCCTCAGTCCCTTCTCTTCTCTACATTCCATAATCTTAGAGAAATGTGTCTTGTTGATGTTGTCAACTACCTGTTTTCATGCTACTGCTCCACATGTGGGCAACTGAACCTAGATGGTCCAATTAGAATAAGATAAGGACTTAGGAACATTTCCTGCTTGGGGACTTGTTCCTATCTTTTCCCTTCTACCTCCTCTGCCGGCCACCTCCCATTTCCATGAAACACAGAAGGTACATCATTTTAGAATCAAAATGTAAGAAGGTGATGGATTCATTATGTTTTTCTGATTAATCAAAGGCTTAGAACACACTAGCTGATAAAGTATTAAATTAAGTTACTAAGACAATATTCTATTGGAGGCAAATGAAGAAAGAAAGGTTCAAACTAGTTTTGAAAAAATTAAAAAGTCTAACACTGTGTTACTGTGTTGGCAATATGTAGGAAATGTAAAAACTATACATTTTCCTTGCATTTTTTTGCTATTTAAATATCCTTAGTGTCCTTACATATTAAAATTTAAAGATGTCAACTTTATGTCAGTTTTCCAATATGTTTTTTTTAAAGATACTGTTTCCTAAATTCAAATTCACTGATGTAGACAATCTGAATGGCCAACTTTTCAATTAATTATTTTGGTAATCTGAAATCTAAATTTTACAACATGAACTTAGATTACCATTACATCCTTTAATGAAGAAAAAATTACACAAATAACCTGAAAAATCAATAAAACAATAAATAGTTTTTATAATCTAGCATAGAAAAATGAAAACCTAATTTCTTTTATTATTTAAATATTACAATATGTTTTCTTCATTTAATATATGATGTTAACGTATTTAAAAAACTAATGTTGCCAGGCGCAGTGGCTTACGTCTGTATCCTAGCACTTTGGGAGGCTGAGGTGAGCAGATAACTTGAGGCCAGGAGTTTGAGACCAGCTTGGCCGACATGATGAAGCCCCATCTCTACTAAAAATACAAAAAATTAGTCTGGCATGGTGGCTTGTGTCTATAGTCCCAGCTACTTAGGAGGCCAAAGCAGGAGAATCCCTTGAACCTGGGAGGTGGAGTTTGCAGTGAGCCAAGATTGTGCCACTGCACACTCCAGCCTGGGTGACACAGCGAGACTCTGTCTTAAAAAAAAAAAAATAATAATGTCAAGTAAATATGATATGCACAGGATTTATATTTTGTGTGATAATAGTTTTTAGCTCTTTTCCTTCTACCTAAACTGGGCCAGGCATGGTGGTTCATGCCTGTAGTCCTAGCATTTTGGGAGTCTGAGGCAGGAGGATCATGTGAGCACAGGTGTTCAAGGCTACAGTGACCTATGATTGTGCCACTGTACTCCAACTTGGGTAACAGAGTGAGACCCTGTCTCTAAAAAAAAATATAAATAAATAGATAAAAGTAAATGAATCAAATAAGGTATCTAAATCAAATGTCCCCTTCTGGATATTTGCATCACTATAATCTAGAATATTTTTATAATATCAAGGAATCATCCATGCTGCTTGTATTTTCAACCTTAGTGTATTATATTATTGAAAATACACAGCTCCTGTGTATTACGTTACTGATAAGGAAAATATTTTGTTGTGTAAAGTCAAAGAAACAATAAAATTACTTATCAGTTCGGTTAAATAGTTGCCACATTTTGAAGACTATTGGTTGAAATGATTAATCTGATGTGTACATTTTTAGAGAGTGTTTTAAACTTTTTTCATATTTCATTTAGTTCTCTTGGTAACTTAGAGACTCATTTCTCTGGTAATTTATTGTTTGAAATTTCTTCCATGTTGAGATTAAGACATGAATCTACCTTTTTTTTTTTTTTTTTTTTTGAGACGGACTCTCACTTTGTCGCCCAGGCTGGAGTGCAGTGGCCGGATCTCAGCTCACTGCAAGCTCCGCCTCCCGGGTTTACGCCATTCTCTCGCCTCAGCCTCCCGAGTAGCTGGGACTACAGGCGCCCGCCATCTCGCCCGGCTAATTTTTTGTATTTTTTTAGTAGAGACGGGGTTTCACAGTGTTAGCCAGGATGGTCTCGATCTCCTGACCTCGTGATCCGCCCGTCTCGGCCTCCCAAAGTGCTGGGATTACAGGCTTGAGCCACCGCGCCCGGCCGAATCTACCTTTTTTGACAGACACACTTTACATACAAAATTTATTTCACATATCCAAATTTTCCATGGACTCAAAAGAATTGACCACAAAATATCTAAGGGTTGTCTCCTTACTGCTTACATAAACTTTTTCATTAAACCAAAATTCCTCTTTCCCATTGCTTCACAAACTGTAACAAATTCTCGAAATTTCAGCCAAGATAATATCTGGAAATGCTACAGTACATGCTAGAAATAGCTTTTTAAAAGATATATCTTTCTTGATAATCCATAGGGAATCATTCATCCATCCACCCATGAGGCTTTTTCAGAGACATTAACTTGACAGATTATTTAAACCCCCCATTTGGATGATGGTATGATGGTGGTGCACACGTACACACACACACGCACAGCCTTTTCTTGTTTGCTTTTAGAAAATTATTGAAAAAGACTTTAAATATTCTCACTATCTTTAATTTATCTGAACACTGTTTCATAAGTATTATTATATGCATTTTACAAAGTCAACAAATACACTGGTTTGCCTCTATTGTGATCATTAACACCAGTTTACACTGCCCAGAGTTTCTGAAGTTAAAATCTCTAATTACTTCCTTCAGAAGCTTGTGGTCATTTTGTTAGAAATGAATTTAAACCATATCTCGTTTTTAGTTCATTCGGGCTTTATGTCCTGTAGTATCAATCGATATAAACTTTATGTTGGTTTCATATATTTCTTGATGCTGTCAACAGGCCCAGTTTCTGCATACATTTATTTTAGGTGGGCTCACCACCTTTGATGAGGCAGGAGACTTGAGTTTCAGTCTTAGCTGTGGCACTCACAGTCTATGTGATACTGAACCAATTGCTCACATCTTCTGGGGCTCAGTGTTCTTGTTTATCAAATAGAGATAATACCATCTCATCTCAGTGTTGTTGTAGGATTCAATTAAGTTAATAAACGTAAAATTTCTTGATAATTTAAAAGCATTGTTGCTGTTCTCTTTAAAATCAAAAAGTATTGTTTCTGTTCTTTTTAAAGAATGAAACTAATATCCGTGTCCTCCTTAAAGATATATTTATTTGCAAAAGCAACTCTATTAAGGAAAAACATGACATGCAATGTGTGAACATGTGGGGAATATGCAAGTGTTGTAAAGGATTTTAAGTCTAAGGATCCTTAAATAGAATGACAATGATATATCAGGTGAGCCACAGTGGCAACTACATATAAATATTATACATCTTAGTTTGCCTGTGAACCATTCAACTAAAAAATTTCAAATAGAACAATTAATCAATGTAGAGAGCATAGCAAAAAATAAATTCAAATCAATGATGCAATACCTCTATTCCAACCAGCATATTTTTCTTTCTTCCACTCTCTCAGGCATATCCTATTTTATTTAAAAATGAAGTCAATTAAGAAACTCTACAAAATCAATCAGCCCACAGATCAAGCTAGAACTCTTGTTCTTATTTAATGTTTATTAAGGGCTCACCATCACACAGTATTTTTCTATTAAAAGGTCAAATATACAAAGTATCATGCTTGCTTTCATTCTATCATCGGGATCCTACATAGTGTAGCGCTCAACCAAAGAGGAGAGAGAAGGTCATCCACCTCTTCAAACAAAGGGTCTTAGCAGTCTTGGCTGAAAAATGAAACTTTCATATTAATTTATGAAAGTCTGCAGTCTACACCAATTGTCAGAGTTTAAATTGATCTGAATTGAGGTTATTAACTACAATTCTTATTCTTCCCAACCAACAGGTACAAGAACATCTCCAACAAGGGTACCTAAGGGTGTGAGGCAGGTAAAGGGCTAAAAGCATATATGCAAGCTGAAATGATGTGTACACATCAGGGTTATGACAGTTTGGCTGGATCCCTTGTACATAGTGTATACAACAGAGAGACATGCACACACACACACACACACACAAAACTCAGATAAACACAAATTTGAACACCATTATGATTTTCTGATCAGTCCAACCTACTGTCAGTCAGAGTTGGACAAACAATCCCAGCCCTAGATTTTCCTGTTTCCACACCCAGACCTGATTTACAATTTATAACTGCCAAACTTTGTGTCCAGACTTGTGGCTTGGAGGTGCAGTACATCGATGCCTGTCCACATTTAAGGTTAGATGACGACCCCTTTACTTTACTATTAGATGTGTCAAGGATCAGCAGCTCCTGAAATCGTTTTCCTGTGTCTGTGTGGGGGAGGAGATTCACGGCGTGGAGGGCCTGGGACAGGGAAGAAAGGAGCTGTCTCTGGGTTATCAAGAAAGGGACCAAACGTGGGCCCCACATCCACCTCCATGCCTGAGTTAAGAATCTGGAGCTGACTCCTCAGAACGGCTGTAATTGGTCCTTTACACTACTCATTTCCTCGGAGAAGCAGCGGTCAACTTCTATTAAAACTCCCGGTTGATAGGAGGCTGCCCTGCCCTGTCTTCCGGAGCACTTACGTTAAGGGGAAATCACTATAATCAAATCTCTACATCTTGCCTGCTGCTAAAACAAGGCGCTTTCTTCCTGGGATTTTGCAGAGACCACTGATACACACAGTCTCCCTACACACAAGCTCACACACACCGATACAGTGTAACTCCCACAGCGTCCTCGCTCCTTTCTTCCCTCCCTCACCCCCTTCTTTCTCTCAAGGATTGCTGAACATTTTGCTCCAAACTCTTCAAGTCACCCACGTGTTTGTTCTCCCCTTTTGCTGTTCAATTTACTTCTCCACCTGACGAACAGAAACGCGAGTTGTTCTCAGGCTTTTAGCTGCAATCCTGGGACCAGCCTTTCAAACTCCCCACTCCTCCCTAGTCAGAGCAGCCCCACCGACCCTCCTCCCAATGGGGTGAGTGGACAGATGACTGGGTGCTTTCGCCGGTCAAATCCCGCAAAACCTTCACCTTCTCTTCTCCACTCAGAGCAAACTGATTTTGCCTGTTTAGTTTCACTAGCCAGGGTGGTATGGAAGTGGGTGGGGAGAGGGCTGGTGCGTGGCACAGAAAACTGGGAAGCGCGCGCACAACACACACACACGCGCGCGCGCACACACACACACACACACACACGGCCCCAGTTAACATTTATGCAGTACTTTTGGAGGGTCCCTTACACACACCTGAATAGAATACTCTCAGAGGCACACCCCTGTTTGTCCTCCCCCAATTTCCAGACTAGCATTTGACCCTGGGTCTAGAATTGGTGGTGATAAGCCGACTTAGATGGAGTATTTGAGAAGAGGGGAGGTGACCCTTTGCCTGAATGGGGGAGGGGGGGCTCTCCACTCACCGCCTGAGTCCCTGGAACGAGGAGGGCCAGGACATCCTCGATTTCTTCAGGCCGGGCCGGTGGCCGGTTTCCACCGCGTAGGAGGTGCGGTCCATGGCGCGACAGTACAGGTAGCGCTCGGTGTCCGAGTAGCCGCGATGCCGGACGCGGCCGGTAGCCCCGCTCGAGGCGTAGCGGCCGCGGGCAGCCCCGGTTGGCGGCGGGGGCGGCGGCAGTGGGGGCGGTGGCGGCGGCTGTAGCGGACACTGGGGCTGGGGCTGGGGCGAGGGTGGCGGCGGCGGGGGCAGGTGGTGATGGGGATGCAGGAGGCGGAACTGGGGCTGCCGGAGCGGGTACTGGTGGTGCTGCTCGTGCCTCCAGAGATGCTTGGGGGCTTTTAGCGTGGCCCCGCCGGCGCTATCGCTGCCCTCTCCGCTGCCCGCCCGGGCCGGCGCGCTGCTGCCCTCTGCCTCCATCCTGACTCGCGGCTCCGCTCCCTGCTGCCCAGCCCGGGTTCACCGCCCTGGCCCGAGCGCCTTCCTGATGCTGCTGCCGCCGCCGCCGCCGCCGCCGCCGCCGCTTCTGCAGCCCAGCAGAGGCTGGTGCTCAGCTTCTCACTTGAAGGCGCCAGAGCCTCAGGGCTACCGAGAGGGGGCCCTGCCAGCGGGAGGGGTCACAGAACGCGGCAGGGCTCCTTCCACCGAGGCTCCCCAAGTCACCAAGACTAGGGTGCGCGGTGCCCAGTTTCGCCAGAGGTTGGTCCTTCTTCCTCCCTTTCTTCTTCCCTTCCTTTCTTTGGGCGCCGGCGGCAAGAGCAGGGATTGTCAGCAACTCGAGCTGCAGAAGCAGCAGCAGCAGCAGCGGCGGCGGCGGCAGTGGTAGCCGCCTCCCCGGTCCAAGGCACCGGAACCCTGATCCCAGAGCTGCTGAAAAGTTGGACAGCTCCAGACTGGCACGCCGGAGCTGTGACTTTCTCCAAAACCACTCCAGCCAGTCAGGAGTCAGACCTGTCCTCCTGATCCTTCCCCTCGTCGTGCCCGCGCCTCCCTCCCCCACACTGCTCCTCACTGCCCCGAGGCTTCCTCTTCACCTCCGCTTGCCTCAGTGCTCTTCGAGAAATGGAGTTTGGCGATTCCTGGCTGGTTCTCAGAGCCTGTTGACGATAAGCCCCATGCTGGCGCTTCCAAAGATAAGGAATGTGACCTGGCAAAGTTGCCTGGAATATTGTCTATACGCGTCGCTGAAAATTTGGATCTGGGTGAAGATCCAATAGTAAGATTAATTCAGTCTCTTTCCCTGACATAGGATAAAACATTGTGTGGATCTTTCCCATAGCAGGGAGAATGCCCAGTGTTTCCTCTTGAAGATCTTCCTCCAACCTGGCCCCGAGAGTGGTCCTCGCTGGAAATCAAGGCGAGTCGTCTTTAGTTGCAGAGCCATGGCTGAGCCTGCTGGCCAGAGTTAAGGTTGAGGCACCTTTTCAATTACAAACCTCTGATTATCTTTGGTAGTCTCTACCTTCAGTGCCTGCCTGCAATTTGCCTTTCTGCCACTTCCAGCAGAACACAGCTCTATTACCAAAGTGTTTTAAAAACATATTGCATCAATATTCACAGAAATTAGAGTCCTATGAGACACTAGAATCCAAATTCAACTTTTGTCTTCCTTTAATTAGCATTTTCTTGCAGTGTCAAATGTTTTTAAGAAGCCAAGAGGATTTCAGAGCAATATGTAGACACTTTTTTCCCTGTACCTTTTTAATTTTACCATATTAAAGATCAAATGCAATTTGCTTACTGTTAAAATAACTCTAGAATTTTTCTTTGTGAAAGTTACCACAGTGCCATCCATTATTTGAACGATAATATATTTAGGACTCACAACAACTTGTTGGCTGTGTAATTATTCTATTCTTCCCACGCACTCAGTCTTAACATAATTTCATATGTACATTTCATGCATATCATGTAATGGATGCTAGAGTAACAGAATCAGGAACCATGTCTCAAACTCTCTAGACTGCTGAAAATTCAACACTCTCCACATAGTCTAGGTATCACTGGGAAAATAACGCCAATGAAAATAAGTGCTCACTTTGCTTATCAGCAAGAACAGTCCATGAAATGTGCAAGTGGCAGGAGAAGGCCCTCATCATCTCTTCATGCTATTTATTTATTTATGGTTGGAAATACACCTTTCCTCCATCAGTTTAATATGAGCCCTCTGCTCATATGTGGACTACACACCAAATCTGAGAAAGGTTGTGTCTTAAGAGAAACGAGGCAGTCTCCTAAGCACCACTCCCCACTGTGTAGGACTAAACCATACTTTACAAAGGCACTCTTTTTGCCCCTTTGCAGATACAAGTGTGACTGGTGGCAGTGGTCAAAGTATTTTCCATGCCTAGGAGGGCACTAAGTCAGTATTTTCCGAAACACAAAAGGAGAGAAATGGAAGTGTTCTGCATATAGACTGCCTCTTTTCTTTTAATTCATTGCATTATTAACATCCAAAACCATTTTAAAGAAGTATACAAATTTCTTCTTTCCCCTGAAATGCTTGCTACCTTTCCCCTCAATATAACTGTGGCAAAATACTTCTATCTGAAATTCTTATTCTAATTTCTCATATACTAACACCACAAGTAACTTATAATTTTTTTCCAGATTAAATTGGAATAATTAAAATCTAACCTGATTTTCACTACCAATTTACTCCTTCCTTTTAACTCATGAATACTTTATTTTCTCTATATTATCCATTGACTTTTAAAAACTGTTTGTTTTGTTTTTACTATGTAATTGCAAGTCAGGAACATTTTAAAATAGAAGAAAATAATTTAATATGTTTCCAACTTGTAGAGTTTTTAATTTATCTTATAATTCCAAAAGATTATTGATAGTAGTAGTTTCTTGTGTGATCTTTGAGGTTACAGCTTGAGTTCCAATCTACCACTTCCTACCCATGTTACTTTAGCTAAATTATTTACCCTCCCTGTCTCTCATATGCAAAGTAGTACTAACGTTACCTACTTCACAGAATTTTGCAATTATTTAATGAAATAATACTTAGCAGAATGCCTTATATGCAATGAATATTTATAAAGGTAGCAATTTTTATTATTCCTGCCAGACTAGGAAGAATCCTAAATATCACTTTAATCAGTAGTTCCCAGCCTTGGCTGCACCCAGGGAATATCACCTGGGGGAGCTTGAAAAAAATGTCTGATGTTGAACCCAGAGCAGTGGGTTCAACATCAGATTCCAAACTTTGATGTCATCAGAATCACCAGGAGAGGTAATCCAGCAAAGACCCAGGCTGCTTGAAGCAGAATAGGGCTTGAGGCTTTATACTTTTACCAAGTTTGTGAGAAGATGCTGCTTCAGAGTAAAGTTTGATCATCATTACCCTGCCTAGACAAATAAAATCAGTATTTCTAGGGGAGGATCCAGGCATTGGCATTTTAAAAAACTCTTCATGTGATTTCATACATCAGTAACTACTGATCCAGACTTACTCTCTCATTATATGGTTGCAAAAACACTGTAGATACTATTAGTTGACTCGCCCTTGTGTCTCAAATACTTCTAGGGAAATCTAGCTTGTAAGCAAAGTTCTCATGAAAATATGCACTTTATCTGTTACTCTAGTTGCCTCTATGCTAAAAGAAAATCTTATACTGTTGAATATTGAGCATTCCCAGCCTTCCATTTAAAAACTCTTCTCATTAATCTAGGTATTTCCTACTTATAATTAAATCAACAAAAATGTAAAATATTCCATCTACCCATTGGTTTTCCCTGCTTATATGTTAAATAAGTTGTCCATTTTTCCCAATAGTTGACCATAGATTTTGGAGTTTTACGGGCATAGTCTGAGAGAGATTTTGTGAAGCATTGGGTTAACATGGGGCATCCTTGAAAGCTATCACTACTTACCATTAGCACATCTATATAAAAGGTAAAAATCAGGTAAATGATCAGTATATTTTTCCTGAACAAACTTAAATAAGCAGTTAGTTGGTGTCATTACCATGCGTTATGTCATTACTACCCCCACCCTTTTCTGCAAATGCATTTCAAATCTGTCCAAAAGATACAATCAATCACTCAATGTGCTTCTGGGCAATTAACAAGGGAGAACATTCTTGTCAATAATGATGGAGAGTTCTGGCAGAAGTGATGTCAATTAACAGCTAGCAGAGAGCAAGCACCATTTCTATCCAGAACATAGAGTGAGATTGCAAGTGGCAGTAACTAAGGGTCCATTTCTATCTTGGTAATGGGAGGAAGATTTTTTTTTTTACTTTTTTTAAAATTATACGTTAAGTTTTGGGGTACATGTGCTCAACATGCAGGTTTGTTACATAGGTATACATGTGCCATGTTGGTTTGATGCACCCATCAACTCATCATTTACATTAGGTATTTCTCCTAATGCTATCCCTCCCCCAGTCCTCTACGCCTCAACAGGCCCCAGTATGTGATGTTCCCCTCCCTGTGTCCATGTATTCTCATTGCTCAAGTCAATGGGAGGAAGATTTAAAGGAGACTTTCACTTTGCATACATTCTATGTATACTTGAGCACATGAGTGCTACTTCATTTGTAAAGATGGCCATTTTGATGCTCAACAGTCAGCTTAAAATTGGAAATTTTCATCATTAGATGTGTTACAAAAGGCTAAACTCCTGTCTAATTACATATCCAAAAGGCATTGAAAGTCTCAGATTTCACTTAGGTCTTTAATGTTGAGTAGAAACAGGCTCTTTGTGTATTTCCTTGAGATATATGAAACGCTCTTAAATTTGTCAAAACCTTTACATATACGAGACAACAGTGTCAGTATTGCCACTATAATTACTAGTATTAAAGTTCTATCATATTGTTTCCAATGTAGTATATTAGGCTGCTTTTCAGTAATTTTTGTGTAATATGAAATAAACAGAAATATGCAATTAATATGAAACTAAGAAATGCTGTACTTGAATATCCTTGTCTTTGACTAGCACACTAATGCAAATTTAGCAGCACACTAATCTCCAACTAGTTAGAGGCTCAGTATCGCAAAATTAATTTTGTAGCTTTCTAATGACACCATTCCACTTGTCAGCTCAAGGTAAAAATATTGCTTACCCACTGTGTGCTAATCCTCAGGACAACTTTGATATTGTCTTCACAAACATGCACAAAAAATCACTATCCTGAAGGAGCTTTGTGCCTTGCAGAGGAAATAAATGAATAAGCAACTACAATTTGGGAAGATGGGGGGAATAGATATACTGATGCAGATATGTAGTGTCTGCTAGTGTCTGCTTTGAAAACACAGGAAGAACATCCAACTCTCAGGGTTCAGCGAGTCCTCACCAAAGAGAGAATGGCATCTAATCTGAGGCCAAGACCTCAAGTGCACAGTGAAATTAACTACTATCAGTATGTATGAATACATATGTGTGACCACGAATGTGTGTATGTCTTGGGGAGATGAAGGAGTAAAGGCATTCTGGGTAGAGACTGGTGCAGACAATAACTTAGAGATGAGGGATATTGTGGGGCATCAGACATTCAGAAAATGGCAAATAATTCTATAAACCTGTGAGGACAGCTGAGCAATAAGCAGAAGCCTGATAAAGAATTACTTCTTATTCCATGTTCCCTAAAGGCAATGTAGTGACTTTGTATACATTATCAAAAGGACCCCCTTCTGGGTGGAGCAGATTTTAAAGTTGATGAGTAGGATGCAAAGAGAGGGAGAAATAACAGATATGACAGAAGGAAGGAAAATAACAATATGTTGTCACTGAGAAGATGGGGTTGGGGGGCACTGAACTTCAGGGCACAGATGGAAGCATTTGCCCAAACTAGAAAAAAACCAACATTTCCACTGTTACAGGGAAGGAAGGGGTGAGGATTGATTCAGATGGAATAAATTTTATTGCATTTATTGAGCAATTAACATTGGATATTCTGATTCTGGCAAACATTTTCCATACATTATTTGATTTAGTTCTTGCAACAATATGATTTTTTCTTCACATTTTAACATTATAATGATCAGGATGACTCTTTCAGTGAAGACTAAAGAACTGTGCTAGTCCTCTGCCAATGTTGAGAATAGCCCGTGTGACTCTAACTCTACATAGAAAACACTTGTTCACCTGATTGTCTCAACATTAATTCAGTCATTTAACCAATATTTATTGAGCACTTAATATGTGCCAACCCTAAGTTCTGGAGATAAAAAGTCAGTAAAGAAAAGTTCTGGCCCTCCTGTTGTAATTAAAAGAGACAGACACCTAAGCGTATATATATATATATATATATAGATATAGATATGCGTAAGTGGTAAATATATATATACACACATATATATGCTTAAGTGGTAAATATATGTGTGTATATATATGCTTAAGTGTTTATTCTGTCTCTTTTAATTAGAGACATATAAATAATATGTCAGATAGAGGAGCTCAGTACTATGAAGCAAACTGAAGCAAATTAAGAAGTTGGAGTGTGATGTTTGGGAGTGCCATTTTGTATTGGCTGGCAAGGAAGGCTTCTCCAAAACAGTAATGGTAGAGTGGCCTGAAGGAAGCAAGGGAGTAAACCAGCACTCCAGGCTGTGGGAAAATCAAGTGCAAAGACATGGTAGCCAGCTTGTTATGGCTGAGTAATAGTAAATCAACCGGTGGCCTGGGATGAAGTCAGGTGAAAACTGTTTGGAAATGAGAACAGATCAAGGAAGTCCATACTGGTCATGGTAAGGACTTTGGATTTCTGACTTGTATTCATATAGCTACAGAGTGATGAACTTTCCACTTAACTAAATTAAGACTATTTGGCTGGGCGTGGTGGCTCATGCCTGTAATCCCAGCACTTTGGGAGGCCAAAGTGGGTGGATCACTTGATGTCAGGAGTTCAAGACCAGCCAGGCCAACAGGGTGAGACCCTGTCTCTACTAAAAATACAAAAGTTATCCAGGTGTGGTAGTGCACAACTGTAACCCCAGCCTCTCTGGAGTCTGAGGCAGGAAAATTGCTTGAACCCGGGAGGTGGATGTTGCAGTGAGCCACGATTGCACCACTGCACTCCAGCCTGGGCATTAAAGCAAGATTCCATCTCAAAAAAAAATATATATATATATATACACACACACACATACATATATACTATTTACTTAAAATGTCTTCAAAAGTTTACACTATAATTATTAATACCTCATTGAAGAGCTAAGCTATTTTGTATGTAGGAAGAAAATTAAAACATGGGTGGGAGACAAAGATGTACAATAAGTGAAAAAATATTTCCTTCTGGGAGAAAAACTGCACTTCCATATCTTATTGAAAAGCAACAAGATATTCATAAGAATGATATTGGAAGCTGTATATTCTTTTAGCATTGAAATGACTATAAAATCATGGTCAGTCACACAGTAGCAATACAGTTAAAATGAATAGATATTACCAAATCCCTCAGAAGATGTCATAGAAGTTTCAAAGTGACTGATTTGTGAGACCTGAAGAATGATTACTCAGTTGCTAAATGTCCATCTGTCACAAGCTCTTAGCTGACTTTTAAGAGAAGATGTTTAACTTTTTGTGGTTGATAATTACATTTTTAATAAAAATGAATCAATATGCTTTGAAATGTCACTCTTGATCTCAAAAATGTAAAAGAGATTATGAAAGAGCTTGTCACTTTGAAATTAGGCCCAACTACCAAAGGCTAAAACTGTGTAAGGATCTTTAGATTCTTAATGTAGAAAAGATTTAATCTTATAGTTTGAGATGATGAAAAGTAATATGGTAGGTAGGCATTGGTAAGGCAAAATGTATGCATTTTTAAATTACTTAAGAAAATGTAAATTTAAACTAATAGTTCTCATTTTAAAAAGCTTCTATTAAGTTGGCTCAACTATTGTAATTAATGGATTTCTTAAAATAGAGGAATTGTAACAGCAACTATTTTACATATGAGGAAACTGAAGCATATGGAGACAATTACTTAACTAAGTTCAGATACCTGCTGTTTCAAAGCCTGGATTTGAGCCTTGTCAAGCTAAGTCCAAAACTTGTGATCTTGCCTGGAATGACAAATGGGAGAAATTAAACATAGGCCTTTTGAAAATAAAATGCCAATCGATGAGTTATTTAAGAATACCAGTCGATGGGTGGCTTAATATTTCAGTTAATATCATCCTAGAGTTCTAATTATGTATTAAACCACCCATCCACTGATATTATTAGAATAGTATTAGAGTATTCATGCAAGGAAGGATTTGTTTTAAAGATACAAAAGCAGTTACAGCGAAAGACTGATACACTATACTAACATTTGGAACTTTTGTTCAAGAGTGATCAAGAAAGTGAGAGAATAAGTCATAAATTGGAAGAAAACATAGCAACCCATGTAACTCTGAAAGGACTATTTCAAAATAAATACTCATATAAATCAATGAGAGAATAATGGAAAAATAGTGAAAATATATGAAAAGGCATTTCACAGAAAGGAAAGCAGAATGGTAATTAAACAGATGAAAAAATTGACCAATCCCATTAGTAATCAGGGAGATGCAAATAAAGACCACAATGAGAGGGCATTTTATGTCCACGAGGTCAGCCAAAAGTGAAAAGCCTGATGACACTATGTATTTGAAAAGATGTAGATCAATGAAAACTCATATACTGCTGGTGGTAAAACAATTTACCATTATCTGGTAAAGGTAAACATTCACATACACTACAATTCATAATTCTACTCCTGGGTACACAGCACAGAAAATGCCTTACATGCGAATACACACACACACACACACACACACACACACACACCAGACTGTTCATAGCAGGATTCTACACTATAACACAAGCTAGAAACAAAGTATATGTTTTTTTTTTTTTTTTTTTTTTTTTTTTTTTTTTTTTTTTGAGAGGGAGTCTCGCTCTGCCGCCCAGGCTGAAGTGCAGTGGCCGGATCTCAGCTCACTGCAAGCTCCACCTCCTGGGTTTACGCCATTCTCCTGCCTCAGCCTCCCGAGTAGCTGGGACTACAGGCGTCCGCCACCTCGCCCGGCTAGTTTTTTGTATTTTTTAGTAGAGACGGGGTTTCACCGTGTTAGCCAGGATGGTCTCGATCTCCTAACCTCGTGATCCACCCGTCTCGGCCTCCCAAAGTGCTGGGATTACAGGCTTGAGCCACCGCGCCCGGCCAACAAAGTATATGTTTAGCAGGAAGGAATATTAGCACAAATGTTACATCAGGAAGCCATGAACAACTACAAAAAGCAACCTGGATGAATCTTAAAATGCCCTGCTGAGCAAACAAAGCAAGTAGCAGAAGACAACAAACAGAATGCCATTCTTATAACACTCAAAAACAAGAAACAAATAAGAAAACAAACAAACAAAACAATCCCTAGGAAGACACAATAATATATTTTGGTGTAGTGCTTCTCAAACTAATGTGCCTGTCAATCAACAGCAATTCTTGTTAAAATACATATTTTGGTTCAGTAGGTCTGGGGCAGGGCTGAAATTCAGTATTTCTAATAAGCTCCCAGGCAATGTTCATGCATAGATCTGTGGACCATACTTACATAGCAAGATTTTAGAGGATACATACATATATGATTTTTAAAAAGTATTAAAAATGGAAAGGTTATGCAATTCACGAAATTTCAGATGGTTGTTACCCTGTGAGTGGTGAAGGAAAAGATGGTAACTGAGAGAAGGAAGGAGCTCACAGGTAGATACAACATATTGATAATATTGCAGTTCATAAATTATATGCTCTATAACCTACATATATCATAATGCTGAATATTGTATAAGAAAAACCATAAGGGCAATTGAAATCCACAGGGCAGGGAACTCACGTCACCACCAGCAGAAGAGATGAAACTAAGTGAGATAGGAAGAAGCAGTAAGCAATGTGGAGTTGAATATTCCATTCTCAGAAGAGAGAGCTGCAGGCCAGTCGTCAACACTGTATTTGTAATCTCCCCAGATTAAATAACTGGGCAGACTTTTAAAACTGTTGTAGCATGAAATTTGGGGAACCCAAATAGAACTCTGAGCTAAAAATAACTACAGACATCTTTAAAATAAAATTGATCCTCCTCTCAAAGTTTAGTTTTAAAGTTTTATAGTTAAATAAAGTTAATACCAAATTAAGATAAAAATGTTTGTAAAGTGGTGTGTGTAGCTCTCAAATCTAAGGTAAATCTGTTCCATTCTTTGGCTGTGAGTTGCCCAGTCCTGGCACACATATATTCCTAAATATCTATCCCCTACATTCTTTGGATGTGCAGAAACTTTTATTGGAGTGAGAACGCAATTTTATGTCTCAAATATCTGCCTTTAAAATACAATATTCCTTATCATCTAACATTGTAGCTATCAGCAAACATCACAGCAGGAATTAGTAATAACTAACAAGAACTCAGGATAGTTGCCTAAGGATTAGGAAGTAGGGTTTGCAGGCAAGAGAGGAGAATTACTAGTTTAAAATAGAAGATGGAGAGTGACAGAGAAAAATTTTCTATCTTCTCAATATTATTTCAGGTTCTTCAAATTGTTCTGATGTATAAAATATTGCAATACGTCTCTGGATGAGGCACTCACCTAATGTTTAGCTGCTCTAAAGGGTAAAAGGGATAAGACAGAGAGGGCAGGATACCTATCAGGTTGGTGCAAAGGTAATTGCGATTTTTGTCATTGAAAGTAATAGCATATACATATATTCCATGATGTGTATGTATTACTATATACATATACACCATGGAATACTATGCAGCCATAAAAAAGGATGAGTTTGTGTCCTTTGTAGGGACATAGATGCAGCTGGAAACCATCATTCTCAGCAAACTATAGCAAGAACAGAAAACCAAACACTCATAGGTGTGTTCTCACTCATAGGTGTTCTCACTCATAGGTGGGAACTGAACAATGAGATCACTTGGACTCGGGAAGGGGAACATCACACACCGGGGCCTATGAATGGGAAGGGGGAGGGGGGAGGGATTGCATTGGGAGTTATACCTAATGTAAATGACAAGTTGATGGGTGCTGACGAGTTGATGGGTGCAGCACACCAACATGGCACAAGTATACATATGTAACAAACCTGCACATTGTGCACATGTACCCTAGAACTTAAAGTATAATTAAAAAAAAAAAAAGAGAGAGAGAGAAAGAAAGTAATAGCAAAAACTGCAATTACTTTTGCACCAACCTAATAAATTGACAACTACTACTTATTGGGTTTACTATAAACCAGGCATTATTTCAGCTGGTTTTCAAAAATTAGTTTATTAGTACAGATAAAGAAACTGAAGCACACAGAAGATGGTAACTCATTCAAGGACACACAAACAGCAAAGGCAAAGCCAGGATTACAATGAAGACTGCCAGTTTCAAAGCTCATACTTCAGTCCAGTGTTCCCTGCCTGCCTCTCTGCAGTGTCCCAGTGTCTAGTTCTCTGTAAGCATGTCTTATGTCTGTGGACATTGTCAATTTCCTCATGATTGAAATGAAATGTTCTATTTAAGAAGATAGGTATAAGCATCGGACAGAATGAATCTGAATCCTCAAAAATTGCATGGTTTTTTTTGCCAAGTTTACAGCTTTGCTGACCCTTAGTTTCCTCATCTGTAAAATAAATTAGTGACAAAATATACATGATAGGACTTTGTAAGAATTATATAAAGTAATCTATTTCATGCACTCAACAAGAATTTGCTGCTGCTGTTATCGGTATTAGTATTACTAAATCCTATTATAAATCTAAACTGAAGTCTGTCTTTACTTAAGATTTTGTGCAAAATACTATGCTTTACCATGTGCATTTTACATATGTATGTGTGTATATATATGTGTGTGTGTATGTATACATGTAAATAAAATAAACAAGGCATTTTCTTTTGTTTCTTTCTTTCTCCCCGACTCCCCTGAATCAGGCTATTAAATATGGAAACACATTGAAAGGAACTCCAGGAGCCCAAACTAGAAACCTTAAATAAATAGAAGAAAGGGAGTTCCTCTCCCACTTTGCTAGAATAAAGTCATTCTAGGATTAGCCATCCAAGTTTAAATTCATTAGCCTCCAAGGGGTCTGTGAATATTTTTAGATAATTATCTAAGACCTCCAAAATGCAATTTCTAATGTAGCTATAGCTGTCATGAATTGAAAGATGAAAAAGTCTAGCTCATTAGATCAAATGGTGTTTCCTCAAGTGTTAACAAATGTGATACTTTTCAGCGTACCACAATTCTCCCTTAAGATCTGAAGTAAACAAGATTTCAAAGAGGCTCCCGGCATTGAGGGAAGACTAGCTTCTTAATCTGTCCTCAAGGAATACATGTTCCCTCCAAAAGAGGCAGGATAGCTACCTGGGGAACACTCATAAACTAACTCAAATTGGAGCCCAATTATTCACTTTTTTTGTGAATGCAAAACTTTTAATGAATAACACATTTTTTTTAAATATTGGGAAAAGATGCTGTTTATTTTGATGGAATTGTTAAATTTCCAAGTAACTTGGTAAGTCAAAGAAAAGAAAATAAGAACTTCAGGAAAGGAAAAAATATACAGAATTCACAAATCAAGGCAGACTCTCCAACACCTTAGTTTTTAATGTTTTTGCTTGCTTGCTCTCTCTTCTTAGAGACTTGACACAGTGATACAAGATTTTATTTATTTTAATCAAAGTAGTTTGACGTAGTATTTGGAGGAAGGAGAAGAAAGATATGAACCATTATTTTCCTCAGCATGACACTACCATTTAAATAAATTTAAGATCCATGGTCTAATATTACCAAGGCTGAGTAGTTTTCCCCCTGGCTCAGTGCATGGAAAACAGCGTATTTTCTTCACGCATAAATAATAGAAATCTCATTTTTGAACACAGTGAATTGAATGCTTTGTGGAGTGTGGCAAATGTAGATCTAGATTTATTTGCAAGTGCTCCCTGTGTAGATTCAAAGATGTGGACTAATTGGCCAATTATAAACCACAGATTGGGCTAATTGACCCAGTTCTTCTTTGATGTTGGTCAAGTAACTTAGAAATGATGAATCTATTCAGACAATGAGCCAAATCAGTAGTCTCATCACAGTTAAATATTATTCATTTTTAAAAGTATGTCATTTATCATGGTTATTAAGAGAATGTGCATTACAGCCAGAACGCCCAGAGTTTCCGTTTCAGCTCCAAGACTTTCTAGATGTGTAACCACAGATGGGTTACATTAACCTCTCTGTCAGTTTTTTCATCGATGAAAATAATAGAGTCAACTTTGCAATGTTACTGTAAAGATTATATGAGATAATAGATGTAAAATGCTCAGCACAGTATCTGTTACATAAATAATACATGTATACCTAAGTATACACACACATATACATTATTATATTCCATATATGATGTTATACATATAATTTAGGAAATTAGGGAAGTAGAAAACCAAGAATTCCCACAGTATCATGCTAGGTGTAGTGCTTTTGAAAATTATGAACTGTGTTCAACTAGTAATAGGGCTGTGCCTTTAAGTCAGCAATGAATATTTTAGTGAGATAAACAGCTTCTATATCTTAAAACTGAAACTAGTTCTGCCTTCTTCTCTCCTTTGTTTCTACTTTTATTTCTATTCCATATGTGTTTCCCGGCAATGGAGAAGGGAGAAAACAGATATTTACTGGAGGGCCTACTATGTCAGATGCTGCTGTAGTGGTCACTTCGCTTATGCTATGGCATTTGATAGCCATGGCCTTTTTATGAAGAAAGTATTGTTATTCCTAATTTATAGATGAGGAAAATGTGTCCTCATCTCATAATTAGAAAATACTGGAACTCAATTTTTAACCACTATTTAGGTACTTCCAAAGCATTTTATATTTCTTTAAAGAATTTGCCAGATACAGTGTGGGTCAGATTCCTATCTATTTTTAATCTAGAACTTATTTCTCTAGGAAACTATGCTAGAGAAAGTAGTTGATTTCCCAAGCCAGAAAAAGTAATTGGCCTTCTAAGCCAGCCTTTTCATTCACAATAGAAACAGCATATACTGCAATGAAACAGGGGCAGGCAAACTGTGTCTATTAGACAAATTCAGCTCACTATCTATTTTTGTAAATAAAGTTTTATTGGAACAAAGCCAAACCCATGTAATTACATAAGTAAATGTCAATGACTGCTCTCAAACTTCAGGGGCAGAGTTGAGTGTGGCAGAGACTGTATATCTCACAAAGTCTAAAATATTTACTAAATGGATCTTTATAAAAACAGTTTGCCGACCACTAATGAATAAGAAAATATTAGAATAAAAAAGCTCAATGTCACTGATCATTAGAGAAACACAAATCAAAACCACAATGAGATACCATCTAACTCCAGTCAGAATGGAGGAGAAAAGGGACTATTTATACACTGTTGATGGAAGTGTAGATTAGTTCCACCATTGTGGAAAGCAGTGTGATGGTTTCTCAAAGAGCTAAAAACAGAACAACCATTCAACCTAGCAATCCCATAACTAGGTATATACCCAAAGGAATATAAATTGTTCTACCATAAAAACACATGCACGTGAATGTTCCTTGCAGCACTGTTCACAATAGCAAAGAGATGGAATTAACCTAAATGCCTGTCAGTGACAGATTTGGTAAAGAAAATGTGGTACATATACTCCACAGAATACTATGCAGTCATAAAAAGAATGAGATAATGTCACTGGCGGGAACACAAATGGAGCTGGAGGACATTATCCTTAGCAAATAACACAGGAACAGAAATCCGAATACTGGTCCCTTTCCTCCTAAATCTTGCCAGCATCTGTTATATTTTGACTTTTTAATCACAGCCATTCTTTTTCCTTTTTCTTTTCTTTCTTTCTTTTTTTTTTTTTTTTTTAGACGGAGTCTTTGCTCCATCACCCAGGGTGGAGTGCAGTGGTGCGATCTCGGCTCACTGCAAGCTCCGCCTCCTGGGTTCAGGCCATTCTCCTGCCTCAGCCTCCCGAGTAGCTGGGACTACAGGTGCCCGCTACCATGCCCGGCTAATTTTTTGTATTTTTAGTAGAGACGGGGTTTCACCCCGTCCGTTCATCCGTTCATCCGTTCAGCCAGGATGGTCTCGATCTCCTGACCTTGTGATCTGCCCGTCTCGGCCTCCCAAAGTGCTGGGATTACAGGCATGAGCCACCGCACCCTGCCAATCACAGCCATTCTGACTGGAGTAAGATGGCATCTCACTGTGGTTTTGATTTGCATTTCTCTAATGATCAGTGACACTGAGCTTTTTTATTCTAATATTTTCTTACTCATTAGTGGTCAGCAAACTGTTTTGATAAAGATCCATTTAGTAAATGTTCTCATTTATAAGTGGGAGCTAAATTATGAGAACTCATGGACACAAGGAAAGGAACAATAGACACTGGGTCTACTTGATGGTGGAAGATGGAGGGGAACAGAAAAAATAATTATTGGGTACTAGACGTAGTTCCTGGGTGATGAAATAATCTGTTACAACAAACCTCCATCACACTAGCTTACCTGTATAACAAACCTGCACATGTACCCCTGAACCTAAAATAAAAGTTAAAAAAGAGAAAATACTACGTGACAAGTTCTATCATGAACAAACCATTATTTATAAATAATATTCTCTCTGCGTTTAAATACTCCCTGTCACCTTTGAGCGAAAAGTGAGTATTAATGTAGCAAAAGATGATTTCAGCAGCCTCCATCAGCCCCAGAGGGGACCAAGGTGATGAGAGCTGATCTGAATTCAAGGACCTCGTTCTGACTGAGGAAGTTTACTCCAAAGCAAGAGCTATTCTCTTTACAGCTCCTGAACATGCCCAGCACAAATTGCCATTTTTTTCTCAGCCTTCTTTTGCTTGTCCTCTTAGCTGAAACTTCTCTGAAGTCCTCATTCTTTGGTCACTATTTGACCTCCCTCTTCCCTTTCAGAAGGTGAAAGCATTCCCTCTTTCAAAGCAAACATCCCTTTAAAACATAAAGGAATATTACTGTTATTTGCACTGAACTGAAACTGATCTATACATAATGTTTTAACTCTTGCCTGAATTTCTTTGCCTTTTTTCTTCTGTTGATGAAATTAAAGACTTCGCAATTCCAGCAATTTTAGGCAATATTCATGTTAAAAACAAAAACCAAAACAAAATCATTTCCAGTTCCTAATAGCGCATTATGCCTCAAATGAACTACGAAGGCAATCTATACAAGTACTCAGATGTCATTAATGGAAAAGGCAAGCAATTTGTTCACATGTCTAAACGAAGGTATTCAATAAACTCAAACTTTTTTTTAAAAAAAAGATGGAATTACTTGTGGAAAAGTTGCTTGCTTTTGATTATTGGTTACAGCTTCCTGAAAACCAGTGGAAGCAGCATCCACTGTACCCAAATTTGCATCAACCTGAAACTGAAATAATTCCTCTGACAATTATTATAATTTCTACTGAAAACTTTTCCTTATACGTTTCATCTCCCATTCTTGTTGACTTAGTGATGCAAGCTAGAACCTAGTCATAATAACCTTCTCAAGATGTTCGCATATGTTTGTTCTGGAAGGTATTCAAAATAAGGTCCATGATTGTATATTTTATTCACTATGGACTATAATTCCCGTAGCTATATTGCCTTAACCAAGAATTGGGGTTCACAGTCTGATGGAACTATGAAAATGCTCTAATATATTCCCTAGAGTTGGCTTCTTAGCTAAATGTGGAAGATTTAGATAATTGAGAATTCTACATCTACTTTCAAAAGGTAATGATTAAAGAAATCCAGAAATCTTGACTAAGAATTTATTAAATCCATGATGGGGAAAACTAATTATTAGAATACACTTGGAAATAAAACAAAGGGGTAGCTTAATATTTTATGGATTTCTTTCCTATTTATAAATATTCCCATACCCATCATTTGACCTTATATTTTCAACTTTGTTTACATTTGTGCATTATTTTTATTTGCACTGACTTTTTAAAGTAAATTCAGTGACTTGCAAATCCAGTTACATTAACAAAAATATCAAATATGATAAATACATTAATATCATTTAAAACTATGTCTTCCCTTTGATTTCTTATACCCAAACATTTCTAGGTCTTATCTACTCTTCCTTCACTATATCTCTACCAACCATCACTTTCTTTTCGTTCCTACTTCCAAAATTATAATACAAATCTTCACCATTTCACTCCTGGATTATTGTGACAGCCTTCTAACTTAGTATTATTCAAAATGTGACCTGAAGACCATTTATATCAGAATCTAACCCTTTTTAATAGGGAGATTATGAGTCCTCTCCAGACTTGCTGAACCAGAATCTCTGGAGTAAGGATCAGGAATCTGCAATTTTAACAAGCTCCTTAGGTGGATTCTTTTTTTCTTTTTTTCTTTTGAGACAAGGGGGTCTTGCTCCATCACCCAGGCTGGAGTGCAGTGGTGCGATCATGGCTCACTGCAGCCTCAATCTTGTGGGCTCAATTGATCCTCCCACTTCAGCCTCCCAAATAGCTGGGATTACAGGCACACACCACCACTTTTGTATTTTTTGTAGACATGGAGTTTTACCATGTTGCCCAGGCTTGTCTCAAACTCCTGGACTCAAGCAATCCACCCACCTCGGCCTCCCAAAGTGCTGGGATTACAGGTGTGACCCACTGCACCTGGCCCTTAGGTGGCACATTAAAGTCAAGAACCACTGTTCTGCTTTCTTCCTTTCTCGTTCTCCCTATTTTCAAGAAATTGTGCATATTTCTATCTGCTTAGTCATTCTAACATGCTATCGTTGTCCCCTGTAGAAAACCTTCAATGGTTCCCTATTATTCTCAGGATAAAATCCCAATGTCTTAACTTGAAAATAAAGGACCCACATAAAATGGTCAGAAACCACTTCTGAAATTTCACAAAGATGACAAACCAATTCCTAGTTTCATGCATTTAACCCCATTTTGAATGTCCCATATATACCCCCCACCACCGTACTTCTCTGCAACTTGGAACAACCTGTACTTATTCACTTCCAACTCATTCAACTCCAAACACAAGGCAATGTCAAATTTTTCCACGGTGGCTTCCTCGATCTTTCCTTTTTGGGAGCTCATCTACTTCATTGTTGCTATTATTCACATGGCAGTTTATCATAGACTGCCTGTGCTGCCTCTTGAATTGTCATTTAATTTTTAATGTGAGTATGCCTGTCTCATTTTTGCACCTAATTGTGAAGTTCCTGAATGTAAGAACATTTTTTTTTGTATTCAACTATGCTCCTAGCATACCTATAGACAATCAATAAATAATTTTGAAGTGACTAAATCAATACAAGATTGACAAAGTCTCTATTGATTTAACTCATTATTTAGTTGATACGTTTCATTGTTTTTGAATTGAACATGGTCTATTTTGACAAAAACAGATTTTCTTATTTTATGAGCTTACACCTCTCTCATGGTCACATACCAAAGAGCTATAACTACATTCATGACTACAAAATTGATCCCAAATGAGACAAAATGCCAGAAATAGAAGCATCAGCTACTCTGGTCTAAACATTGTATGAAAGTCTTGTTGGCTGATTCAAGTGGGAGAAGAGCTCGAAGTTGTAAGCATCGTTTTGCTGTTTTATACCCAGTCGTGCAATCAAAAAGTGTCTCATTTATCAGTCCCCGCTCTCAACACAACAAACAGATGCTTGTAATTTGAATTGTATGACTCTCGTATCACCACCAGACAGTAGATCCTTGAAAGCACTTTCACCCTTGATAGTTAAAATAGGATATTTATCTCCTTGCCCCCAAAGAATTCCATGTCTTAAATGTAAAGTCAGAATTTACAGTGTAGTAGAATCCTTGGGGTAGGGTTAGGATCCACAAAACAGACTGCCAGGAACTAGACAGTGAACTAACTGAAGGATTATCATAGGAGTAAAACTGCCTTTGTAAACATTATAACGGTGAAAAAATTATGACAGAGAAAGAGATATGACTTAACAGATTCCATCTTGCTTTTAACTCCCAAGCTGTCCTTATTCATTCCTGGGCATAGGCCAAACTACCTTTGGGAAGAATTCATTTTATATTTTAACTTTGAAACAAAGATGGTAATGATGATAATAGCCCTTTCCCGAAACAAACCCTTTTCTTGCCTGGGGACCAGATAGGCTGTTGTAGGATGAACAAATTTGCCACAAGATTAGGAATTGTGATTTAGGAATCATGCAGCTAGAGGTTACAAGATTCTAAACCTCCCCAATTGCTCCTAGGATAACATCACTAATGTAAAACCTAAGATTGGTGCTTGAGATATTTTTCAGACCCCGAACTCGATGGATCAGCTGGCACCACCCAGACTGATAAACTGGCTCATCTGGTTTTGTGTCCTTCACCCAGGAACCAACTCAGCTCAAGAGGACAGCTTCAACTCCCTATGATTTCATCTCCCACCCAACCAATCAGTACTCCCTGGCATCCTATCTACCAAATTATCCTTTAAAAACCCCAGTCTCGGCCGGCGTAGTGGCTCAAGCCTGTAATCTCAGCACTTTGGGAGGCCGAGGCGGGCGGATCACGAGGTCAGGAGATCGAGACCATCCTGGCTAACATGGTGAAACCCCGTCTCTACTAAAAATACAAGAAAATTAGCCGGGCATGGTGGCGGGCGCCTGTAGTCCTAGCTATTCGGGAGGCTGAGGCAGGAGAATGGCCTGAATCCAGGGGGGCGGAGCTTGCAGTGAGCCGAGATCGCGCCACTGCACTCCAGCCTGGGGCACAGAGCAAGACTCCGTCTCAAAAAAAAAAAAAAAAAACCTCAGTCTCTGAATTTTCAGAGACTGATTTGAGTAATAATAGAACTCTGGTCTTCTGTTCAGCAGGCTTTGCGTGAATTAAACTTTTTCTATTGCAATTTCTCTGTTTTGATAAATTAGCTCTGTCTAGGCAGCAGGCAAAATGAACCCACTGGGCAGTTACAGGAGCATTGGTTGACTTAAAGATTGGCTTATCCACCTACCAAATCTAATGTCCACCATATTAAACACTTTAAAGCAATTAGAGCTGTCTTACTGAAAACACTTTGGACAATAACTGATAAACTATGTAACTGAATGATCTTTTGATGAGGTCTAATTCATACTATAATTCATTTTTTAGATGTTTAAAGTAATGTATTATGGTAATGCATAATGCACTTAGTTTCTATGACCAAAACATAGAAATAATTTCTCTATTTAAATGGGTAATTTATTTTTGTATAAATTATCATGATTTTAAAGCTTTATAAGACTCACAGTTTTGTTATTATTATTTAAATTTTCATAGAATATTCTTTTTCTAAACAATAAAGTACAAAGGGAGGAGGCTTTCAACTAATAGAAATTTATGTTCAAATTCCAACTCTGCAACTAGCAGTGTGAATCTGAATGATAATTCCTACATCAAAGGACTGTGGTAAGGATATAATAACACATGAATGTTGCTGTCTAGTTATTTGTTTGTTACCTGTTCCTTCCATTAGAAACCAATCTCAATGAGAGAAGAGCCTGATATACAGTAGGTGCTCAGAAATCATTTGTTGAATGAACATGATTAGCTTATTTTTCTGATAAAAAATATTTAAGCTAATTTTTCTATATTTTAATGGTAACTCACCTAAAATACTTGAGGAAAATATTTCCTGGGAAGGAAAACGTCAGGAGGAAGCAGAAACCATTCTTATCTTTCTTCTTTCAGATGCAGGAAAGTAAGACTGCACTTGGTGATGAGAGATGCATATTATCGACAAACTAATTGTGATCGACAGGTCTATCAAAGAGTAGTCTGGCAATGTCAAAAACACCTGGGCATGTAACTCTGAAGACTTACGACAATTAAATCAGTTAATTTTGTGTTTTACAAGGGGCCCATGATGTGGTTGGTGGAAAGTCTGTATTTATTGGGTTCTACATTCTTAGGCCCCCTCATGGTTTTTAGTCACTAATACAAATATGAAAAGTAACAAGGATTACATCAGTCATTTATTAAATATATAATTATTGAGCACCAACTAATTGCCAGAATATGTTCTACTCATTGGGGATACTGTAGTGAACACAACAATCAAGGCTGCTACCCTCTGTATTTAATGTACCGTGATGAACAATATAATAATAAATATAACAACAAACACTTCAGAAAGGAAATAGTGAGGTATGCTATTTATTCTGAAAAATAAAATAAGAGATATGATAGTAGGTGACTAAAGGCTGCTTTAGATTGGGTGCCAGAGAAGACCTCCCCTGAAGAAGTGTTCTTCAAGGAGATCTGAATGATGACATGGAGGAACCAGGAATACAAACATTGGGGAAAACATCATGGAGGGAGCAATAGGCTAGTGTGGCAGTCTTGAGAAGTGCCTGGGCCAGTTTGAATGACCAGATGGTAAGCCATTATAGGGAAAAGAAAACTAAGCCAGCAATTTTCCAAGGGCATGAGGAATATTTCACTTTTTCTCATTTTTATATGGAAGGTGTTGGACAAGATAATTGCCAACAGTTATTATATACTAAAAATAATTCAGAAATCTATGGTCAAGATGGTTCTGTTAATCCCAACTTAACTATGAAACATTGACTCTTTCAAGTCCTTTAGTAGAAAATTCCCATAGCTTGGGGAGTTGCACTTCTGGCTGAATGGGGTTGTAGATGTGGCAGTTGTTACAATGTTCTGTTTAGAAAAGCTAACAGTAACACCTTTTATACATGTGAGAGCTCGACAAACATGTCTGAATTATGTATTAATAAGACTTCCATTGGAGAGAGAAAAAGGGAGACATACAAAATTTAATACATATAAATTAAAGATTATTTTCTTTCACTGTGGTCCAAAACTTTAATTAGAAGAGCTTTGGTGGAAACAAGTCAGGTAATTAATTTTCATGGGATTAAAGATTCTAAATAGTCATAGTATAGTAAATATAGTATATTTGTATTTGTCTACCTCAGGCATAATATGTATATTTCTACTTAGAAATTCTGAGTTAGAATTGACATATTAACTTCCAATTAATGCAAATCAACTGTGAAAATAGCTTATGTATGCTTTAAATATTTAATATTTTAAAATAGTATAAAATGTAATGAAATAAACATGAAATATCAATGCTGGAATCAAGAACAACAGCCTTGAAGGATGATCAGAGTAAAATCAGGGGTTTTTTTGGCATGAAATTGTAGTTTTAATATAATTTGTACACTGCTGTATTCAACACTGAAAACCATATAATAATAAAAGCCATCAAATCATATCTTTATTTCATCTTCTTAAATACGGTTTAAGAATAGTCTGGGCCACCTTGAGTACAATATGTACATTTCTGTATGGAAATGCTAAGTTAAAATTGACATATTGACTCCCACTTGTGCAAATCAGTTGTAACACGATGTATTTCATATAACTTATTTATTTAATGCATATGAATAACTACTACATGTCCTAGGTGTTAGAGTATGGCACAAATATAACAAAATCCCTGTCATCCTTAAAGTAGACAAGAAACAACAAATGAATAGACATATTTTATCAGGTGGTGATAAGTTCTGTGGAGAAAAACAAAGATGTGGGGGGTGGTTAAGGAGCCTGGGAGAGGGAAGTGCACAATTTTACAAGATGTGGTCAGGAAAATCTTCTCTGTTGAGGTGATTTTTGAGCAGAGACCTGAGGGAAGCTAGGTAAATGCATTACAGGCAGAGAGGATTGCCAGGACAAAGTCCTTGGGGCAGGGCAAGACAACTAGGAGGCCTGTGTGGCTGAAGCAAGTTGAGGGAGAGATCAGAAAAGATAAAGCCAAGAGGAACTGTGCGTGTGTGGGGGGGGGGGGGGTTTGGGGGAAGAGGTTTTAACTTTGATTCAGAATGAGATGGAAGTCTTTGACAGGTTTTGAGAAGCATGGTATGGTCTGAGTTATATTTTAAGAAGATCATACTCTGGCTGCCGTGTTGAAAACAGATGGTAGAATGGCAAGTGTGGAGGTACATATAGCAGATTGGAAGCTATTTCAACAATTAAGAAAGATAATTGGCTTGGCCCAGGGGGAAGAAGTAGGTAGAAGGAGGGGAAGTATAGTTAAGGCTTGGTTATAATTTACTGATGGGGTGTGTGTCTGTGTGTGTGTGTGTGTGTGTGTCTGTGTGTGTCTGTGTGTGTGTGTAAAAGGAAAGAAAGGAAAAGAAATTGAAGGTGTTTGGTCTTAGCAACCCAAATCATAGTGCTTCTGTTAAGTGAAGTGGGGTTTCTGGGGAAGGAGCAGGTTGGAAGACTGTAAATCCATACTTTGTTTTAGGACGGATTAAGTTGGAGACTCTATTAAAACTTCAAGTAGAGTACAAAAACATAGTATACTTGTGTTTGTCTACCATTAGTATAATTTGTACATTTCTCTACGGACATATTAACTCTCTTTTGTGGCTGAAGCTGGAGAAATAGATTTGTGAATTGTCAGTCAATGGATGACCAGCTAGGGCAGAATGGAACAGTCTGAGGATTGAATTGGACAAATTAGAAGGAATCAGAAAAGGACACTGAAGAAAGGTGAGTCCACAGGAAGAAGAATAGAAATGGTCCCAGAAACCAAGGGAAGAGATGGTGCAATCACAATTAAGATTATTTTAAAATTTATATTAATAACTGACTAGCTAGTTATTTAAGAGGACTCAACAACTTGTTGTGGCTGCATATTGGAGAACACTGGGAATAAGCTTTATAGCAGCTGCCAGCTTCAGCAGACCTTGGAAAGGAAAATTGTTTGCCTTAGTTTTACAGTTTGTTTTGAGAAAGAAAACCACTCATTTGTACCCTTTCTAAGTTGCAATATAAATGTCATTGTTCTTGTATTCTTCAGAATAATGTCCATTAAACATATATCTAGTCACATATTTTACCTCACTAGGGACTAAGGCATTGCATCATGTCAGGATTGTATTACTTTTCCCTCTCATATTCGTGTCTTACTCTTAATAGGAAATATGAGTAAATCAGGTATTTTTCTAAAGGTAATTTTCATTTATTTATAACACATTTCTTTTTGGTGACATAAATTATCAGGAACATCATCACTCTGGAAAAAAATACAGTGGGGGTTCTCTTGTACATAATCCTTTGAAAACAACATTGGACTAAACACGAAACATACATTTATTTCTCTGAAATAATTTCTCTTGAATATTTCTACATAAACAATTTTTCCCCAAATCTTTTATTCTGTCTTTAATCTCCTAGTCCCTAGAACTATCTATAACCAAGTTAGTTCCATTATTTTATCTCTACTCATCACACCACACAAACCCCAAAATATGGGTAGTCAGTCACAAAATACAATCTATGAGAATGCTTTTTTTCCTGAACTTTTATATAATATTTGAAGGAGAAAATGACAATGGTGGCCCTCCCCTGAAAGCTGTGCTTCACAGACTGCCTAATACAGCAAGACCTAAGGTAAGTGGAAAATAATCCGTGCAACAAGCTTGTGTGTCATCAAGAAATACTAATTGGCATTTTCTGTAACAACAAAACAAAGGTGTGTGTCTATACAACTGTATTACAAGAACGAGCTACTCAGCCCTTGACATATTTTAACCAGTAGCTTCATTAATATGAGAAAAGTTTTGGATTTGCTGCCAAGTTCATGCAAAACAAAAAAAAAGTCCCAGACATGTAGTGAACAATAAGGCATATAGTAACTCTGGTCAAAACATGTGCCAACTGCACTTATTAAAAGGTAAACTGTAGGGAAATAAGAGTGTTCCTAGGGTAAAATCAATGTATTTAATAACTAGAGTCTGACAAGCCAATGCAATGTACATATAATTTAGTTTTAAAACCTACTTAAAACACCATTTAGTCACACTGTTGTTTCACCATTAATTGTTAACACTGATATTATGTTTGAAGTATTTTTAAGAAATGGTTCTAGACATTGGTAACATTTAGTAAATACTTTTAAGAGTCACAGCATACAAACTGGGAATATAGTACTTTTTGCAAAGCTATGAGACTACACAGATTCCTTTTTTTTTTTTTTTTCTTTTTTTTGAGATGGAGTCTCACTCTGCCATCCAGGCTGGAGTACCATGGCGCAATCTTGCCTCACTGCAAACTCCACCTCCTGAGTTCAAGCGATTTTCCTGCCTCAGCCTCCCAAGTACCTGGGACCACAGGCATGCACCATCATGCCCGGTTAATTTTTTTTTTTTTTTAGTAGAGAGGGGGTTTCACCATTTTGGCCAGGCTGGTCTTGAACTCCTGGTCTCAAGTGATCCACCTGCCTCAGCCTCCCAAAGTGCTGGGATTACAGGCATGAGCCACCACACCTGGCTATGCTTCTTGAAGAAGTCTTTCATTACATGGCTGAAGGTCAAAGGAGGAGGAGAAAAACTAATGTACAGGTTGAATTCTACACTGACATCTATGACTGGCTAGCACATTTAGGTAGAGCATGATACTAATGAGAACAAAGTCACAAGCTCGATTCTGATATGTGTCATTAACCTCATTCTGTTTTATGTTTCCAAGCTGAACTCTAACCATCAACTTGTGACTCAGGGCTTAGCTGGTCTCAATGGGGAACAAACCAGATAGTGTATGGATCAACACAAAGCTATAACTGCTTCATGAAAAGAACTTTGCAGGGCACCGATCACCTTCTCTGCTTATTACTTAAGAGTTACAAGAGGTAGTGAAAGGCCAGTAAACTGTGATACAGAAGACCTGGATTCCAATCCCAATTCTATGATCCCTAAATCTGTAACCTATAATACATCAAACTATCTGACTTTTAATGTCCTTATTCATTAATTATTTCATATTAATACACTTCTAACCTAGCCCTGAATATTTAGGGTATCCAATAATATGTGACTTGGTCGCTCTTGTGTTTTAAGCTTTTAGTACATAGTTGACGCTTGCTTAATAAAATACTTGCTGAATAAATTGTTAAAATGAATTTGAAAGACTGAAGCACATTATTTCAATGTAACTTATTTAATCTAAATGACCATTTGTAGACATTTAATATAACCTAATATTCTTGTCAATATCTTTATAGATTCTATTATGTAAAAATAGATTGTTTATTAAAATAATATAGAATAAAATGTTATGATTGCATCTCTTTTCACAAACTGCTACAAATGTTTAATGTAATTAAAATGAGCTTATATAGAAAATCCAAACACACAATCAGTTTAAATTCAATCAGTTGCTAAAATATTAATCTAGTGACCTATGGTGTTGTACTATAGACAGTCAATTATATAAAAAAAGAGAAAATTTGTGGGATAAATTTGGAGAAAAATAGTATTATATTTAATAATGACAAAAATATATAACCATTATTTGAAAGAAAATTATCTTCTAATATGGTTTGAAAGATAAATAACATTAAAAAATAAGCTTTATACTCAAGTCAGTTACTGGCACACTTGGACTCTGCTTTAAAAAGTGTATGTGTACATGTGTGTATGTATTTTTTCTTTAAAGAGGCATCTGTTTGTGCAACAGTTAAATGTTATTCAAATAATTAATTATTTAATGTTGACTACCTGATTACATGATAACCTTTCAAATGATACCAAAGCCTGAAATAGATTTTCTTTTCGGGAGGGGGCAGACAGATATCACGGTAACCCTCATGATTCTTTCCTCCTGGTATTTTCCTCATCTTGAATGTGGGCAGGAACTTTAACTTGCTTCTAACAAATAAGGTGTGGCAAAAGTGATGGCCTGTCACTTCTATGCTTATACTATATAAAATCCAGTCATGCCAGCAAACTCACTCTCTTCCTCTCTTGCTGGCTTTGAAGAAGCAGGCTGCTTGTTGTAAAGGGTCTATGGTGAGGGCAAGGTAGTATCTAACTGAGGATGGCTTCTAAGAGCTGACATAACCTCTGATATAACTAAGAGCCACCAAGAAGTTGTGACCCTCAGTCTTGCAGCTGCAAGGAAATTAATTCTCTCATTATCATGAGTGACCTCAGGAGGTGATCCATCACCAGTGGTGCCTCCAGATGAAAACTGAACCCTGGTGACCTTAGATTGCAGCTTTGCAGAGGAGCAGCTAGGCCATGCCTAGATTCCCGACCCTTGGAAACTGTGAGATAATAAGTGTGTGTTGTTTTAAACCAGGAAATTTTTGAATAATTGAAATATTCGAGGAAGTAAAATTATTCTGATAAGAATATTGCAGACTCAAAACTACATACATGTATACATAGACATATATAAGTATAAACAGACTGGCTTTTTGTGGGGAGAACAGATGAATTTAGTAAAAACAAAACCTTTTTTTAAAAAAACAGGTTGAATTCAAATTAAAAAGTATTGTTCTTGAATTTATAACAGCTGGATAGACTTAGCAAAATACTCTCCAAGCTGGTTGGTAATGTCAAGTCTCCTTAGTTTATATCCATGAAACAGCTAATTGCCAATGCCAGTCTAAGAGTTTTAGCCTGGATTTAAGATGTGTGCTTAAAGCAAGGCTATAGAAATATTCTCAGCTCAAGAATATTATTCAGTTTTCACCTTCCCTCCTCCAACTATAGTCATTCTTAGGCACCAATTAAAATGTGTACCATACAATCTGCATGAACTTTCTGGGAGGTTTATTCTCTCATTACATGTGAAAGAATTCCAGGCCCTCATTGTCCAAAAAATGGGATTAACTGTACCTGTACATTATGCATAAATAGTCATCCCCATGTAGCTAACTACTACCCATTCTCAAATTGAGGTCAGATTCACATCCTCTAAAAGCCATATCTGACATTGTTCCATCTAATCTGATTTAGATACTTTTTATCTGTACTTGAAGAGCACTCCATGAAAACCACTGGACCTGGTAATCATGCACCATCTGTTCCATTTCTTCCTTCTTGTGGGAAAGACCCTCCCTATTTTTCTTTGGCCCTCAGGTCAGTGCCTGCCACAAAGTAGACACGGAATAAACATTTGGGAACTTTTATTTTTCAAATTGGTTTTACATGTATATGCACATACATTTTAACCCCACAAATGTTCAAGTAATAATGTGGCAAAGATTAACTTGGTCTGTTGAGAGAGAGAGAGAGCAGATGTTTTGTTATAATAACATAGCCCTATTATTCAACGAGGCATATTACATATCTATTCCTTCTATGTACATGGTAAATTTTAATTAATATTCTCTGATAACAAAAGATATAAGTAAGAAATCTTGAACTGAGATTATATAAAATAAAATGTATTGTTTAGATATTTAAAAATGCACTAAAACCATAAGAAAAATTTAGAGAAAACTCTAATATTGTGCTAGCAATAACAATATATGCTGGGGTATTGATGAGGCTCATGAAGAGGCATATTATTTTTGTCTTGTTTCTGATCCAGATGTAACCCTGTCAGCCTTAATGTCCTATCCCAGTTCACAACTCATATAACTCTGTATGGCTGCAGACAAGAACACCAAAATTATTAAGCTAATTATAATTGACTTATAATTCTTATGTCTGCCATTTCCAAGCCCATTCTTCAAAGTAAAATAACTATATTTATATTACAAACACTATTTTTGTTCTAATACATTATTCTACAATCCTGTGGAAATGCTGATGTGTTGAATGTACAATTCTCCTTTAATGTAAATTGATTCTGTTGTGGTATTTTATATTTGCAGCTAAAAATATATAGGAAAATCTTCTTCAGCTGAAACAGGGAGTATTTTTTTGTTTACCTGACTTTGAACTAGCAGTATGCAACATACAGAGTTAGCTGGAAGATAGTCCTTATTATGAAATACTGGTTAGGGGAACAGACCCTGGAGTCAGATTATCCAGGATTGAATCCTGGCTGTGTGACTTCTGGTGAGCCACTTAACTTCTCTGAACTTCAGTTTCTTCATCTGGGAAGGATAATAACTTTGTAGGGATATGGATGAAGCTGGAAACCATCATTCTGAGCAAAACTGTCACAAGGACAGAAAACCAAACACTGCATATTCTCACTCATATGTGGGAAGTGAACAATGAGAACACTTGGACACAGGGTGGGGAACATCACACACCAGGACCTACAGTGGGGTGGCAGGAGGTGGGGAGGGATAACATTAGGAGATATACCTAATGTAAATGACAAGTTAACCAGTGCAGCAAACTACATGGCACATGTATACATATGTAATAAACCTGCACATTGTGAACATGTACCCTAGAACTTAAAGTATAATAAAAAAAAGTCTACCTTATAGTGTTGGTGTGAACATTAAGTACAGTAATGAGTGTAGAATGCTTAGAATAGTGCCTGCCACATAAAATATCCTTATTAAATATTAACTACTTAATTACCTGCCTCATACATAAGCTCTGTGATGTCAATATTTCAAAGTAGGCAGGATATTAAGTGTAATAATTAAAAATTATTATTATTAGGGTTACTAAAAGTATAACATGTCTAACGTTCAAAATAATTTAGGCGAAAAATTAATGTTTTTTGCAAACTTTTTTAAAAGATGAAAAGACAATAATGGCCATTCATATAGTATGAACATTATTAAGTAGCGTTAATTCTCATTAAATATAATAAGGCCTAACTTTCAACATCAAAAGTTGAGGTTATTGAGAATTTCAACAAAAGAAATGGGATAGATATGAGTACTACAGTGCCAGATATGCAATATTGATTTATAGAAAAAAACATGGACTATTAAATATATCACTGATTTTTGTTGTAACCATATCATTGATTTTTGTTGTTTGAAATGTGATGTGGATGATAGTCTCTTGGGTAGATTAATTGCTAGTTGCTGGTTATATAGTGTACTCAGACAGTATTGATTAATAGCTTGAGATTAACCTGGAAACATGATTCAAAGGACATGCAGAATTCTAATTTTGCATTTTAACCAACAACCTGGGTGAAGATAGGAAGTATGATTTACCAATTTTGTGGGTAACAGGGCAACATGTTATAGAATAAAAATTACTTTGGAAATGCAGAGCAAGATGACCAAATAGAAGCCTCCACCAATCATCCTCCCTGTAGGAATATAAAATTTAACAATGATCCACACAAAAAGTACCGTCATAAGAACCAAAGATCAGGTGAGCAAACTCTGTACCTGGTTTAAGCTTTCTATCAGTGAAAAAGGCACTGAAGAGGGTAGGAAAGAAAGTCTTGAATTGTCGATGCCACCCCTCCCCCATGCTTCAGCAGTGGCCATGTGGCACAGAGAATGACTCTGTGCTTGGGGGAGGGAGAGCACAGCAACTGGGAACTTTGCTTTGGAACTCAGTGCTGCCCTGTCACAGTGGAAAGCAACACTGGGCAGAACTCAGCTAGCGCCAGTGGAGGGAGAATATAGACCAGCCCTAGCCAGAGTGGAATTGCCCATTCCAGCGGTCAGAATCTGAGATCCAGCAAGCCTCATTGCCATAAGTTAAAGTGTTCTGGGGTACTAAATAAACTTGAACGACAGTCTAAGCCACAAAGACCGAAATTCCTGGGCCAGTACTGATGCTGGGATGGGTTTAGAATTAGTGGTTATGGGGGACATGTGACCTAGTGAGACACCAGCAGGGGCAGCCAAAGGAGTGCTTGCGCCACCTCACCCCCAAGCCTAGGCAGTGCAGCTTGCACCTGCAGGTGAGACTCCTTCCCTCCACCTAAGGAGAGGAGAGGGAAGAGTAGAGGCCTTTGTCTTGCAATTTGGATACCAGCTCATCCGTGGTAGGAGAGGGCAAAACGCAGAGTCATGAGCCCCACCATTCCTGGCCTTACCTCCTGGATGACATTTTTAGGAATACCCTGAACCAAAAGGGAACCCGCTGCCCTGAAGGGAAGGAAGCAGTCCTGGCAGCATTCATCACCTGCTGACCAAAGAGCCCTTGGCCCCTGAATAATCAGCAGCAATAGCCAGGTAGTACTCACTGTGGGCCTGGGGTGAGACTGAGAAATGCTGGCTTCAGGTGTAACCCAGAATATTCCCAGCTGTGGTAGTTATGGGAAAAGACTCCTTCTGCTTGAGAAAATGAGAAAGAAGGATAAAGAGGACTTTGTCTTTCAGCTTAGGCTCCAGCTCAGTCACAGTACGGTAGAGTACCAAGCAGGCCCTTGGGATCTCCCATTCCAGGCCTTGGGTGGGGAAGCACTTATGAGACAGCACTTATGAACCTGCCCTCAGACAAAGGGGAGCCCACTGCTCTGAAGGGAGAATCTCAGGCCTAGTTTCACTTACCACAAGCTTACTGAAGAGCTATTGGATCTTGAGTGAACATGGACAGTAGCCAGGCAGCACTTGCCATGCGTCTAGCGTGGTGGTAGTCTCAGGGAAAGTCTCCTCTGCTTTTAAGAAAGAGAGGGAAGAATGGGAAGGTCTTTGTTTTGTAGTTTGGGCACCAGCTCAGCCACAGTAAAATAGAACACCAGGTAGTTTCTTAAGATTTCCCACTTCAGGTCCTGGCTTCTACATAGCGTCTCTGGATTCTCCTAGGGCAAAGGGGAACTTGATGTCCTGAAGGGACAGACACAAGCCTTGTTGGCTATGCCACCTGCTGATTGTAGAGCCTTAGGACCTTGAGCGAACATATGCAGTAGCCAGGTAGTGGTCATTGCAGGCCTTAGGAGAGATCCAACGCTGTGTTGGCTTCAGGTCTGACCCAGTGCCTTCCCAGTGGTGGTAGCCACAGGGGTGCTAGTGTCACCCCTCCCCAAGCTCCAGGTAGCTCAAGACAGAGAAAGAGAAAGAGAGACTCCATTTGTTTAGTAGAAAGTAAAAGAAGAGAGCAAGAATCTCTGCCTGGTAATACAGAGAATTCTTCTGGATCTTATTAAAGAACACCAAGCGGGGGTACCTCCATGGGTCTGCAAGAGCCATGGCATTACTGGTCTTGGGATGACCCCTAATGCAGACATAGCTTCAGTGACCAAAAACTTAGATCACAATATCCAAGTCTCTTTGAAAACCTGGAAAGCCATCCCAAGAAAGGCAGGTACAAACAAGCCCAGGCTGCAAAGACTACACTAAATACTTAAGTCTTCAATGCACAGACACTGATGAATATGCACAAGCATCAAGACCACCAAGGAAAACGTGATCTCAGCAAACAAATTAAATAAGTCACCAGTGACCAGTCCTGGAAAGACAGAGATATGTGTCCTTTCAAACAGAAAATTCAAAAGAGCTGTTTTGAGAAAACTCAGTGAAACTCAAGATAATACAGAGAAAGAAGTCAGAATCCTATCAGATAAGTTTAACAAATAGATTGAAATAAAAAGAATCAAGCAGAATTTCTGGAGTTGAAAAAAAATGTAATTTACATGCATCAGAATCTCTTAATGGCAGAATTATCTAGGAGAAAAAAGAATTAGTGAGCTTAAAGACAGGTTGTTTGAAAGTACACAGTCAGAGGAGACAAAAGAAAGAAAAACGAAAGAGAATGAAGTACAACCTCAAGATCTAGAAAATAGCCTCAGAAGGGCAAATCTAAGAGTTACTGGCCCTAAAGAGAAGGTGGAGAGAGATACAGGGGTAAAAAGTGTATTCAAAGGGATAAAAGAGAACTTCCCAAAGCTAGGGAATTATATCAATATTCAAGTACAAGATGGTTATAGAAAACCAAGCAGATTTAACCCAAAGAAGACTACCTCAAGGCATTTAATAATCAAACTCCCAAAGGTCAAAGACAAAGACCCTAAAAGCAACAGAAGAAAATAAACAAATAATATGCAGTGGACCTCCAAAATTTCTGACAGCAGAGAGTGGCATGACATACACAAAGTGTAGAAGAAAAAAAAACCAAAAACCTCACCTTTTATTCTAGAATAGTATATCCAGCAAAAATATCCTTCATGCATGAAGGAGATATAAAGACTTCCTGAGACAAACAAAAGTTGATATGTCATCAACAACAGACCTGTCCTACAAGAAATGCTAAAGGGATTTCTTAAGAAAAGGACATTAATGAGCAATAAGAATCAATTAAAAATATAAAACTCAATGGTGATAGTAAACATGCAGAGAAACGCAGGATAGTAGAACATTATAATTGTAATATTTAAACTACTAATATCTTGAGCAGAAAGACTAAAAGACAAACCAATTAAAAATAACTTTGGCTGGGCGTGGTGGCTCACATTTCTAATCCCAGCACTTTGGGAGGCCGAGGCGGGCAGATCACAAGGTAAGGAGATCGAGACCAGCCTGGCTAACATGGTGAAACCCTGTCTCTACTAAAAATACAAAAAATTAGCTGGGTGTGGTGGCGGGCGCCTGTAGTCCCAGCTACTCAGGAGGCTGAAGCAAGAGAATGGCGTGAACCTGGGAGGCGGAGCTTGCAGTGAGCCAAGATCGCCTCCAACCTGGGCGACAGAGCAAGACTCCATCTCAAAAAATAAAAATTAATAATAATAACTACGATGACTTTCCAAGACAGTACAATAAGATATAAAGAGAAGCAAAGTTAAAAAGTAGGGGGACAAAGTAAAAGTGTAGAGTTATTACTTTTCTCCTTCCTTGTCTATTAGTTTGTTTATGCAATCAGTTTTAAGTTGTCATCAACTTAAAATAATCAGTTATGATATGATATTTCTACACCTTGTAGTAACCTCAAATCAGAAAACATACAACAGATACATGAAAAATAAAAGTCAAGAAATTAAAAATATACTACCAGAGAAAATTACCTTTACTAAAAGGAAGACAGGAAAGAAGGAAAGAAGAAAGAAGACAACAAAGCAACCAGAAAACAACAAAATGGCAGAGTAAGTTCTTTCTTACCAATGCTAACACTGAATATCAATGGACTAAACTCCCCAGTAAATACAAAGAGTACTTGAATGGATAAAACAACAGGACTCAACAATCTGTTGCCTACAAGAAATGCACTTCACTGATAAAGACACACATAGACTGAAAACAAAGGGATAAATAAAGATACTCCACGTAAATGGAAACCAAAAAAGAACAGGAACAGTTACAGTTATATCAGATAAAATAGATTTCAGGACAAAAACTATAAAAAGAGATCACATGGTCATTATATAAGGATAAAAGGGTCAATTCAGCAAGAATATATAAGAATTGTAAATATAGATGCAGTCAACACTGGAGCATCCACATATATAAAGCAAATATTATTAGACCTAGAGATACAGGTAGACCCCAGTACAATCATGGCTGGAGAGTTCAATACTCCACTTTCAGCACTGGACGTGTCATTCAGACAGGAATTCAACAAAGAAACATCAGACTTGATCAGCATAATAGACCAAATGGAACTAATAGATATTTACAGAAGATTTCATCAGTGACTGCAGAATACATATTTTTCTCCTCAGCACATGAATCAGTCTCAAGGATAGACCACATGTTAGGCCACAAAATAAGTCCTAAAACATAAAAAAAAAAAAAATGAAATAATAGAAAGTATCTTCTCTGACCACAATAGAACAAAACTAGAAATCAATAAGAGGAATTTTGGAATCTATACGAACACATAGAAATTAAACAATATGCTCCTGAATGACCAGTGAGTCAATGAGGAAAGTAAGGAAATTGAAAAATTTCTAGAAACAAATGGTTATGGAAACAGAAGCATACCAAAACCTAAGGGGTACAGTCGCAAGCAGTAATAAGAGGGCAGTTTATACCCTATATCAAAAAAAGAAGAAAAACTTCAAAAAAAAAAAAAAACCTTATGATACACCTGAAAGAACTAGAAAAGCAAGAGCAAACCAAACCAAAAATAAGCAGAAGAAAAGGAATAATCAAGATCAGTGCAGAAGTAAATGAAATTGAAACAAAGAAAACAATACAAAGGATCAGTGAAATAAAAAGTTGATTTTTTGAAAAGATAAACAAAATTGACAAACCTTTAGCCAGGTTTTGAGAGAATTTTTTTAACACAGCATCTTAATGAGAAGACACAAATAAATAAAATCAGAGATGAAGAAGTGTACATTACAACTGATACTGCTGAAATTATAAACAGTCTCCCAGCAAAGAAAAGCCCAGGATCTGATGGCCTCACTGCTGCATTTTACCAGACATTTAAAGAAGTAATACCAATTTTCCCAATTTGTTCTGAAAAACAGAAGAGGAGGGAATACTTCCCAATATGTTCTGTGAGGCTAGGGAGCATGGAAAAAGGAGAGCTTATCTTCAGCTTACATAGAACAAAACACATGAACTTAAAGGATGAGTGGAATTTAGCTTCTTTATGATGTTTCTGCATTTGAGTGAGTGAGCTGCAGTTTCTTTCAATTAACAGTATTCTCTCCATGCTTTTCCTTGCTCCTCAACATATTTTTACCTCAACTGCTAACATTTACTCTATTTTCTTTTTCCCTTTGATCTCTTAAAACATCTTTCAAGGCCCAGTTCACTAGTTCCCTCTAACGCAAAGCTTGGGCCTCCTTTAACTTTCCTCCTCTCTTCTCCCAGACCTAGGAGGTTAAATTAATATAATGTGAATGTGATGAATAACATCCTGCATTCTTGCCCTGGAATGGAAACTGGTACTCAGATAAAGCACACTGCAGCATAGTCTGAAAATACCCATGTGGATATATTTGCATATACTGAAAGAATATATACTAAATTCTCATACTTTAAGAAGACACTTGTGAATAAGAATATCAACAAAGTGTATTGTTCATCTCCATTAGCAAGAAATCTTGGAACTTGGTATTTTTTTTCCTTCACAGACAGCTTGACTTGGTTTGATTCAAGTGCTGTTTTCTGAATTCAAGTGTGGGTGCTAATTAGTACGAAAGAACATAAATCTAGAGAGGAAGGTAAATGGGAAACATGTGGAAATAGAAATGTAACCAGAAGTTCTTTGTGATGATATACATGGTTTGACAAGTTTTAAAACAAGACTGCAAGCTGATGGATGGTAATATTCTACATCACTCAAAATGAAACAAAGCTGCCAATGTGATTGTCTGGTTGTTCACTACTTGAATATTTATAAAGTTTACAGTTCACATGTGGCATTTCCATAAGCTGCCTTGATTAATGAATTTAATTGTAAATGTTATGAGCTGATTTCTTAAACTGTATTTCATTTTGTTTATATGCTTGGTGTGAAAGTAAATTTTCAGACTGAATAATACTCAGCAGATTTGAATCAGGAACAAAGCTCTCAAGCTGCATGGTGTGAGCAGTGCCTAGTGAATGTGACTGCACAGCTAATATTATGTTTGACCAAAGTAAATATGGGGCTCAGCGCCAGATTTCCTGAGCTACTCTAACTAGGCCCTGAGTTCACCCATAAATTCATTCAGGGGATTTCTTAAATAATCAGCAAGGCCAGACATTAAAATGAAAGACATTTGAAATTCTCCTCCAAGGACAGTTCTTTGGACACACAGAATCTGATGGAGAGGGAGTTTCAACACATTTTGAGCTTTTAAACAGTAGAAAAGGATAAAGGAAGAAAATAGAAGAAGCCAAGGTGGGTGGATCACCTGAGATTAGGTTTTCAAGACCAGCCGGACCAACATCCTGAGACACTGTCTCTACTAAAAAATACAAAAATTAGCCAGGTGTGGTGGTGTGTGCCTGTAATCCCAGCTAGTCAGGACGCTGAGACAGGAGAATCACTTGAACCCAGGAGGTGGAGATTGCAGTGAGCCGAGATCGTGCCACTGCATTCCAGCCTGGGCAACAGAGTGAGACTCCATCTCAAAAAAAAGAAAGAAAGAAAAAGAAAATAATGGAAGTAACTTATTGGTCACCTTCCCCAGCCCCCTGGGTATGTATTTTGTCTTGCAAAAAGATGAAATAGAACAAATATGGTATTGATTCTGGGCCACTAATCTCCTGTCCTACTCCTGGGACTACCTGTTATTACTGTCTCTGTATGTATCTCTCTTTATATTTTTCTTATAACTGTTGACAGCCCCAAAGTTCCAGACCTTAAAATGCTCCATTTCGATACACTAGATCATATTACCCCTTCTCATTTCTGCAATCATCATCTCATCATCTCCAATGTCCATTAATTTAATAGACATTAACATTTTTCGCTGTAGTAAAAGTGCTTAAATAAGGATTCTTTTCTGAGTCATAAAAAATTAGATGTGCTTAAGGATTTTTAATATATTTGTGTGTATGTATGTGTGTGTGTCTCTCTCTATATATATAATTTTGACTTAATCTGCAAATGCAGCAGTTTTGCGTGTACACACATGAAGATGAATTTCCTTTTATAACTTTTACTACATGTCATTTGTACTAGTTTAGCTTAGTATAAGCAAGAAAAGTATAATATTGCAGACATTTAGACAATTCACTTCATTCTCCCTGTTCTTAGGTAATCTATGATATTGGTTTTAGCAGTCTCTGAGGAACCCAATCTACATCCTTTTTAATTTTAAAAACACTCATTTATTCTCACTTTTTAAAAAAGCCAATTTCTCTGCCTCTCAAAACATAGGTGTTCGCACCTATTTCATTTGGATTTGACTTTTAAAAATAGACTTTAGTATAAAACTTTTGAGTTATTCAAGGATATGGTAACTACAGTTGTTTTTTTAATTCAAAATTGGTTTGCTCTTTATCCCAAATAACCCAAAAAGCTAAACATCATGTCCTCTTTGAATGTTATTTTCTATGATAAGTGTCTGAAATGTGAAAAATTTAAGCAAGCCCACAGGCACTTGGTTAATAAAGTGGGAATGTGTTCATCTGTGACATGCTTCTTATACATATTTATTTCCACCATATTTGGAGAGGATATTTCTAACACAGCATCTTAATGGATTATTAGTAGACCTAACTCTAGGCTTAGTTACTGCATAAGGCAAGACCACCTTACAGAAGAGGCCACAGAAGGACTGGGCACCTCTTCCCAGGGAAAATGCTTCCTTTCAACATTAATGAACAAGGAAGCTCTAGCTGTCTCTGGAAACTATAATGTAAGTTTGAGCAGTGCAATCAAGTAGTCCTGAAAAAATGTTCGCTTCATGCAAACATAATCTTCATGCCTAGCGCCTCTCTGACCAAAGTATAATAAGCCCTAGTCTCAAGGTACCTATAGGGGAATAAAAATCAGCCCCATAACATATATGTCCATCTGGAACTTGTAAATGTGAACTTATTTGGAAAAAGGATCTTTGCAGATGTAATTCAATTAAGGATCTCAAGGTGAGATCATCCTGGATTAAGGTGGAGTTTAAATCCAATGATAAGTGGCCTTAGAAGAGAACAGAAAAAGTGAAGAGAATTGGAGAGAGAAAAAGACCATGTACAGATGGAGATCTCTACTTCTGTCAATTCAGATTGAAATTATGATGCCACCCTCCAACCTCAAGTAAGCCCCAGGGTCTACTGTTCCCCTCTCTGTCCATGTGTACTCAATGTTTAGCTAGTAATTACAAGTGAGAAGATGTGGTACTTGGTTTTCTGTTACTGAGTTAATTTGCTTACGATAGTGCTCTCCAGCTGCAAGGAATGCCTGGAATCCACAGAAGCAAGGAGAAAGGCAAGGAAAGGACTCTTTCCTAAAGCCTCCAGAACCAACAAGTCCTGCTAACACCTTGATTTCAGGCTTCTGACCTCCAGAACTGTTAGAGAATACATTTCTGTTGTTTAAAACCACCCAGCTTACAGTCATTTGTTAAAGAAGCCTTAGGAAACTAATATAGAACCAATCTTAAATGTGGGCTAAGCTCTTCCAATGGTATCTATGCTGAGAAAGGGGAAGAAAACCAGGCAGAGGAGGGGCCCCATTGCTCAAGGAGCGAAACTTACTGCCACTGTCTTTTTAAAGAAAAGCAGGAATTTTTTATTTAGAGTCACTGAACGAAATGATTGTTTGAAACAGTAATATGCAAAGGTAAGACTATTGCAAAAAATGATTGTTTCAAACAATAATATGCAGAAGTATGAGTAAACAAACTTTCATCTTGTATATTAAAGTACTGGTAATTTTAGGTTTCAAGCTAGAAAAAAATTATTCAGGACTATACTGATTGTAGTAAAAATGTGAAAGATTTCTAATATTCTGAGGATTCTTGTCTCTCCCTTTTGAAAGCTTTCAAGGAAAACAAATACTGCATTGAAATAAAATTTTTCATATTTATTTTACTATTTATGAATTAAACAATGTTGGGATAATATGAATTTTAATCAAAGCAATACTTTTCAAGAAAAGAGAACTGTACAAAATATTTATTTATCTTTTCCATTTTGTCTATCGACATGTTTGGACAAGGAAAACTTTACATACGTAATTTTAAAGTTTAAATTATGCTTATGACCATTTCATATAAGCTTCTTTCAAAATAATATTTGTTTAAAGGCTTTGTTATATAAAAGAGTAAAATAGTACTACAAAATTTTGTATATGTTGATTAATTTGGCTTACATGCTGTCCAGTCCATTTTCTGTTGCTTATAACAGAATACCCGCAACTTTCTTACAGTTATGGAGGCTAAGAAATCTAAGATTGAGGGGCTGTATCTGGTGAGCACCTTCTTGCTGGTGGGGACCCTCTGCAGAGTCCAAAGTTGGCACAAGGTTTCACATGGCAAGGGGACGGAGCATGCCAGCTCAGGTCTCTCTTCCTTTCCTTCCATTCCCAATCCCATGAAAACCCATTAATCCAGTAATCAGTTAATCAATTCTTGAGAGCAGAACCCTCATGAACCAATCACCTTTAAAGATCTCACCTCTCCTCCATACTGACACATTGGGAATTAAATCTTTTTTTTTTTTTTTTTTTTTGAGACGGAGTCTTGCTCTGTCGCCCAGGCCGGAGTGCAGTGGTGCAAACTCGGCTTACTGCAAGCTCCACCTCCTGGGTTCACGCCATTCTCCTGCCTCAGCCTCCCGAGTAGCTGGGACTACAAGTGCCCGCCACCACACCCGGCTAATTTTTCGTACTTTTAGTAGAGACAGGGTTTCACTGTGTTAGCCAGGATGGTCTCAATCTCCTGACCTCGTGATCCACTCGCCTCAGCCTCCCAAAGTGCTGGGATTACAGGCGTGAGCCATGGTGCCCCGCCAGGGATTAAATCTTAACATGAGTTTTAGAGAAGACAAATATTCAAGCCATGGCACATAGGCCTTTCTGATCCTGCCATACATTCTAAACAGCATTAAAAGCTATTTCACTCTTGCAAACCATCTACATTCAGGTAGGTCAAGTGTTAAAAGCATAGTCATCATGACTTTTATGACAGTATAAATAGAAAATAGAATTTTTAGAATCTAAGCTGTCTCCTGTCAAAAATGCAGTTCAACTCAACAGATAATGTATTGAGCACCGACTATATCAACAAAGAAATACACATGTTATGGTCACAATTATTAAGGAGCTTTCTACCTAAAGTGGGAGGAGTCGTCTATGAGGGATAATAGAGAGAGCTGACATTCACTGACAATTTTCTACATTACAGCTCTTGTTTACTAATTTCATATGCACCATTACATTTAATCCTAATAAAAATCATAAAGTAGCTACTGTTAGTAAGTTCATTTGCTTAACTACTATTAGTAAGTCCTCCGGTGAGGAAACTGAGGCAGAGTGGAGTTAAGTAACCTGCCAAAGGTCAAAAGTAAGTGGTAATCTGACTTTCAAGTTTGTACTTTGTACTTCAAGCCATCACAATGTAAAGACTTCCCCACCATCATCAGTAACCGAAGACTGTGATAAATGCAACTATTTGTATACACTAGGAACATACAGTAGGAAATGATGATTTATCCCAACTTGGAGGAATGTGGAAAGTCAGTAGATAGCAAATTGATTCCACACTGGACTTAGAAAGACAGACAGAAAGTTCATACATGGAGGGAAACATTTCAGATGAAGAGATTAGTCAACAAAATTGGGAGATCTATAGAGAATATTTCCCTAGGAAATTCCTGTGCAATTTTAGAACACAATGAAAATTTCTACATTCCAATATTTACCACCTATCTCTCATCCCCAGGGAGTGGCTAACCCTTTAGAAATGGTGCAATCTCCTTTTTCTCGGGCAGCAAGAGACTGCTGGAGCCATACTGAAATACTATGGGACTCAGATGTTTTGAGGTGGCTATCTGGTCTCCTGCACTATTGCTTTTAAACAGGATTCAGAAAATTTGTAGCTGGAACATCTTGTACTGCACACATAATGCCTCAAATTCAAGTGATTTTCCTCCAATTCAAAGTCCTGACCCTCCTCAGATTAATTCAGTGGTTTTGATTGCTAGCACTAAGGCAGAGGAAAACAGTTTGAGAAGATACTTCCATAATTATTGGTATGTCTCTAAACGAATGCGTCATTTACTACTCTTAACACTGAAAGTTTTGAAGTCGTGATTTCCTATCTCTGTTCAATTAAGGGTAGAACACTATGGAAATGTCTGCAGAGTAAACATGATGTTATTGAGAAAGAAATCATAGCAACAAACAGCTTTTGGAATCCTGCAGTGAAACACTATACTCACTTTAAAGTTTGAAAAAGCTCACTGGAGTAACCTTTTTGCATTCAACAGACATTTTAAACTTGTACTAAGAGCAGAGCTCCTGCTATGTGCCAAGACTCTAACTAAATGATTTTATAGAAATTATCTATGTCTTCACACTTACGTGAGGTAGTTATTCTTATATTCAGTTGATAGGTCAGGAAACAGGATAAACAGGTTTCCTAAGAAAATAACTTGCTTAAAGTCCCCTAACCCACACATGGTAGATTAAGGATTTGAACTATTCTTCCATATTGTAATTAACGAAAATGTTTGAAGCTATATGATTCTTTCCTTAAAATGTTTTGCAGATAGATGTAAAAGGAGAGATACATATAAAAATAAGCATACATATAAGAGATAATAATTCTGCCTATTTTATAGCGCTGCCATTATGCAAATTACTTTTGGCTGGTTGACCCAAGACATCTGCAGGACTGCAGAATTCCTCGAGGGACTGAAGTGCTATCAAGCTTAGGCAAACACTTAAAAACCTATTTGATTATGGAAGGTGAGGGTCTTTTTTTTTTTTTTTTTTTTTTTTTGAGATAGAGTCTCGATCTATCCCCCAGGCTGGAGTGCAGTGGCATCATCTCAGCTCACTGCAACGTCCACCTACCAGGCTCAAGAGATTCTCCTGCCACAGCCTCCAGGCACCGGCCACGATGCCTGGCTAATTTTTGTATTTTTAGTAGAGACAGGGTTTTACCATGTTGGCCAGGCTGCTCTCAAACTCTTGACCTCAGGTGATCCGCCCACCTTGTCCTCTCAAAGCGCTAGAAAGTTTAAACAGTAACGAAAGAGGGGAAATTACTGCATAAAGAAGGTAAAGGCATTGAGTTTTGGCATTTTTGTGAGGGTTATGATACAGGTATAAGAGATGCAAGAGGAAGTATCTAGAGGTGAGGAGTTCTGTGTCCATGGACAGATTTGGTCAGGGAGTGTCTGATACATGTCTAAGGGTTCTGATTTTATCACTCTAATTCCAGTTGATTCCTGCTTCTGCTATAATTGCCCTGCATAAACCCCCAAAACTTTCAATAAAATTTTATTACTGACAACAACCTGCTGTGAGTGGTGTTTGGGGGAATAATGGAGAAGAGATGGAGCCTTGAAGTTTCAGATAGTGGCAGATATTTGCATAGATCTATAATCTATAGATAATTATGCACTATAATATATAGTGTAGCATGGACTGTCATCTAAACAGCACAGAATATGTATTACGGCAGTGCAGAGGACAGACCAGTTACTTTCAGGTAAGGGATTAGAGAATATACCACAAAAGTTGTAGCATTTCCTGTAGGCCTTGAAAGATATGCAACATTTGAATAAGCAGAGATTGGTACGAGATCTTTAGATTCAGAATGAAATGGCATGGAGGTTGGGAGTTTCAAGGCACATTCTGGAAACAGGATTCAGGCTAATTTAAGTCAACCACATATTTAAAAGCAATGGAAGATACAGGTAGAAAAAATGTTGAAGTTAGAGACAGGACAATTTTCAATGTCAGAATAAAGAGTTAAAAATTTATTCCACCATAAATATAGTCACTGAAAATTTTGATAAAGGGAACAATATAACCTGGTGGTTGTGGGCAGATGGCCTGGTGCCTAACAGCAAAGTATACGAATTCTGGTTTTCGACATGTTGAGTTTAAAGGGCTGTGAAGTCATACTTATGACTAATGGATTGGATACTTTCCAATTCATTGGGCATAGAAGAATAAAACTTAGAAAAGCCTTTGGAATGAAAGACACTGCTGCAGAAGTGATTATGGAGACCTGAATTTAATGTTTGAATATGTGGTGGATAGGAGTTCCCAAGGAGAAGAAAGTAATAGAGATGAGAAGATGTCAGAGAACAGGATTCGGGCATGACTTAGGCATTGAGAAATGGAGACTCAAGACAGTAAAGGTCAGAAAACAAGGAGAGCTTTTTAGGAATGATGAGGTGCTTTAATGTGTTTTGGAAGATAACGACTGAAAAAAAGTCAGAGGAGTACTACTTCCTTGTTTGATAAAAAAGGGATAAAAAATAAAGACATTGTGACTTAGGAATATACAACATACAGAAATGAATTAAAGCATTTTAAGTTTAAAATGTGTGCAATTCAAGTCTTGCTAAGTTGACTTTTCTTTTCCCTTTGTATTAAAGAAGTCTGCATCCAGAACACATTTTAGTGAATACAAAAATGGGTACATAAAAACAAAAAGCAAAAAACCTTTAAGTCGGTATGGCTAAAACCAACTACATCCGTGTTACTTAAAGAATAGTCTGAGGACCAGCAGATTTAGCATCATTTAGGAGATTGTCAGAAATGCAGCACTTCAGTCCCATTCTAGACTTCCTGATCAGCATCTGCATTTTAATGTGATCCTCAGGTGATTCATTTATTAATGTTTGAGAAGCACTGCTGCACAAAATACTATTTTGTCTACATATGAGCTTAGTGATATACACGATATGATACATGAGATGTTCAATAATCTGTCTGTAGATTCCTGCCTTCACACTGTGAGATAACAACTGGGCTCTGAGACTGGATTTTAATGCTCAAGTCTGCCATTCAATAGCTGTGAGAAAAATCTCTCTCTCCCATCTTCCAGTTTCATTGCAAAAGCAGTAGTCACACCCAATCCTATATCGTTATTTTAAATAAATCATATTTAACGGATATGGACCCTGCTTCTTAGAATCTGTAATGTAACACTGACATCATGATAGGGAGAAAGACATTCATGGTGTGTCTGGAACTGGTGGGTTCTTCCTCTCACTGATTTCAAGAATGAAGCCCCGGACCCTCGCTGTGAGTGTTACAGTTCTCAAAGATGGTGTGTCCAGAGTTTGTTCCTTCAGACGTTCAGATGTGTCTGGAGCTCTGTTTCTTCAGACGTTTAGATGTGTCTGGAGCTTCTTCCTTCTGGTGGGTTCGTGGTCTCGTTGTCAGGGGTGAAGCTGCAGACCTTCAGGGTGACTGTTACAGCTCTTAAAGACAGAGCGTCTGGAATTGTTTATTCTTCCCAGTGGGTTCATGGTCTTGCTGGCTTCAAGGTCTTGCTGGCTTCAGAAGTCAGGCTGCAGACCTTCACGGTGAGTGTTACAACTCATAAAAGCAGCGTGGATTCAAAGGGTGAGCAGCAACAAAATTTATCATGAAGAGTGAAATAAAAAAAGCTTCCATAGTTCCAAAAAGGACCCAAGCAGGTTGTCCCGGCGGGTTCAGGCAGCCTGCTTTTATTCCCTTACCTGGCCCCACCCGCCTCCTGCTGATTGGTCCACTTTACAGAGAACTGATTGGACCATTTTGACAGGATGCTGATTGGTGCATTTACACTCCTCTAGCTAGACATAAAAGTTCTCCAAGTCCCCACTAGGTTAGTTGGATACAGAGTACCAATTGGTGTATTTACAAACCCTGAGCTAGACACAGAGGGCTGATTGGTGTATTTACAAACCCTAAGCTAGACACAGAGTGCTGATTGATATTTACGATCCCTTAGCAATACATAACGGTTCTCCAAGTCACCACTAGACTCAGGAACCCACTGGCTTCACCTAGTGGATCCTGCACTAGGACTGCAAGTGGAGTTGCCAACTGGTCCCAAGCTGCACCTGCACTCCTCAGCCCTTGGGTGGTTTATGGGACTGGGCGCCACAGAGCAGGGGGCGGCACCCGTCAGGGAGGCTCGAGCCCCGCAGCCCACGGGTGAGGTGGGAGGGCTCGAACATGGCAGGCTGCAAGTCCAGAGCCCTGCCCCCCGGGGAGGCAGCTGAGGCCCGGCTAGAACTCGAGCGCAGTGCCGGCCCACCAGCACCCTCTACAGTTGCTGGCCCGGGTGCTACGCCCCTGACTGCCCTGGGCCGGGTCCGCTCAGTGTGCGGGGCCCCCCCAGCCTGCGCCGCGCTGGTGGGAACTCGCGCTGAGCCGCGTTCGTCCACACCTCTCCCTCCACACCACCCTGTGAGCAGAGGGAGGAGGCTCCGGCCTCGGCCAGCCCAGAGAGGGCTCCCACAGTGCCCTGGTGGGCTGAAGGGCTACTCAAGTGCTGCCAGAGTGGACACCGAGGCCGAGGAGGGGCCGAGGGCGAGGGCTGCTAGCACGTTGCCACCTCTCAATGGCATATATATATTCAATAAAAGCAAAATGCACAATGCATGTATCTTTTAATGACAAAATAAAGATAAGAATGGCTTAGGTAAAACATTTTTAGGGTTCCAGGTTTGAGGAAAAACTGCTATTACTTGCTTCTCCATCATGTAGTTCAAACTTTTCTGGAGAGAATAGTCTTTTAATGCAAAAGAGGAAACTCAGCAAACCTCTAATGATGGCAGTAAATAGCATATTTGGAATGCTTACTACCTGGCGGATACATTGACATGCGTATCTCCTCTAATCCTCACAACAACCTGAAGAGACAAGCAGCACTATTATCCCCATTTACAGATGGGAAATCAAGGTTTAGATAAATTAGTCACTGGCTCAAGGTAATAGAGTTTACAAGAGGTGGAACTGAAAGCCAAACCAGGTCTGTCAAACATGGAAAGAAGAATTCTTAAATATTCTCAATGAGGAATTAGAGATGGACATAAAATAATACATGCTAACATATTTGGACATAAAATAATATAAACTAACTTGTATTAAATCTTTGTAAACACACTATCTTATAGGCACTGTTATTATCCCTGCTTTATAGGTTAGTGTATTAGTCAGCTTACGTTGTCATAACAAAATACCATAGAATGGGTAGTTAAACAACATTTATTTTCTCACAGTTCTAGAGGATGAAAGTCTGAGATCTGTGTGCCAGCATGGTCAGTTCTGGTGAAGACTCTTTTCCAGTTTGCAGACAGCTAACTTCTCACTGTGTCCTCACAAGAACTTTCCTTGGTGCAGGCAAGTAGAGAAAGAAAGCGAGAAAAGTCTTCCCCTTCTTATAAGGCCACTAATCCTATTGAATTAAGACCCTACACTTATGACTTCATTTAACCTAAATTACCTCCTAAAAGCCCTCTCTCCTCACACAGTTGCTTCAACATTTGAATTTGGGGGGAACACAAATCTGTCCAGAGCAGTAAGAAATCACTATATGAGAATGATTACATAATTTTCTCAAGGTCACACAGTGGTGAATGATGGAGTTTCAATTCGAATCATGGCAGGCTGGCTCAAGAGACCGTACTTAGTCGCGATATTATGTTTCCTCTAAGGATCAATGAAAAGAGGACATATTAGGTATGACATAGCTGTCTCCATTAATGGTTTCTCTCTACTCAATACTTTATTGTGATTTCTTGCTTAACAACGTGCTTTTATTCCAATTTAAGTTCCTCCCAAATATCTGTTTTCTATTAGTGAAACTGTAACAGCATGACTTTTCCTTTTCCAAAATGAGTACAACTAACAAATGTAACATGGGAGAAAATAGGCTAAATTGTATTGACTACGTGCTACTAGCTTCTAGGGACAGATTTATTGAATAGCGCCCTTCAGTTGCATTCAGGTTTTCAGAAAACCTATTACTCCATACCATCCTTCACTTTGTATCATTGCTAAGGGTCTCTTCATTCAGTTAAGTCACTAGAAGTGCCAATTAAAGGTGAGATTAAGGAAGCTCCATTCACACACTTGCAGGGACACTGGTGTTTACCTGCTAATGGATAGACAGTGGGCTGAAAAGAGGGATTAAAGTAGTTTTTATTTTCTTACATCAGATCCAGCTCTTTCTGGACAGCATATCAACCAATACAGCCTAGAAGAAAAGCAGATGATAACCTGTAATTTTAAAAATGAAGAATATGCAGTCCAGTTAAGATGAGCAATACGTCTAAAACCATATGCTGAACTGCTCACTCCAAGGATATTTCTACATTATAGGCCAAACAGGCTTCAGAGAGAAGCATGGATATGCTAATGATCAGGTCTGCCACTCTAATCATCTCCTCCGGTTCCTTGACACACACCCTCCACTTCAAGGAGGCTGATCACTCCTCACTGCCCTGGGCACACGTTCATACATACTTCTTGATTATATTTATTTTGTCTCTCCTGCTAGGAAGGCCTACCCACTCAATCTGTCCAAATTTCATCTTTCAGCCTAGTTCAATTATTAAACATCACATCCTCTTGAATTTTTCTATCAGCCCTTTAGATTCAACTTTAACTTTAATCACATACAGCTCTACATTAAAATGTCAATAAGGAGACTTCTACTGGTCACATGTATCTAATTCTTCTTTCCTTTTCAATGCATGAGATGATTACCTATTTCTTTCCCCTTTACAAATGGGCAGGACCATGAGACTAGTTATGGCCAATGCATTGTATATGAAGATAAAGTATGTCATTTCCTGGCTGGAGTATTTAATTGCCAGAGTGAAACCCTTTTTACCTCTCTTCTGCTGGACTTTGAAAATAGACAATATTCCAAGTGGTAGCCTCTATCAGCCAAGGCCTATAATAAAGATGAGGTAGGGCAGAGTATCTTGTTAAAGCATGAGAATGCAGTGTGCACAAGAAATAAGTCTTTTTGGTTTAAGCCACCAAAATTGATGAGTGTAGCTATGTGTATATGTAGTAAGGAGTGTTAATATAGTAGAACCTGATTTATTCTAACTTCAGTATCTTCTGCTTTGAGATTATATATTTTATGCTTCTGAGGGTCTTCGTTTATTCTACACTCAACAAATATTTATCAGAGCACCTACTGTGGGTCAGCGAACAGCCTAGGCATTCAGGACACAAGGGCAAGCAAAACATATAAAGCCCTTGAGCTGATTATATCTAGTGATTATATCTAGTGAGGAAGATAAATGCACACAAAATAATTACATGAATAAATACAAATTTTAAACCAAAGTCAGTGCCATGAAGAAAAAGTATATCTGACCTCATGGGGAGGACTGTGCTGAGGTGTCAGAGAAGGCCTTTCTGAGAAAGAGATTTCTGAGCTGAGTTACAAAGACAAACAAAGGGCAAACTAGGTAAAATCTGGCAGGGGTGAGGTGGGAGAATAGTATTTCAGGTAGAGGAGGCAGCAGGTTTGCATGTTTTCAGGCAATGGGGAGCATAACTAATGTGAAGGAAGGAAGGAAAGCAAACGGGAGCACCAAACTGTACAGGACCTTGTAGGCCAACCTAAGGATTGTGAACTTTATCCTAAGAGAAAATGGAATGGAAGCTATGGAAGAATTTAAAGACAGTAGAAAGAGGGTATCATCACACCCTCACTGTAACATGGGGAAGTTCCCTCCCGAGTTCAGCTTCTAATATAGAAACTTATGACACCAATTCTTTGGTATGATCAAAGAAGGATTTTTATTACTCACACAAGTGGAGAGTCCCATAACAAGGAATGGGGACGAGCTCTCTGGAAGGAAGTCCATAATAGAGACAGAAAGAGCAGAGGGTGCACAGGCCTTTTATGATGGAAGTCCCTCTGGTAGCACCTGTCTGGCACAAAGTTTGGAAGAGACAACTAGAGAACCCCCGCACTTGGAGGGCGAGGAGGCTGTGGTTTATCATGGAGCTTCAGAAGTGACAGATCCAGGCAGGAAATGAGGTTTATAGGTTATCACCATCAACTCAAGCACCACACGAGGTTCGGTTTCTTTCCTATGGTCTCCATAGAAGCAGCAGGAGGGCACATAACATGATTAGATTTGAATTTCAAAGGATTTTTCTGGCTACAGTGTAGAGATTAGATTGGATACCAGTTAGGAGGGTGCTCCTAATTTGGGCACCAGATAGGAGACTTGTGTAGTAATCCAGGTGAGAGATGATGGCAGATTACACTATAGTACTGGTGGTGGAGGTAGAGAGAGGAGGACACAAATGAGAGGTATTTAAATGGGTTTGGTTTTCAATATGATGAGGTGGGGTGATAAGCAGGGAGCTGTTAGAGATTTATCTCAGAGCTTTGATTTTGAAAGTAGATGTTTGACGGTATCGTTCACTGAAATAGGGAACACTGGGAGATAGAGGGAGCTAATTTTTGGTAGTATTTAATCAAAAGTGCCTTTGAGATATATGGATAGAGATTTCAAAAAGGCTGAATGATACACAGGTCCGGAGCTCAGAGGGAAGGCCTAAGTTGAAGATAAAATGTGTGAGTCCTGTATACATGACAGGGAATTAAAACTAGGTGTAGAGAGATCAACTTGAGAAAAAATAGGTGGATCTATGACTTGAGGGACTTCAACATTTAGAGGACATGACACATTGTCATGTTTGGCTGCATTCATTCTCCTCTCCATCACTCTGTTAAACCCAACATCTTGGTCACTCTTACCCAGAATTTCTGCCATCTGGTTCTTCTATTCTGTGTATAGGTTATATTTTTTGTTTCTTTCCATGCTTTGTGATCTTTGGTTGGAAAGTAGATATTGCAGATAATATATTGTAGCAACTCTTGGTACTCCCCCTACCACCATCCAGGGCTCGTTATTATTCTTTGATTGTTTAGTGGGGGGCTGGATTATTTTAATAAAATCTATTTCCCTCACAGTCAGTTGAGTTAATTTCCCTCAGTTACGTCACTGAATTTGCTATCAGGGAGGCACATCTTTGGGTACGTCCACAGACAGCCCAGCCAGCATAAGAGTGATGTTCGTGTGGTTGTCCTTCACTCTTTCCTTAACCACACTCAGCTGTTCAACTCCACTAATTGGCGAACACTTGCTGTGTTATTTTCAACAGTGCTCTACAACCTTATATTACTCCACACACTAATACAATAGAATTGTGTCTCCTTTGAAGAAATAGTTCGCAGTCAGGGCTCCTCCCAGCTGTGTTATTTCTCTGGTTCTCTCCTGCAAGCTAGTCTGCAATTTAGCCTGTATCTTGACTCTCCTCCCAATTGCCTTTCACCACAGCTTCCACTGTTCTTGAGAGCACTCTAAGGCTTGAACTTCTCCATACTTTGTTGCAAATGAAGCCATGGCTTTTGGGAAGAGATTAAGAATATTTATTTTATGATGGAATATTGCCCCTGCCACCACCAGGCAAAATCTCTAAGCCAGGGTTCTCGAGATGGAGGTGGAGACAATGGAGAGCTTCTCCCTGCATGACTGCATGAAACTCCCACTCTAGGAGTTGAGCTTAGTTGGGAGGCGGCAACACCCTAACACCTTCTAGATTTATCTCTCCTGGTGTGGAACCACCACCTCAGGAGGCCAGGCAAGGATGATGAGGCCTCCGTATTCTCATCATGCTGTGCCTAAGGTATCCCTTCCATTCAATGATGGGGGATTTGGCAGGGTAGGACGCCCCCTACCTCTCTACTGTATTCACCAGAGCTTAGCCTTAGTAATGGATAACTATGGCCAGGATGAGAAACACTGAAGTCCTGTTCCTTCCAGGAAGAAACCTTCCAGCTGTAGGGGAGGGAGCTCTGTGTTCTTGGTTGCACCAGTCTGGAATGGAGGATCCACCTCCCTGAACTTGGAAGGGGGTGAGAGGGAGCGGTCTTGGTTTAAATACCACAGGCTTGCCTTTCTTATTGAATTTTCGTAAATGTTCTCGAATAGATGTTTCTTCATTTGCTATTTGTCCTTAGGATCATTTCCAGAGGATTTAAGTGCGTGGAGTTTTTGTTTGTTTGTTCCTAGTTTTCACCAGTTTTACTAGGGAGTGGATTAAAGGAGGCCCTCAAGATGTTACGCCAAAAGTCTTCTCTCTCTGTATTTCTGCCTTCAGTAGGCTCTTCCCACATGACCTGGGCATTGGCCAAGAGATTGCTAGCAAATGAGATATAAGCAAAAGCTTGAGAAATGTTTGCCCTCTGTCAGCATACAAGCCCTTTAATCAGCATTTGAACAAATCTGAGCTAGTGGCCTGGACACAGTGAGAGAATATGGTAAGAAAGTGGAGAGAAAGGCTGCAGCTATTCCAGGAGACCCAGGCTTCACAGATCAAGCCAAGAGAGAGAATAGTGTCAGAGGAGCCAGGAGAAGAACACATTTCAAATTGTGAGAAATCAAGGAAGAGAAGAATTGCAATATTCATTACATTTGGAACTATTGAGATTATTGTTCATCTTACTAAAAATGATTTTATTGGTAAAATGGGAACAAAAGACAGACTAGAATAGGATTGGCTGTGATAGGGAAGTGAGGAATATGGCTAGAGAGAATAGGCAAAACTGGGAAAGTGTGGCTTTGCAAGGGAGACAAGAGATGAGGCAGTCATCAGAATAGTGGTTCCCAACTGGGGTGGAGGTGGGCATTTTTCCAGGAGACATTTGGCAATGTCTAGAGACAACTTTGATTGCCACAACTTGTGGGGTGAGGGACACTATGTTTTCATGGGTAAAGAATGCTGCTAAATATCCTACAACGCACAGAACAGCCCCAAAGTAAAGAATTATCTAGCCCCAAATGTCAAGAGAAACCCTAACATAGGGGAGTAAGTGGTTGAGGGTGAGGTTTTTGTTTTGTTTGTTTTTAATACAGAAGATACTTGAATGTATTTTGAGTCTCATGGAAAGTATCTAGTTGAGAGAAAAAGGTTAAAGGTAAAGAAGAGAAAGGTAATTTTCCAAAGGTAACAATTATTATTATTATCCTTTTTTTTACAGATGAGGAGACTGAGAGGGTAAGTGATTTGTCCCAGGTAAGGAAGGCAGTGGAGCTCAGATTTCAACGGTGGCCTATTTGACTGCAGGCCAAGTTGCTAAAGGAGCTCTTTGTCCTTCTGCTGTACTCCCAACACAATGGCATCAATACCAAAAACCCCACCAAAGCTAATATCACAGATATCTCTTACCCACCTTCTACATTGTCTGCTCTTCCATCTGACTCACATTTTCTTTACTGAACCACCTTATTAGCTTATTGTTAAGTCTGAGTGTATCATTTAGGGAAGAGACCTTCACTTATAGTTTAGGTTTCAATCCTCAGTAGCATTTCTAGCCATTTGGCTTCTGCATAATTTCCTCTTTGGGCCTCATCTGTCTAAAGATTTCATCTCTGCTTAGCCGCCCCTTTCCTTGAAATACTCTGCAATTCTAGCAACTGACAGCTCATGTGGGCGGCACTGAAAAATGGACCAACCCAAATGAAAGCTGAACTCTCTCCTGAATCTGGTTCTGGACTCTGACCCTTTTTCAGGTGTTCTAATTGTTCCGTGCCCCTAAGGAATGAGATTGCAGGATTCCAAACATTACCATTTTTCAATATCCAAGTCCTTTAATTGTGTACTAACAATAACTGTGCAGTTAGAGGAGTGCCCTAGAAGCACTTATGCTATACCTCAGGGACTATTATGGCAGACTAAGGGAAGCAAGAGGATGAATGGCAAATGAGGAAATGCAGGGAGGAAAGGTCACTTGGAGCCAAACAATGCACTAATATGCTGACATATCTATGCAAAGAACTTTTACTACCTATACCCATGAGGCACAAACAGATCCTTAAAGTGTCCAGGGAACCTCAACCTTCTCTCAGGAAATTTGTCTCAACTCAGAGGAGACAAAGGCAGTGTTAACTTAATGCCATGGAGTGATGTGTGGAAGATTAAGAAGAGTCATGTATCTACTTTGTTGCTTTAACAGATTCTGTACCTGAGTTATTTTTAAAATTTCTTTGAACACATTTCATGAACTCCTTTTCTTATTTATTCCAGCTTTTAACACTTCTCCATCTGATAAAATTTTGCATTAGGATTGTATCTGGGCATGCTTTAGGATTGTGTCTGGGCATGTTTTGTTTTGTTTTGTTTTGTTTTGTTATTTTTGAGATGGAGTCTCGCTCTGACTCCCAGGCTGGAATGCATTGGCGGGATCTCGGCTCACTGCAAGCTCTGCCTCCAGGGCTCACGTCATTCTCCTGCCTCGGCCTCCTGAGTAGCTGGGATTACATTTCCCCCCTCACCCCCCACCACATCTGGCTAATTTTTTGTATTTTTAGTAGATACAGGGTTTCACGGTGTTAGCCAGGATGGTCTCGATCTCCTGACCTTGTGATCCACCCACCTCGGCCTCCCAAAGTGCTGGGATTACAGGCGTGAGCCACTGCACCAGGCCGTATCTGGGCATGCTTTTAAACACAATGCAATTCGCCCTTTACTTAATGATGAAGGTATCCTTCAGCACCAACCCTTCATGGACTTGAGGTATTTCTCCTTCCTCCCTGACATCTTCCTTTCCCCTTTCTACCTATCTCCTTTTTTCTTCTTCCTCTATGCCTACTTTCCCTCTTCCCCCCTTCCTCCCTCCCTCCATTTAAACCTTCTTTACTGTGCAGTCTTCTCAGGATTTGAACTCAGATGTGTTTAAACCCAAATCTCACAAAGAATATAGGCTATGTAAAGTATAAATAACCACCCTGGACTATACAGCTATTTTTAATTTAAGATATACACTGTTATATGTTAACATTTCAAAGTGCAGCATTTTCTAGGATATTATTAAGTATATTAGTCTATTGAGAAGCAATAAATTTCACTATTATTACTTTGCCAAGTTTTTCTGTTGCTTCTTTTGAAAGTGCATAAAAGTAGTTTAGTTAATTTTTCCCAGCTTCAGTGTATTCAATACTGCATTATTGGAGCAGAATAAATGGTTGAAATGGCAATTTGCCACAAACTCTTCTACCACTTTGAGAGGAGTATATCAGAAGAGAGTATCATTTACTGTTGACTAAAACATTAAAAGATGGAAGAATAATATTTGAATTAAGTGCTTTTCACGAAAAACCAGTAACAATCTACCAGAGAAATATTGAAAACACTTTGGATCACAGCCCAGCCTTTTATTTTGGAGCTTGAATTACAGTTTGGAGTTCGTATTGTTTTCCAAAAAGGCTGAGGTTAAGAGAGGTAGGATTCAATGAAGATCTAGGATCTTTTAATCTGAAAATATTTTATTTCTATACAGTGATTGAGACAAAGACATTAACAATTTATATTAAACTAAAATTGAGCATGGCAACATAATCTTCCTGTCTCTCTTCCCACTGTACTATTGCTTTACACAATTGTTGCTTTATTCTCCTTTCTAACATGTGCGTGTCATAGGATCTGTTAGAGACTTTGATAAGACATAAAAATAACCATCTTGCTGGTGAGAACCATGTCTCAAAGCCTAATGCCAATAAAGTGATGGTTAGGAAAGGTGACATTGGGAAATGCCATGATAAATAATTTTGAGTCTCTGAACCAACTGATCATTGAATTTCTTTCTTAAAAATAGCTGCCCCTCCTAATCATCCTCACTTAAAGGAATGACTCAAGGCTGGTTTGGTGAGGCTATTTGCTCCTGTTAACTTTAGGGCAATTGTGTAGCTCTAACAGCCCCTGAGCAGTCTGCAGAGAGCAGCCATTTGACCACCTAATCACTATAGAATTCAAATCTCAGGCTGACAGCCTAAAAATAGCCACCCCTCATTTTCAAGTGAAGATGATGAAGAACAGCTCAGCAGATCATAATGTGTAGTCTCCTGAACAAACTGACCGACGTCTGAGCTGCCTTCCACACTGTAGATGGTCCCATACTGGGCTTGGGGGCAGCATTCTGGTTTAAAATACTCATTCTGACCAATTTATCTATCTCTGTCACATCTGCCACCCAAGTGCTGAGGCTCAGACAACCTGTCCTTACCATTTGTCTCAAGTCACAGATAATGATACTGGCACAGTAGTGGGCAAGCAACCTACCACAGACAATGACAGACATAATGAATTACTTGGAATTAAAACTCAGACCCCAAAACTTCCCATGTTCAGCAATTATTACAGTGAGGTTGGGAATTAGTTCATCTTCAAGAAGCTAAAAGAGTTTAATACCCACTGTACCTTAGGTTAGCAAGAAATAAGAGAACAGCCAAAGCATTGTATGACAATATTTGTCTTTCACAAGTCGGAGTGCTGGACCAAGAAACTTTCTAAAGTATCCTGAGTTTCCAACATGCTACGCATTGAAGAAGGACACCCATTTTTCTAACTTGATTGAAAGACTATTCAACTATAGAAGCCATTTGCTCTAGCTGTGGAGTCCTTAGCATTTGCCAGGTTTTAACAGTGATGGGCTTATTTTGCAGAATATGTTTTCAGACCCAGGCCTTCACTTGCCCTAAGTTATCTATTGTGAAAAGCGACCCATGTAAAGCACTCTCTAACTGATAAACTGCTACATGCATATTAGGAGTTCTTATTTAAATTAATGAACTCTCATGAAACCCATCCTGAAGGGCCAGTAGCTCATTTTTACCTTGTATAACTGAGTTGTGTATTATATTCTAGTATTTATTCTGGTCCATCGAGAAGTCTCCCTCTTCAAACTATTATGTTCTGCATATATATGATATAATAGCATTCCTTGTTTGCTCTTTCTCTTATATGCCTGTTTTTATATAACTGAGTTTGGCTCTAGTTTTCAAACAGAAAAGTTTTGATTCTCAAACAAAGTCAGGCTCCTAATAAGGCTTAGGGAATTCTGTTTGTTGCCAATGAGACCGAGCTGGAAACCAAGAATTCCTAGAGGAGTGTCGCATGCCAACAAACTTCAAATTTGTTATGTGATTACATTTGGCTATTTCCAAATCATCTTAAAGTTTCCTTTCCTCAAGGGAATATAACCGCAGTTCTTCCAGCACTTTTGTGTAGAGAGCACTTTGTTGTCTTTTGAGTAACTTCCTGATATCCCTTGAAAGGCAAGGCTCAGCAAGTTCTTTCCTTCTCTCGTAACTTGCTATATCCTTCCTGATTCACGGAAACAGGAGAATTCCTGGGTGTGCAGCTCAGGACTAAAAATCTGGTGTGGGCGGCGGTGGGGAGATAGCTGTCAGGAGCTAGGTAACAGCCTACAGACTGTAAGCCTTACATTTCATGAGGACAAACCAATCCAAGTAGTCCAGTTAGTCAGACTTCCCAGAGGCTCCCTTGTGTAGATATTCAGTTCATCCTGAGCATCAAGAAAATACTGAAACGTACAGGATACGCATACCTGCTGCTGAAAGCTGATAAGATCTTCAAAGTGAAATGCAGATACTGATAGGAATTTATATTTTTCAAAGGCATATTTAAGAGGAAGCTTGTTTAGGCAACTGCTTTACAAGGATATGCTAGGTTGACTCTTAAGAGTAGCTCCAGGGCCAGGCGTGGTGGCTCACGCCTGTAATCCCAGCACTTTGGGAAGCCAAAGCAGACAGATCACAAGGTCAGGAGTTTGAGACCAGCCTGACCAACATAGTGACACCCTGTCTCTACTAAAAATACAAAAATTAGCCAGGCATGGTGGCGCGTGCCTGTAATCCCAGCTACTCAGGAAGCTGAGGCAGGAAAATCACTTGAACCCAGTAGGCAGAGGTTGCATTGAGCCGAGATGGTGCCAATGCACTCCAGCCTGGGTGACAGAGCGAGACTCCATCTCAAAAAAAAGAGTAGCTCCAAAAATAATCAAGGTAGTAATTTGTAATGCTTGATACACTGATATACTCTCAAAGAGATGTAAAAAATGTACCTCAAATATTAGCTTACTAGTGAGTGTAGTGAATAGTGCCTCTAATGTATTGTGAGTGGAGCTCCTTTATATAAAAGTCATCCAAAGCTAAAAATAATTCCCAGTCTTGAATTATTCTACCAGGTTTTCCCTATAGGTACTTGTTATATTCTTGGAATCATATTGTGGCCTGGGTTATGCCTGAATTTACATAACAATAAGCTAAATTATAATGGAATTCTTTGGTGATTGAGTAATGCTGTATATAAGTTCTATATATGGAGAAACCAAAGCATAGGTATATTAAATTATTTTCTTCATACTGCAGAAATATAGTAGAAACTTGTATGCTTTTCTCTGAGGAGTTACAGAGGGAGAGGATGGTAGTTGTGCACAGTGCAATTCTAATTTTGTGCTTAGAATTATAATGGCTTGCTGTTCCTATATACAGAACTACCAAAGAGAGAATGAGAAAAATGGGATGAATAAAACAATTTCAGGTTAATTATTGTGAAGTTGAAAGCTCACAGTTAACAAATAAATGCTGAGCCCCTACAATATCAAGAACTCTCCATTAGAACCTATGGTTGATGAAGATATCACTAACCCATGCTTTTAACCTTTGAGATGCTTACAACTTACTTGGGAAGGCAAACCCTTCATATATGGAAAATTAACAACACAGGAAAGAGCTGCCAATTAGTGAGATAACTTAGCATAAAGGAAAGAAGGTTGAATTGAGAATCATTATGTGGATTCTAATCCTGACTAGCCACAAACTACCTTAATGACCTTGAGCAAGTTACAATCTTCTTGGGCCCCAATTTGTCACCTAGTTATAGTTAACATTTATTGAATGCTCACTATTGTGTGCCAGGTGTCTTACACATATTCTCTCATTTCATTCTCAAACTGAAGCAAAGTAAGTTAAGTAACTCATCCAGGATTATACTACTAGTATGTGGCAGAGGATTCAACCTTGTATTCTGAAAGTTAGGGCACTGTCAGAATGATGTATACGTGTGTGTGACTGTGTGTGCGACTGTGTGTGCATGCACACATGTGTGAGAGAGAATGTAAGACTATATGACAGGTTTCCCGGTTATATTAGAAACACACATGATAAAGAATCTACCAAGCTATCTGGTTTAACAATGAGACATGATAAGTAGACGATTCACATCAAATTGTAGTGGAGAGCCTATTCCTTGACTATCTCTATGACCAAGTGGGCCTGATTTTCTGGTTCAAATCTTTACGATATGGATTAATTAATGTCAAGTACAGATATATTACTATCAACATTAAGAAAAAACTTCCCCATAAAAAGTCACCTGCTATATTTTATATTTGAGATTACATGCATTATCTACTCTCTAAATTCAGCAAATCTGTTTCTCTACAGACCTGATTTAGGGGGATTTTTATGTTATCTTTCTGGTTTTCCTTATATAATGTAGACCTAGCAGAGGACACCTATATTTTTGTTTCATTTATTTGCTTCGTATTATTTTAAGAAGAAACATGAAGAAAAGCAAATCCACTTTATGATTATAACACAAAAGTTATATGTTTAATTTACATGTGATTAATAAGCATTTAAACCTATTTTCATTGTACGAGCCACTTCAAACACCAGAGTTAAAGTTTCTTTAAGGAAGATTTTCAAAATAGTATAGACAGAGTACAGAATTGGTCTGATGGTATCTATCCTAAATGTTATTTGTATTAGGAGTTCTTGACATTTTTGGTTCTTTCTTCATGATTCATTTAAAAGATTATACTTTTCTGATTTTTGCTCTGCATATCTCACAATGTCCTTGGACAAAAGTCATACACCTCAGACCTAAGATCACCAACCTACTATGCACCAAGGCTAATAACTTCATATTTTCAGCCCAGTAGCTAGGTAGTTAGCTCCATCTTTTGAGGGAAGGGCAGATAAAAGTGTAAGAGGGAACTTGTAATTGCTATCATTATAGGTGGTCATGTAAACTCATATTAATATAATTTATATTTGATAAATATTTGATAAATGCTTTAATTTATTTAAATTTGATAAATGCTTTAATTTATTTTATAATTAGTTCTTCAGTAATATTCATAAGTATTATAAAATAGATATCACATTTTCCTGGAGGGATGTAGATATCTTATTTATCTTTGTGTCTCTCAAACACAGATACTTAATTTTTGTCAAACAAATAAATGGATGAATAGACAGATATACAGATTAAAAGAATATATAACCATAATAAAGTGAAAACTACTTGAATCAAGAAACAAAGCCCAGGATATCACTTAAGATATTCTTGGCTGCCCTTTCCCATGACTGAATCTAGGCTATGAGGTGGATCAGAATATTTCTTCTCTAAAAAGACCTTTTTAGTTAAAGTTTATTTTGTTATCTTTTGGCTTTCTGAAAAATTGGTTTTATTTTATTGTTGTTTTTAATTTCTTCTTTTTTCCTCTTGTTTTATTTCTGGATATTTTAAAGCTTAAATAGGTAAAAAAATGTACCCAGTTATGATTAAAGAAACAAGTTATTCCAGGGTAACTCTGAATAGAGCAATATCTTGTCTAGCTCAAAACATTTATGCCAATGGCATAAATTGAGTGTTACAGAAGAAGAGCAATTTCAAAAAATAATTGTCAATATCATTAGCAATATTTGAGTCCATGCTATGTGCTAGGCATGATTTGAAGTTCTTCATAAATATTAATTTATTTAATCCTCACAACAAATCTAAAGATAATGTTGTAACATTTATATTAATATTTTCATGTAACATCAACTTTTATGATAGATATTGACAGTAAATATAAGAAAAAATAAAGAACATTGCTTTAGGATTATAAAGAGTAAAGAAACTATTTTTCTGTGTATTTAGGTAAATTTATACTATCCTCTTACATCCAATATCAATAAAAATGCCTAATGCAAAGGGATTGGATTTTTTTTTTGTCCCCAAACACATTGCAATTTAGAGATTGCATTCCAGGGTTTTAGAAACTAAAGTATGGAGGCTAGCAACTTTTTAGTTTTCCAAATATGGACAGTTAAAAATCCAAAACACCATCATTTCATTTTTTAAAAGATTATTCTAAAACTAAAAAGGTTGGAAGGATATAAACTCACAATGAAGATCATTTCATTTAATTGAACAAATTTAGCTTTGTGAAAGATTCATGATGTCTAATTTCTGATTTCAGAGCTTGCCAATGAAAATTTTACCATGGACTGGCTTCAGTCTTTGCACTGACATTTAGAAACCACCAAACATAAGTCCATGACAGCCACATTTATTACTAAGTTTTTCTGAAAGCAGATGTAACAGATGTAACCTAGATTTAGTAGGCCTCTACTTTTTCCCTTCCTCTACATAGAAGCCATATTCAGCAGCTTACTGTATTTTGTCCAAAAATAGATCCAACTCTACAACCCAGTGGGATGTTTTCTCTAAAGATTATAAAAATACAGAGAAACAATTTTACCTCACATTCCATACAGCAAAGCTCTATAAATATCCCCCTTAAATATCTCTGTTACTCCCTCAAAATCCATCTCATAATGTCAGACTCCTCACTTCTCCTCTCTCTGTCCCTGATATGGTTAGGCTTTGTGCCCCTACCCAAATCTCATCTTAAAATTATAATCCCCATAACCCCTTTGTGTCAAGGGAAAGACCAGGTAGAGGTAACGGGATCATGGGGGTGGTTTCCCCCATGCTGTTCTTGTGACAGTGAGTGAGTTCTCATGAGATCTGATAGTTTTCTAAGGGGCTCTTCCCCTTTCACTCTTCACTCGTTTTCTTCTCACCTGCCACCACGTAAGACATGCCTCTTCCCCTTCCACCATGATTGTAAGTTTCCTGAGACCTCCCAAGGTCTGTGGAAGTGTGAGTCAGTTAACTCTCTTTTCTTTATAAATTACCCAGTCTTAGGTATGTCTTTATCGCAGTGTGAAAACTGACTAATACAACCCCTTTATATCCACAGTCTGTAAAATTCTCACCCCTTCTAACCCTGCTCCCTTCATCACTTCCAGCTCTAAGCTTTCATGTCCCACTTAATAAAATGCTAACCTGGCATGAGCTAAACCTACTTCCACTCCTCCCATAGCATATTGTATTTTCCAAAAATTAATATACAGATCTTCTTATGCTATCTTATGTTGTGACTGGTGGAATCTATGAGTTGGATCTATGTTCTTTTCCTTTGAATATTGGAGGAGGCTTGTTGCTGATCCAACCCATGAAGTGTGGTTGAAGTGATGCTCTGTGGTTTCCAAGACAAAGCATAAAAGCGACACGGATTCTAACAGGTTCTTACTCTCTCTGGGGATGCTTGCTCTTAGATATCAGCTATTGTGCTGTAAGGAAGCTCAAACTAACCCTCAAGGAGAGAACTCATGGAGATGAACTGAAGTCTCTAGCCCACAGCCAGCACCAACCACCAAACATGAACAACTTTTCAGATGATCTCAGCCCTCAACCTTTAGAGTCTTCCAGCTAAGGCCTTAGATATTACATAACAGAGACCAGCTATCTCTACTCTACCTCGTTCAATTTCTTGACTCACGGAAACCATGAGAGAATAAAATATTATTGTTTTAAGCTACAAAGTTTTGGGGTGATTTTATGTGCAGAAATTGAAAACTAATACATCCCCTTAAAAAGGAACTCCATGACCATATAACTCTTATCTTCTACTTGGAGGAAGGGAGCCATTAATACTTCATCATCTTTTTTCTTTAACTGCTTTTCAAAATATTCACTAAATAAGTTCAGGTCTCATACAATTAAACATAAGGCAGTATATGTTCTAGCCACTTATGTAGAAATGTTTAAAGACTATAAGAAATGGTTTCATGTTTATGTGAGAAAAATGAAACTGGAAATTGGGTTCTAGTTATTTGGAAGAGAGATGCAGCAATTATAAATGATATTTTGCTGATTTAATGCATCAAAATATTTATTGGTTAAATATTTACATTGTCTAGAATTCTGAAGCCATAAAAATGAAACAGACTATTATTTCAGGTTTCATATGTTTCATAGGAAAAAATAATGACTTTACTGGAGCCAACTAGATTTCTCATTAACACTCACTCGGTAAGATTGAAAATAAAACTGAACATTAATCTGATCAGAAAAGCACTCCTAATGCCTCAATTATATTCTTCAGTAAGCTTGTAAATCTCCATTTCCTAACATCATGTCACAGTTCTCAATCCACTCTTGACAAGACATTACAAAGGCTGAGCAGGTTCAGTGCTTATCAAATTATTTATACTGCTCACAGTGCTATAAATTACAAGGAATATTGTGAACAATTAATATTATATAATTCATTTGTATAAATATGACTGAAAAAGTAGCAATACTCTCCCATTTGCTTTACCCACCTAATTTAAACTACTTATTTGAGAGTAAGGGAAAAACTAGTAAAAAGACTTAGTAAAGAGGAGTTACTCTGCAGTCATATTAAATGTTAGACCCCACTTAATGCTCAATTCCTTGGAAGCTTTAATGTTTCCTAGTTGTTTTGTTTTGTTTTTGAGACAGAGTTTCGCTCTTGTTGCCCAGGCTGGAGTGCAATGGTGTGATCTCAGCTCACTGCAACCGCTGCCTCCCAGGTTCAAGCGATTCTCCTGCCTCAGCCTCTGAAGTAGCTGGGACTACAGGCATGTGACACCATGCCCGGCTAATTTTTGTATTTTAGGAGAGGTGGGGTTTCACCATGTTGGCCAGGCTGGTCTTGAACTCCTGACCTCAAGTGATCCACCCGCCTTGGTCTCCCAAAATGCTGGGATTACAGGCATGAGCCACCACACCCAGCCTGTTTCTTAGTTTTAAAAGGGATGAATAGCAAGAAATGATATGGTGACCAATTATTCTTGGCATGGGTTTGAGAAGAAATGATATGGTAAGAATTATTCTTGGCATGGGTTTGAGAAGAACCAGGCATTCATTAAAAGAAGAGATTCTCCCAAGAATTATCTTAGCATAGGAGCCAATCTTCTATTTCAGGATTACTAAACTAACATCTTGGCAGTTATTTGAGCAGGATTCAGCATAAAAGAGTGTGTTTACATGAAAGATTTAGACCTAAAATTGTAGGGAAAAATGCAGGGAAGATTAACAAATCAGAAATGGCTATTATTATTAGATATGGCAGGTCTCTAAAGGTATTTTAGCCCTAACTGTGGCACCAGCGTATTGAATAAGAATTCATTCTTATTCTCAAAGACCTAGCTGCAAATGGCACTGCCCTGAAGGTTTCCCTGCTTACCTTTCAAGATATCCTTATCATGTCAGGTAAGAGAGCACTCTCAGAAAGATTCACAAGAATGCCACATATATGCCCCAGAACTTTTCCTCTTTGGTTTCTACGGTGAAATTTAGTGGACTTACATCAAATAAGTTCACGTATTGAGTGAGGCACAGGACAATGTTGACGATGTAATAAGTGCACAAACATATTTGTTTAATCTAAATCTTTGATTAGAAATTATGTAACATTCCTTATATAATTTTTAATTATAAATCTGAGATTCCAACAGAAATATTTACAGATTAATTTTCCTTGACTAGCATAAGGTTCATACTTGCTAAAGTTTAAAACAAAGCAAATATTCAGGAATAAGAAAATGTATGAGAGTGATTACAATTATTACAATTAATTTTTACTTGCCCATTCTAAAGTAATCAATGCAAGTATTTAATAAGTAAAATAAAAAGTTATATAAGCTTTTATATGTATACTTTATATAAGAAATTGGTAACCATGGTTGTGCCTCTGGAGAGGGACTGGGAGTTTCATTTTAATACTTATTGTTCTCATGTGCACGTACATTTTCAGAAAAACTAAAACACTATGTATAATACTAGTTGATACTGGTAAATGTTTAACCCATCCAAGTAGTGATCACTTCAACTTCAGCAGGTATTTCCCTCAGGCAGTATCTGCTTGGCAATTCAGCTGGCATCTGCAGTCTGGGTACCAAATCAGTTATTCTGTTCAGTGGGTGCCTGCCAACTCACAGGAACATGCTGCCCTATCCAAGTCCATTCCTCTGCTCAAAATAGGGAGGGAATCCCTGGGAATATCACCCAAATTGGCCTGAATCTGCTCAGGATTCCTGCTTTCGGGACACTGCAGGGATTACTTAGCTCCTCCTCCAAGCCTGAGGATTCAAACCAGTACAGCTAGGAGCGTTTTCCTTTTTAATATTTTTGTCCCAATTATTTTAACCATGGCAAGAGTCAGCTATGAGGATTGTCTCTTGTAGCAGGAGGGTGCCAGGGTATTTCTCACATCTCCCTAAGGCAGCCTGCTTTTATTCTGGTTACACAGAGCCACATCCTTCCTTTACAACCTTCCCTCCCTCCTGCCCTTGGGTCTTCTTTCAATCAGATCACACTTCTCCTTAGGGAAATTTATCACCAAGTAAGATTAACATGTTCTTTGGTGAGCCTGCTGCTATTTATTAAAGGGAATAATTAAATAGCCTTGTATTTTACTCCTCTCTAAATTCCTTTTGTGTTTCAAACAGAGGAGGTTGTGCTTCACTTCCTCACTGACACAGTTATAGGATACTCTTTCTGGAAGAAAGAATAAAAGCTCACCTATAAGACCTCTGTACTTCTGGCCCCCACAGACAAAGATGGAAAGGCAGTTGATCTGATTCTGAATCAGGTATCAGTGCAAAAGCAAGAGTTCAAAAATCCAGGTGAGTAGCCCAGGTCTTAGATGGCAGAAAACCCCGAATAATAAAGCAGGTGGTCACATCAACAGGACGCTGACTTCTAATGGGAGAAGGTGGAGTTTTGTGTGGGCCCAGAAACCACTGTGTCCTTTGGTTAAATTAATAACAACCCTCAGCCTGCAGGACAGTTATCTGGCCCCTGAACATAGCCCCTTCTCCCTTGCAATTCCTAACAAGAACTCAAATTCTGGCTGCTCCTATCTTGTCTATCAGTCCAATGCTAGCAACTTGATGGGGTTTGCACTGTAACTGCAACCATAGCAGAGTGTTCATCTTAGACTCATGTGTTGTAAAATATTTCAATAACATTCTAGCACCCACATACTTATTGTGGGAAAAAAAAAAAAAAGTAAGAAATAGTATGGGCATTACACAGAACCAAAAGCAGACAGGCCCCTGTGTGCTTGTGAACCAAACGCAACCAAATGTTTCTATTTGTGTGCCAAGATGACTGGGGAATTTCAAATATTTCTGTATTTCATAATTACAAAAGAGGCATGCTTTCAGAATTAAATGAACAAAGTTTTTAAAAAACTTATAGGGCCGGGCGCGGTGGCTCAAGCCTGTAATCCCAGCACTTTGGGAGGCCGAGACGGGCGGATCACGAGGTCAGGAGATCGAGACCATCCTGGCTAACACGGTGAAACCCCGTCTCTACTAAAAAAATACAAAAAAATTAGCCGGATGAGATGGCGGGCGCCTGTAGTCCCAGCTACTTGGGAGGCTGAGGCGAGAGAATGGCGTAAACCTGGGAGGCGGAGCTTGCAGTGAGCTGAGATCCGGCCACTGCACTCCAGCCTGGGCGACAGAGCGAGACTCCGTCTCAAAAAAAAAAAAAAAAAAAACTTATAAAGCTTGTGATAAAAATGTTTCATTTTATATGCTTGTTGACAGTCTGCTTTTAATCATTTCTTACAAATGTTTTCAGTAGGTATCTTATAGTTTGGCTTTGTTCCCTGGAATCTGAGGGGTGAAATTGGCTAGCAAAGATAAATTAAATTGACTAGTCCAATTCCATTGCCTAAATTGAAACAAATTTTGAGATGTCGAGAAAAGCCAAAAAGAGTTTGAAAAAAATTGCATTATAAAAGTCAATTTCTAATGTTCTAAATTCTTATTCTGAAAAACAAGGCAATAACATTTACATAACATAAATATATATGTGGCCAGATATTTAGGCATTAAAAACAAAGACTGGCACTGACTTATGGAATTCTTTGTGTTTTGATGTGACAAGGACAAAAGGCTTCTTTTGCTAAAAATAACAACATCCATACTTAAGAAAGCATCTGAATGACATTCTTGAAACTATGTCTTTACTGAAAATCAGGGCTGTGGCCATGGTATCCAATCAGCTAGTCCACAATAGGTACATTTCTTTTTTTCATATTTTTGTGGGGGGGGGATTGGGGGAAGTAACTTTCTTAGTTGTTATGCTTTGCTTTTGAATACTGAGTGATGTTATATGAAGGAGCCATTTCATATGAGATACTTTCAGTACAGAATTAGACATTTTTACATAATTTTGCTTCCATATAAAGTTGCATTTTTTTTTTTTTTTTTTTTGCTATCAACTCAGTAGCTTAATGTGTGTGTGTCAGTGCATGTATGTGTATGTTTAGTCACCAGCAAAAGAGTTAGCTTTTCTGGACCTAAGTTCTTTTATCTGAAAATGTTCTATATGATATCCAAAGCTTTTCCCTTCTCATATGAGTACATGAGTGGGAGTGGCTGCTGGTAGTATAGAAAAAAGGAATATAACGTGTATATTTTACACATATTTTTCATAATAATTATAATTATGAAAAGGTTAAGGAAAGTCATATTTTAATTGCACATTTATTTTGTAATAAATTAGAAAGCAGATAAATGGATATGAGGTAGCAGACTTCAAATGCTATAATGTATTTTCTATATCTTTTTTTCTAGTGAGACTTTACTCAAGAGAGTGTGATGCTAAGTTTTGTTCTGAAAACGAGTGAATTTTCATTCATATTTTGGGACTTAGAATTTGTCATTCTAACTTTATTGTCTAAGTAACTAAATGGTCAATGAGTACAACATAAAAAAGAAATTGTTCTATCAATTCCATACAACATTCACAGCGGAAAGCCTGGAGAGTTTCCTGATTTATAGAGATAACAGAGTAAATAGGTAACTTGGGGAATGCTTTTTTGAAGTAAATTTAAATAGACAAATTAGAGCCTTTGGCATTTCTAGCAAACATTTATGGAGGTAAAAGGATAAATTATCTGTAATAGACTCTGATCTATCTTTTCTCCCAATTTTTGATTTTGCACATTCAAATCATTGTAAGTTTTTAGTATACAAATGGCAAGAAACATGAATATAATATGCAGTTTAAGTAACTGTGATATTTTATAATCATCTTGACAAATTTCATCATTAAACTTTGATATTAGATTTTATATATAGGATTTTATTTACATATTTCTTTCATACATTTTTATACTCTTGAGCAAAGAATATTTTTCTTGGATGTAAAAATGCCATCCTTTTTTGGCAAGAGTGTTTCTTCCAAAAGGATATATTACCAAGCATGGGAAAGAGGAACAATGCTTTCATAGCAAGATAAGTTAAATCAGCAGTGATCCCAAATGACTCTCTTACTCATTTGCATATCTATTTATGTGTTGTCAGCTACATACACAGTATTAAGAAATTCAAAATGTACAAACACCATAAAAGACAGAGTTTTCATCTTCAAAGAACTTATAGTGAATTGATAAGCAGAATTATAAACAAAAACCATATTATCATCTTAATAGATACAGAAAAAGCACTGGACAAAATCCAACATCCCTTCATCATAAAAACCCTCAACAAACTAGGCATCAAAGGAATATATCCCAAAATAATAAGAGTCATCTATGAAAAACCCCAAGCCAACATCATGCTGAACAGGCAAAGGCTGGAAACATTCACCTTAAGAATGGGAACAAGGGCCGGGCGCGGTGGCTCAAGCCTGTAATCCCAGCACTTTGGGAGGCCGAGACGGGCGGATCACGAGGTCAGGAGATCGAGACCATCCTGGCTAACACGGTGAAACCCCGTCTCTACTAAAAAATACAAAAAAATTAGCCGGGCGAGGTGGCGGGCGCCTGTAGTCCCAGCTACTCGGGAGGCTGAGGCAGGAGAATGGCGTGAACCCGGGAGGCGGAGCTTGCAGTGAGCTGAGATCCGGCCACTGCACTCCAGCCTGGGCGGCAGAGCCAGACTCTGTCTCAAAAAAAAAAAAAAAAAAAAAAAAAAGAATAGGAACAAGACAAGGATGCCCATTCTTACCATTCCTATTCAACATAGTAATGGAAATCCTAGTCAGAGCAATTAGGCAAGAGAAAGAAATGAAGGCACCCAAATAGGAAAAGAGGAAGTAAAATTATTTCTCTTTGCTGACAATCTGATCCTTTACCTAGAAAAACCTAAAGACTCCACCAAAAGGCTCCTAGACCTGATAATGACTTCAGTAAAGTTTTAGGATACAAAATGAATGTACAAAAATCAGTAGCATTTCTATATACCAGTGACATTCAACCTGAACGCTACATCAAGAACACAATCTCACTTAATAATAGACACACACACACATGCATGCACATAAATACACACACACACACACACAATACCTAGGACTATCAAGAAGGTGAAAGACCTCTACAAGGAGAACTACAAAACACTGCTGAAATAAATGACAGATGATAGATAACACAAATAAATGGAAAAACATTTCATGCTCATAGCTTTGAATAACTAATATCATTAAAATGTCCATACTGCCCAAAGCAATGTACAGATTCAACAGTGTTTCTATCAAATTACCAATGTCATTTTTCACAGAATTAGAAAAACGTACTATAAAATGTAAAATGGAGACAAAAAAAGACCAGAATAGCCAAAGCAATCCTAAAGAAAAAGAAAAAAACCAGGGGCATCACCTGATTTCAAATTCTACTGCAAAGCTACAGTAACCAAAACAGAATGATACTGGTACAAAAATAGACAAAAGACCAATGAAACAGAATAGAGAACCCCAAAATAAAGCTGCACACCTACAGTCATCTGATCTTTGACAATGTCAACAAAAATAAGCAATGGGGGAAGGGACTCCTTATTCAATAAACAGTGCTGAGAAAAATTGGCTAACCACATGCAGAAGAATGAAACTGGACCCATACCTCTCACAACATACAAAAATTAACCAGGATTGATTAAAGACTTAAATGTGGGACCTCAAACTATAAAAATCCTAGAATAAAACCTAGGAAATATTCTTCTGGACATTGGCCTAGGCAAAGATTTTATGACTAAGTCCCTAAAAGCAACTGCATACCAAAACAAAAATTGAAAATTGGGATTTAATTAAACTGAAGAGCTTCTAAACAGTAAAAGAAACTATCAACCAAGTAAACAGACAACCTACAGAATGGGAGAAAATATTTGCAAACTATGCTTTCAACAAAAGCCTAATATCCAGAATCTGTAAGAAACTTCAACAAATCAATAAGAAAAAAACCCAAATAACCCCATTAAAATGTGGGAAAATGTCATGAACAGACACTTTTCACAAGAAGACATACAAGCAACCAATAAACATGAAAAAATACTCAATATCACTGATTATCAGAGAAATGCAAATCAAAGCCACAAGGACATACCATCTCACACCAATCAGAATGGCTACTATATTGAAAAGTAAAAAAATAACAGATGTTGGCGAGACGGTAGAGAAAAGGGAATGGTTGTACACTGTTGGCAGGAATGAAAATTAGTTCAGACCCTGTGGAAAACAGTTTGGAGATTTCCAAAAGAATTAAAATTAGACCTACTATTTGACCCAGCAATCCCATTACTGGGTATATACCAAAGGAAAATAAACCATTCTACCAAAGAGATACCTGCACTTGTATGGTTATCATAGCACTATTTACAATAGCAAACACATGGAACCAACCTAGGTGTCCATCAACAGTGGATTGGATAAAGAAAATATGGTACATATATACTGTGGACTATTACACAGCCACAAGAAAGAACAAAATCACATCCTTTGAAGCAACATGGATGCAGCCATAAGCTGTTGAATGAATGAATGCAGAAAGAGCAAACCAAATGTTGCATGTTTTCACTTATAAGTGAAAGCTAAAACCTGCATACACACATATATAACAATGGGAACAGTAGACATGAGGAACTCTAAAAAGGGGGAGGGAGAGAGGGAGCAAGGGCTGAAAAACTTCCAACTGGGTACTATGTTCATTATCATGGTGACAAGATCAATAGAAACCCAAACCTCAGCATCATGCAATATATACATGTAACAAACTTGCACATGTACCACCTGAATCTAAAATAAAAATTTGAAAAAATAAAAAAAAATTTATATGTGAATTGAGAAGAGAAGATAAATTATATTTAGGGAATATTTAAATTGCAGTGCTCTAAGCATCTGGCACTATAGGCTCTCAATGCATTCCTTCAACAAACAGTTATTTAGCACTTACTACATTCCAGGATCTGGTCTATGTGCTGGAGACACATCAGTGAGCATAACAGAAAAATTACAACTTCTGTAGTGATTTGAACTGTGGTCCACAAAAGATAAGTTCGCCCGGAATAAGAATGTAAACTTACTTGTAAAAAGGGTCTTTGCAGATGTAATTAAGGTAAAGATCTTGAGATGAGACCACCCTGTATTAGGGTGAGCTATAAGTCCAATGATTTATGATTTCCTTAAGAAATTCGTTTTAGGATCAGAAAAAGAGAAGTCACAGAGACTCAGATTTTTTTAAAAAAAGGCCATGTGAGGACAAAGGCAGAGATTGAACCTCATGAAGCCCTATACCAAGGAGTGCCAAGGGCTGGAAGCAGCCACTGGCAGCTATGAAAAGCATGGAAGCATCCCTCAGAGCCTCCAGAGAGAATCAGCCCTACAGCATCTGGATTTTGAACTTCTGGCCTCTGCAACTCAGAATAAATTTCTGTTGTTTCAAGCCACCCATTTGTGGTATTTATATGGTAGCCCCAGGAAAGGAACACATCTGCCTTTACAAAGCTTAAATTCTAGTGTGCATAGAGAAAGAATAAATAAATAAATAAATAAATAGGCAAAATATATAGTGTGTTAGATGGTGATAATTGCTGGAGATAAATACTACAGAAAAGAGGCATAGAGAAAAAGAAATAGTATGGTTGTGTTATGGGTGTGTATGTGTGTTGTTAGTGGAAAGTGCTGGAGGGAAAGGGGAGAATCATAGATGGGTTCATGGTGAAGATGATAAAGCCAAAGCTGCAGCACTCTTTGTTTGCATAACTACCTGCCGAGGCTCTAGGATGGGGTGCTGGCCAGTGTGTTTATTCAGCCAGATGCTTTGGCAAAATTTGCAAAAGTAAAATTAAAATTATCCCAGTATGAAAAAGTGAGTTAGAAAGATATTTTGAATGTTTCAACAAGTGAAAAATTACTGACTTCTGATTTCAATATACATGAAGGACACTTTTTATCCTTAATTTTTTAGATTAAATGACTAAAAATTTAAATGAATGAGAAAATTTCAAATACAATTATTGGAGTATGAAAAAAATGCAGTAAAGCCAAGTGATTAAATCAATACAAATTATTCAGATATCAGACAGGACATTGTAATAATCTTTTTTTTTCAGATCATCTCAAAAGTGGTAATTCAATAAGAAAAAGAGCTAAATTTCAAATAGATATGATAAATTGGCTCTTGGGTTGCTTGACAAGTAAATTAATGAAAAGAAGTTAATCAAACTAACACACATTGAAAAAATTTTTAATTTTTTTCTGATTTGATATAAAATGTTGACATTGATGAAGAAGATATAAATCTCATGTTATGACAAATGCAGTGACACTTCAATGACAAACTAGTAAAATAATAAGAGTATGTAAGATTAGTCAACATACACACCCACACCCACATACACACACACACACACACACACCATATCAAATGTCCTGAAATCTTACTTCTCCTACAGGAAAATATTTTTTAAATATTTCTCAAAATTTGATAATGATGTTAAGAACGTATATGACATTACTAAACTTTTCTAAATTATTAATAATTTTTTAAACATCAACAATCCTGAAGAAAAGTTTAAAGTATCTTCCCAATCTCTACATAGAAAATATTATAATTTCAGTGTCATTTAAAGAGACAATCAAAATTCAGCCAAGTGTAGGGGAAAATGTATTATAAAATTGGGTTGGGCAGTTAATAAAATGTTATGATTTATAATATTTTGCGGTAGTTGGGATATATGTCAACTTAAAATTTTAATTCATAGTGATATCTTTTCTCCTTTTAACTATTCACTTTGTACTGGGTTTGTATTATATGACTAATTGTTATTTTTGCTCTTAAAAGGAATGCCATATCTGAACCAGCTTCAGGCCCACGTTCCAGCTGCTCTCTCACCACAGAAATGCACCAGCTCTGTAGGGGAAACTAAAAGACCAGAGAAGAGAATGGGAACACAATCAGGCTGTGGAGATCCAAGGAAGTCACAGTGTTATAGAAAGGGACATAATCCCAACGACAGAGCAAAAGCATCTAGGGATGAAGGAGAGGGTCTTGACTTACAGGCTGCTGAGGCTCAACGTTTCCTCTCTACCTTGCTTTCGTTGTTAGTATAGTCAGTGGAAGATCTCTCTGTATTCCACTCTAGACCCGAAGGTTATGCTCTCATTCTCTGTCTTCAACAAAAATCTCAGTGCGGTGGAAGTCAGATTTGATCTCCCTTTTCCTTCAATAACATTCTGATTAATTCCACCGAAGCTTCATTCCACAGACTTGGAGATTTTAACCTGAACTGTTCTCCAGGTCTGAAAGCATGACTGAATAACCACTGTCCCCTGATATCTGTATGTGCTTGCCCATGCACAAAACACTCACACTCCCTGGTCTGCTCTCCTGGTAGTCTATTGAAGGAATTTTTACTAGAACACAGTGGCATTAAGATACACCAAAATCAGGAAAATGGCAGAACATAAAAACGGGCTGGTTTCCGAAGCCAGATTCCTTATCCCAAGTTAACCTTAGAATCAAGAAGACAAGTCTCCCCCAAGTACAGCAAGCTCTATTGTGAAAATATGTGCCTAAAATTTTCCAATTTAGTTTTTCACACTAATCTTTCCATTAGTAAAGTCTATTCCACAGTTAGACAGAGTTTTTATCTAACTTAATGTGGGATTTTATTAGAAAATATAACACCCTTTTCTCACTGTTCAGGTAAGAAACACAGCCCTTTTCAGAGTGGGATGGCTTGTTTCTTACCTTGAGTTTTCAGCTCAAAAGCGCCTCTAATATCCCAACCCTCCTAGACTGATGAAGGGATGGAACTCTTAAGACCAGCTCTTGTTCTTGTACTTCTATAGTCATTTCTTAACTTCATCTAATAGTAATTATTTTGACAGGGTCTGCAAGTACTATGATTTTTATAAGAAGATTTTTGTGATTTTTATAAGCAGAGTTATCTAGCAATATGTGGAATGGAAACACATTGCAGCCTGCTCACAGAGTCTGTGTTATACCCATATTTAAGACAGATGCAGATATAAAATGCACTTGGTTCCATGAGAGAAACTTCAAAAGAGGAAAGGTCAATGTAATGGGCCTAGAACATGACAACTGAAGTGTCCATTGACATCATGTCAAACAACAATCTGCCTGCTATATTCTGACCCATTCTCTTCATAAGATTTTGATCTTTACTTTGGTCTCATTATGAGAATGAAAAGTTCAAATTTTTTGAAATAAAATTAACCAATATAATTACAGGATTAAAAAAAAATCAGAAGCAACCAGTGTTTGGCCTCAGCTGGACTGATCTAATGGCAAGTGTCCCTTCCACACCATATGATTTTTGTTGATCTGCTTCTTCATTGCTAGGCAGTTGTGAAGTTTGACCCTCTTCTTCAACAATGCACAGCTTCTTCACTCAGTGTTCTAAACCAGGATCTCAGTCCTTTCTCCAGAGTGTCCACATCTACTCCTAGGCTCTCTTCTCTATTCAGTCTTTACATAGGCAAGGTCTTCTATACTCAAATATAACTGAGGTAAGTCTATCTACTCTGCCTCTAAATAGCTCTCAAAATCTGATCATTTCTCTTCTATCCACTCCCTCTACTCTAGACCATGATGCCATCATTTCCCACCTGAATTACTACAGTAGCTTCCTGATTGGTCTCTCCACAGAGATTTGTCCCACTCTCCTATCCAATCTCTATCAGTAGCCACAGTCATCTTTTTTTAAAAAGGCAAATTTGATTTAACCCCATTCTTAACTGGTTTAGTATTGCCATATTCTTAGTCTTGCTGACCTCTGTATCCTGTGTACCTCTTCAGCCTCATCTGGCTCTATGGTATTGCTTACTTTACAGTTAGATTATATTTTTCTTCTCTTGATTCTTTGATTATACCATGCTCTATTTTGCTTCAAGGCCTTTGCACATACTAAGAAAAATTAAAGTTTTTTAAAAAAGAACTTCTACAATTTTCAACCACCATGACTACACAGTGACCTGCATCTGTCCCCATATACTCTATGTTCTCTTATATTACTACAGATAAACTGTCCTGGGTCTAAAACCAAGACTAGACCCTTCTGTTGTACACTGGATCAATCCCCTTTTATCTGCTCAAAGACATTATCCCAGGAATTTCCTGCAACATCAATTTTTCCCTCTCCACTAAATTGTCCCCCTCAGCATACAACCATGCTGTTAATTCCTCAACTTAAAAAAAAAATCTTGGCTCACATTGTCCTTCAGCTATATCTCATCACTCCCCTTTCCTCTGAGAGAAACTCTAGCAGCATGGTTAGCTTCCTCAAGTCTTGTAATCCTTTATTCAAAGTTACATTCTCAGTGAGATCTTCCATGGTTACTCTAAAACTCTAACCTCTCGATCCATGAGAGCAGGGATATTTATCAACATTATACACTATTTGACTCCAATGCCTATCTCCATGAAAGCAGGCACTATGCCTCTTTTTGGTCACTGCTGTATCTTGAGTACCTGGCATTATCCCTGTTTCAGAGAGGGCACACAATCACTCTGATGAATGAAGGAATGAATGCACGAGCATTGTAACCACTTCACCTCTCCTTGGCCCCCTCCCTGCCACAAGAAGCAGATCGTTATGGTATTTTAATACTTTACAAGCTTAAATATCCTGGTAATTTGCACAGTCAGTAACTTCTTACTAAAGTTACTAAGTCTAAATCAAGGCTTGGCAAAGTTTTTCTGTAAAGCATCAAATATTAAACATTGTTGACTCTGTAGGCCAAATGGGCTCCATCTCCACTACTCTACTCTGCAGTAGTAGTGCAAGTTCCCAGAAACCTTCATTTATAAAACAGGTGGCAGGCATCATTTGGCCCACAGGCTGTAGTGTGACAACCTTTAGTCTAAGTTGTTTTTATGGATGTTAACTCATCTTTTAAACAGGAGCACATGAAAATGACAACAGCATTGTCTCCATCCAGGTAGCTAGGTCAGCCCTTTCCATTGTCTCACAGGCCCTTGGAGCCCTCACAAGTGAGGATCTCATCTGTTATCCCCACCTCTCAACTCAATCTCTGGTTCACTACTAGTTTACAACATAAAGTTAGTTTACAAAGGCAATTAGAGCCAACAGTAAAGATTAAAGAACAATAAAAGAACAACTCTTTACTTGAGGATATCACATGAGTTTTATCTCCAATATACTTCAAATCCTAATATGCTTTATTGTCTCATGACCCCTCCAAGGAAAATATATTAGAACTTTTCTTCTTCTAGAGCATTATTAGAAAGATGAACTCTAGGAGGGAGGGAAAATTGTAGATCCTTATAATCCTTTCAGAGGCATTTACAAAAACCTATATTTTTACATTTTGTAGATGACATATTTCTCTCTCAGGTGTATAAGCCTATGTCATTCATGGCAATCTTCTGTTTGCTTGTGCTTACAAAATACTGCAACATAATAATTTAAATGCAAATAAGAAGCCACCCATAGACAACTTTATTTGTGGTTGTGATATGAGGCTAATTGAAGTAGTCAGTAATTTTCCAGATGAAAAATATTCTTTAAATAAGATAAATGGTACAGCTGTTTCAACTGATACCAATTTTATTTTTGCAAATGTCATCTGATTTTTGGTTTGCTCATCAATCAACAAACTCTAATATGGCATTGTACAAAGTCAATTTTCTAAAAAAATCATTTTCAAACTGTTAAAGCAATAATCTGTGACAGTTTAATAACAGAGCTTAGTGTTATGTGACAATACATATTATTTTGAATGGACAAGGGTTTTAGTTAATGGTGCTAATTTATAACAATGAAATCTAACTTACTGTCCACTGTCAAGGCAGATTTTCACTGTATTTAAGATATTCCTAGCAGAGCTCTTTTATAGTTGTTAAAAGTACATTATTTCTTCCAGACCAACAAATCAGAGACAATTTAGCCCCAAATATGTAATTTCCTAATTGGTAAATTAAACTAGAGGTATGGGGAATTTTTGTGGATAGTTGACCTGGAGTTTTATCAGAATCTCAAATGCCCCAGGAATCATAATCACCTTCATTCTCTTTTCATACCACGTAAGGGTTACTTTGGCGTCATCAGAGTCAGCTTATGTCACTCTCAGATAATTATTTATGTCAGCAGGGCCTTCTTTAGAAAGAGGGAAGTAACTTCAGTCAGAAATCGCAAAATATTCAAATATTTTAGAAAGAAAATTAAAGATTAGATGCCAAGATGGCCAACTAGATAGCTTCTGCACAGCAAAGAAACCATCAACAGAGTAAACAGAAAACTTATGAAATGGAAGAATATACTTGCAAACTATGCATATGACAATGGCCTAATTTTCACTATCTGTAGAGAACTTAATAAGCAAAAAACAAATAATCCCATTAAAAAGTGGGCAAAGGGCATGAACAGAAGACATACAAGTGGCCAACAAACATATGAAAAATGCTTATATTACTAATCATCAGAGAAATGCATATCAACACCACAGTAAGATACCATCTCACACCAGTCAGAATGGCTATTATAAAAAAGTCAAAAAATGACAGATACTGGTGAGGCTGAAAAGGGGATGCTTATACACCATTGGTGGGAATGTAAATTAGTCCAGTCATTTTGGAAAGCAGTCTGGAGATTTCTCAAAGAACTTAAAACAGAGTTAACATTTGACCCAGCAATCCCATTACCAGATACATACTCCCAAAAAAATAAATAATTCTACTAAAAAGACACATGCACTCATATGCTTATCACTATTCACAATAGCAAAGATGTGGAATCAACCCAGGTGTCCATCAATGGTAGATTGGATAAAGAAAATGGGGCACATATATACTATAGAATACTAGGCAACCCCCAAAAAGAATAAAATCATGTCTTTTGCAGCAACATGAATGGAGCTGGGAGCCAAATTCTTAAGTAAATTAACACAGGAATGGAAAACCAAATATTGCACGTTTTCATAAGTAAGAGCTAAGCATTCAGCACATGTGGACATATGTATAAATATGGGAACAATAGACCCAGTGGACTACTGGAGGGTAGAGAGAGGGTGGGATGCATTTAAAAATTACCTATCTTGTACTATGCTCACTATCAGGGTAATGGGATATACCAAACCTAAGCATCATGCAATATTCCCATGTAACAAATCTGTACAAATACCCCTATATCTAAAAGTTGAAATTAAAAAAAAAAACTCGAACCATACAACAGACCTCTTCCATCATTAACAGTTTTAGAAATTTGGATAGAATACAAATTAATAGTGAAATCTAGATTTGATATTATGGCTTATCTAGGTTAAGATCAAATATCTTATCCTAGATATTTGATCTTGGTTCTTTCTGATACTGAGGAAATTGTTTAACTTCTCCAGGCTTCTGTTTTCTTATATGCAAAATAAGATAATAATGGTACCTACCGTAGAATCATCCTGAGTATGAAACACAATATAACATATCCAGTGCTTAGCATAAGGTCTGGCACATGAGAGTGTATTATTCTCCATTCTTCAAATTTATTACTGACAATTTGAGATGGAAGATAAAAGACAAAGAAGAAAGAGTACTGTGTTCATCAAGGGAAGAAAAAGCACCTACCCCCCAAAAAAGAGAAGCATCTTGATATAATATGTAGTTTCGTTAACATTTCTATTATTGATGCCAGAACCCGTTTGTAAACTATTTCAACTGCATTTTCTGTTAAGCCAACCAATTTCTTCTAAGCTACAAGAAATATTACTGTATGTGCAACTAATATTCTAAAGCATTTAGAAATTCAAATATCTACCCATTTCTCTTCACAAGTCTACCATTCACATTAGAACAAGGCATTAAGTTATTTGAAATGATTCACATCTCACAGAGAATGGCCTTTGTAGATCCTTTCTATTTTACTAAGGAAGACTATCTGAAAAATAGATATTTTATTAGGAGGAAAGATGGGAGAAGAAAACAAATTTGGAAGAATGGAATTATAATTGAGGTTAAAAGCTGTGAATATAATTAAAATAGAATATATTAAGGTTGAAAGAAGATGCCTGGAGGGAAAGGAGTACTCTCAAGGGTTTCTGAGAATGTTGTGCTCACCTGCTAATGTCTCACCTGCCAGGTCTTGACCCTGATGATAAGTTTTGGGGAATGATCTGTCTCTGCAATACTTCTTGACATGGTTTGACTGTGTCCCCACCCATATCTAATCTTGAATTGTAGTTCTCATAAGCCCCATGTGTCACAGGAGGGACCTGGTGGAAGGTAATTGAACCATGGGGTCAGTGACCTCCATGCTGTTCTCATGACAGTGAGTTCTCATGAGAGCTGATGGTTTTATAGAGGCTTTTCCCCACTTTGCTCTGCACTTCTTGCTGCCACCACGTGAAGAAGGACGTGTTTGCTTCCCCTTCTGCCATGAATGTAAGTTTACTGATGCCTCCCCAGCCATACTGAACTGTGAGTCTATTAAACCTCTATCTTTTATAAATTACCCAGTCTAGGACAATTCTTTACAGCAGTGTGAGAACGGACAAATATACTTCTCAAGTACTTCACACACATGTATGCACACTCCTGTGAGTGCATGCACACTACAACAAAGAGAGTAACTTCTGGAGAACAAGGACACCTATGACAAAAGTTAAATGCAACTTTTTTCATCTTTTTCCTCACGATTGTCTTCAAAATGTTTGCATCAGGAACAACACTGATAAATTTAGCACTAGATGTGAGGGAGAGTTAGACAAAGATATACTCCGGTATTCAAAGAGAAGCTTTCTCAGTAGACTAACGGCAGAGTTAATTTTCCTTCAGGGACACCTTTTTTAACAAAGAGAGACAAAGAGAGGGAAACAGATAGGAAGAGAAAGAGAGAGAGAGAGAAATTAAAACAAAATAGCACTTATACAGGAAGAATATTCTCCAGAGGGAAGAGACATACAGTTTATAATGTCATGCACTTAATTAATTGCAGTTCAAACCATTCTCATTAGGAGTCCATTGTAAACCTACCAGCTTCAACAGTGAAAAGGGAATAATTACAATGAAGCCCAGTCCTTGTCTCCTTATTGAGAGCTTTAAAAACTTTGCCACGGACATCTTAAGAGACTCCTCTCTTCACTACCCTCCTTTTGTTATCTTTGTATGTAAAAAAAGAATGCATTAAAATAATTCAATCTTCCCCTTTGGTTTTTCCATACTAACTTTACTACTAATTTTATACCTAAACTTCTAGAAAAGTCAGGGCACTTTCTGTACTTTAGGTCTAGAGTGATCAAGAGCTGTGTACTTGTCAGGGTTCTGAGTTGCAAACAATAGAAATGATGGATTGACATAAGCAGGAAAAGGAATCCATCAAAAGAATATAGGATAGAATTCAGAATAAACAGGGAGCTTGAAGAAGTAGACTTGAGCAGAATCCAGTGAAGATAATAAGCAACTTGGAGGCTGGATTAGTCTGCCTGGGACCCTGTTCCTCGCCTGCTGGGCACACACTGCTCTTCATCACACTGTCAGCAGCTACAACTGCCATGCCAAGAGCCCTTCCACTTGATAGTGGCACATGTGAGACTGTAGGTCTGAGCCATCCCCTCAAGATTCAAAGTCCTGGGTAGGAACATCAGATTGACTACATTGGGGTTATAGACCCTCCCTCTGTCTGCCAGAGGGGCATGCAGAGGGAATGCATATTCCTGCTCCTGTAGTGGAAGGCTAGGTCCTCTCTCTCACCTGTTCTGAGACTCTTCCAAACCAGAAGAGTATTAGATACTAAGTAGCCCAGTATCTACCCAGTCATCTACGCTAAGACCTCACCTCTCTTGACTTCTCATCCCCCCAACTCTCCCAAGGACTGTGTTTCCTAAATTTCCAAGCAACATGGGTGACAACAATATAAGTCTAAAAACATAAAATAAAATAAGGGACAAAGGATCAGCCTTGTTGGCCAAATGAATTGATCAAAACTATGGTCGCTCACAAAGAAGATAAGAACTGAAACCAAAATACTTTTCTGTCCCAGTGCTAAATAATTTGGGGTCAAAGTTTAAGTGCCTGCTTTAATGCTGAGCACATGGAGACCAAGCAAAACTACCTTAGGTACTTGCTCCAGGAAATGTTTGCTTTTGGAAAATAAGGCTGTACATGGCCCAAACCCGCTTATTCAATGAGACTAACAGTGCACTTATCAAGGCTCACTTTGAGAACCTCACTGCTCTTAGAGACCCCACTAATCCAAAACTGCTAGGCTCTAAATTCTGCCTAATGCCAACTATTTTTCCACCTAGCAAGATCAGGCTCCCAGACCCGGCTATAAAACTCTACAAATATCTTCCCTTTACTTCCCCTTTCCTAAATACTACTAAGTTTAAAGGTGATATCCTCCCTTATTTCACTGAGATGAATATTAGTTTCACTTGGTTCTGCTGGTGATCTCTTTTGGGGAGTCAGTTGCCAATAGAGGAATGGTTATACAAAGTGATCTGGAGATTCTGAAAGGCCCAAGTATCCCCACCTCCCACCATAGTTGCCAAAACTTCCTATTGGATTGCCTATGAGAAACAAAATTTCATGAATTTTTAAAATCTATGTGTAAAATATTCCCAGTACCTCAAACTGTATCTGACTAAGACTCAATAGATGAATTTGGATGAATGAAATTATAAATAAAGAGTAAATTTTAATGTAATTTTATTGATTGGATAAACATTTATTTTCGTTAATAGAAACCAATGTGAGAGAAATAACCACAATTTTGTAAGTCCAAAAATTCAAATTATTTTCACATTGTTTTCCAGTTCTCAGCCACATGCAGGCATATATTTTGCAGTGTTTTAACTTTAACCTGGATATACTTGTGTAGTTTGCTTTTCTCTTCAAAACATTCTAAATATTTCCATGTTACCATATACTTATCATAATAATCATCTTAATGACTATATCACAATCCATAAATATACATTTTCACTATCATTCATTCACTGTTTTTCCAACTGAAAAGGATGCTTTGAGGTACAGAGAAGTTTTATAGAAACACTCTCTTCTCAGTTTTTTCAGTGGATTGAACAGAACATACCAGAATTTATAAGTCAAAATAAGAAGGTGTGAGTCCTGGTTATTTGTTGCAGTTAATCCTCTGAAAATCAATTAACCTTGACATTTCTTCTTAAGACAAATGAAGGCTTCTCTGCTTGGGTCTCCTCTGTTGAGTATAATTAAGACCCTGTGCTAAGGCACTGTGTGCATATGATATACTCCACAGTTGTCAAATCCTAGTCAGAGATACTGTTTCAAACAGTGTAAATTAAACAAACAAACAAACAAAATGACCCAGACAAGGTCACCAAAGAGAAGAGAATAAAAAAATTGTGTGCACATATGTATTATATCAAGGTTCTTGATTCCAGGTCTCAATCATACAACTCTATCAAATAGCCTTAAATAAAAGTTAGCATGATCACAGGTTGCTATGAGTTAAAGTCTGCAAATAATATATTACATCCAAGCTAAGGGCAAAATCATATGCACGTGCCTTTCTGTTGTTTCACTAAGGTCAAAACAGAAACCCCATTTACAGAAGAATGTTTTCTACAAGTACAATTTTTCCACACTGAATTCAATTTTATTCTTTATTTTATTGCTAAAATTGGCAGCATGATGAACTGGAATAATGCTTGAATGCCAGAAATAGTATTTAAGAATATATAGGAAAGCAATACTGTTTAATTCAATTACTATTTCTAAGTACTAAAATTCTCAAAAGCAAACTCAAATGCTAATTCAAATTACCTAAGATGTTATTACTGCTGGCAAAATATTAGAGTTAGATAGATATACAAATTATTTAAAATAAACGAATACTTTGAAAATGATAATGCATATTTTTTAAAAAATCAGATCCTTCTCCATACTCCACAACCTGTAATAAATCTGGGAAACAGCTGAGTAATCTGGAAGATGCAGAAGTCCAGAAACACCAGAAGCTGCTATTCTCCAACAGATGCTGAAAGGTACTAGGAACCCAAGGACACCATTGAAGACCTACTTACTGGGACTAGGACAACCCCTACAGTCTTTCCAAAAGACCTACTAGCTATGCTCAATGCTCAACTTCCTATTCCCTGGTTTAACACCTGTCAGTCAGAGGACAGGTGGACCAATTATTGAAAATATTTTGGAGTGCTGTTTCATAATCATATGTCAGACAACCACCTGATATAGAGCTTCTTCCTCTCCCTGTATTCTTTCAACTTCTTATCCCCATGTTGCACTGTGATTTCTCTTCCTTATCTATCCTTCCACTCTCATTCTTTCCATATTATTCAGTCAGTTTCTCTGGAGCCCTTATTCCATGGCAAACAGACTTCACTTCATCCTCAGCCTTGCCAGCAAAAAGTCACCCCAGATCCCAACTTCTCTCAAATTTGGCTCTTCACTAAAGATGACAGTTTCCTGTGGTGGATTCAAGGTAGGGTACTCTGGTTCTCAGTGCCCTCTCTGGGTCCCAAGATGAAATGGGTGCTCTCCTGCTTACTCACATTTACTTACTTCTCCACCTTCTTGTAAAAACTTCTCATTTGACATCTATGCCAATCAACTCTACTTCCTCGTCTATGATTACTGCCAGTCTCTTTGGTTAGTTTCTCATTCATTGAAAACTGCCCACCTTTTTTAATCATCTTGACAGCTTGAATCCTGCTGCAGTCCTGGGTGACTTTGATGTTGATGTGGAGGCATCACCTTATGCCCCAATCTCTCAATTCCTCAGCTACATCTTTTCCACAGCAGTCACCCTCTTCCCTGACAACCTTCTACGTCTTGAACATACCTTAAATTACCTCTAGCACTTACATCTTAAAGTTCATTTTATCCTCCAGATATGATCTATCTTTTGTTTGCTCAGTTATTCTAATTTCACCTGTTTGATATCATAGAGATTTCTAGAGACCGTGAACACTTTCTATATCAGTATCTTCTTATATTCACTCATTTCCATAACCAGCTAAGTTGCCACAATTCATCATTTCTTTCACTCTTTTTCAAATACCTTCAAATCCCTTGCCTTATTTTTCTTATATTACACCTGCTTTCCAATTTTGGATTAATCCAACTGTTTGCCTTTTCAGTGCTTATATCATAGCTGCTTAGCACTACTGGAAAATATTACAAAATCTCACATATTGGGTATATGAAAAGTTAATGGTAAGTTTTATCAACTGTACCTTCAATTGGCATTCTGGTCTAGCCATGTTTTAGCAGTTTTTATTTATCTAAGTGCAGACACTCTACTTTAATCTTGTCCCTGGACGTTGACCTGCTGTTCTGTCTTCCTGGTACTGTCTTTTGGTCTCAGGTTAGGTGTCAGTTCCTGACAAGCCAAGGTGAGTTTGCTCCCCAGTGAGATTTCATATTTCTCCATTTGTCTGCAGTCATATTTGTACATTATATAAAACAAACAAGATTATAGCGGTCTACTTTCTTGTACGTGCCCTACTGGATTCAATCCTCTGTGAAAGAAAAGGCTGTGTTTTGTCTTGTTGAGACTTGGGTCATTAATGCATATCTCAGTATACAGCAAATATCAGATTCTCACTATTTGTTGGATGAATATAAAGTGAATACATTAATACGTGACTAATGCATGATTGAGGGGATAAGTATATTTACCAGGATCCCTTGCATTTTGACTTTATTGTTTTTAATTCTGTTTTATAATATGTATATAAATACAGGCATACTTGTTTTATTGTGCTTTGCTTGATATGGTTTGGGTATTTATACCCTCTAAATCTAATATTGAGATTTGATTCCCTATGTTGGTGGTGGGCCTAGTGGGAGATGCTTGGGTCATGGGGGCAGAGCCCTCATGAATGGCTTGGTGCCCTCCCTGTGGTCATGAGTTACTGTGAGATCTGATTGTTTAAAAGAATGTCGCACCTGCCCTCCTCTCTTACTCTCTCTCTTGTCATGTGACACAGCTTCTCCCCCTTCACCTTCTGCCATGAATAAAAGCTTCCTGAAGCCTCACCAAAAGCCAAGCAGATGATGGTGCCATGCCCAGACACCCTGCTAAACCATGAACCAAATAAACCTCTTTTCTTTGTAAATTAGCCAGTCACAGGTATTCCTTTATAGCCATGCAAAACAGACTAACACATTGCTTTATTACACTTCACAATATTGTGTTTTTTAAAATTGAACATTGTGGCAACCCTGCATCAAGCAAGTCTATTGGCACCATTTTTTCCAACAACATGTACTCACTTTGTGTTTCTAAGTCATATTTTGGTATTCTCACAATATTTTGAACTTTTTCATTATTATTATATCTGTTATACTGATCTGCGATGAGTTGTCTTAGATGTTACTATTGTAATTTTTGGGGTGCCACAAACCATGCCCATGTAAGACAGTAAACTTAATGGATTAATGCTGCATGTATTCTCACTACTTCACCAACTGGCCATTCCCCAATTTCTCCCTTTTCCTCAGATCTTCCTATTCCCTGACACATAACAATATTGAAATTAGACCAATTAATAACCTTACAATGGCCTGTAAGTGTTCAAGTGAAAGGAAGAGTTACAGGTCTCGCATTAAGTCAAAAGCTAGACATAATAAGGCTTAGTGAGGAAGACATGTCAAAAGCCAAGATAGGCTTGAAGCCAGGTCTTTTGCACCAGTTAGCCAAGTTGTGAATGCAAAGAAAAAGCTTTTGAAGGAAATTAAAAGTACTACTCCAGTGAACACAGAAATGACAAGAAAGCCAAACAGCCTTATTGATAATCTGCAGAAAGTTTTAGTGGTCTGGGTAGAAGATGAAACCAGCCGCAACATTCCCTTAAGCCAAAGCCTAATCCCAAGCAAGGCCATAACTCTCTTTAATTCAATGAAGTCTGAGAGAGGTAAGGACTGCAGAAGAAAAGTTGGATACCAGCAGAGGGTTGTTCATGATGTTTAAAGGAAAGAAACTATCTCCAATACATAAAAGTACAGGGTGCATAAATTACTCATTTAACAAAGCTGCATAAATACTCTCTGAATCTAAAATAAAAGCTGGAAAAAAAAGAGTGTGAAGTGAAGCAGCAAGTGCTGATGTATAAACTGCGTCAATTTATCCAGAAGGTCTAGCTAGATCATTGATGAAGGCAGCTACGCTAACCAACAGATTTTCAGTGGAGACAAAATAGCCTTCTACTGGGAGAAGATACCATCTACAACTTTCATAGCTAGAGAGGAAAAGTCAATGCCTGGCTTCAAAGATTCAAAGGAAAATCTGACTCTCCTGGTAGGAGCTAATGCACCTGGTAACTTTAAGTTGAAGTCAATGTTCATTTAGTATTCCAATAATTCTAGGGCCCTTAAGAATTGTGCTAAATCTACTCTGCCTGTGCTTTATAAATAAAAAATAAGGACTGGATGACAGTATATCTGTTTATAGCATGGTTTACTAAATATTTAAGCACACTATTGAGACACATTGCTCAGAAAAAGATTCCTTTCAAAATATGACTGCTCATTGACAATGCACCTAGTCACTCAAGAGCTTTGTTGGAGACGTACAAGGAGGTTAATGTTATCATGCTGCTACCACAACATTCATTCTGAAGTCCATGTATCAAGGACTAATTTCAATTTTTAAGTCTTATTATTTAAGAAACACATTTCATAAGGCTATAGCTACGACAGATACTTATTTCTCTGATGGATCAGGGCAAAGTAAATTGAAAACCTCCTGCATAGGATTCACCATTCTAGATGCCATTAAGAATATTTGTGATCCATAGGCATAGGTCAAAATATCAACATTAGCAACAGTTTGGAAGAAATTGATTCCAACCCTCATGAATGACTCTGAGGAATTCAAGAGGAGAAAGTAACTGCAGATGTGGTGGAAATTGCAAGAAAACTAGAATTAGAAATGGAACCTGAAGATATAAAGAAATTACTGCAATCTTATGATAAAACTTGAATGAATGAGGAGTTGTTTCTTATGGATGAAGCAAAGAAAGTGGTTTCCTGAGACAGAATCTACTTCTGGTAAAGATTCTGTGAACACTGTTGAAATGGCAATAAAGGATTTAAAATATTATATAAACTTAGTAGACAAGTAGCAGGGTTTAAGAGGATTGACTTCAATTTTGAAAGAAGTTCTACTGTGGGTAAAATGCTATCAAACACCATTGCATGCTACAGAGAAATCACTGATGAAAGGAAGAATCAATAGTTGTGACAATTTTCATTGCTGTGTTATTCTAAGAAATTGTCACAGCCACTCCAATCTTCAGCATCCACCACCTTGATCAGTCAGCAGTCATGAACATTGAGGCAAGACTCTCCACTAGCAAAATGTTTCTGACTTGCTGAAGGCTCAGATGGTGGTTAGCATATTTTTTTTTAGCAATAAAGTATTTCTTACTTAAGGTATATACATTGTTTTCTTAGAGACAATGCTATTGCACACTACAATATAGTGTAAACATAACTTTTATATGCACTGGAAAGCCAAAAAGTATGTGTGACTTGCCTTATTGTGACATTTGCTTTATTACAGGGGCCTGGATCTGAACTCACAATATCTCTGAGGTATGTCTGGTATATACCTTCAAGAAATAAAGTTAGTCTGAATTAAATAATGTTGGAGAAATAAGAAAGCCAAAATCACATGTTAACTGAGACACAGAACAGTTAGTAGAGGAGTAAAGAGGGAGACCACCCTTGAAATATGTGATCAAAAGCTGGCAAAGTTCTAGAAAGTGAATGGTAAAGAAGTATAGTATTTATGTATTATAAACTTTATATTGTAAATATTATTTACATATTATAAATTACATATTCAAAAAGTTTAAGCACTCTAAAGTTTTAAATTTCTACATATAGCTTTCACACAGCAAGGGATGTGTGTGTGTGTGTGTGTGTATGTGTGTTTATGATAACATTTAGCACTAATCACAATTGTTTAGGAATTACATCACGGTAACAATTCAGAACCCCCTGAGAAAAAGCCCTTCTGGGAATGTGGACAAAGGTCTCACCTTAATGAAGCTCAGAGCCACAAACTTCAGTGTAAATAATGCTAATCTATCAAATAAAGTTAATCCATCATCCAGACATGTTGCATAGATGACTTCAAACAACATGACCAAATAGCATTTATTTTTGTTCAATTCCTCAGATTTGAAATAATCTAAAAATGCCTCGCTCCATCTACTTCCTTTCAACTGGAAGGCAGATTCTAAATGAATGAGAGAAATGGGATGATAAATAATGTTTAAATTCTAAGTTCTAGAAAGAATTCTAAGTAGCTAGAATTTTTTTTTTTTCTTTTTGATGGGGGGCATGTGTGTTTAACCCAAGAAGTGATACATTTTTTCTATAGTTTGTTTTCTATACACAGTTTTTTTAAGAAATCTTTTGTCATTTTGCAGTTCTCATTTATACAGAAAAACAGTTTGATTACTTCATTCTTTAATGAATTTCAACTGAAAATACATTTTTTGTTTTGGATTTCTCCAAGCGATGCACTCTGGTCATATTAAGTTTGAATCAGTATTATACATTATGCAGTACATAATAATTAAACAAATATAATTTGGTCAGAATGTTTTTACCTACTTTTTCCCATAAACACAAATACTGTAAAACAGAATGAAAATGCTTTTAAAGAATTATAAGCTCTCCTTAAACACTTCAGTGATTCACAATTCTGCATTATGTAAGGATGGTCAGGCAGAGCAGTGTTTGTAGCAAAGAAACTATCTGTGGAATGGAACCATTATTATTCAGTGATGGAACTAATCAAAGGAAAGGGCTTTGTTGAGTTCTGCCTTGTGCTTAATATAGTATTGTTCCCTAGCACTTTTCATGGTAAAATAAATGCTTCCCTGGGTTCGCTTTAAAAAATATGGGATTCCCCAGCCAATCTATGTTACTAAAACAAGTCACATTGGCACAAGAAAATTTTGAAAATAGGAACCAGCTCCTCTGATGTTGGTGAACACAAAAGTTGCCACCCTCTTCAGTGTTTTTAAGAATGTTGGAGCCTGGTGAAATAGAAGCCTTTGATTTATAAAGGTAAATCTTCCCCTGATACATGCTGCTTTACTGACACACAGATACAAAGTAAAATACTGTGATATAGTATCAGTCCATTCAGCATATCCTTAATGAGGACACCAGAAAGTACTACAAGAATGAGAAGGTACTGTGATAGCCTGAAAAAGATATTGGAGTTTAATCATGATCTTATTATTTTGTAAACTGAAGGCATGGCAGATATAGCATAAACCTTTTAGAGATTCTATGAGAGGTGAGAAAAAAGTCAGCATATTTCCACTGCTTATTTTAGATTCAAGAATTGCCCTGATTCTGGAAATACGATGATTTTTATCTAGATATTTTAAAGTGCCTTATCACTCTTAGACTCTAATTTTAATCTTGAAAATCACAAATTTTGGGCCAGCCATGATGGCTCACGCCTGTAGTCCCAGCACTTTGGGAGGCTGAGGCGGGCAGATTACATAAGGCCAGGAGTTCGAGACCAGCCTAGCCAACATGGAGAAACCTCATCTCTACTAAAAATGCAACAAAAATAGCCTGGTGTGGTGGGACATGCCTGTAGTCCCAGCTACTTGGGAGGCTGAGGCAGGAGAATCGCTTGAGCCCGGGTGGTGGAGGTTGCAGTGAGCCGAGATTGTGCCACTGCACTCCAGCCTGGGTGACAGAGCAAGACTCCTTTTCAAAAACAAAACAAAACAAAAATAATCACAAATTTACAAATTGTAAAGCAAAGACAGATATAATTAAATCAGAACAATGCTTTAAAATGAACGGATTGTGATATTTTGTGAGTATCCTGAGAAGTTTAGATAAACACCACAATAATAAATGGCATTTAAATCAATCAAAACCAAAATAATCCAGTTTTGTCTGCTTAGTGTGTATCTTCAAGATTATTGGAAGTATTGTTTCCCAATTTTCAGCATTGATTACTTTTAAAATTTCATCTAGCTCAAGAATACTATATTTCTAGAGACTGTTTCACAATCACAGTTATGTGTTTTATTTTCAATTTTGGGAAACTGCCTAGCGAGTTACAGATCTTCCATATAACATTCAATCAGAACTTAGATAAATCTCTTGAAGCTTGAACACATATCCAATATGAAGGTACAGGCTTCATGGTAGACTGTGAAATACATTCTTTAACTTTATAAACCCTTATATCCAAAATATTTAAAATATGAAATGTCCATTAATACCTTCTTAAGTTTAAAAGACCAAATTTGAAAGATCAGATGTGTCTGATCCAGACTTCCGTTTTTCTTTTTTTTTTTTATTTTCTGTTTGTTTTTTGATTCAGTAACAAATTGCTGAAAATAATCTTTTTTTAATGTTCACTCTAACGTACTGTTTGTACTCAAGAACACAAGATGAAAAATGGTTAGTCAAAGAATCCAATGTCTAACTGGCATCTGGGACCAGTCCCTCTGTGAATAGCACACAAATCAAGGAAATAGTTCTGGAAGATCCTTGTAAAATGAACCCTTGTATGACTAAAGTAATTCTTCTCTCTCTGTTGGGTTGTAAAATTTATCCCCAAAAGTGACCATGCATTCTTTTACATTCTTTTCATTTTCTTTTTTTTTATAGGACATAGTGATACGAAGGTACACAGTGTACTTCTGCAGAGAGGTAATAGGATACTAGGAATGAGAAAGTGTTTGTAACATTCTCCACCCACCCATGTCCCTGAATATACATCTATCCAGAGGTGTGTCATCATGTCACAAGGCGATAAGTCGCTTCTTGTCTCTCATTTTATTATAGCAGATGCAGCAATGACACATAAGTAGAGAATTTTATTGCTACCCCTTTCTTTGTTCCCATAACTTCCCACCTGTGCACTGGGAATTATTTCCACATGTGTGGCAAGCTAGACTCTCCTTAGATTGTCTAGGGCACATGGACCACATGGGGGAATGTAAGCCAGTGCCCAAGATAGGACTGAAAGGAGATCCTAATTCTGAGGATTCTGAGCAGGAAACTAGAAGTCAGCAAGGTTGTAGAAGAGGTGAAGCAGAAGTAGGGAGACCACCATTCTCGTCCCAAACATAACTGAACAGCACTTGAAAGCAAGACATGTCTGCGGGAAGATGCCAGATACAGACTTCTGAACACAAATGTCACAAGTCCATAATAACTGTAACTTTCTGAAACAGGAGCCAATTTCTGGTTGACTCTCAAATCTACTAGAACATTCATCTCTACCCCAAGAGTTATTTGTAGAGGATCTCTGAAGCCAATTCCAATAAGTAAACAAACATTAACAACAACCAACATTATTTGTTCTAATATTTTCCCAGTATAGGAGTAGTAGTTTTTGATGTTATATATTAAGTATTTACAATATGTGAAAAACGGGGATAGGTATTATATCATTAGAACAAACCCATGAGGTAGGTGCTCCCATTATTCCTACTTTTGCTTTTGTAAAATTAGGAACTTGGAGGGGTTAAGTACCTTCACAAGGTGGTATGGTGAGTAGGTGGGAGGCAGGACTCAAGTTCAGACCATCTATGTCCAGAGCCCCCATTCTTGTCCACTCCCTACCTGGCTATCAGCCACCATAAGCATGCTGTTGCTTCATTCTCAACTCTTCTCTGCCTGCCCTCTTAGTGCTTGGATGTCTTATTTGCCACCATCCAATATTCAAGGGACCAACTATCCTTGTCTCCAAGTGAAATTGCTCTGTGGGTTAAATGTGATTCTTGTTTTCCCCTTATTAAGTTGGGCCCACTTCTTGCCTTACAGTTTCTTCTCCCTGCTGCACACTTCCCTCATTATTTCATAGGTGCCTAGGGTTACCAACATATTCAAAGTAAACAGAAAGTAAAAATTCAAGACACTGTTTAGAACAAAATATTCACTTTATAATACACATGTCTAACAAAAGACTCATGTCTAGAATATACAAAGAGCCCTCAGAAATCAATAAATAAAAGAAAAACTGAACAAATGTCTGAATGAGCATAAGACAAAGAAGATATCCAAATGTTCAATAAACACATCAAAAGGTAAGCGATATTCCTACTCATCAGGGAAATGTAAATTAAAACCACAGTAAGATACCAGTACACATTCACCAGAATGACCAAAATGAAAAAGACTGAAAATACTAAGTGTTGGTGAGAATATAGAACAACTGTACCTTGTACGTATTGCTGGTGGGAGGGTAAAAGAGTACAACACTTTAGAAAATAAATATTTGCCTCCTTATGACTCAGAAATGCTACTCCTGGGAATATACTCAAAAGAAATGAGTGCATATGTTCACAAAAAGACTGGCATAAGTGTACACAGCAGCTTCACTCATAATCCCCTCAAACTAGAAACAACCTAAATCTTCATTAGTAAGAGAGTAAAAATAAATAAATTATGGTATATTTATGCAACAAAAAGAACAAGCTGCTGAGATATACACAAACATGCATTTCTTTCTTTTTTTTTTTTAAAAAAAGAACATTTCGACTAATAGAAGCCAGACACAACAAGTACATATGGTATAATTCCATTTATGTGAGGTCCAAGGGGAGGCAAAGTAACCTTTAGTGATAAGTTGAGAAATAGGATGGTGACTATGTGAGTGTATAAATATATAATAATTCAAGATGTATAATACATATAAATTATACCTTAATAAAAAGATTTTATAAAAGGTAATAGATACAAAATTATTTAGGAAGAAAATATGAAAAACTGACTTTCCAAATTACTTCTACGCCATGTTTATAACATTTCAAGTCACTAAGAGCTGTCTCTCTTACTTCGAGGAAGGTGAGTAAACAACGGTGAAGCCTGAATGAGTCTACCCTGTATGGAAAGTTAACTGGCAGATGAATTCAGGGTTATAGGCATCCCAGGTCTTAATAATTCTGTTTTGGGTTCATTTACGGTTTCTAAAGTTTGCTAAATCACAACACACACACAATCTAACAGTTTGGGCACACTCAAAAGAAATTGTTAAAAACTACATTTGAACACATTCGCATTGCTTGGGAAAAAAACTCAAAGTAGAAATATGGAAGTGTGAATAACTAAAAGTTCTTTTGAACTCAGTCTCTTGACCCAAGTACTTCATGAGGAAGCTAATAGCTGTCATCTACAACACTTATTTTTGCAGGCTGAAGTTCTATTTCAGAAACTAATGATTCTCAGGGCCATACTGTGGCTTTCTAAAGGGGTGGAACAAGTCTCTAGACCCACTGCCTGACACTTGACAAAGCAAGTATCTGGCATACTGATATGCCAGAAGAAAGATCAAAGATCAAAAGGCTATGATGTTAAGAAAGAAAGGAAAATAAATCTGGAGGGCATGAAAAGTCACCTTTACCATCAAAGATTTGCAATTGCTAAGGTCTTGTCTCAGCATAGGTTGACAATGGGACTTAAAGGCATACTAACCTTTAATAATGGGGAACGGGGCTGGAGACAACTCAGTTAAAATAGGGTAAATTTCCCGTTAGTTCTTTCTGACAGCTGTGAAGGAATCATGCTCCTAGTTTACTGAAATGGCTACAGAATATAAGCCCAAACTTTACCTTCTATTTCTCCTTCAAAGCTTCGACATTCCAGAAAAATTATACTCCTGAATTTTCTTTCCTCAATATTCAATTCACAAATTGTTCTGGCTTCCAAATGTAGTAACAATACCTTTAATACGTACTTAATTTGGTTCTTGTTGATTGTTGTCAACAATAGGCCATTATTGTCTATTGTTTCTTTTGAAAAGAAACCCTTGTTCCATCTCTCAAAAAGAAAAATTATTTTCTTCATAATATTGGATAAATTTGTAAATAGTAAGCATGATATTGCTTATATAGTCATTCCTTGGTATATGTAGGGGATTGGTTTCAGGACTATCACATGTACCAAAATTCATGCATACTCAAGTCCTGCAATTGGCCCTCTGGAACTCACATATATGAAAAGTCAGTCCATCTGTATACATGAGTTTCACATCCCAAGAATACTATATTTTCCGTTTGTGTTTGGTTGAAAAGAATCCTCATATAAGGGAACCTGTGCAGTTCAAACCTGTATTGTTCAAAGGTCAATTGTACTTGACTTTTAATGAAGGTGGAAATAAATTTGAATCAACAGAAATGCTGTGATACAGATAATTCTGAACCCTGAAGTTCCTTGGCACTTGGAGACTGTTTTGAGCAATACATTCTCTCTCTGCCACCCAGGCTGCGGTGCAGTAGCAGGATCTTGACTCACTGCAACCTCTGCCTTCCCAGGCTGAAGCGATCCTCCTGCATCAGCCTCCTGAGTAGTTGGGACCACAAGCACAAGCCATCACACCCAGCTATTTTTTTTTTTTTTTGTATTTTTGATAGAGATGGGGTCTTGCCATGTTGCCCAGGCTTGTCTCAAACTCCTGAGCTCAATCAATCCCTGCCTCAGCCTCCCAAAGTGCTGGGATTATGGGCATGAGCCACTGCACCCAGCTCAAGATTTTAGATTACACACGATGTCCAACTACATAGAGATATATTAGGTATATTGCATCATTTTATTTTAAGGGCACATGATATAACACCAACTCAAAATGAGAAATCATGGTTTGCAATCAAAATTTTTGAGATACCAAAGCTAATTGAATACATCAGGGCTTTAAATTAGTACATTTTAATTTTAATTATAATCTCATCTTCCACAAGTGTGAAGAAAGTAAGATAACTATTCTAAGATAACCTGCTGTGTAGTAAACAGTTAATCAGGACTGTGTCAATTAAATATAGAAAGGTCTGTTTGAAACACGGGTCTTTAGCGGACTTTAATTTCAGGAGTGATCCACCATTCTCTAAATGGTAAGAGTGGCTCAATTTGCCTAAATTGTCTGTGCAAATAATGTGGTTTATGCTGAATATCCACTTTCCTTCTGGAAATCTGGAACTTTGTATATCCTAGGCAGAGAGTACCTGAGTGACTGGCCTCCAGTAAAAACTCTAGGTACTGAGTCTTTAATAGGCTTTCCTGGTAAAGGCATCCCTGGTGAACACATTTCACTGTATTGTCTCAACTCATTACCAGAGGAATTAAGTGTATCTTGTCTTACTTCACTTGAGGACTCTTGGAAGCTTACATTTGGTTTCCTCCAGATATTGTCCCATCTACCTTTCCCTTTGCTTATTCTGCATTGAATCCTTTTGCTGTGACACATCAGAGCCATATGACTATTTCCTGAATTATGAGAGCTCTCCTAGCAAATCGTTGAACCCAAGGGTGGTCTTGGGAACCCTGGATACACCTGATATCTGTGAATTTTCTACACAGATAGAGCAGCAGCAATGTTAATTCCAAAGAAAGGAGAAATAGTTTCAGGGGAACAGCATTTTTCAAAAAATGTTCTGGTCAAGCTGTTATAAAATTCCCATCTGCTTTAGTATGAGTTTGATCAATGTGTATGCATTCTTCTTTAAACACATAGCTCAATTACAACAACAGAAACCAAATATATTTCCTCTTTTCATTGCGTCAGAGTGAATATTTGTTGTCTTATTATTTATCTAGTAGTACTTTCCTCATACCTTTTCCCAACACAGTTCCCTCAGACTGGTCAATAACAAGTAAAACAGCTTAATTCAGTATCTTTGAGTTGAGTTACTAGTCGAATTTCCTCTGAGCATAACCTTCCTAACTTTAACAAGATCCAAAAAGGCATTTTCCCCAGCGATGCCTTTAACTTGGCAGACAATGTGGGAGCATCACATTTGTAGCATAGTAATTGTTTTGTTCTTGTAGTTTTAGCAAATGTTCAAGAGTCTATATATGTATGGCCGACTGGCTTCATCCTCTTTCCTTTCTATCCAGGCTTCTTAAAAATGCAGGTGGTCACAAGAACAAATAATGGATGTACCCAATATCCTTTCACAATTTTTAACCCAGTGACATTGCTTTAAAGTGTAAAACCCCATTGATAAACAATACGAAAAAGAATAAAAACAAAAACCATACCCTGCAAAGTAGGAAATAAAAATGTTACACGATGGAGATGTGGCTGTGGCTGACTCCTCTATAAGTACTAACACTAAATAAATTTACCTTATACTGGGAGCTGAAATGGCATTCTGGTAAGCAATACTGCAAAATGTCAAAGGCAAAATTTTTAGACTCATGAATACCACTGCATATTTCTTTTGATTCTAATTACAGTACAATCTATTCTTGATGCCAAATTCATTTTGCATCAATGAACATTTCCTATTGTTTCTAGACATGTATCACTACACGGTAATTTGTCTATTAGTTCTCATTTGTTAAAATTTTTTCTATCAAGTCACATATGGCCAATATTAATTTTCCAACTGCCCTTTTGCAAATGTTTATTAGCATTCACCAATACATTTTCAGCTCTTCTTTGTAAAACAATTTCACTAAAATGTCTTCTCCTGCAGATATAGATATGTCACCTGAGAAATTCATCCCCCTTTTTTTTTTACTCTAGAAACCCCATTGTTCTCCCACTCAAATCAAGCAATGAGCCACAAAAACTCAAAAGACCACAGATAACAATCACATCTAAAATATAAAATGTGGAAGTGACATCTGAGGGCACTCACCCACTGGAGTCTGCAGAAGTGATAGCAATCAGAGGCAGAATCTTCAAGGGGAGGCTGGTTGGTCGTTGAATGTTCTCTGATTCACTTTTCAAGTCAGCTTGTTCCAACTGTCTGAAGGCGAGAGGGGGAAGCTGAATATTGCGACATGAAAGTCTCCGGACAAGATAGGGTTCCATTCCGTGGAAAGGGTCTTCCTCTTCATTACTGGAATGTAGTGTTTCCTCAGAGGCCTGAAGTAATAGTTCAAGAAAGTACATATAATCAACAAAAGTCACAGTGTTTATCATTACGTAATGCTTAATACTTTCCTGGGAAAGAAATTAAGTAAAATTTATACATGAAAAATGCTATCTAGAAAACAGTGACATTAAGTGAATGATATTTGATTAACTAAAATCTAAATTTATATTTAACATAGCAAATTTGTTTACCAGGTGTGGCTTGGTTAAAACAGTTAATTAACATCTTCAGTAATCTTAGAATTTATTAGCTTTGTGCTCAGATTCTATAAAATCAAGGATAAATCAAAATGTTTTTATAACTCCTATGAAATGAATTGCAAACATTATTAAATACATATCTTGACATATACATGTGTCATATATATACAGTTATGCATCACTTGATAATGATCCATTCTGAGAAATGCATCATTAGGAAATTGCCTTGTTTTGTGAACATCACAGTGTATTTACACAAACATAGATGGTACATTGTAACTGTACTAAATACTGTAGGCAATTATAACACAATGGGAAATATTTGTGTAAGCATATCTAAACATACGAAAGATACAGTAAAAATACAGTATTATAATCTTATGATCACCATGGTATGTGTGGCCCATAGTTGACTAGAATGTTATACAGCACATGACTATATTTATATATATTTTTCTTACATGCATGCCCATAAAGAGAGAGGAAGAAAAAAAGTCCTGTTTTTTCCTGCATATTAAATCCATATTTGAAACATATGTTTTCATATGTCACATCTTACTCAGATATACTCTTGACAATTATTATAAGACTGAGAGGGTAGTAAGAAAAAAAAGGCTTTACAAGAAACTTGAGGATGCAGTAGATCTGTATTTAAGTCACAACTCAGCAGAGCTTTGCAAATTTGATCCATGTTATCCACATGCAAAGGTAAACCCAGGTCAAAATGTAATATTTTGATTCTAGTTGAGAAAAATATACTATCACATGAGCAATAATTATTTCCAAATGGCTGGAAAGTCTATTCTAGCAATATTTATTATATCCACATATTGAGAATTATAGAATCACCAAATGTTATAACATGCTTCTATAGAGTGCTGGGTTTTTGAATCTTTGCACTGTCACTTTACTATTTGTATTGCTAGAGTGTTGCTTAGTCTCTCTAAGGCTTCTGTTTCTTTATTATAAAAATGGGACTAATATTTACATATAAGAATTAAATGAGAACATGCATATGATGTGCATAGTTCATTACCTGCATTGTGATTAGCACTCATATATGGCAATTTCCTTCCCTTCTGAGTTTTACAGGTGAAGAAACTAGCCCAGGGAGGGAAGTTTATATTTCCCAAAATTAACCCATTGGCTGAAAGTTAGAAATTCATCAAGCTTGGAACATTCAGACCTTGTTTATTACAATCCTTAGTATACAGCTATCTTTGGGCAAGTAACTTAGGCTCATTGAGGTTGTTTCTCCATCTGAAGACTGAGATAATAATATTTACCTCTCAGAGTCACTGTGTGGACCAAATATGTAAAGTATTTAAAGCACCAATGTCTGGCAAAGAGTTTGCGCTCAACAAAATGGCAGCTATTATTATAATCCAGGCTAATTTCCCCTTTCTCCATAGCACTATGCTGTTTTTGATGCTCATTCTTCACATTAGTTCCCAAATAGAAAATTTTTGTCTTCCTGATTTATATCTTGAAAAAAGTGAAAGGATGTGAGATGGTGGACTCTATCCAATCTTGGGTTGTATTGTCCAGTTGTATAGACAAACAAGACAATAGAAGGGTACTGAGAAGGTTTTAAAAAAAAAGAGGTCAAAGCTAAAAAGGAAGTTCATTTATTTCAAATCCTAAATTCTGAGATGTTTTATAAAACATCAATAATAATGACTAATATTTACTGAGTCTTTATTAAGTAGTGCTGTGTTTTACATATACTGTCTCATTTAATTTTTACTAAAATCCTATGAGTTAGTTCTTGTTACTTTTCCCATTTTACCCATTAAAAACCCCAGAGATCTATCAAATATCATGCGTTGGCCACACAGCCACATGGCTAGTGAGGTGATTAATCATCTTACTTCACCTGGGATCTTTTGATTTCAGCACTCAAAGTCCTATGTCCAGGGAAACCCCAGAGTCCCAAGGAAACCAGGATGATTGATCACCCTACATGTCAGGATCCAAACCCGAATCTCTTCTAGTTAAAACTGGAGCTAAAAGCCACCATGCTGCACTACCTTAACAAGTACAGTCACTGGCAGAGTGAGTATTACTAGAAAAGAACAGAACACACACTAATTGATCATAACTCAATAAGCTTCATATTTTCATTTGAAAAATTAAACAGAACTGAGATGACAGCAGCCCTACATAAACATTAGAAATGAATGACAATCTGTCATTAAATGAGAGGATAGAAATTTTATCCCCTGTTCTGCAAGTAATTACTCAGGTGGTCTTAAGAGGTGCCATTGGTTGTTTAAAAATCAGAGCACTTCACAACTGGAAGGGTTCTTAAGGTTTATTTTGTATAATGTCTTAGTTTTTGTCTGCAGAGACTAAAGACAAGCAAGGTTAAGACCAGCAGATCTGGAATAGGACCTGGGAGTCTGAATTTTAGCACGCACCACCTACGATCCCGATGTGGAGGGTTTGAACATCACATTTTGAAAAATAATGGCTTGGAGACATTAGAAATACTATATTTTCCATCATCTTCTTGCAATAATGCCATTTTCTGGCAACAACACAATGTACAAATTGCTATTTGTATATTGCTATTGCTATATACAAATAACTCATTCCAGATCTGCTGGTCTTAATCTTGCTGGTCTTTAGTCTCCATAGGGATAAAATCAAGAGGTTATACAAAATAAACCTTAACACCACTTCCAGCTATAAAATGCTGATTTTGCAACAACCAATGGCAAATCAATGTTTCTGTGAGATAACAAATATAGAAAAAAACAGAAAGCATATGCACTTGGAACAGTCTTAGCTTTTAGATTGGGAAAGTGAGCCTCTGTGTACTTATGTACTTAGGAAGTTCCTCTAAGAACAGAACTTCATTCCTGGATTGGAAACAGGTCTTGACTAAGTTAATGACTTATGTGTTGTGATGGTTAATACTGAATGTCAACTTGATTGGATTGAAGGATACAAAGTATTGTTCCTGGGTGTGTCTGTGAGGGAGTTACCAAAGGAGATGACCATTTCAGTCAATGTACAGGGAGAGGCAGACCCACCCTCCATGTGGGCAGGCACCATCTAATCAGTTGCAAGCACAGTTGGGTTAAAAGCAGGCAGAAAAACATGGAAGGACTGGAATGCCTGAGACTTCTGGCCTCCATCTTTCTTCTGTGCTGGATGTTTCCTGCTCTTGATCATCAGACTCCTGTTCTCAAACAGTTGGACTCTTGGACCTACACAAGTAGTTTGCCAGGGGCTCTCAGGCCTTGGGCCACAGACTGAAATCAGCTTCCCTACTTTTGAGTGTGATGAGAATTATAGAGTCATCAAACGTTGTAACATGCTTCTATAGAGTGCTGTGTTTTTGGATCCTTGCACTGCCACTTTACTTACTTTTGAGGTTTTGGGACTTGAACGGGCTTCCTGGCTTCTCAGCTTACAGACCACCTATTGTGGGATTTCACCTTGTGATTATGTGAGTCAATACTCCTTAATAAACTCCCTTTCACATATACATCCATCCTATTAGTTCTGTCCCTCCAGAGAACCCTAACACATGTGTAAATACTATTCTTCTGGATGAACATAGAAAAGAAGAACAAAGGATGAGTCTAGCAAAGCTTCAGTAGCACTAAATATAGCTGGCCAAAGTTAACATCTTTTTATAAGCATTTAGCTGCCTACTCTGGGTGTTAACATTGCAATTGCAAAAATGCTTTATATAACTGAGGTTATCTGTTGAATGACTTAATGTTTGTGACATTCTCTTTTAGATAAAACTGCCTCAAGTGGTAACTTTTCTGAGATAATTATCTCTACTAAAATGACGTTTACACCCATGCTTACACTCTGTTAGTTTAAACCCACTTTCTATAAATACTTTTATCTTTATAACAAAAATGATAAAGCACTAGAGGGCTATATTCTAACATTTTCCATTCCAAAACAGTATAAGAGGCTTTTTCACACTCTAGATCAATGTGTACCAGTTATGGTTCAGAAATAAAAAGAACAACCTTATCAAGTACAAGGCAAGAGGTTAAATGTCCTTATTTTGGAGAGAGATGTAAAACTAATTGCCAGAGCAATAAGTATTTTATGTTATTGTTAGAAAATGGCATTATGGCAAGGAGATGATGGAAACAGATAGTATTTCTAATGTCTCCAAGTCATTATTTCTCAAAATGTGACATTCAAACCCTCTGCATTAGAATCATAGATGGTGCCTGCTAAAATTCAGACTCCTGGGTCTTATTCCAGATCTTTGTAAACACAATCTCTATGAGTAGGGCTTATGAGTCTGAATAAGTCACCAGTATCATTCTAGTGCATATTAAAGTTTGAGAACTAATGGTTTTGACATTTTAGACATAGTTTGATATAATTGTTTGGCAAATATCCAGGCACAAAGATGTTCACTGCAGCTCATTTATAATAACAAATAACTGGATGTAATCTAATTGCTGCACTGAAGGATTGACTTAGTAAATGTTGATACATCATATGATGAAATACTATGAGGCTGTTAAAATAATGTAGAAGAATACATAATCATGTAATGATACAATGTTGAGTGGGAAGAACAGATTATAGAGTGATTTCATTTTTATAAAACAATAATATCAAAACAAAACAAAAAAGTCACATATTATATTCATAAAACAATTCTTTAAAGATGTATCCTAATTCTCTAAAATGATTCTCCTGAGCAGTATTGGTAATAATTCTGTTTTAGTATCTTTATTAATTATTACCTTCTATATTCCCTATAATAAAAATGTCTTATTTTTCAATTTTAAAAGTCTAATAAAAGTCATAATAATAAAATGATACAACATTCACCTTGCTATTAATGGGACTTAGAAATATCTCATATTCAGCTTCAAGATAAGCAGTATCAAAATAAAAGAAATGCTAACATATTGAAATAAATTTAATATGAACCTGCTACCTTGCAGTTAAATAAAATTATATTGAATAATTAGCCAACTTATATGGAATAATTGACAGCCAAATAACTTTAATGTTATGCTTTTTACTGTTAGGACAAATATCTTTCTGAAATACTTGCCTAAAGTAAGTAATTCTGTAATAATTGATGCTTACAATGGACGAATGTTAAATTTATTATTATTATTTTCCTTTTTGTTTTAGTTTCTATCCAAGATATTTAATTAATTTCTTTGTTTAATTTTTTTCTTTCAAAAGTAGATAGCAAACTACTTAATGGCCTTTAAAACACAGGCATGCACATCACTAGGGTTAAATAAATTTCTGTGGTTCTTAATAATCTCATGGTCTCTGGCATTTATTTCATATATATATAGAGAGAGGGGAGAAATAAAGTTTCTATAAGAAAATTCCCTTAAAATGTGTATATATACACACACTATATGTATACACATATATATACATATACATACACATGTAAACATGTATATACATATATATATATGTACATATATAGGCATTGCAGGAAAGAATGTTTCTTTCTGGGCATGCAGTGAGACCACATCTCCAGACTCCCTTACAGGTAGCTATAGAGATGTCAGTGTGTTACATTACCTGCTCATTGATTATAAGTTAAGGAAATGTGTATGTGTCTGTGTATGTGCCACGTTCAGGCCTGCCACATAAAAATTTGTGAGTACAACCCCCCTATTTCTCTTCCCCTCTGTAGCCCCTCACCATGTGTTGAAGATGGTAGAGCCACAAGATAGAAGAAGCCATGGTTTCTTAATCACTATTTACAAAAGAGACACTTGCCAATCAGAAACACTTAATTTGGAGTACATGAGCCACAGATAATCTTCTGTTGGGGTAATCCACAAACATTTAGCGTTTCCTTGTTACAGGTAGTGCTATATTTTATACATATATCTTTAAAGGAGTTCAACCTATCTTAGTTGTGTTTCCATTCCTATTAATTTCTCAATTAATCATTTATTGAGCACCTACTACCTTTCATGTTTGTGTTGGGTACTGAAAACGCAGAGATGAATTAGGCACCTCTTTTTGCTTAGGCATTTACAGTTCATTTGAGATAAAATATAATAGACAGATAATCACCAGTATATGATCAAAGCTGTAACAGAGAACTTAGGGTTTACTGGAGTACATAACACTTTTGCAAGTTGAAAGAAAGTGCCAGCCAGTTGTGACATCGACAAAAAGAGAACATCTGGACTGTCGCAGACAAAAAAAAAGGATGTAGATCACCCCATAAATTGGACATTTATTTTTGCTTTCTGTCTATCTACTTCTCCAGCCATTTTCATTTAGTCTCATTGCTGGCTCCTCAATTAGCTGTCTTTAAAACCTAGGCATTGTCCAAGCTGCTATCCTTCAACCATTTCTCTTTTCTTTTCTTTCTTTTCTTTTCTTTTCTTTTCCTCCTCCTCCTCCTCCTCCTCCTCCTCCTCCTCCCCTCCTCCTCCTCTTCCTCTTCCTCTTCCTCTTCCTCTTCCTCTTCCTCTTCCTCTTCCTCTTCCTCTTCCTCTTCTTCTTCTTCTTCTTCTTCTTCTTCTTCTTCTTCTTCTTCTTCTTCTTCTTCTTCTTCTTCTTCTTCTTCTTTTTCTGGAGTTTTGCTCTTGTTGCCCAGGCTGGAGTGCAATGGCACGATCTCAGCTCACTGCAACCCCGCCTTCCAGGTTCAAGCGATTCTCCTGCCTCAGCCTCCCAAGTAGCTGGGATTACAGGCATCCGCCACCACGCCCAGCTAATTTTTTTGTATTTTTAGTAGAGATGGGGTTTCATCATGTTGGCCAGGCTGGTCTCAGACTTCTAACCTCAGGTGATCCACCCGCCTCGGCCTCCCAAAGTGATGGGATTACAAGTGTGAGCCACTGAGCCTGGCCTCATTTTTCTTTTCAATCTGCCCACTCAGGTTGAAAATATCATCCAAGACAATGAATACAAATATCTTCTGCCTTTTTATTTATGACACCCAAGTCAGCCTTCAGCCTGACAAATGTAGGAGAGTGATTTGCCTGTGTGACTATTCACTCTGTTAGCCTGGACACATGAACACATCTGGAAGGAAGGGAGCCAAAACAACTTTTGTACCCCTAGCACTTAGCCAGTGCCTGGAACAAAACATATGCTAAATAAACCTTGCTGAGGAAAGAGTGAAGCATATAGACATACTCATCTCCATGTCTTCAACTGCAAGAAATTGGGAAAGAGGAAATGGTATTAGACATCAGTGTTACTAGCAATGTTGTATTGTAACTATTATTTTAAGTCAGACATGAAGTTGAAACACATAATAGGGAATTTCTATAAAAATTCCAAAACTTCAGCTACTCAAACTGGTTGGGTCTCTCCCCATGTTCAAATACTCTTTCAAATATATAGACATCATGATTAAGTATTTTCACCTATTTTGTTTTAAATAAGAATGAAAGATTTCAGGCACTCAAGTGCTTTCAGAGGGCCTACACTATGCAGAGCATTGTAAAGGTTAGCATGTTAAATAGTCAGATAGGTCCAGGAAGAAGACAGTCATAGGCAGAGGATGGGTTTTGTTTTATCACTTCCAATGTCACGTTCCTTTTTTTCCTGTCCAATTAGTTTGGTGCAACATTAAGTTCTGTAAAAGTAAAATTTCCCTGTATCTAAGTTTGTAGTATAAACAAGATAATGTTAGTGACTCTTCAAGGACTAGGAAACAATTTAATAGACTATTATCACAGTTGATTATTTGCAATTTTAACATATTATATGCCAATAGTAGACATTTCCTTCATATATTAGTCAATCATGTCTCCATGAAATTGTTAATAATGCACTAAAGCAATGATGGAAAATAAGCCTTAAGATTCTTTAAGCCTTATGCAAAATGTTTTTCCTCTTGTCTCATTACTTATTATATATGTTGTATCTTAAAACTGAATGCTGTTATTACCCAAATAACCTTACAGGAAACTCACAAGTCAAGGCAATAAACATCCTAATGTCTTTCAATACAGAAAAGGGCACTGTATCGACTTAACACAATCAATTTTCAAATGGATATTTGTATACTGATATAGAAAAGATACTCTGCAAAATTAATTCTGTATAAAAACGAGAATTTCTACCTCAGGTTAACACAAAGATAACAGATAGATTTCAAACATTCACAGAGCATAATCCAAATATAGGCTGTGATTTCATACTGATTAGAAGAGACAGATATCACTGAAGTCTTTCTAAAGCCATTCCCTACAACTCAGTCATCAAAACTTCCAAAAAGTTTCCAAAAAGGAATAGAAAAATCTCTCATTCAGTAATATTCTACTGTACATTCTCATCAACAAGAAACTCAATCTGCAACTCTAGGATTCAATTAACCTTTTGTAAATAGCATTGTACATTTCCTGGGTGACTTTAAAAAATAAACTCAATTCTATTTTGTTAGTAGAGGAAGGAAAAAAATTAAGGAGAAACATGAGTTCTGTCAATTATTTCCTTCACAGTTACATACAGTAATAGAATCCCAAGTGTAGAAAAGAAACTAACATTGATTTTTTAGCAGCTAAAAATTCTGTCTTACAGTAAGTATAGGTTAAAACTCAGTCAGTTTACTCTTTCAAGTGTTTTGAAAAGTTTCTCACTTGAAGAATCAGTGGTCAAATCACAACCTTAAAAGAAATACAAAGAATCTATTGTCTTCATTCTCAATTTTTACTTAAATACCAATACCAATCAAAACTACGTGTATAAACATGAAAGCAAAATCTAAAATCATCATTTAAGTGATGATACATTTACAGTGATAAACTGGGTACGTAAATCTAGAATAAACTAACAAATATTGGGCTGTGGGGAGGAAAGAGGAGACAAAGTAAAGCTAAGTTCCCTCTCCGCATGCAGAGAGTCAGAAATGTTGCTTTGCTTTTGGCTTTGATATTCAGATAACTACAAAATATTTCCTTGATAAACAAACTATGAATCAAAAGAATGCTTATATTAAATTTATATTTAACATTATAGCTACTGGTGAAGCATAGGTTCATGCTTAAGATCAGAATAATCATGGAAAATTAGTAATATTTATTGTATTACATATATTGTATAGGTAGCTAATTGATTCTTATAAAAGCTGTACAAAAAACTGTTACTATTCCCATGATACAGATTTGGAAAATGAAGCTTAAACAGGTTAGTTTGTCCATAGTGACACTATCAACCATATAGAGGTTAGTTTGCCTGGAATGAGAACAGCAGGCTGGTTCCGTGGGAGCTTTCCACAGGCCATCTAGGCATGGCTCCAGCCTTGTTTCAGACAAAAAAGAGTGTCTTATGTGGTCTGAGGACTCATGGCAATGTGTATGCAGACCTCTCTCTAGCCAACTCGTCTTTTAAGACTTCTAAGTTCTAACTGAACTGAGGATCCTTCAGAGTTTTGAGACCAGGTTTAGTTGATATCAACGTTCATAGTTTTAGCTCACACATAACATTGCCCCATTTTTCAAAAACCTCTAACAAATTCAGTAACCCAATGTGAGGAATAGAAATAGGAGGCATAAAACTGTGAGAAAAGTGAAGGCAACTTTATCTTTATTTGATTACAACTTAGTTAAATGTAGGAAACCCAAAAAAATCAACTGAAAAATAATTGAAAGTAAGAATAGGTAAATTTGTCCAGTTTTAAACTAAAATATGCAAAAGGCTTTTATTTATAAAATCAAAGACCAGTTGTTAAAACTATCACACCAACATCTCACTTATAAAAATAAATAAAACCAAAATGTTTAAAAATAAGCTCAAAAAGAAATAAGTAGAACTTACGTGAAGAAATCTATATAACTTTTCCAAGACTTATATAATCAAGACTGATGTTCCTTGCAATAATTTTCTAAGTTTAATGTTATTGCAAGAAAATCATCTCTTTTTTAGTTTTTTTATTTTACTTTTTGGAGAAATTAGGCCATGTTATAAAATATAACATGGGGATGGTCTTGCCCTATACAAAAAAAATTTTACCGTGAAGCCACAATAACAACAAAAAGTGTGGTACCTTCAAATAATCAACAGAAAGTTTAGTGGAAAAATACAAAATCCCATTAAATATTTTCTTATATAAGAACTCAGTATATGTCGATATGTGTTACAGGAAACACCACTAGCTGTTGTAGAGAGAACAATTATATAAGTGTTAGGAAAGTGACTATGTACATGTGAGATGAAATAAGAGCAATATTAAATACTGTAAAAGCAGTCTATAGAGTTTCATCAGCAAGAAATCTAATTCTCTACCAGCGATGCCAATGTAGCAATAATATATGATCCAAAAAGTTTTATGAAAATTCTAGAAACCAGTTAAGAAGTTGCAGTGCCTGAGGCAAACTTGAAGAAAATAACAATCTCATTGAAATAGATGAGAAAAGGCATTTCATATCAACCATGACAGCCCTTCCCCCAAGCCAGCACAGCTTGATGTTATCAGGAAAAAAAATCCCACCTTATGACTTCTCCCTTAGGAGAGAAAGAGAAGAGTGGAATGTATATCCAATATTCTGGTGTTTCAGAGTGTTGTCTGAGAGACTGGTTTCTGTCTTTCCTGATTCAGAGCACTAATGGAATCCACATACTTTGGATGCCTGGGGTCTGCAGAGAGCAAAAGGTAACTCAGTGGCTTATTGCAATGCCACAGAACCTGCAGTGGTACAGACAGACACTGGATGGAGAAAGATATTAAAAGCTCTTGGAAGAAAAAGAAGCAAATTTGTCTAACTGGGAAAGAACACAGACAGATTCAAAGAAGATGTATCCCTTGGTAAAAAACTGGAGAGGCCCCCAAAATCTCTATGTGGGCTAATTGGTAAAAGTCTTCCCCTGTATGAAGCCAATTTATAAGGACTGAAGAGGTAGCTGCTTTTTCAAATGAACAAATCACAGAAAAAAAATAACTAGGCACATGAAGAAACAGGGAAACATGACACAATCAAAGGAACAAAATACATCTCCAGGTACCAACCAGAAAGAAATAAGAATTTATGTTACTTGGCAAATAATTAAAAATAATCATCTTAAAAAAGTTCAATGTGCTACAAGAGAACACAGATGGAAAACTAAATGAAATTAGGAAAATGATGCAGGAACAAAATGAGAATATCAACAAACTTTAAAAAGAAAACAAACATTCGTGGAGATGAAGAACACAGTAACTGAGTTGAAAAGTTCACCAGAGCATTTCAACAGATGACCTGATCAGGCAGAAGAAAGAATAAATAAATTCGAAGAGAGGCCACTTAAAATTATGAAGCCAGAGATGTAGAGAGAAAAAAAAAATGAATGAAGAAAAGTGAAGAAAGACTAAGAAACTTATGGAATACCATCAAATGTTCCAACATACACATAATGCAAATCTGAGAATGAGATAGAAAGAGAGAGGGACAGAAAGCTTATTTGAAAAAAATAATGGCTAGATACTTGCCAAATCTGAAGAAGGAAATGAACAATCAAATTCAAGGCACTCATAAAACTCAGACTTGGTAAAACCAATATACCAACATAAATTATAATCAAAATGTCAAACAGCAAAGACAAAAAGAGAATCTTGAAAGCAAGAAGAAAAAATGGCTTATCATGTACAAGGGACCTTCAATGACATTAGCGGATTTCTCAAGAGAAACATTATAGGACAGAAGGGAGTGAGACAATATATTCAAAGTACTGAAAGAAAAAATCTGTCAACCAAGCATACTCTTTCTGGCAAAGCTGTCTTTTGAAAATGGAGGAGAAATAAAGATAAACAATGGCTAAGGTGCTTTGTGAGCACTAGACCTGACTTACAAGAATTGCTAAAGGGAGTCCTTTGAGTTGAGACAAAGTATGCTAGACAGCAACACAAAGGAAAAGGTAAACATTTAGATAAATAAAAATCTTATAATATTGCAAAGGTGGTGCATAAATTACTTTTAACTCTGGTATAGAACTTAATTATAAACTATAAGTATAAAACTGTGTTAACGAATACAAAATGTAAAAAGCTGTAATATGTGACATTGATAACATAAATGGGCAGAGATATAAAGGAGCAGAGTTTTGCATAGAGCTGTCTGCTAACTATGATATCCTAAAACTGAAACTATGGCCTGAGAGAAGTCCTGTTCACTTAGCAATCTGTCAGGACTCATTCCCATCCATGTCCTCGGAGACAGGCTTGCCAAACTTGGTTCCACAGCAGATTCTGAGAATGGCCCTACAACTTTGCTCCATTCCCACTTAGAGTTGGCTCAAGGTCAATCTTGTCTCCAGAGATGTATGCCCATCCAACTCCCTGGAACAAAGTCCTCTCAGATGTGCACCCTGAAGCATCAGTGACTTAGTTCCAGGATCTCTCATGTTGATCTGGGGATGGTTCTCCCTACCCATAGACATACTCAGTGAGTCAGGGGGAGCCCTTGAGAAATCCAGAGGGAACCACACCTATCTGCATACCTAATAACAGGTGTGCCATTGGTGGAAACAACTGTGAAGCCTGAAGTGAACCCTTGTTATAAAACAGTCCTACTGAACAATGTCTTGGAGACAGTGCAGTTTGCCTAGGGACTAGATAAGATTTATGCCTACTCAAGCCCCTGGTAATAGGCTTGCTAACTAGCCTCCAGTACAAAATCAGTAGCAGACACATGACCTAGCTCCAACTACAATTGTTTGTGATCGTAGAGGGAATTCCATCAGCCTAGAGACCCAATAAGAGAAGGTTGTTAAAATGAGCCTGTAAAGAATGAAAGACTGTTTGCTTCTTCAAATTCACAGACACCAATGCAAGCCTACCATTTTATGGATAACAAACCACCTATCCATTTTATGGATAACAAATAAATAATATGGAATAATATATGAAAAACATTGAAAAAAAAGCCTGCCAAATAAGATTACTGTACCCTGCAAAGTTAGCCTTCAGAAATGGAGAGGTAAAGACATTCCCAGACAAACAAAAGCTGAGGATGTTCATTACCATAAGATCTGCCTTATAAGAAATACTAAAGTGATTCTTCAAATTGAAATAAAAAGCTACTAAATAACAACATAAATATATATATAAATATAAAACTCACCGGAAAAGGTAAATACATAATTGAATTCTGTATACTCGAATGTGGTAATGATGATGTATAAATTATTTCTAAATTTAGAATAAAAGTTAAAAGGTAAAATAATTAAAAATAAGCCGTGTGCGGTGGCTCATCCCCGTAATCCCAGCACTTTGGGAGGCCGAGGCGGGCAGATAACGAGGTCAGGAGATTGAGACCATCATGGCTAACACGGTGAAACCCCGTCTCTACTAAAAACGCAAAAAATTAGCTGGGAGTGGCGGCAGGTGCCTGTAGCCCTAGCTACTTGGGAGGCTGAGGCAGGAGAATGGCGTGAACCCAGGAGGCGGAGCTTGCAGTGAGCCGAGATCGCGCCACCGCACTCCAGCCTGGGTGAGAGAGCAAGACTCTGTCTCAAAATAAAATAAAATAAATAAATAAATAAATAAATAAATAAATAAATAAACAAACAAACTATAGTTACCATAATTTGGTAATGGATACGCAATACAAAAAGATGCAAAGTGTGACATCAGTAGCAGAAAATGACAGGAGAAAGTAAAAGTGTGGCATTTTTGTATGTGATTGAAATTAACTTGTCATCAGCTTAAAATAAAATAAAATATTATAATTATAAGGTGCTATGTTTTTTGAAAGTCCCATAGTGATCAAAAAGGAAACAAAAAAAAAAAACTCTACTAGCTCCAGAAAAGACAAAAAGGAATCAAAGCATACCACTACAAAATATCAACAAATCACAAAAGACAGCAACAACCAAAAAAAAAAGCACAAGAACTACAAACCCATCAGAAGGCATTTTTTAAATGGTAGTAATAACTCCTTATCTATAAATAATAAATAATCTTGGATATAAATGGATTATTCAATCAAAAGACAAAAGGGGCTGAATGAATTTTAAAAAATCCAACAAAATGCTCTTATATTGAGACAATAAGAGACTCACTTAAGCCTTAAGGATACACATAGGCTGAAAGCAAAGGGATTTTATGAGGTCAGCATTACCCTCAGACCAAAATCAGATAAGGACACTATAAGAAAAAAAAAATTACCAGGCAGTATCCCTGGTGAACATAAATGCAAAAGTCCTAAACAAAATACTAGCAAACTGAATTCAACAACATATTAAAACTATCATTCACCATGATTAAGTGGAATTTATCCTAGATTTGCAAGTATGATCCAATATACATAAATCAATAAATGTAATATACCAAATGAACAGAATGAAGGATAAAGATATGATCTATAATCATCTCCATAGAGGCAGAAACAGTATTTGACAAAATCCAACATCCTTTCATGACAAAAACTCTCAACAAATTAGGAACAGAAGGAATGAACCTCAAGACAAAAAAATGCCACATTTGAGAAGCCCACAGCTAACATCACACTAAATGGCGGAAAACTGAAACCTTCTTCTCTAAAATCTGAAACAAAACAAGAATGCTTACTCTTGCCACTTGTGTTCAACACAGTAATGAAAGCCCTAGCCAGAGCAATTAGGCAAGAAAAAGAAATAAAAGGAATCCAAATGACAGCTTCCATATTAAAAAAAAAAAAAAACTCTAAAGACTTCACCAAAAAACTGTCATAATTAAGAAAATAACTCAGCAAATTTATAGGATACAAAATCAACATACAACAACTAGTTGCATTTCTATATACTAATAATAAACTATCTGTAAAATTAAAAAAAAATCCCATTTACAATAATATCTAAAAGGATAAAATACTTAGGAATGAATTTACCCAAGGAGGTGAAAGATCTCAACACTTAAAGCTATAAGACATTAATGAAAATGAAAATATATCCCATATTTATGGATTGGAAGATTTAATATTGTTAAAATGTCCACATGGGATCTACATATTAAAAGCAATCCTTATCAAAATTTCAATGAAATTTTTCACAGAAATAGAGAAAATCATCCTAAAATTCATACTGAATAGTCTGAATAGTCAATGCAATCTTAAGGAAGAAGAATGGCTGGGCATGGTGGCTCATGCCTGTAATCCCAGCACTTTGGGAGGCCTAGGTGGGTGGATCACGAGGTCAGGAGTTCAAGACCAGCCTGGCCAAGTTGGTGAAACCCTATCTCTACTAAAAATACAAAAAATTAGCCAAACGTGGTGGCAGGTGCCTGTAATCCCAGCTACTTACTAGGGAGGCTGAGGCAGAGAATTGCTTGAACCTGGGAGGCAGAGGTTGCAGTGAGCCAAGACTGTGCCACTGCACTCCAGCCTGGGGCAACAGAGTGAGACTCTGCCTCAAAAAAAAAAAAAAAAAAGAGAACAAAGTTGGAAGCGTCATACTCCCTGATTCCAAGCTATATTACAAAGCTATAGTAATCAAAACAGTGTGGTACTGGCATCAAAACAGACATACAGAACAATGGAACAGAATAGAGATCCCAGAAATAAACCCTGGGTATATAATCAATTAGTCTTTGACAAGGGCATGAATAATATGCAATGGGGACATGATAGTCTCTTCAATAAATGTTGCTGGGGAAACTGGATGTTCATATGCAAAAGAATGAAACTGTATCCATATTTTATTACATAAAATACAGAAACTCACTTAAAAGAAATTAAAACATTAAACCATAAAACTGGAAGAAAACGGGGGAAAGCTTCTTGACACTGGTCTTGGTGATGATTATTTGAATACGATAACAAAAGTGTAGGCAACAAAATAAAAAATAAATGGGACTACATCAGACTTAAAAGCTTTTGCACAGCAAAGGAAACATTCAACAAAATGAAATATTTTCTATGTATGGATGAAAGAAAATATTTGGAAACCATACATAGTTTTACCTTGGTATCCATGGGGGATTGGTTCAACCTTTCCTACCCTCTGCAGAAACCAAAATCTTCAGATGCTCAAGTCCTGCATATAAAATAGCATAGTATTTGCATATAACCTACATGCATCCTCCTGTATGCTTTAAATCATCTCTAGATTATTTATAATACTAATACTATGTAAATACTATGTAAATAATTATACTATATTACTTTTTAATCTTATTATTTTTATTGTTTTCTTGTTATTTTATTTTTTTCCAAATATTTTTTATTCTCAGATAATTGAATCCCTGGATGCATAACCCACAGATACAAAGGCCTGAGTGTACCTGATATGTTCAAAATACACAAAAAACCCTACAACTCAATAGTAAACACTCCAATAACCCATTTTAAAAATAGGCAAAGGACTTGAATAGACATTTCTCCAAAGATGACATACAAATGACCAAAAGGTATATAAAATGGTGTTCACCATCATTAATCACCAGGGAAATGCACATCAAAACCACAATGAGGTATCTTCTCACACCTGTTAGGATGGTTATAAAAAGTGTTGGTGACGATGTGGAGAATAGGGAACGCTTGTAGCACTGTTGGTGAAAACATAAATTGGTACCTCCAATATGGAAAACAGTATGAAGGTTCATCGAAAAATTAAAAATAGAGATACCATATGATCCAGAACTCTAATGTTTAGGTACATATCCAAAGGAAATGGAAGAAGCATGCTGAAGAGATGTCTACATTGTCATGTTTCTTGCAGCATTATTGACAACAGCCAAGGTATGGAACCAACCTAAGTGTCCATTGACAAATGAATTAATAGAGAAAATGTGGTATATATACAATGGAATATTATTCAACAGTAAAAAGAAAAAAAAATCCTGCCATTTGAGAAAACATGGATAAACCTGGAGAACATTAAGCTAACTGAAATAAACCAGACACAGACAGACAAATGCTGTATGATCTTGCTTATATGTGTAATCTAAAATAGTTGAACTCATAGGTGGTTGCCAGAATCTGGGACATGGCGGAAATGGGGTAATGTTGGACACAGCATACTAACTTTCAGTTGTAAAACAAATATATTATGGGGACTTAATATTGCAGCTTGGTGACTATAGATAATAATACTGTATTGTTTAAGTTTGCTAAGAGAGTAAATATTAAGTATCCTTACCCCCCCACCACACACACACACATACACATATACATACACATACATATACATAGAATAAGGTAACCATTTATAGAGATGGATGCATTGATTAATTTGATTGTGGTAATCATTATACAATGTATACATATATCAAGTCATAACATGTCTACTTCAAATATCTACAACTTTTATTCATTATTTATTACTTAATAAAGCTGGGGGAACAAAATATGCTTATCCTCTCAAAATAATAAAACATTAGTCATTTATCAAGCCTTTAACTATTAATTATAGAAAATTGAAGGGACAGGTTGAACAACACGATAGAGACCCAGTCAGCAAAATTGAACCTATGAGAAACTCTGTAAGATGTATGACCCAGTTTTTTTTTTTTTTTTTTTTTTAAAGGGCACAAGAGAAAGGATAGAAAGAGGAAATTATAGTCTAAAAGAGAATTCAAACACACAATGATTTCGATCTGTTAACCTTACTTGCTACCATTTCATACCAAAAAACAAAATTATTAATAAAATTATTTTTAAATTAGCTAAATTTGATAATAAGAAATTATTAGGAATTTGTTAGGAAAATTTACAAGCATCTTAATGTTTTTGAGGTAATTTTTAAAAGACTATTTTTAGGTACACACTAAAGGACTTACAGATGAAGAAATATTGTGTATTGAATTTGTTTGAAAATAATTGTAGAGGAAGGAAATATGAGCAGGGGTACAGGTGAAACAAGAACTAGTTGTCTATAGAGAATTGTTAAAACTGTGTGATGAGTATTCAAGATGCATTATATTAGGTTGGTGCAAAAGCAATTGTGTTTTTTGTCATTATTTTTAAATGGCAAAAAACACAATTGCTTTCACACTAACCAATACTATTCTCTGTACTTTTGCATATATTTGAAATTTTCAACTATGTATTTGTAAGTACAAAAATGTATAATTATTTTCTCCTTTAACTCACAGAAAGAGAAATAAGGTGCTGTGCAAAGAGGAGGTATCCCTGCAAGCAGAAGAGTCACCAAAATTAAACAGTGCTTGCATCACCATTTTACCTAAGGCTCGCTCTAAAACTAGGGTTAAGCAATATGTCCCCCATGCCCTATGAGAAGGCTGGGAAAACTAATGAAAACAAATTCATAAATTGCTAAGTATTCCTCAGAGATAGACGCTTGTATACTCAAAACATAATAATGATGATAATGATGATACAGGATGTTAAGGTTATGTGGCACCACTCTATAAAAGAAATTTCTCCCATTGTTCTGTGCTGTAAACATGATGATGCATAGATCTAATCCAACCATTAAGTATCCACTAACCTTTTAACAATTAAGTGCTTCTTTTCTTTTTTCCTGAATCTATGCAGAAGAAAATGTTATCCCTTATAAAATAACATTTCACAAAAATCTATTACCATATCCAGCTTCAAATAAATGTAAGTTTCCCAGAATTTAATGAGCTATTGCTTTACATAGTTAGCATACAGCACCTCAGGATTGCATTGTAAATACATTCATTCCTAGAACTCAAATTCAGGGCTTTAGACTTTTTATTTTCCTTCAAATGTATAAAGAAATTTTTCATCTTTCTTGATTTTAAAAATATTAAAATGCTAGACCTTCACAATAAAAGGTGTATAGAATTTTTATAAGCATTTAAAAACTATAGACTTAGCTATGTGTTTCTTTGCCACATGTTGGCCTCTGAACATTATTTTCTAGGTTAGTTATAGTATGATTTTTCAAAACGTCACCTTCAGTTACCACCCCAAGCAATGAAAACTGAAATCAGTTCTCATTGGTTTGATTTGTCATCATGGGTCTCCTTGAAGGATAGAATAGCAAATCATGCCAAACCTCAAGGCAACATGTGTTTTGTAAGTTAAATTACAAATATCAGGGAATAAAAGTATATTTTCATCACACAGGAATGATTAACTGCTGCTTAGATGGCACAAAACGATTGAAAATGGAATAATCACTGTCATCACTATGGATATAAGATATAAGATATAGTTAAATATCAGAAAAATCTTCAACTGTTGGATATTTTCATTTAAAAATCTAGCCAGTAATTTCCTGTCCATACCATAAATAAATAACTGGCAAACTGCTTTCTCAGTTTTGTTATCACACATACCTATTCTATTTTAACTTTACTATGTTTAATAGTTAATGTAAAATACATAATCCCACTCTATGTCACTGTCTGATAGACTTTCAGGGTTAGCAGTGACTTTAAATGTCATCTACTTCAGTATTTCCCTTGTTTCATGACCCTCTGCTTGTATTGTTAATTAATTTTTCCTACAGCACTAGCAAGTAGACCATGATTCTATGTTTGAATATCTCCAATTATGAAATCTACAAATATTTAATGAGCTCCTACTACATGGCAGGCACTGATTTAGGTGCTCTGATATAGCTGTAAACAAAATTGACAAAGATCTCTGCTCTCAAAGAGCATACATTCCAGCTGCTCCTGGAATGGAATTCACCACTCACAACCTGTTTTGCCACATTTATCCAGTTAAGAGTTGCTGAGTACAAACATTATCAGAAACTCTTCTCGGTATTGATGAACAAAAGATGAATAAAACAGCAAGTCTCAAGTCACTATAAGATAGTTATTCTATATAGTTGATGGGAACATGTTTTCTTATCATTAACACCAGTGTTTAACGTTTTGGGGCCACAAAGATTGGGTCTAATTTCTCTGCCCTATTAAAGCCCTCCAGATCTATTTATATCTCTCCCACCCCAACCTTGTTTTACAGGCCATGAATTTCCCAGTCCTTTTTTTATCTCCCCAGTTGTTAGCACCCCAATTGCCATAGGCATCAGACATTTAAAGTAAATGAGTAAAGTGGTCTGAGAGGAGCGCAGACACAGGATCACACACCTTCACAGTAGCAAGAGTAAATCCCAGAAATCTATAGTTAATGAGACATCTACTAATTTTGAAACATCTGCCACAAATTCAAATTTCTGAAAACCTCATACGGTCTACTTAGAACACATCTGAAGGCCATAAGTTTGGAACCACGGCTTTAGATATTCTTCATGTGATACAGTTTTGACTCATCTTTCAATGAGGATTGCAAGTTTTAGGTGTACACTACTTCTCAATGTTCTTAAAGTGAATTGCCCTGGATTGGGGTCATAGTTCTAGGTATGGGAGAAGCAACATAAATTTACAGCCAAGTCATTACCTTTTCTATTCTAAACCCAGTTCTATTCATGAAACCCAAGAATGAATGAATATCTAGGGGGGAATAACGTCATATTATTGATTTATGCTTAGGTAACTACCACCTAAACCTACAGTTGTTATTAAACTAGGTCTCACCTTTGCTCCTATTGCTCCTCAAACAACATTAGTTACTACTTCTCTCTGGTGTTTTAGACTTTCATATTTTCATTTTAGTGTTTTGTCTTATTACATTTACCTCTCCCCTTTAGTTGGTCAAGTAATTTTTGTATGCTGGTTTTGTTAACAGCCGTATTAATGGTTCCTGCCATTTTTGTTTCATTTGTGGATTAGCCCTTTATGCCATTAATACCACCCTCAAAATTAACAATGAAAATGGTGACAGGAAATGTGAAAACCAAATCCTCCAGCCAGTTACCAGAGGTCTCTCTCTAAATATTGATTCATGAATACAGGCATTCAGCTGTGACTCGCCTAACAGTATTGTCAATTGCCTTCCTACATCTTAAGCATAAGTTCATCATGGAAGGTTTTATCAAGTGCTGTTGAAATTCAGATAGACAGTGGGAACAGCACTCCTCGAATACACTGGTCTTACGGAAAAAGTAAGTTATTTAATTATATGCTTTACTATTGGTGACCTAATACAAGCTCCAGGTGATCACCGCTTTCCTTTCGAAAGGCTCACAAGATTTTTTTCTTTAAAAGATGCATTAAGAACTTTTCCCAAGATTAATCAATTTATTCATTCATCCATTCAATAATTATTTATCGAGCGCCTATATTAGGCATCGGAAATACAGTAGTGTGACAATGACAAAAATTCCTGCCTTCATAGAATTTCAGTGTAGGGGAAGAGAAAATAAACAATATAAACAAGTGAGCTATATAGAATGTTAGTGTCATGTGTTTAGGATATTAAAAGTGCTAAAGTACAGAGAATGTGTTAAAATTAAAATCAGATCAAGTTAGAATTTTTTTTTAAAAGTTTATTGAGCATACAAAAGGACAGTTTGCAAACCAGGGACCTCAAATCAATAGTGGTAAAAAGCTCTGTTCACAGCATTTAAAATGCAGCTTATAAAGCGTAATTAAGGAACTACATCTGTCTTCACTGTGGTTGGCTATTATAAACTTATATTCCTTTTAGGACAAGTAAAACTGTTTAAGCTGATTTGTCTGCAGCTGATTGGTTTAATTTTACTGAGTCATTTTGACAAGGATAAAAAGCTCACATTTCACATTTTGTTTATGGTTAGAGCTAGTATTTTGGGGAAAAGGGATAATTTAAATTTTGGCTACATGGCTAACGGCAGTTGGCCTTGGAGTATGTACATTGTGGCCTCTATTTTTTTTAAACAAAAGTCTATAGAATGGGGAATAATTTTAGACAGGGATCCATGAGAAGCCTCTGTGAAAGTAACATTTGCAAAAAGAACTAAAAGAAATACGATTAATATCCTACTCCCTAAGGATATAACTGGGGAGAATTCACTTTCCTCTTCTTCCTGAAAATTAGAATCATTCAATCCCATCTCTAATATACTGTTATGTATTTCCTCAAAGCCTCTGGCAAGTTATTTAACTTTTATATGTCTACTCATCTGTAGAACAGGTATGAAAATAGTGCCCACTGCATGCAGTAATTGTGAAGATTCAATGAGATAAAGCACATAGTTTACAACAGTGCAAACACTTGCAAAGCACAATGTATTCTGAAACATGATTCTCTAATGCAAAGAAGTTCATACAAAATTGATAAATTGGGGGTACATATCAATATACCATGGACACTTTGTGGATTCAGACGTGATTTTCTCCAGCATATTATGTTTTCACAAAGTAAAATCAGTCAAATGCAAATACACAAAAAAGTTTATCACTCCCCAGGGGTGGTATGTGGTACTGCACATGACGTCTCTGTACCCCTGATACTTCCTCTTGCCTCATTTTGGCCACAGGCTTTGTGTTCATAAAGTCTATTGCATGGATCACTCGATTCTTTGTGCATTTTGCTCTTGTCTTATGGTGAAATGCTGTATTTGTTTCAAATATTGTGATGCAGACTGAATATCTTCTACTACATAGGAGAGTTATCTAATGTGCAATTTTGAGATTATCTTTAGTTCTAAATCATTTTTACTTTATTCAATTTTATAGGTAGTAATGATTTTTTAAACCTCTGTAGTAAACACTAGTAAATCATTCAATTATTGGTATTATCTAAAATAAACTAAAACCTCTTAATAACAGTTACATCAACAACAGCAAAAAGTGTGTTCTGGATGGCACCAAGGCCATGCATATGTGAGATGAAAATGAACTGTATCACTTCACAGGAGAAATTTATCTCAACCTGCACTGTTTCTCAAGAGAGGACTGATGCAAACACAGTGCTAATAAAGACAAGATTGTAATTCTGATTCCTTACCAGTCCCTGCTAGCTTCACTGAGGAAAACAGGTCTGCAAACACAAAAAGGCCCCATTAGTTCCAGCAATCACTTCACAAAAGATGTCATTTTTCATAGGGAATTTCAAACAAAAGAACACGGACAGCTCCTCCTAAGGGGTCAGCACTATTGAGAGTGAGAAACGAAGCTCCAGAAAGGGCATGTTCTGCTGATGGGTGGGTCAAAGACCTATGCATAGATTCTTCATTTGAATATCTATGTGGCATGAGAGGAAAAGACAAGGGGCAGGATTTAACCTGTGGCAGTAGTTTGCTGACACCTGTCCTAAACTGTTACTAGATGAGAATAAATAATACTTGGCAAAAACGGAGAAGTCTGTTTAGAAATGACTGTTATTCATGAGCGCTGGGAAAAGGGACACACATTTGCAAAAGTTTTTGTAACAATGTTTACTTCTATGTATTTCTTAATTTTATGCCAAAGAGACCATATTACACACAGTTTTTATTAAGCCCTGTCTTTTCCACTGATACTATATTGACAATAAAGACAGCAGTCTATGCATAGGTCCTTTTCTGCTGTTGTGTCACATAGCAGTTTAGTATTTGTAGCAGAGATGATGTGGCCCACAAAGCTGAAAATATTTACTACCAAGCCATTCACAGTAAAAGTATGCTGACCCTTGCTCTAGGACATAAAAAAGCATCAGAGCAAAATATAGAGACCCTGTTTCCTAATTAATAACTTGGTCATCAAAAATCTTAATTACGGCAGTTCTTAAAAAGTGGTTCTAATTTATAGTTATGTTCTCCTCAGACTCAGGGTCCACAAAGAAACCTGGTACTGGAGAAACAAAGGCTCTCATAGACATTAAAAATTCATTCTACATATTTAGATGCTATAGATCTTCAGGCTACGGACCGTGATTGCCACTAACCGAGACATCACTATGACAGTGGTGCATGAAAGTAGGACTCATATAAACTGGACTACAGGTAGAAATGCTGTGTGCTGACTCACTGCCAAGAATCTCAGAAAAGCTATAAAAATGAACAATACTATATATAAAAAAGTCAGATCTAAAAATTACTCCCTATCAATACCTAAGATACATTCATAATTGAAATCTTTAAAAGAAATTAATTGAACTTCTTAATGGGTCTAATGATAAAGAAAAGAAGCTATCCTCCCCACCAAGAACTGCGTGAATGCATACTTCTTTTTCCTTTTAATGTATTTCTTTTGAATGCTGCTCTAAATTTCTCCTTTTTAATCAAGAAACTCTACTTTTCTTAAACATGACTTTAAATGATTTCATTTTATTCTATTCAGAATTTTCAATGGAAAAACGAAAGTACAATGTTACTTTATAACATAGCATAAGCTTTCAGATTGAAATAATAATCAGCATGAGGAAAGATAAGATGCTCAGAATGATTCAGAAAAAATCCTGATTTCTGCAACTGAGACTTAGAGAGGAGCACTGGCAATTCTGATTTCCCTCTGGGTAGGAACACATACAAGGAAGACAACTGCTATAACCAAAAAAACTGACTGTTCTACAGATGGAACAAAAGATGGTAGAGATAGCATCATTTTTTTGAACTGTGTGAGTACTACAAATGCCATCGACAACTTCATAGCCTGACAGTTTCTGTGTGGGAGTCCCCTTTTTAGGAAAACATCATATTCTCAAGCAGTTAAAGATTAGATCACTGAAATAATTGAAGGAACAACCTGAATCCCATGAAAATTTAAAGGGGTTCTGATGCGTGTCAGGAACTACCAATTTGCTCCCATCCTATTCTAACCAGATGTCTTTTTCCACCTGTGGCTCAAGATCTGCCCACACAGTGTGATCAGGTTTTACTTTTGGCTATAATTATGTTTGGAGCCACTGGCTCCAAATTATCAAATTTTTCTCTTGCCTCTGCACCCCATAGCTATTTGTCTCAACATATTGGGCATATCTAATTCTTGTTTTCCTGGATTTCTTGCCTATGTCCCTGATTTCTGCTCTCTGACTCCCTAAGCTTTTGTATCTGGTTTGGATTCATGAGTGCCCTGACTCTGCTTTTTTGGACCCCATATAATCCTGACTTATTTTCTGGTTCCAAACTTCACCATCACTGTGTATTCTCCTATAACTGTGATCCCTGATCTCAAACTTCCACCTCTCCCAAGGCCAACAGCTTTTGGCCAAGAACTAATGGTCTCCAACACTGACCTTTCTTTTCAACTTTTAACCTTTTTACCTTTAATCACCTTGACCTACGCCTCACTGATTTCTGATTACAACCTGGTCCTGATATGATAAAATCACAGTTAGTCCATTCAATATCTAACTGCCAGTCTGCCAAGTACACCATGAAAACACAGTAGCCATTGTTAAGTACCACTGTGAGTACCTCGTGTGTGTGCATGCATATGCGTGTACAGTTGTCACAAAGATCTAGTAGCATCTGTGTCATGTTTTCTATTTTACAAGCAGCAAATAAGAATCCCAGAAGCACAACAATTTGCCCTAAGTCATACTACTAATAAAAGGTAGAAGAAGATGACAAATTTATTTCTCTACAGCTACCAAACTATTCTCTGTGAGAGTTTGTTATATGGGCAACCCATAATAAATGCTACCTCTTGGCACTCCCACTTCATGTAGTTTTGTGTCTGGCATTGGTGGGTTCTTGGTCTCACTGACTTCAAGAATGAAGCTGCGAACCCACTGGGAGGAACGGACAACTCCTAATGGGAGGAACAAACAACTTCAGACGCGCCGCCTTAAGAACTGTAACACTCACCGCCAAGGTCTGCAGCTTCACTCCTGAAGCCAGAGAGACCATGAATCCACCAGAAGGAAGAAACTCCAAACATGTCCGAACATCAGAAGGAGCAAACTCCGGAGACACCATCTTTAAGAACTGTAACACTCACCGTGAGGGTCCGCGGCTTCATTCTTGAAGTCAGTGAGACCAAGAACCCACCAATTCCAGACACAGTTTCTTCCATGTTGATCCTGGCCTTGCCATATGACTTGCTTTGGCACATTAGAAAAATGATGCAAGCAAATGCTAGATAAGTGCTTGCACATTAGGCAGGCCTGTTCCTTTAAAACACCTTCCCTTGGAGTCAGCCTCCACATAAAAAGTCTGACCAGTCTGCAAGAGACCGAGACCATCCTGGCCAACATGGTGAAATCTCATTTCCGCTAAAAAATATAAAAATTAGCTGGGCGTGGTGGTGGGCACCCGTAGTCCCAGCTACTCGGGAGGCTGAGGCAGGAGAATCGCTTGAACCCAGGAGGTGGAGGTTGCAGTGAGCCGAGATCACACCACTGCACTCCAGCCTGGAGACAGAGCGAGACTCCGTCTTAAAAAAAAAAAGTCTGGCCAGTCTGAATCAGTCATCCTATTAGCAAGCCCAAGATGATTCCACACAGAGGCCATATGGAAAAGCTCAGAGGTGCCAGGTATGTGACTGAACCTTTCTTAGACCATCCAGCCCAGACCAGCTACTGACTAAATGCAGCCAAGTAAGTGACCTACCTAATCAATACCACATGGAGCAGAAGACATATTCAGGAAATCCCTACCCATCAGAAATAAGAAACTGTTATTTTAATCCACAAAGTCCAACTCAGGACTTGCTGGCTTAGAAAATGATATTATTTCTCATTCTCAGCCCCTCCAGATGGCAGAAGGTTTTCAGAGTAAAAAATGGTCTCTGATCAAATCAAGTACTGCTAGTACAATGTGGCCTCAGGGTAAATATCAAGTCAGGAATATGGTAGTAAGATACCTCTTAAAACCCTTGTAAGTTCCACTCTGCTAGGAGATAAGCGTGATTAAACTCTTAAAAATGTTACTGCACAGGATTCTGACTCTCAGTCTAAAGTAGAAAAGTGTCTGTCTTAAAGACACTTGGGGAAATAGCTTTCGCCCAATGGAATGGAATATAATTGGATACATTAGAAAATTACAAAGTTTTAAAAGAAGCTGTACCACCTTGGAAGGAAAGGGAGAGTGACAGGACAAAATGGAAAGAAGATTTTAGGCCTACAAACCTTTAACGAAATAAATAGGCTCAGAAAGTGACTCCGTTTGCAAATGAGGGCCATTTCTTACGGAAAAGGAAGGTTAACTTAGAGGAGAGAGTCAAGAGCCACTGAAAACAATGGAATAGAAATCCACATCCAGGAAACCTTTTCAGGAAACCTAGATTTGAGGTCATTGGTAACATGTTCCCAGCTGGATCTCAGAATTTTTATGAAGCACCGATTCCTATGTGCCTCTCATTTCCCTTCCTTTGAATGGCTGACTTCATTGCTAGAGACACAACAATCCCTGTCTCATCAAAGTATGTTGCAGGGAAGGGAGATTATACAGAAGGTATCATTTTAGGTACAAGTCTCTAGATAAACAGGGAACATCTACTTTATTTTCCTTTCTTTTCTTTTCTTTTTTTTTTTTTTTTTTGAGACAGAGTCTCGCTCTGTCTCCCAGGCTGGAGTGTAGTGGCCCGATCTCGGCTCACTACAACCTCTGCCTTCCAGGTTCAAGTGATTCTCCTGCCTCAGCCTCCCGAGTAGCTGGGTCTAGAGGTGTCCGCCACCACTCCCGGCTAATTTTTGTATTTTTAATAGAGATGGGGTTTCACTATATTGGCCAGGCTTGTCTCGAACTCCTGACTTTGTGATCCGCCTGCCTTGGCCTCCCAAAGTGCTGGGATTACAGGCTTGAGCCACCGCGCCCGGCCGGGAACATCAACTTTAAATATACGTGATTTAGACGATGTGATTTTGGACCTTGAAGCTGGATCCAGCACTGTAATGTGATGAGACTTTCCAAAAAGGGACAAGAAGTGCTGTGGCCAGAGCGAAGTCTGTGATAGCTAGTCTCCAACTATTCCTCTCATCTCTGCCCAAACTATTCCTCTCATCCCTGCCCACACATGCTATTCCTCACACCATGAAGTAGGTTGTAGTTTTCTTCCCCTTAGCTATGAGCTAGACCTGTGACTTTCTTTCACCAATAGAATGCAACAGTAATGATATCCTGGGACTCCTGAGCCCAGGTCTAACAGATCCACTTGCTCTCCCTGGGAAGCCAGCTGCTATGCTATAAAGAAACCCAAGCTTCTTTGGGCTAAATGATGAGATACCACACAGAGAGTATGATGATTAACCTTATATGCCAGCTTGGCTAGTCCATGGTACTTGGATATTTTGTCAAACACATCTATGTTGCTGTGAAACTATTTTTTAGATGAGATTAATCAGTAGATGAGTAAAATAGAGTACCCTCCATAATGTGGATGGGCCTCATTCAAAGAATTTAAGGCCTTAAGAAACAAAAACAACAATAACAACACCTGATGTTCTCAAAGGAAGAAGGAAATCTCCTAGTTGACAGCCTTCGGATTTGAGTTGCAAAATCCACTCCTTGGGTCCTCAGTCTGCTGGACCATCCTGCATGTTTTGGACTCACCAACCTCCATGACCAAATGAACCAATTCTTAAAACAATATCTGTTCTCTCTCTCTCTCTCTCTCTGTGTGTGTGTATGTATGTGTATACATACATATATGTACACGTACACACAGGCATACCTCAAAGATATTGCAGGTGCAGTTTCAGACCACTGCAATAAAGCAAGTATCATAATATAATAACTCATGAGTTTTTTTGTTTCCCAGTGAATATAAAAGTTATGTCAACATTGCACTATCCTGTAGTCTATTAAGTGTGTAATGGCATTGTGTCTAAAAAGTGTACATACCTTAGTTAAAAATACTTTATACTAGAAAATGCTAACAATCACCTGAGTCTTCAGCAACTTGTACTCTTTTTGCTGACAGAGGGTCTTGCCTAAATGGTGGTAGCTGATGACTGATCAGAGTGGCGGTTGTGAAGGTTGGGGTCGCTATGCCAATTTCTTAAAATAATACCACAATGAAGTTTGCCACATTCATTGACTCTTCCTTTAATGAAATATTTCTCTGTAGCATGTGATGCTGTTCGATAACATTTTTCCCAAAGTATATCTTCTTTCAAAATTGAGGTCAATTCCCTCAAACACTGCCACTGCTTTATCAAGTAAGTTTATGTTATATTCTAAAACCTTTCCTGTTATTTCAACAATGTTCGCAGCGTCTTCATCAGATGTAGAATCCATCTCAAGAAATCAATTTCTTGGCTCCCATAAGAAGTAGCTCCTCATCCCTTCAAGTTTTATCATGAATTGCAGCAATTCAGCAACATCTGCAGTTACTTCTTCTACTGAAACCTTGAAACTTTCAAAGTCATCATGAGGGTTAGCATCAACTTCTTCCAAATGCTGGTAAATGTTGGTATCTTGACCTCCTCCTGTGAGTCACAAATGTTCTTAATTGTATCTAGAGTAGTAAATCCTTTCCAGAAGTTTTAAAATTTACTTTGCCCAGATCCTTTACAGAAATCACTATCTATAGCAGCTAAAACTGTATGAAATGTGTTTCTTAAATAGTAAGACTTGAAAATAAAAATGACTCCTAGATCCATGGATTGCAGAATGAATGTTGTTTTCGCAGGCATGAAAGAAACGTTAATCTTCTTGTACACCTTCATCAGAGTTCTCGAGTGATCAGGTGCATTGTCAATGAGCAGCAATATTTTGAAAGAAATATCTTTTTCCTAAGCAGTAGGACTTAATAGTGGGCTTAAAATATTCAGTATATCATGCTGCAGACAGAAATACTGTCATCCAGGCTTTGTTGTTCCATTTATAGAGCACAAAGAGAGTAGATTTAGCATAATTACTTTAATTTAATTTAATTTAAGTTGTGGGATACACATACAGGACATGCAGGTTTGTCACATAGATAAATGTGTGTCATGGTGGTTTGTTGCACCTATCAACCCATTACCTAGGTCTTAAGCCCCACATGCATTAGCTATTTATCCTGATGCTCTCCCTCCCCCAGCAACCCCCAAACAAGCCCCAGTGTGTGTTGTTCCCCTCCCTGTGTCCATGTGTTCTCATTGTTCAGTTTCCACTTATAAGGGACAACATGTGGTGTTTGGTTTTCTGTTTCTGTGTTAGTTTGCTGAGAATAATGGCTTCCAGCTCCATCCATTTCCCTGAAAAGAACATAATCTCATTCTTTTTTATGACTGCATAGTGTTCCATGGTGTATATGTACCATATTTTCTTTATCCAGTCTATCATTGGTGGGCATTTGGGTTGATTCCATGTCTTTGCTATTGTGAACAGTGTTGCAATGAACATACATGTGTATGTGTCTTTATAACAGAATGATTTATATTCCTTGGGATTGCTGGGTCAAATGGTATTTCTGGTTCTAGGTCTTTGAGGACTTGCCACACTGTCTTCCACAATGGTTGAACTAATTTACATTCCCACCAACAGTGTAAAAGTGCTCCTATTTCTCCACATCCTCACCAGTATCTGTTGTTTCTTGACCTTTTAATAATCGCAATCCTGACCAGCATGAGGTGGTATCTCATTGTGGTTCTGATTTGCATTTCTCTAATGATAAATGATGTTGAGCTTTTTCTCATGTGACATATATGTCTTCTTTTGAGAAGTGCCTGTTCATGTCCATCAGATTAACAGCAGGCCTTTCAGAAGAAATCCTATAATCTAGAAGAGATTGGGGGCCAAGATTCAACATTCTTAACAACAACAACAAAAAAAAGAATTTCAAACCCAGAATTTCAAACCAGCCAAACTAAGCTTCACAAGCAAAGGGGAAATAAGCAAATGATGAGGGAATTAGTCACCACCAGGCCTGCCTTGTAAGAACTCCTGAAGGTAGCACTATATATATAAAGGAGAAACCATTACAAACCACTGCAAAACCATACCAAAATATAAAGACCATGGACACTATGTAGCAACTGCATCAACAAGTCTGCAAAATAACCAGCTAGCATCATGATGACAGGATCAAATTTACACATAACAATATTAACTTTAACTGTAAATGGGTTAAATGCCCCAATTAAAAGACACAGAATGGCAAGCTGGATAAAGAATCAAGACACATCAGTGTGCTGTATTCAAGGGACTCATCTAATGTGCTAAGATACACATAGGCTCAAAATAAAGGGATGGAAGATAATTTACCAAGCAAATAGAAAGTGGAAAAAAGCAGGGGTTGCAATCCTAGTATCTGACAAAACAGACTTTAAACCAACAAAGATGAAAAGAGACAAAGAAGGACATTACATAATGGTAAAGGGATTAATTCAACAAGAAGAGCTAATTATCCTAAATACATATGCACCCAATACATGAGCAGTCAGATTCATAAAACAAGTTCTTAGAGACCTACCAAGAGATTTAGAAACAATAGCAGTGGTAGACTTAAACACCCCACTGTCAATATTAGGCAGATAATCAAGACAGAAAATTAACAAGGATATTCAGGACCTGAACTCAGCTCTAGGTCAAGTGAACTTGATAGGTATCTGCAGAACTCTCCATCCAAAAAGAATAGCATATACATTCTTCTTGGTGCCACATGCAACTTACTCTAAAATTAATCACATAATTGGAAGTAAAACACTCCTTTACAAATGGAAATGAACTGAAATCATAACAGTCTCTTAGATCACATCACAGTCAAATTGAAACTCAACATTAAGAAACTCATTCAAAACCACACAACTACATGTAAATTGAACAACCTGCTCCTGAACAACTCCTGGGCAAATAATGAAATTAAGGCAGTAGTCAAGTTCTTTGAAACCAGTGTGCATAATTCTTAAGAGCCCTAGGATTTTTGAAATGCTAAATGAACACTGGCTTTAATTTAAAGTCGCCAGCTGCATTAGCCCTAAAAGTAGAGTCAACCTGTCCTTTGAAGCTAGGCACTGACTTCTCCACTCTAACTATGAAAATCCTAGGTGACATCTCTTCCAATGTAAGGCTGTTTCTTCTACATTGAAATCTGTTATTTAGTGTAGACACTGTGATCAATGATATTAGCTAGGTCTGGATAACTTGATGCAGCTTCTACATCATTTGCTACTTCATCTTTTACTTTTATGTTATGGAGATGGCTTCTCTCCTTTAAACCTCATGCACCAACCTCTCCTAGCATCCAACTTTTCTTCTTCAGCTTCCTCACCTCTCTCAGCCTTCAGAGAAATAAAGAGAGTTTGGACCTTGCTTGAGATTAGGCTTTGGTTTAAGGGAATGTTATGGCTGGTTTGAACCTTCTGTCCAGACCACTAAAACTTTATATGAGCAACAAATCTGGTTATTCGCTTTCTTACCATTCATGTGTTCACTGGAGTAGTATTTTTAATTTCCCTCAAGAACTTCTTTGCGTTCACAACTTCGATAACTGTTTTTTTTTTTTTTTTTTTTTTTTTGCATTCACAGCTAGGATAGCTGTTTGGCACAAGAGGCTTAGCTTTCAAGCTATTTCAGCTTTCAACATGCGTTCCTCACTAAGATTAATCATTTCTAGCTTTTAATTTAAAGTAAAAGACTGAAAACTCTTGAACATGCAGAGGCCATTGTAGGATTATTAATTGACCTAATTTTACTATTGTTGTGTCTCAGAGAATAGGGGGGTTTGAGGGGAGAGAGAGAGAGATAATAAATGGGTGGTCGGTGGAGCAGTCAGAAAACACACAGTCTGTCACTTAAGTTCACAATTTTATATGGACATGGTTTTTGACACCCTAAAACAATAATAATAGTAACAACAAAGATCATTGGTCACACATAACACTGTAACAAATTAGTGATAATGAAAAAGTTTGAAATATTGTGAGAATTACCAAAATGAGACACAAAGTGAGAACATGCTGTGGAAAAATGGCATCAATACACTTGTTAGATGCAGAGTTGTCACAAACCTTCAACTGGTAAAAAATAAAATACCTGCCAAGCACCATAAAGCAAAACACAATTAAATGAGGCATGCCTCATTTGTATGTTTATGTATACACACATACACACACAAACATACAGGCTGTTATGTATACATATACACACACACAGCCTATTGGTTCTATTTCTCTAGAGAACACTATGACAGTGAAATAAACAAAGAAAATATACAGAGGAGCCCTGAGGCACCACAGATGGGAGTGAAGGCTTCCTGGAATTTCCACCCCAGACCAACCCAGCCCAGCCCTGCCCAGTCACCAGTTGAATGCAGCCAGGTTGATGTCACATGAAGAGAAGAATCACCAAGCCAATACCTGATCTGGCCTAACAAATTATGAGGAAAAAATTAATTATTGTTCTTAAGCCATTACATTAAGCCACAACATAAGGAAGTGAAACATCTGCCTTTCTTCCAGCCATCCTCCCTCCCATCTCTCTCCCATCCTAGACATAAGCTTAATCTTGCTTAGAGGGTTAGCTCTGAGGGCAGTGGAAGGTCAGCCTATAACTGGGAATTTGCCTACCTCCAATCAGTAAAGTCTGAAGTTTGTTCAAACCAATCATTTGGGATCGTGTTTGCAATTGTATGACAATTTAGGGATTTTTAATAGCCAGCTATTTGTTCATCTTATAGCTGTAGCCTTCATTTAAGGTCTCTTTATAAAGATAGGAAAGGGGGCGAAATCCAGACAAAGGTATTCTAAGGGGAAAAGAAAAGTTGGCCCTCCTACACAAAACCTCATTGGTCCCTAGAGTCTCTATGTCACAACAGATTCAGGAATGGAGTCTTCGGAATGCAAGAAGGGCTGCTGCAAGTGGCACCAAGTCACTCAATGACATGCAACAAGAATAATTGGACACCGTTTTATACCTCCTGAGAGCAGTGTTAGGTAATAGGCATAGCTACAGAAGCCTTTGAGAATCCAAGCAAAATGAAGTCAATTAAATTCTGCCTATCACTGTTCAAGGAAAATGTCATGCTGTAGCTACCTTGAGACGCAGGCTCAGGGCATAAGCAGTGCTATAACATGCGGCAAACAACAAAAGTGGATGCAGAGTGCTGTGAAAAGCTGCTCAGAATAAGAATTTGTGGTAATTTCAAGCATGCAATCCATCTGTCAATGCAGGAAAATGACACATTTGAGGGTACGTTTATTTATGTAAGGAGTGCAAATTTTATACCATCATTAGCATACTGAATGAAAAGCTGAGGTCAAATTTCAAGCCAATTATCTGATGCTCTGTTATAAGTGCAAGAATACTAAATACACTAAGCATATTGGTATTGATACTTCTGTAAATCTAACTAGTATTCTTCCTCTCTCAAGAGAAAACAGGAGCAGACCTTGTCTTTAATGTCCTGGTGGTGAGCCATTTCAAGTCCATCCTCAAGAAGCACATCTTAGCAGTAAATGTCGCATTTTAATTTTATTTTAAACTTGAGTTTATTTTTTAATAGAGATGGAGTCTTGCTACACTGTGTAGGCTAATCTCAAACTCCTAGGCCCAAGTGATTCTTCTGACTTGGTCTCCCAAAGTGCAAGGATTGCAGGTGTGAGCCACCACACCTGGCTGAATATTGCATATTTTTGTGTAATTAGTAGAAACAAAAATCTCTCCTCTTTGGCCATGGAGCTGTGTTAATGGCTGCTGTATTACTGGCTGCTGTCTTCCAGCTGTGGTTTTGTCAAAGATTCCAATTTAGAGAGCCAGAGTCTGGATAGGACAGTTTTAAAGGTCACTTCTGTAGCTGGATTCTCCTTTAAAGAGCTCCTTTTCCAAAATCAGCTTAGAAGATGGGCTAAAAAGGTTTTTGTAGATGGACTTCTCTGCACGCATACCACCTCCTAAAGTTCCCTATAATCTTTTGAATAACAATAAAGTCACCATATTTATTGAATCCTTATAACAGAGGAATATTCCTGTAGAAGAAATGGGGAAGTTAATGTAAGTTATGGAGAGTGCCTAGACTCAAGAATTTTATAATCCTTTAGACAAGGTCTTTAAATGTTTTCCTTTAATCATAATCCAATTTTTAAAATGTGCAAACCAATTATGGCTCTAACTTTTTGCTATGCTTACCTCTTTCTATTACAGACAGGGGTATCAATGAAGTTCCTGAGAGCATCCCAGCTCTCTCTCTGTCTAAGATGTCACATCCCTCATTACATCTCAATGTCCCTCTCAACCTGCACTCCCAGGCTTCAGATACAGCTGTGAAGCTAACATCCTCTATTACAAACATATTCCTTTGTCGATGCTGAACCCTCATTGTTATTTGGTAGTTACTTATTTCCACCTTAGTTGACTCCCTATCACAGACTCCACAGTGATGATTCTAATTCATTCCATTCTTTTTAGGCTCCTCTTGTGCCTCCCTGGTCCTCTAATTAGTAAGGCATTTTTTTTCTGTGTCAAGTGGAAACGATTACATTGTGATAGCCTCTCTTATCTTTTTCAAAGACACCAAGCCTCCCTGCATCCTCATCTCTTTCCTCTTCCACTGATGCTGATTCCTCAACAGGCTCAGCTCGACCTGTCACCAGCTCAGGACATTAATGCTCCATTGAATGTCCCTGTCTCTCTAGCACAGTGGTTAAATTCAGGAGGCCTCTGGAGCAAAACCTCCTTCTTTGAATCCTGACACTTGCTTGTTTGTACGACCTCTCTGTGCCTTAATCTCCTATCCAAAATATAAATAATAATAGCAGGATTTATCTCTTAGGTGTCTCATGAAGATTAAATTAACTAAAGCATTTAGAACTCTCCACAGTGCATAATAAGTAGCCAAATAATGGCAGCTATTATATAACATTCAGCCCTCCTTAAATTCTTTCTCTATCTCAACTGTTTTCTTATGTCCTTAGCATCTGGGCTCTTTCTTTCTCACTTCAACTTCTTTGTTTGAAAGCATGGTTTATATCTACCATAGAACTTGCTCATAGCTGCCTGACTCAACTGGCAATTTCGGTTGCATTCCCCACACCAACAATTTCCTAGACCTCAGCTTCAAAGGCCTGTTTATTTTCTTATCTGTCTTCATTTCTCCACTAACAATTGCTTTTAAGCCTTTCTTCCTGCTTCACATGCATCAATCACCCTGATGTTCCTAATTTTCCTCTTTTCAGATTTCTTTCTCTACTTCTGCAGGTCCCCTTCTCTCCACACCTAAAAGGGGTGTTACCTGAGGTTTGGCTCTATTCTTCTTTGTGTCACTGCTTCTCACACTAGGTGCATTATAAGGCTGACTGAAACATCCTTAGAAGCAGAATAATTCATACTATTCCAAGTCAGTAAATTTCATGTTTTAAATCCTCTAAGCAGAAAATATTCACATATATTGAGAGACTAGAAAATATGGTACATCAGAGTTGTTGGGGAAACAAGTGTCACTAACACTGTAATCAAATCAAAGTGAACGTATGCACAACTGTGACCACAGATACCACTAATAACTCCCAATCATAGGGCTAGTATTTCTCTGAAAAATGGATCAAAGAATTTTTCTCTTGATTTTCCTCAACATGTACAATGACTTAGTAAAACTAGAAAATTTTACAAAATACAATATTTTTAATATTCATTATTTTAGCTAAAACTGTAATGTAATGAGAAAAGACTAGGAAAACGTATACTACTACCTAGATGGATTTTTCTTTAAAAAATAAATAGTATTCATGGTTAGAATTTTCTAGTTCAACTATAAGTGAGAGGGAGAGAGAGAGAAAGAGAAAGAGAATTTACAAAACAGTGTGCCTTCTTACAAACCATAATTGTTTATTTTTGATTGAACATGCACACTCATAACATTGGTTCAACCACATGTAGTTCAAGTACCACAAAGGTACTTAAACAAAAGTTCTGTGTACAGACATGAAACTATGTTTAGTTACATTTCCTGTTGAAGTTAGTCTGAAAATAGCAACAAGTCTAGAGATTCTAACTTTAGAGAACTAAGTGTCACTCTATTTATTGTTTCAAAGATGTATTTATTTAAAATTATAGTTTCAATTAGAAATTTCCAGAGCTGATCACAAGCAGTTATGTTTGGAGCAAAAGCTTGTAAGTGGTGAAAATGGAAAAGATACTGAGATGAATTCAGAACAATCTTGAAGCATGGGGTACATCACAGGGCATTTGGTGATTCAAAGCATCATAAAACAGTCCCCAAGCACAAGTAAAGAACCCCAAGTGAGCACTGCACTTGGCCACAAATTTGTAAGTCATATTTTTATGTTCATTTAAAACAGAGGTTGTTTAATCACTGTGGAGATACAAAATGAGCCTGACTTAGCCGTTCAGTGAAAAACTCTGAAAAATAGTTCCACGGAAACATCCACTGAATACATAACATTTAAATCAATTTGGAAAAACAGTTTGAAGTTAAAAGGCAAGAGGGCAAAATCTTGGTTATGAGCAATGCTTCAAACGCACAAACGAGCAGAGAAAAAAAACTGCTTGAGGTATCATCACAGTTTGTTTCAGAAGCACCAAGGAAGGTAGAACTCCTGGCAAGGGATAGTTTGGTGCAGCCCGGGATGGGCAAGTTAGATTAGATTTGTTCTGATTCAAAAAGAGGCACTTGAGATGATCAAGTGTATTTTTACAGGGAAAGCATTGTTGAATAATCAAGAATATGAAGATAAATTGGATTTATACCAATTATTAGACTGAAGACACAGATTTAATGATGTAACTACTTTATTAGTTGGCCTCACTTATAAAGTAGTGTGTCAAGATATTTTATTTGCCAAAGAACTTGAAAGTAGAACTTATGCAAAAGTTTGCAGCAAGATATGAGCATTTTAGTTAGTATGATGTTAAGTAGAAGAAAAATGTTAGACTCACATCTATGTTAAGCAAACCTTTGGAAGCAATAGTTTGCATCAAATATACTATGCCCCCAACTACTCCAGCAATTAATGATTTTATTTATTCATCCCAAAGTTTTCAGCTTCTTCTATACCACTATGCTAGATCCTGGGGATTCAACTCCAAATGAAGCAGATGTAGTCTTAACTTTAAAGTGTTTTACATTTACCAAGAGACCACTCAAAACAACTTTTTTTCTTGATTTTTCTCAGCATGTAAAATGATTTAGTAAAACTAGAAAATTTTACAATATACAGTATGTTTAATATTTATTATTTTAGGTAAAACTCTAATATAATAAGAAGAGACTTAGAAAGCTTGTACAACACACTCCAGCCTGGGCAATACAGTGAGACTCTGTCTCAAAAACAAGCAAACAAACAAACCCTAAATATTATGAGTTAATTCATTTTTTATACTTATAACAAATTGTGGGTCACGTGGGATTGTCTAGTTAGCAGATTTTCCCTCAAAGTCAGAACACTCTCATTCAACTATTAAATAGGTAATGTGGTGATGGTTTTTATAAATGGTAGCAAAATTATAACATGAAATGATAGTTTGAGAGTTGAATGGAGATATATCAGAATGTGAATAATTCGAGGCTCAGTTCATTTACATGTGACAAAAATTACAGCATTAGTCACAAAACAAAGATCACTATTCATATTTCTTCATTGAAAATGTCCTTGCTAAATATTTCCATGGAAATGTTTAAAACAAACAAACAAAAACAGTGGACTAGAGACTCTTTTAGTCCACCCAGACAAGTAGACAAGCGCATCAATGACTCAGCAGTAAGATAGACACATTCACATTTTTGGCAAGAGCAGCCTGACAACATGGCATCATCCTTCCATTTATAATTCTGGGCTTCTCTTCATATGTCATTTCTTATGCACAGATCATAAAATCTTTACAGTGCTCACATATACTTAATTAATTTGGGTCCTGAGAATGAGGAAACACCAAGACAAGAAAAAGTGTAGTGATACTGAACCGAATATATGTGATTAGCTGTCTTTAACTCAGTCCAATTATATAGGAAATTGATAAACTTGATGAATAATATTTAGGGGTTATCTTTTGTTCATCACTTTCAACACCATGATGAGTCCATTAGCCATCCCCTCAGCTGTTTTTCCAGTTTTTGCTTCTAGCCCCAAGCAGCCCATTTTCCACACCCTAGGCAGAGAAATCATTTACAAACTTAAATCAGATTGTTTAATCTTCTTGCTGAAAACCCTCAATGATTTGCTGTGGCATTTAAAATAAAATCTACTTCTCAGCATGGTATCCCAGAACCCCGCTCACTCTTTCAGTTTCATTCTGCTTCATGTTTCTCTAGACTTATTTTCTCTCCATACTAATGAGCTTCTCACACCTAAAGGCCTTTACAAATGCAACTTTTTTTCTGTCCAGGAGACTTGCCCCAAAGTATTACAGTATCCTCCTTGTTATTCAGGGCTCACTTCAAACGTTACCTCTTCAGAGAAGTTTCTTTAATCATACCTTCTCATTCCCCTAACTTTTTTTCTTCTCTCTTTTTTTCTTTTTAATTTTAGATTCAGGAGACACATGTGTAGGTTTGTTACATGGATATGTTGCATGATGCTGAGGTTTGCTCTTCTATTGAACCTGTTACCCAGGGTCTGACTGCCCTCATTGTTTGCCTAAACTATTGTTAAATTTTTCTAATTAGTCTTCCTCATTATAATTTTTCCTTCCCTCCAATACTTCCACCAATAAATCATGCTCTGTTCGTTTCACTCAACTCAAAACCTTCCATGGTTGCTGCTGACTGAAGAAAGTATCCCAATTACTTGCAATAAAAGTGAGTAAAATCCATGAAATGCCCCTGATCCATATTTCTAATTTACATTCCTCAGCTGTGTCTTTCCTCCTACAGTTCTTTGCTTTAAGACCCTTCTGTGACTCAACATTCTAAAAACTTCCTTGCATTTTTTTCTCTTTTGATCTTTGATCTCAATATAATCTCTTCCCAGTATGCCCTTCCAATGATTCCTAAATTCTAAGCACTGAATACATGTTGATTTGCTAAATAAATAAACCCCGTTTTTGCTTCAAGGCCAAGTCAATGGCAACTTCTCTAATCTTTCTCAATCCCTCCAGTCAGATTACCCTTTCCCTCCTCTTAAGCATTTATGATGCACAATAATTCTGCTTTAGTATATTGAGCTCACTCCACTTTCCAGTACAATTGGTTAGACACATTTCTGTCCTCCCCGCTAAAATAAAAATTGCTTTATGGCTAGGACCATTGTTATTTTTGTTCTGTTTTTGTGATTTATTTTTGTGTGTACAAATTTATGGGGTACAAGTATAATTTTGTTACATGCATAGATTGCATAATGGAGACGTCAGAGCTTTTAGGGTATCCATCACTCAAATCATGTATATTGTACCCAGTATGAAAGGAAAATAAATCTTGGGGCCCCCAAATCACTAAGCTAAAGGGAAAAGTCAAGCTGGAAGCTGTTTAGGGCCAACCTGCCTCCCATTCTATTCAAAGTCACCCCTCTGCTCACTGAGATAGATACATATCTGATTGCCTCCTTTAAAAACGCTAATCAGAAACTCAAAATAATGCAACTGTTCATCTCTCTTACCTGTGACTTGGAAGCCCACTTCCCACTTCCAGTCTTCCTGCCTTTGCTTCAAGTTGTCCGGCCTTTCCAGACTGAATCAATGTACTTCTTACATACATTGATTGAGGTCTCATGTCTCCCTAAAACTTATAAAACTAAGCTGTACCCTGACCACCTTGGGTATATGTTGTCAGGACTTCCTGAGGCTGTGTTAGGGGTGCGCATCCTCAACACTGTCTTGGCAAAATAAACTTTCCAAATTAACTAAGACTTGTCTCAAATTTTCAAGGTTCACACCAGTAAGTAATCTTTCATCATCCACCACTCGTCGCCACCACCCTCTTGCCCTTCTGAGTCTCTGTTGTTCTTCTATAGCATCAATTAGGCAGACAGAAGGTGACTGTTGAAGTTAGGATGGAGGTCAAGTGCTTGTTGTTGGTGGTGATGGTGATAGTGATGACGGGGCAAATGGAGTGAGTTATGTATGTGCTAGTTGATGTTATGGAGGCCCCAGCATCCCCCATCCTGAGAGATGTGGGCATTTCTCATACTGTGCATTATATTTTCTAATTTTGGCTACCTAAAATCCCCAATTAACCCAGGCATACACACCAGTGAGCTCTTAGACCATAAATGCAAGTTACAGAATCATTCCCATCATCACCCATTGATGCCTGAAGTGCTGGATTAAAGCAGTGGACAGAATTTAGAAGCAATTGGTTTAACTAATCCCAGTGTCCTAAAGCCCTAATTACACAGACTTTACCCTGATGGCCATGAGTCAAACACTGCTTAAAGAGTTGGTTAATATCCATGATCAGTAGAGCTAAAAGCTATAAACTCGATACTTTCAATAGAACGTTCATTCCTATACTCAGATTTCTAAAACTCGTCACATCCTGAAGTCAGCATAAATCAAACCTTAAACAGACACATGGTTTTAAAATAAACTCGCTCTCCATTATATTTCAACCATAGATAATATGGCATAAAATTCAATGCTTTTGTGACATGAGTTTACCTTTGTAACAAAACTGCACATATACCCCAAACCTAAAATAAGTGTTCAAAAATAAATAAATAAATGAATTTTAAAACTCACGCTACCTGGTAAGGAAAATCTACCTCCCTTGTTCTTCAGGAATGAATGAACTATTAATTTTTGCCTTTCTATGGAAGTTTTAGACCTAGACTGGCAAGTTCCCCAAAAATAAACAAGTCAGTATTTTGACTTAAATTATATCAAATCTACAGATCAATTGATGGAACACTGCAATTTTTATGATTTGGAGACTTCTGATCCAGGGACATGGTATGGACCTTAATGTTATTTTAATACAATGTTCCCATAACTTATGCTTTTGTTGAAAATGGATATAGAATAATGTAGAACCCAAAAGAGTAGTGGATAACTCAGAACCCTTCACATCTTATCTGTGAAAAAATATTTTCTTCTAGTCAGAGATAAGAATTTTCGGCCGGGCGCGGTGGCTCAAGCCTGTAATCCCAGCACTTTGGGAGGCCGAGACGCGTGGATCACGAGGTCAGGAGATCGAGACCATCCTGGCTAACACGGGGAAACCCCGTCTCTACTAAAAAAAAAAAAACTACAAAAAACTAGCCGGGTGAGGTGGCGGGCGCCTGTAGTCCCAGCTACCCGGAAGGCTGAGGCAGGAGAATGGTGTGAACCCGGGAGGCGGAGCTTGCAGTGAGCTGAGATCTGGCCACAGCACTCCAGCCTGGGTGACAGAGCAAGACTCCATCTCAAAAAAAAAAAAAAAAAAAAAAAAAAAAAAAAAGAATTTTCCTTGACATCTTTAGCATCTTATGAAATTTATTTGGGTAAAGGAGTAGTGAGGATTAACCACCTATGACTAAAGAAACTCTGATTTATTCTATAGATACAAGAAGAGGCCTTTTGCTTTAACAAACATTTAATTATAAAGAAAAAATTTAAAGGCCTTTCACTAGCAAATAGATTTTAAAGGAAATTAAACATGACAAAGGCTATTTGCTTTCCTTTACTTCATCACATCAGTTCCCAGCACATCCTGCCATTGTAGAGTAAATCAAAACAAAAGCCAAGCACATATAAGAGTCAAAATAATTGGTGGATCCTAAATACAAGCATGCAGGCTGCTGCAGAAATTGGGAAAAGCAGCAGGGAGGAGCCCAGGGATAATTTCCATGTATAGCCTCCTTTTATATCTGTATTTGAATCCAAACCAAGGCAGATGTCAGTCAGCTAGCCCTGCCTGATGAAGAATAATATGTTTACATAAATTTCGATCTATTTTTTTACCTACTGCCAAACCAAAAGCTTTTTACTGGAATTCCACATTTAAAAATTGCAAGAAATTTACAATAAGAATATTTAACTGCTGGAATATCTATTAAAATTAGACAAATAATATGTCTTAAAATAAGAGAAAGAGAGAGGGAGGGAGGGAGAAAGAAATAAGAGAGAAAGAGAAACAATGGCAGGCTAAAGTAACTGGGATTGTTTAACTCAGAGAAAATGGTCAAAACCTGATGTAATTACATATGCAGAAAACATACAACAGACTATCAGTGAAGTTGAAGCAAATTATAAGAATAATTAAAAGCTTTGTTTTCTAGCTATTATCTTGAGAAGCTATAAGGAAGCGTTTTGTTATCAACTGGTTAGTGATAAATATTATAAATTACCTTTTTAATTAGTAAAGCTTCTGAAGTATTTAGTAAAACTTCAAAAATAGTAAAATTTAGTAATTCAGGGAAATACAGTAAAATCTTATAGATTAAGCTATGTCTAAGAAAAATGACAACCACGATGAAGATAGTAACCAACATAATTAATGACTTCTTGGATAGAATATAAATCTGGTCCTCTTTAGACTATGGTATACTCATTTAATTTGATCAATGTGTATAGTCACACTGAATAGTTCAGGCTATTTAGTTTGGTAAAATTAGTCATACAATTTCTACTTCTCTATTGTGATCTTATTTCTGGATTACAATGCTCTTTGTTAATTTCTCTCTTTCATGATCTCAACACCTTCTACTTTCTCAGCCATCCCATAACTAAACAGGGTAAGAGTTTCCAGGACTCATTTGTTTCAAATAGGAAAGGTACTCATTCTTACAATATGTTACTTTGATGTTGTGTAAAGCACGTTGTGAGTTTTGGTATAATACAATCCTGCATTCAAATCCTACCTTTTCTAGGCAAGTTATGAAACATCTCTCAGCTGCTTCCTTAAAGTGTCAAATGGGAGATAATATACTAGATAAGATAGTTGTAGGAATTAAATGAGATAACATGTGAAGCACTTACTATAGAGCTTTCCACATAGTTATTTAAAAATGTTATTTCTTCCCTTTTGTTCATTACCATAAGTTCTTTTAGGGAAGGATGTAAAACAAAAGATATGCATAAACTTGTGAAACTTTATCACTGTTCAGAATTCCTCAGAGAGAGAAACTACATTCATCTTGGAAATCGACATTACATACTTTGAAGAACTGCAGTTCTTCTTGCAGAATCTTTCTCTCTTTGCAGTTAGGTCAGAAGAATAATACGGCATCATTCTATGGACAAGCCATGGTTATTGCCACCAAATAAAATGTCTCTGTATCAAGAATCTGGCCCTTCTAAAAGTACCATTTGTAATTAGAGACCATGTCCAGGTCTATCTACACACAGTGTCCCCCTCAATATACTTTTAACTGAGTTTTTACTCACGGAGACCTACAATATTACCAGTAAAGTATCTCACCTTTCATTTCTTTTGTTGTTGAGTAAACTACAAATTTTCCATAAGAAACGAGTGACATTTATTCTCAATGTCAAAATTCTACCTTTGGTTGTATACTGAGAACCAGAACACAAAAATCCCCAGTATTTCATCTCCAGTGTCTGATAACTACCTCCTAAACGATCAGGGTGTGAAGTTTTGCACCAGGATTTTCAAAGAAAAGATATTCAAACGTCTTTTCAAAACAATGTTGATTGTTCAGCAAGAAGGATCCTACCACTGGTTATCTCACCACTTTTATACTCCAGGAATTCAAAAAATGTTTTAAAAGGGTGAATTTTATTTTATCCATTTTTTGCCACAATTTCAAAAACAACAACAAAAAAAGCGTGAATGATACAAAGTAGCTACACAATCTCACTATTGAAGTCAGGTAATCGCCATTAATTGTAAATATTAACTTCCATGTTAATTAATTTCACCCAACTGAAGTGTAAATATGCCCTTTGCTTTTGTTGACACCCTAAGGATTTAGAGATTCTACCCATTAGGATATTGAAAAGCAGTGTGGGGTTTTTGAAGAGGAACATTTTCACACCATCTGGATGAATCAAAGGGTCATCTTAGAACACAGTTGTCAAAACAATTTCTAGAATCAGTGCAGTGAAAGTAAATCACACAGAGATATTTGGCAATAGGAATGTGGGAAACAGAGAGTTTGCTCTCAGTTTTTTCTCCAATAAAAATATTGCTAAGACATAGTTCCAGGATGAAATAAAAATAATATACACTGCTAGCTCAGCGTTATTTTCATGAGCTATGGATAAAGGACCACAAGATTTCAAAGCAGTCTCAGGACTCTTTTCTTAGCTAGCAAAGTATATCTGAGATGATCTGGTCCTCCCTCTCAGAGGATAAGTAGGAATTTGCTGAGTAGAGAAGATGTGAGAAAGGCAATGATGTGGGAGATAGGAAGAAACAGGGAGGAAAAGCGTATGTGTAAAGGCAAGAAGCATGCAAGTAAAAGTCAGATTTGGGGGATGGTAAAGACTTCAACATAGCTAGAGACAGGGGTTATGGATGGGAAGTGTATTCATTTTCCATTGCCCTTACAACAAATTAACACAAACTGAGTGGTTTAAAACACCACAAATAAGTCAGAAGCCCTGAATTAGTCTTATAGAGTTAAGCTAAAATCAGGATGTCAGTGGGATTAATTGCTTCTGGAGATGTCAGTGGTGGATTCATCCCTTTCTTCTTCCAGCTTCTAGAGGCTTTCAGCATTGCATGCCTTGGCTTGCGGCTTCACACCAATTTCTACTTCCATTGTCACATTGCCTTCTTCTGCCTTTGACCTTCATGCCTCTCTCTTAAAATGTCTCTTTATAATTACATTTCGGGCCTGCCTGGATCATCAAGGAAAATCCCCCCATCTCAAGATCCTTAAATTAATCACATCTGCAAAGTTCCTTTTGACATATAAGGTTACATATTCACAGGTTCCAGAAATTAGGACTTGGACATCTTTTCAGGACCATTATTCAGACTACCACAGATAGTAATACAACTTATGATGTTTATCATTTCCATATGTTATTTATTACACTAGGTACTTTACCCACATTATATAGCCACAATGCTCTCTCTCTGCAAGATGAGAATTACTATGGGTGAGATTCAAAATGTTTAAAAACTTGTGCTCAGGGGCACTGAACAATCAGAATGGACCAGACACATTTCTGAAGCCTTCAATGCTGCACAACTCTCCCTCTATTGTGTGAGAGAGATCCACATGGTAGCCTGGAAGACCATCCAGGCAAAAGGTGCATACAGCCGGGTGCGGTGGCTCACGCCTGTAATCCCAGCACTTTGGGAGGCTGAGGCAGAAGGATCACCTGAAGTCAGGAGTTCGAGACCAGCCTGGCCAACATGGCGAAACCCCGTCACTACTAAAAATACAAAAATTAGCTGGGCATGGTGGCGTATGCCTGTAGTCCCAGCTACTCAGGAGGCTGAGGCAGGAGAACTGCTTGAACCCAGGAGGTGGAGGTTGCAGTGAGCTGAGATGGCACCACTGCACTCCAGCCTGGGCAACAGAGTGAGACTCTGTCTCAAAAAAAAAAAAAAAAAAATAGTGCATACTTGTGTATACTGATTAAATATCAATGTTGAGAATAGAACATCAAGGTAGGTCCTCTGCCAGGTATTTTGCATTCATTATTGTACTTAATCCTTATTTTCACCCTCTGAGGAAGGCATTTTTATCTCTGTTTTACAGATGAAAATTCAAAAGGCTCAAAGAAGTTAAATAATTTGCCCGTGTTCATATGGCGAGTCACTTTAAGAACCAAGGGCCAAACTCTGCGTGCTTCTAGACCCCCTTTTCCTTCCATCAAGTTAGGCTGAGTCTTATTTAAAAATCTAAAATAATAATAAAATTTAGAGATACTTAAGGATTATGAAACCCAAATGACAGTCTGCGTAATAAATTAGATACTAGATTTTTGAAAATTTGCAGTGGGTTAATCTTCAATGGTAGAGGTGAGGCTGGCCACCCCTCCTTCCAAATAGGGAGAGTGCAACATTATATCAAATGACCAAGTTAATTCTTTGGGAGGCACCCTATGGGCTCACTTACTTGTCTCAACAATTGGATTGTCAAAGCAATTAGAGATGTCATGCGGGCTCCTCCTAAAAACTCAATACCAAGCTCGGGTCTTAGTATGAGAAAGTCTTAACATCTTTGCCATTCCTTTACTACTAGTGCCACTATAACATTCCCAGCAGATTCAAACTGTGGTTTTAAAAGATACACAACAACCAAATAAGTTAATTATGCTTTTCACAGTTTTCTTAGACATATAGAATTTAACAGCCACTAAACATGTAAAACACGGAGTGATGTTTCAAAATAAAGTTTGGCTGGAAATATTACAGTTATCATCCTTCATCACTACTTGGAAGATCATATTCATTTTGGGTTGATATGACACAAATTAATATATTCATGTGAATCTGATGGATTTTACTGTAGGTTTTCTGGGAAAATCTTTTAAAACAACTATGAGAAATCAGCTACAAGTTCATGAGGTACACATGGCTTAAAATATCTCAAATAATGTCCTAAAGCTCATGCAGACACACTCGTACAGCTACACAGCACATAATAGTGTAAGGACCCACCAATCCATTGTTCAAGTTATTCTAAGGAGAACGCTTTGTTTAAAATCCAGTCCCCTGGTATACAATAATTCCTGTATCAGGAAAAAAAGGATGTGATCTCATCAGCAGAGTGAATCATAATAACTCAAACAGGATGATTGATGAGACAGTGAAAAGGTGTTAGTGAATTTACACAGGCCATTAATGTAATAATGTATTCAACTTTCTCGGCAAACTCCCATGAATATATCCAAGAAGGCACATAAACTCATGTCCCCAAACTCTTGTTAAAAGAACATTAGGGAATTCACAAAGTTCACAGAATTATGGGAAAAAAAATTAACAAGTCCTGAGTCTCCTTTATATCCTGACACTGAAGTCAATGTTGTCCTCTTACCAAAAGGCAAACACAGGCCTGACTAAGGCACTTTGTTGCCTAGTCATCCTCGTGTCCTCACAGGCCTGGATTGCCTTCCTCTGTTAAATTCAGCAAATAAACTCTGACTTGGACACTTCAGGGCCCATTGGTTTACTCGGACTAAATTGTGCTTTGTTTATAAATGGTCCTAGAATTTCATTCATAACTTTGGAAAGGGGTAGAGGGAGGAAAAACACAAAATACATATAAAATCCGAAATCTGAAGTGTGTACTATTTTAAAACATTTTATCTTATAACAAACGTTACCATCATCCGTGGTTGCAAGGAGGGGGGAGGGCATTGTGATATGTCAGCAGAGACCAGATCACGTGCACTTCAGTTACCTGCATGCCAGGTTACTTCACTTAGGAATAGGATACACATATGGTTTTTCATCACAGCACAAAACTAGGTGAGAATGTATGTGGATAATACTATCTGGTGGGTAGGGACAGGGCGAGAGTAAGCCGTTATATAATCTTGAAGTTTGGGGCATTAGGGAAGAATATATGCAATATAATATGTTAAAATGCTCAGCACCTATGAATTCAGCTTTAACTGATGTGTAAAGTACAGAAACAAAACTCATTTGAACATAACATTTCAATGGAAAAAAGGATGAGCATTGCTTTTTTTATCTTATGGGTACCAGATCTTTACAAAAAGATTTAAGGTTCATAAGTTTCCCCTACTTTGTTTCAGTTTCAAATAAAAGGTTATTTCATTAATTTATTATTGACTCTCACTGATACATATAATTTACTTTTTAGTCTGGGCCCATTTGTTTACATATTCATTGCTTTCCTCATTCATTGGTTTTATTAATATTTATGTGTCAATCACTGTGCTAAGTCATAAAAATTCAAAACAAACAAGAGGGAAAGTGCTGTCTGCCCTGGTAGAGTTTTTGCTGAAGCAGAAAAGACAAGTGATTCCAAAAATAATTAGTACATTACCTAAAGGAGTGTTTTGAAAGGAGACAGGTAGTACATCTGAAAGTTTATAATTCCTAACCTATTTATGTGCAATATTGTTTAGCTAAAGAAATCAACAGTAGTTCTGAAATATGGAACATAAGCAGACAACTTTTATTCTGACACTTTCTATTTTTAAAGTGATTTCCTAAGCAACCCCAAAAGATTTTAACACAACTACATTTTTTAGTCCCATGTATATTATCAAACTGATAAAAAATAAAATTTTATATCAAAAATGAAATATTGTCTAAGTGACATATTTAGGTCACCATCATTTTGAAGATTTGGGAAAAATTTAGGCGGCTCCATTGTATTGCTTGCTGGTTAAATTCATTAAAAAATATAGATATATATGACAAGCTTCATAGGACCCAATGACGTCTGTGGCCTTGAGACCATATAATGCCATGTCTTTAGTTTAATCTATACCAGGTAGTGTTCTTTATAATTTCTGATATTCAAGATGTTTTCTAGCTTTTCAAAGACCCATAGATGTCCTTTTCTCAGTGGTAAAATGGTAATAGCCACCATTAGGAAATTCTGCTATTGTGCTAAGTTTCCTTTCTTTCTCTTTTGAACAGCAAAAAATAAACAGAGCCAGTTACAGCACAATGGCTGCCCAGGCTTCCCCACTTAACATTCCTGAACATATTTATTGTGGAAATAAATTCTGATAATATTGTAAGTATTTTATTTTTATCATTCATTTAGAAATATATTTTGAATGCCACATTCACTCTATCAAACTGGAAACACTTCCTTTTCAATTTTCCCAATTATCTTTATTTCTTACAATGAAGTTCTTTAAATTTCACAAGTAGAAGAATACTGGACTAATTTATCTATGTGTAGCTCCCATCAGCCACAATTTTCAAATTTTATTAGAGTCTAAGCAAAATTCTTTTCTGAGTTTTTCTAATATGAAGATTTACAGCTCATCACACAGAAAAAGCAAAGACTCTTTTATGGTACAAGTGTGCTGTTGTGTAGAAAGACCAGAGTGTTGACACATCACCAGCAGGATGGGAGCTGTAGCTTGCTTTTCTAGCAGAGTGTGATGCTGTAATTATCTGCCTCTACTCTCTCACCAATCTCCCTTTTGAATAAAAGGTAAATGCTGATGAGCCTCCAGGTTGGGTGGAAATTCCACTTGTAGATGTAGAATAACATTGTCCTAGTTAAAGTTGTATATGTCTACAGTCTGTGCTTTATGACACCGTAAGTTTGACCAAATGAATTAATTAGCTTTCATTTTGGTTATATATAACCATTACCCAGAAATGCAGACTTCATGGAAATTATTTCCATGTTCTTAACCATTTAAATTGGGATTATTGATATGAGGTAATATTTTAAAAATAAAATGACCAATTGTGTACTATACATATAGTTAATATTAGGCGTATGCACAGTCAAAACTAATGTTACAAATACAATGAACTACTTTTCTTCACTGCCTATGTCCATTCCCTAAGTATTCTGTCAGATAATTAAAAACAGACATTAACTATTATTACCCTAAATGTTAATTCTTGCTCCATTTACTGGAAAACTCAATGAGGTAATATTTTAAACAATGATTTCTTCTTTAAGATTTTTATTTACGATTAAGTGAGCCTGAATTCTTTCATAACTGTGTTGAAAACAAAACTCTTCTCACTATAAGTTGAATACTTTAGCTAAAGTGTTTTAGTATTTTAGCTGATTAAAATAAAAGCTCATGAAAGACTCACTGAGTAATATTAGTAACTTCAGTTTTATAATTTAACTGCTATTATAGTTCTTATAAAAAATATCCATCATTAAATCACAAACTGCTCCAAATTTTTATTTTGAGAAGTAATATGTTCATAAATGAAGCTTTGTATTATTAGATATATGGACAGTATATTCATCTCACTGTTGAAAGTTGAAAATTGTGGTCGATAGTCATGGCTTGGCAGATTTCTTCATAGAATTGTCTATGTATGTTCTACATGTCATTGTTATGACTCTATTGTCCAGAGCCTCTATTTCTCTTGAGAAAAAAAAATCATTTCTTGTCATGTCTCAATCACCCTCTGAGACCAAGCCATATACAGATGAAACAATAGCTAATTCTTTTAGACAACTAAGAACTCTTTTGTGCCCTGGCAGGATAGTGTTTGAAACTTGTAATATGGTATACAATTCTAATGGTAACGTTTGAAAATAAGTGAATTATAGTGGTTGGCTGGCAAGATGGCTGAATAGGAACAGCTCCGGTCTGCAGCTCCCAGAGAGACCAATGCAGAAGGCAGGTGATTTCTGCATTTCTAACTGAGATACCCAGCTCATCTCATTAGGACTGGTTAGACAGTGGGTGCAGCCCACAGAGTGCGAGCCGAAGCACGGTTGGGCATCACCTCACCCCAGGAAGTTCAAGGGGTTGGGGAACTCCCTCCTTTAGCCAAAGGAAGCCGTGAGGGACTGTGCTGTGAGGAATGGTGCATTCTAGTCCAGATCCTACACTTTGCCCACAGTCTTTGCAACCTGCAGACCAGGAGATTCCCTTGGGTTCCTGCACCACCAGGGTCCTGGGTTTCAAACACAAAAGTGAGTGGCTGTTTGGGCAGACACTGAGCTAGCTGCAGGATTTTCTTTTTTACATACCACAGTGGCACCTGGAAGGCCAGTGAGACAGAATCGTTCACAACTATGGAAAAGGGGTTGAAACCAAGGAGTCAGGTGGTCTAGCTCAGCGGATCCCACCCCTATGGAACCCAGCAAGATAAGATACACTGGCTTAAATTTCTTGCTGCCAGCACAGCAGTCTGAAGTGGACCTGGGACACTTGAGCATGGTGAGGGGAGGGGCATCTGCCATTACTGAAGCTTGAGTAGGTGGTTTTCTCCTCACAGTATAAATAAAGCCACCAAGAAGTTCAAACGGGGCAGAGCCCACCGCAGCTCCACAAAGCCACTGTAGTCAGACTGCCTCTCTAGAATCCTCCTCTCTGGGCAGGGCATTTCTGAAACAAAGGCAGCAGCCTGAGTCAGGGGCTTATAGACAAAATTCCCATCTCTGTGGGACAGAGCACCTGGGGAAAGAGGTGGCTGTGGATGCTGCTTTAGCAGACTTAAACATTCCCGCCTGCTGGCTCTGAAGAGAGCAGTGGATCTCCCAGAACAGTGCTTGAGCTCTGCTAAGGGATAGACTGCCTCCTCAAATGGGTCCCTGACTCCCATGCCTCCTGACTGGGAGACACTTTCTAGCAGGGGTTGACAGACACCTCATACAGGAGAGATCCAGCTGGCATCTGGCAGGTGCCCCTCTGGGACAAAGTTTCCAGAGGAAGGAACAGGCAACAATCTTTGCTGTTCTACAGCCTCTGCTGGTGATACCAAGGCAAACAGAGTCTGGAGTGGACATCCAGCAAACTCCAGCAGAACTGCAACAGAAGGGCCTGTTAGAAGGAAAACTAACAAACAGAAAGGTGTAGCATCAACATCAACAAAAAGGACATCCAGTCAGAAATCCCATCCAAGGGTCACCATCATCAAAGACCAAAGGTAGATAAATCCATGAAGATGGGGAGAAACCAGTGCAAAAAGGCTTAAAATTACAAAAATCAGAATGTCTCTTCTCCTCCAAAGGATCACAACTCCTCACCAGCAAGGGAACAAAACTGGATGGAGAATGAATTTGACAAATTGACAGAAGTAGACTTCAGAATGTGGGTAAAAGCAAACGCCTCCGAGCTAAAGGAGCATGTTCTAACCCAATGCAGAGAAGGTAAGAACATTGAAAAAAGGTTCTAGTCTGCTAACTAGAATAACCAGTTTAGAGAAGAACACAAACGACCTGAGGGAGCTGAAAAACCCAGCACAAGAACTTCATGAAGCATATACAAGTATCAATAGCCAAATCAATCAAGTGGAAGAAAGGATATCAGAGATTGAAGATCAATTTAGTGAAATAAAGAGTGAAGACAACATTAGAGAAAAAAGAATGAAAGGGAATGGAAAAAGTCTCCAAGAAATATGGGACTATGTGAAAAGACCAAACTTACGTTTGATTGGTATACCTGAAAGTGATGGGAGAATGGAACCAAGTTGGAAAACACTCTTCAGGATATTATCCAGCAGAACATCCCCAACCTAGCAAGATAGGCCAACATTCGAATTCAGGAAATACAGAGAACACCACAAAGATACTCCTCGAGAAGAGCAACCCCAACACACATAATCATCGGATTCACCAAGGTTGAAATGAAGGAAAACATGTTAAGAGCAGCCAGAGAGACAGCTTGGGTTATTCTCAAAGGGAAGCACATCAGACTAACAGCAGATCTCTCTGCAGAAACCCTACAAGACTGAAGAGAAAGGGGGCCACTCTTAAAGAAAAGAATTTTCAACCCAGAATTTCATATGCAGCCAAACTAAGCTTCAAAGGTGAAGGAGAAATAAAATCCTTTACAGACAACCCAATCCTGAGAGATTTTGTCACCACCAGGCCTGCCTTACAAGAGCTCCTGAAGGAAACACTAAATTTGGAAAGGAACATCTCATACCAGCCACTGCAAAAACATACCAAACTGTAAAGACCATCAACACTATGAAGAAACTACATCAACTAAAAGTCAAAATAACCAACTAGCATCATAATGACAGGATCAAATTTACACATAACATTATTAACCTTAAATGTAAATGGGCTAAATGCCCCAATTAAAAGACACAGACTGGCAAATTGGATAAAGAGGTAAGACCCATTGGTGTGCTGTATTCAGGAGACCAATCTCATGTGCAAAGACACACATAGGCTCAAAACAAAGGGATGGAGGAATATTTACCAAGCAAATGGAAAGCCAAAGAAAAAAAAAAAAAGCAGAGGTTGCCATCCTAGTCTCTGATAAAACAGACTTTAAACCAACAAAGAAAAAAAAAAAAAAAGACAAAGAAGGGCATTACATAATGGTAAAGGGATCAATGCAACACCAAGAACTAATTATCATATATATATATATATATATATATATATATATACCCAATACAGGAACACCCAGATTTATAAAGCAAGTTTGCAGAGAACTACAAAGAGATTTAGACTCCCACACAATAATATTGGGAGACTTTAACACCCCACTGTCAATATTAGACAGATAATCGAGACAGAAAATTAACAAGGATATTCAGGACTTGATCTCAGCTCTGGACTAAGTAGACTCAATAGACATCTACAGAACTCTCCACCCTAAATCAACAGAATATACATTCTTCTCCACACCTCGTCACACTAATTCTAAAATTGACCACATAATTGGAAGTAAAACACTCCTCAGCAAATGCAAAAGAATGGAAATCATAACAAACACTCTCTCAGACCACATTGCAAATTAGAACTCAGGATCAAGAAACTCACTCAAAACCACACAACTACATGGAAACTGAACAACCTGCTCCTGAATGACTACTGGGTAAATAATGAAATTAAGGCAGAAATAAATAAGTTCTTTGAAACCAGTGAGAACAAAGACACAATGTACCAGAATCTCTGGGACAAAGATAAGTAGTGTTTATAGGACCAAATGCCCACAGGAGAAAGCAGGAATGATCTAAAATTGACACCTTAACATCGCAATTAAAAGAACTAAAGAAGCAAAAGCAAACAAATTCAAAAGCTAACAGAAGACAAGAAACAACTAAGACCAAAGCAGGACTGAAGGAGACAGAGACACAAAAAGCCCTTCAAAAATCAAGGAATCCAGGAGGTGGTTTTTTGAAAAGATTAACAAAAAAGATAGACCACTAGCCAGACTAATAAAGAAGAAAAGAGAGAAGAATCAAATAGACACAATAAAAAGTGATAAAGAGGATATCACCACTGATGTCACAGAAATACAAATTACTATCACAGTATACTATGAACAGCTCTATGCAAATAAACTAGAAAATCTAGAAGAAATGGATAAATTCCTGGACACATACACCCTTTCAAGACTAAACAAGGGCCGGGCGTGGTGGCTCAAGCCTGTAATCCCAGCACTTTGGGAGGCCGAGACGGGCAGATCACGAGGTCAGGAGATCGAGACCATCCTGGCTAACACGGTGAAACCCCGTCTCTACTAAAAAATACAAAAAACTAGCCAGGCGAGGTGGTGGGCGCCTGTAGTCCCAGCTACTCGAGAGGCTGAGGCAGGAGAATGGCGTAAACCTGGGAGGTGGAGCTTGCAGTGAGCTGAGATCCGGCCACTGCACTCCAGCCTGGGCGACAGAGCGAGACTCCATCTCAAAAAAACAAAAACAAAAACAAAAAAAAAAACTAAACCAGGAAGAAATTGAATCCCTAAATAGACCAATAACAAGTTCTGAAATTGAGGCAGTAATTAATAGTTTACCAACCAAAAAAGGCCCATGACCAGACAGACAACAAAATTCAATACTAGCTCCAAAGAGGAGCTAGTATCCTTCCTTCTGAAACTACTCCAATCAATAAAAAGAGGGAGTCCTCCCTAACTCATTATATGAAGCCAGTATCATCTTGAAACCAAATCCTGGCAGAGACACGACAACAAAAAATTTCAGGTCAATATCCCTGATAAATATATATGCAAAAATCCTGAATAAAATACTAGCAAACAGAATCCAGCAGCACATCAAAAAGCTTGTACACCACAATCAGGTCGGCTTCATCTCTGGGATGCAAGGCTGGTTCAATATATGCAAATCATTATACATAATCCATCACATAAACAGAACCAATGACAAAAACCACATGATTATCTCATTAGTTAAGCAGAAAAGGTTTTTGATAAAGTTCAACACCCCTTCATGCTAAAAACTCTCAATAACTAGGTATTGATGAAACATATCTCAAAATAGTAAGAACTATTTATGACAAACCCACAGCCAATATCATACTCAATGGGCAAAAGCTGGAAGCTTTCTCTTTGAAAACAGGCATGAGACAAGGATGCCCTCTCTCACCACTCCTATTCAACACAGTATTGGAAGTTCTGGCCAGGGCAATCAGGCAAGAGAACAAAATAAAGGATATTCAAATAGAAAGAGAGGAAGTCAAATTGTCTCTGTCGGCAGATGACATGATTGTATACTTAGAAAACCCCATCATCTCAGCCCCAAATCTCCTTAAGCTGATAAGCAACTTCAGCAAAGCCTCAGGATACAAAATCAATGTGCAAAAATCACAAGCATTCCTATACACCAGTAATAGACAGAGAGCCAAATCATGAGCAAACTCCCATTCATAATTGCTACAAAGAGAATAAAATACCTAGGAATACAAATTACAAAGCATGTGAAGTACCTCTTCAAGGGGAACTACAAACCACTGCTCAAGGAAATAAGAGAGGACACAAACAAATGGAAAAATATTCCATGCTCATGGATTAAAAGTATCATGAAAATGCCCATAGTACCCAAAGCAATTTATGGATTCAATGCTATCCCCATAAAGCTACTATTGACTTTCTTCACAGAATTAGAAAAAAACTACTTTAAATTTCATATGGAACCAAAAAAGAGCCCATATAGCCAAGACAATTCTAAGCTAAAAGAATAAAGCTGGAGGCATCACGGTACCTGACTTCAAACTATTCTACAAGGCTACTGTAACCAAAACAGCATGGTACTGGTACCAAAACAGAGATATAGACCAATGGAACAGAATATAGACCTCAGAAATAATACCACACATCTACAAACATCTGATCTTTGACAAACCTGACAAAAACAAGGAATGGGGAAAGGATTCCCTATTTAATAAATGGTGTTGGGGAAACTGGCTAACCATATGCAGGAAACTGAAACTAGACCCCTTCTCCTTAAACCTTATACAAAAATTAACTCAAGACAGATTAAAGACTTAAACATAAGACCTAAAACCACAAAACCCCTAGAAGAAAACCTAGGCAATACCATTCTGGACATAGGCCTGGCCAAAGACTTAATGACTAAAACACCAAAAGCAATGGCCACAAAAGCCAAAATTGACAAATGGAATCTAATCAAATTAAAGAGCTCCTGCACAGCCAAAGAAACTATCATCAGAGTGAACAGACAACCTACAGAATGGGAGCACATTTTTGCCATCTATCCATCTGACAAAGGTCTAATATCCAGAGTCTACAAGGAACTTAAACATATTTACAAGTAAAAACAAAGAACCCCACTAAAAAGTGGGCAAAGGATATGAAGGGACACTTCTCAAAAGAAGACATTTATGCGGCCAACAAACATATAAAAAAAGCTCATCATCACTGGTCATTAGACAAATGCAAATCAAAACCACAATGAGATACCATCTCATGACAGTTAGAATGGCAATCATTAAAATGTCTGGAGACAACAGATGCTGGAGAGGATGTGGAGAAATAGGAATGCTTTTACACTGTTGATGGGAGTGTAAATTAGTTCAACCACTTTGGAAGACAGTGTGGCGATTCCTCAAAGATCTAGAACCAGATATCCCATTTGACCCAGCCATCCCATTACTGGGATTTATATACCCAAAGAATTATAAATCATTCTACTGTAAAGACACATGCACATGTATGTTTATTGCAGAACTGTTTACAGTAGCAAAGCCTTGGAACCAACCCAAATGCCCATCAATGATAGACTGGATAAAGAAAATGCAGCATATACACCATGGAATACTATGCAGCCATAAATAGGATGAGTTCATGTCCTTTGCAGGGACATGGAAGAAGCTGGAAACCATCATTCTCAGCAAACTAACACATGAACAGAAAACCAAACACCACATGTTCTCACTCATAAGTGGGAGTTGAACAATGAGAAAACATGGACACAGGGAGGGGAGCATCACACATCAGGGCCTGTTGGTGGGTGGGGGACTAGGGGAGGGATAACATTAGGAGAAATACCTAATGTAGATGATGGGTTGATGGGTGCAGCAAACCACCATGGCATGTTTATATCTATGTAGCAAACCTGCACATTTTACACATGTATCCCAGAAATTAAGTATAATAAGAAAGAAAATAAGTGAATTATAAACTAAAGGATAGTAATCAAGAGTTCATAAGCCTTTTTAAGTATTCTCTCCTAAATATGCATATTTTATACTTTATCAAACGATGTTGTGTTTCCTAGGTATTTCTACCTACAGAAAACAAACAAACAAACAAAAACAGACCAAAACTGTGGGAAGAAGAAAGCAGGCTGAATACAAAACATGTTGCATAGGAAATTCCAAGCTTTATCTCTAATTATAAAATGTCTAGAATACTGCAGGCAGCAAAAAGCAGCTCAACCAATATAAAGAGATAACTACAGATGTGAAGTCATTATCAAAGACAAAGATGAAGAAATAAAAAAGGTTCAATCATGTAGCCCATTACAAAGATCAATGGCATCAATAAACACTGCCTTATGTTCCAAATTGCATATACGTCAACTTTCCCAGCAGCTAGGAGCCTTGGCAGCTCCGAGAGACCAGGGACCAGACAATATATCTTTTGATTTATCATGATGATTTATATTGTGTTATAAATTGCAAATATATATTAAATTTAATTAAATATCTGAAAAAAAGATATAATATAAAATCACAAAAACTAAAACCTCACAAAAGCTTCAAACTTCTAGCAACAATGGCACTTACGTAGGAGTCTTAGCCAAGGAGCATGGAAAGAAAGTCAGTGTGATCAATGTCTCTTAGGTGTGCACACATCTCTGTGGTTGATTTCCTCATACCTTTCTTCAAAGCCCAAGATAAATAAGTTATAAAATTTGTTTAGAACAATCGAGTCCATTCTCCTTTCCATTAGCATTAGATGGCTAAACTATACCAATAGCTTATTATAATTGAAAGACTAAGCCCTCTACAGAAAATGTACATATTGGAATAGGCATAAATGTACTCTAGATACATACACACACACACACACACACACACACACACATAAAAGTCATGTGCATACTATAAGATAGCAACACATGTGCTTTGTACTGAGCACTTTCATATATCCCACTTCTTCCCCAACTCTGATTGAAAATTATCCAATAAGACATAAAAAATTGAAACCTGAAGTTCAGTGACTGAATCCAAGGTCACTCAGTCAGTAAGTAGTAGAGACAGGATTCAAAGCCAGGCAGTCTGACTTTAGAGCCCGTGCTCTTAACCATTACCATATCCACTCTGTCTTTCATACTACAGGGTCTCCACCTGGAGACCTGTAAAGGAAATCCATGGAAAGAAAGTAGTAACACAAAGAAGGAAAATCAATTATAAGGAGGGATAAAGGGAAGGAAGAAAAGGCTTAACAAAGAAACCAAAAGGGAAAGGAGAAGCAAGGAAGGGAAGAAAGGAAAGAAAGATAAGATATAGGTACTAGTAAAGGAAGGCAGTTGCATGAACTTCTGTGTCCTTGCTGTATGATTTTCTCAGTGAAATTGTAGGAAAATGAGAAACCCTTCATCTCCTCTCAGCATAAAACATTAAGTGCCACACCAAAATCTCATAAAAGAAAATACCAATATATGTATGAGTCACACTTCCACTTCTACCCCCCAAAATTGCCTGATTTCTTCATTGTAAGTAAGATAAGATATTGGGTCTCCCTTGAATGAACCCATCGCAGCATTTTCTATTTCAGTTCATAATACAAAAAATCGCTGCCTATATTAAACACCTTTTCCCAATGAGGCTGGCAGGCTGCACTGAGAATCAGAAGCACCAACTCCCAAACAAGTTTTTACTGAGACTCTGCTCAAATGTCTGTCATAACGTGAATGATGAAGGAAGAGGGGAAGCAGCAGTAGCAGGACACAATCTGTCAAAAAAAAGTGTAGCCAGCCACAGCGATCAGTGTTTTTATGCTAACTAGATTTCCCCGCAAATGTAAGTGGAAGAGAGACAGCATATGTGTGGAGGGGAATGAGGGGCTGTCAATGAGCTCTGGATGATCATACAGTTTCTTCCTGTTCTATGATTCTGTATATCTATAATTTGAAAGCACAGTGATATATTTGCAAAGAGAAGTCAAGAGGCCCAAGTTCTGGGCTCTGCTCTCAAGTCTTAAGCAACCTGTCTTATTTTTCTGGGACTAGGTTTCCGTATCTTTAAAATAAAGTGTCCCTTTTAGCTTTTATAATCTATGACTTTTTGATGACAACTACCTTTGATGATCACCATTTTGTACATAAAAGCCAGCATGTGCACAAGTACACCAACACATACACACACAAACATGAGCTCTAAGTTGATATTATCATGACTCTCTACCTCCAGGTAGAACTATTGCTATTTTATTCAAGATCAGTGTTTAACCTAAAGATTTGGATGACACATTTAATATATTACTAGGAAACCTATTCCAACACCTATCAACAGAAACTTAAAATAATTTTCCCACATATATAAACAATTGTTTTTGAATTGGTTTTTAAATCTTACATTAAGACAAATAAAAGTCTTGAGTTCTTCTATTGGCTCAGGTATATAATTTCATGCCAGCTTATATTTGATGAAACTAAAGTCTCTACACAGAATAAATTAGAATCTAGAGATATTCATATTAGAAATAAATATTAGAGAAAAATATATTATATATAATACATATATTATATATATATATATATATGAAACTAGAGATGATAAAAGTAAAAGCTACATCAATCAGGATTATCAATGAAGATGCTAGGCAAATGAAAATAAAGATCAGTAGCCTACCCAGCAAGTAATCACAGTTGTAAAATTTGATAAACAACAATATACAAATGTTAGAATGTACTTATCTTTACATGTAGCCTTCTAGGTCATCTGCAATAAGGTATTTGAAGGCATGTATGCCTGGAATTCAGTCATGAAAAAACAAAGAAGAGTCATATCTGAACAAATCTCTCTCCTATTTCAATACTCAGTTCCAGCCACACCTCCTCTCCAAAGGCTTTCCTCATTCACTTTCTCCATTCCTCTTCAGAGGCCCTCTGTCCTGAGTCCTGTAGAACTGTGTCTGTCTTGCACATAGAAAATTATATTGCTCTTATTTTTTTATTTCAGTGCTGATCTCCCATTAGCTAGTGTTGAGTTTTTTGAGGAAAGTGAATATGTATTATTTGACTTGCACAATGCCTAGCACTCTGTAAATATTGAGATAAATAACTAATTTATGTAAATATAATACTGGATTCCTATCTCTAACATGCTGTTAATGTAGAGTATATTGAAATAAGATTTGGATATAGGTACTTAGGACCAAAGCCATTTTTCATGTGAAGAATATAGAAGTTATATATTCCTGTCTCTAGAGTAAGAACCCAGCATTACAACTGACTACAATTTAATGGAACAAAAAGCTTAACATCTGTTATATATACCAAAGGTCCCCTAAAATTGTACACAACATGTTAGAGAAAGTATGACTATTATTCTGGAAAGATAGATTCTCTAAATCTTCTGCTTTGTAGTTTATTGATTCTGGATGCTCTATGTTTAAGTGTGATAAATGGCAAGAAATACAGTACTATTGACCCTCAGTCAAACCCGAGGAACAGCAAGGTACCCAAAACTGATGTTTAAAGAGCACTTTTTAAAATGGTGGGAATTTAAAGTCTCCTGAATATCTAACTTAAGTTTGAGCATTTTGAGCTATTTTGATTAATCTCACTCCTGTTTCTTGGGATCACTAAAACCTTTTCTGAGTATGATTAAAATGAGTGAAATAGTGTGCTAAACTTTAGGCCTCCTTGATTCTGTTCTGGGTTTTTTGTTTTGTTTTGTTTCTTGCATTTGATCTGCTGACTTCATATTATGCTAAGAGATTACTATTCTGCAAGCAGTGATTGAAACCAAAATAATGAAAAGTGTAAGAAATAACATCTTCAGAGTTAAAGAATAACATCCCCATAAGGATTATTTATAAATTACAAAATCTTACTCTTTTTCTTTTCAGTGTTAGCACTGTTATTATAAAATTGTCTATCCAAATGTATGAAGATATCAGTGGAAGTAATATCTCCAGAAAATGTAATCTATAATTTTACCTTGTCTCCTGGGGAAGAGAAGATGAAATAAACTTAAAAGCTGCTAAAAAGTATTTCTACATAAGCTCTTTTATGGGATGGAACTGAGAGCTGTTTAAAAAACCATAAAAGTTAGAATATCCCCATAATTATGTAAAAGTTTACCATTAAAATACAATAAAAAGGCAGCTCATATTGCCAATCTATTGTTGCCCTATAACATTTTGAGAAAAAATTAAAAGGTAATATTGTCACCCATACGAGAGATACCATATGAAAGCATCATAATATGAAAATCTTCCTCATTTTTTAAAAAACAAAATAAAGCCCAAATCACAGTTATTGTTTTAAAATTCTGAATAGTTATATTAATTTCAACCTTTATATATATTTTCAGAACGATGATATCCATACCATTCTTTCTAGCTTCTTCAGGAAACTAGAAACAACAATGAAATTAGAAGTTCTATCTTTTTTGGCATTGTCATATATATGTGTGTGTGTGTGTGCGTGTGTGTGTGTACTCAATAAACATGTTATTTATCCATTCTGTATGATACAGTAATTGTGGATACATGATATAATGTAATTGGCAAAACCCAAAACACACTGGAGATTTTCCTGAGAACTAAATTTTATGCTGTTGGCACCAGAGAACACTGTTGGCAGTCATCTGTGATCTTTCTACTTCCCAGTTGCTTGCATTCTAGTAGCAACTTCTCTAATTATCTAACTCCAAGTTCTCAGAATGACCATGTAACCTTTTAATTACCTGTATTATCTAATGTCCTGTGTGAACTACCTAGAATAGCATCTATTTCCCTGATGAATCTGGTCATATGTATTTACTGTCTTTCCCATCTTAGATGTCACTAAAGGGGAGAAAAGTACAAAACCTTAATGGTAGTAAGGAACTGAAAGACAGTCATGAGAATACAAAAGATGTCAATAGATGTATAGATGACAAAGCAGATAAAGAAGTGATAATACATGAAATAGAGTCAACCACAGGTTGCAATATCTAGAACGTATATAAATATGACAGACTGAGAGAGAGAAATTGCCTTCCCAGAAAGGCTAAGAATTCCAAAACACAACATATAATGAAGCCAGGAAAGAGTACAGGAGTGACATGGGGAACTGACAATAGGAATTACAATTACAAGTATCTACGGGTAGAAATAGCCACTATCCAACCCTGCAGGAAAGAGGACACACAGGAGACAGACCTCTCCAGCTTAGAGAAATATTTGAGGATTCTTTATAACTTCACTAAAATAAAACCTTTCTAAATAAAAATAATAGCTCCAGACAAAGGCTTCCATCATCTGGCATGTTCTGATCCACCCCCACCCCACCCCCCCCCGCCGCCCCAGAAAACTGTTAATTCATAGCCCCATGACTCCAAAGCAAAGTGCAATTCAGAGCCCAATCAGCTTTTCATTCCTTAAACTTGAATAAAATTATCATCATGGCTTATCAGGCATCTGAAGAAAGCTTGCTTTGAAAAAAGACAGTCCCAGATACACAAATAAAGATAAAATAACCCCACGTGAAACAGAGATAATTTGAAGAAGAGAAGAAAATTCGTAAATATCTTTAATAATTATTCTATGAGAGATTTAAGAAAATCTTGATTTCCACCACAAAGTTCTCTCTCTCTCTCTCTTGCTCTTTCTCCATCCCGCAGTAGATATGCCCACACTACTTTGATAAAATTCTTTTAAATTTGAAGAAGTTACTCTAAAAGGGGAATTTTTAAGTTAATTTAGTTATTTGATTTATCCTCTTCCATCTATTTAGAATTACAACAGAGCTTTGTAAAAACCAACATTTTGGTTGTAAAGACACCTTTTTCTATCTATTCCCATGTGTGGAGACTAAAGCAACTCCATCTTGGTTGCCAGTCAACCATACTGACATCTGATTTACCCCAGTTCCAGAAATGCCTCTAATATTTGTACTTTACCTACTGTTACCATAAATTCTACCCTTTGGTCAAAACAGCCTTGACTGCCCTTAGGCAGATTTACATAGCATGCTTGCCTTTCCCTGAGGAGTTGATTTCAACTGTCCTACATGTTCCTTCACTACAGTAAATAATTCCTACATCTGGGGCTAACACTGCAGTGAACCACCATCTCCTCTTGCAGCCACCTGGGACCTGGCTATTAAATGTTTTTTGTTTTTTAATTTTTCCTGAGAAGCTGGATATGTCAGCCTCTTTGGCCTCTCAGCTTCCTTGAACTTTGCAGGTAGGTTTGCATAGATCTATTCACTGCAGACACCATGTAATCTTAGAATTTGGTCATTGGTACCTCAATAGATGCAGAAAAGGCCTTCGACAAAATTCAACACCGCTTCATGCTAAAAACTCTCAGTAAACTAGCTATTGATGGAACATTTCTCAAAATAATAAGAGCTATTTCTGACAAACCCACAGCCAATATCACACTGAATGGCCAGAAGCTAGAAGCATTCCCTTTGAAAACCGGCCCAAGACAAGGATGCCCTCTCTCACCACTCCCATTCAACATAGTATTGGACGTTCTGGCCAGGGCAATCAGGCAAGAGAAAGAAATAAAGCATATTCAAACAGGAAGAGTAAGTCAAATTGTCTCTGTTTGCAGACAACTTGATCCTATATTTAGAAAACTCCATTGTCTTAGCCCCAAATCTCCTTAAGCTGATAAGCAACTTCAGCAAAGTCTCAGGATACAAAATCAGTGTGCGAAAATCACAAGCATTTCTTTACACCAACAATAGACAAGTAGAGAGCCAAATCGTGAACGGACTCCCATTCACAATTGTTACAAAGAGAATAAAATACAGCTAACAAGGAACATGAAGGACCTCTTCAAGGAGAACTACAAACCACTGCTCAAGGAAATAAGAGGACACAAACAAATGGAAAACTATTCCATGCTCATGGATAGGAAGAATTAATATCATGAAAATGGCCATACAGCCCAAAATAATTTATAGAGTGAGTGCTATTCTCATCAAGCTACCATTGACATTCTTTGCAGAATTAGAAAAAAAACTATTCTAAAATTCATATGGAACCAACAAAGAGCCCATATAGCCAAGACAATTCTAAGCAAAAAGAACAAAAATGGAGACATCACACTACCTGACTTCAAACTCTACTACAAGCCTACAGTAACCAAAACAGCATGGTACAGGTATCAAAACAGACACATATACCAATGGAACAGAATAGAGACTTCAGATCTAAGACCACACATGTACATCCATTCTGATCTTCAACAAACTCAACAAAAACAAGCAATGGGGAAAGGATTCCCTGTTTAATAAATGATGCTGGGAAAACTGGCTAGCTATATGCAGAAGACTGAAACTGGTCCCCTTCCTTACACCTTATACAAGAATCAACTCAAGATGGATTCATGACTTAAATGTAAAACCCAAAACCATAAAAACCCTAGAAGAAAATCTAGGCAATCCCATTCAGGACATAGGCATGGGCAAAGATTTTATGAGGGAATCACCAAAAGCAATCACAACAAAAGCTAAAATTGACAAATGGGATCTAATTAAAGAGCTTCTGCACAGCAAAAGAAACTGTCATCAGAGTGAACAAGCAACCTACAGAATGGGAGAACATTTCTGCAATCTACCCATCTGACAAAGGTCTACTATCCATAATTTACAAGGAACTTAAACACATTTACAAGAAAAAAAACAAGAAAATCCATTAAAAAGTGGGCAAAAACATGAACAGACACTTCTCAAAAGAAGACATTCAGGTGGACAACAAACATATGAAAAAAAAGTGAACATCACGGATCATTAGAGAAACGCAAATCAAAACCACAATGAGATACCATCTCATACCAGTCAGAATGGTGATTAATAAAAAGAAGTCATGAAACAACAGGCTCTGGAGAGGCTGTGGAGAAACAGGAACACTTTTTCATTGTTGGTGGGAATGTAATTTAGTTCAACCATTGTGGGAGATAGTGGGGTGACTTCTCAAGGATCTAGAACCAGAAATACCATTTAACCCAGCCATCTCATTACTGGGTATATACCCAAAGGAATATAAATAATTCTATTATAAAGATAAGTTCATACGCATGTTTATTGCAGCACTATGTACAACAGCAAAGACATAGAACCACCCAAATGCCCATCAGTGATAGACTGGATAAAGAAAACATGATACACATAAACCACAGAATACTATACAGCCACAAATAGGAATGAGTTCATGTCCTTTGCAGGGGCATAGATGAAGCTGGAAGTCATCATCCTCAGCAAACTAACACAGGATCAGAAAAGCAAACAGAAATCCATCTCACTCATAAGTGGGAGTTGAACAACAAGAACACGTGGACACAGGGAGGAGAACACCACACACCAGGACCTGTTGGGTCACGGGGGCACAAGGGGAGGGAGAGCATCAGGACAAATAGCTAACGCATGCAGGGCTTAAAACCCAGGTGCAGCAAACCACTGTGACACACACATACCTGTGTAAGAAACCTGCACGTTCTGCACATGTATCCCACAACTTAAAGTGAAAAAAAAAAAAAAAAAAGAATTTAGTAATTGAGGAGAAAGGAAGAACCTCAATACAGGAATATATTTATGTAAACATTAGGATCCACTCTTATCTATAAAGTGATACTTTCTTTACTTTATAAATATTTATTGAGCAAATGCTTTGTCTAATTGTGTCAAGTACAGAGAGGTTGGAAAAGGTGTGGGAAGTAGCATCACGAAGGATGTTTGCCCATTTAACAGAGACAGATTAGTAAAATACGAAACCAACTTTGCGAAGATTATAACAATGAGAGAAGACTAGCATGGCTGACTCCATCTTGCTTCTAGCCTCACAGGGTGGCTTTCCTTGCTGGTTCCTGGATGTAGGCCAAGCTTGCCAAGGGAGGAATTCAGTTTAACTTTGAAAGAGATTGAGATTGAGAATGAGATTGAAACAATGCTAAAATGGTTGTTATGAAAGCTCCCTTGAAAGTTGTCTGGAAGAGTAAAAATGCTGTATGTGAGGTGCTTAGCACAAAGTCTAAAATATTGTAAGTGCTAAATCAGTAAGTATAACTGATTTTTAATAGATTATTTTTGATGGATAAAGAGGTAGGTAAGTGAGACTTTCATGGAGGTGATGGCTGGCGTAATTTGGAACAATTAAGCCTGAGAATCTAGATAGTGATAATAAGTTTGAGGGTTTATAGAAGATACTGCCTTTGAGGAGCATGGATTTTGACAGATGACAGTGATACAGGTCAAAATACATGTTTACTTTAGGGGTAGGATGGAGTAGGGGTCAGCCATAGATGGGCCTGAGGAGATGTGCCCATGACACAATTGTATACATTATGCATCTTTTGAACACAAAAATCTGCCTGGAACTATGATACCTAAATGTTCACTATAGTTATCTGAGGACAAATTGATTTTAGGTAATTTCTTCTCTTTGTATATTTATCTAAAATCTTTTAAATAATAATCACATATAATTTTCATAATCAGATAAAAGTAATAAAGCTATTTCCATTTTTTAAAAGTTTTTATCCACAAAAGTCAATACTGATGGAGGGTTTACTGTGTACTGAAGGATGCTCTAAATAATATAACAATATTTATTCATTTTATATTTGAAACAAAACTATTGTGCATATTTTATGAATGAGGAAAATGAGAACAAATAATAAGTTAAACACATTGCTTAAGGTCATACAGATAGTAAGGAGAACTAGTACTTGAAGATGTCTAGCATCTTATGCCTCTTTGTATAACTAACCTCATACTCAGAGCTCTCGTTGTACTGTTTTCAATTAGAAAAAAATCCACACAGCATTAATGATAGGCACAGGCAGCCCCTACTTTGCAATCTTCTTATTTTCCACACTTCCACTTATAAAATGTAATATTTTCTGATGAAAAACTTCAAGCTTGTTCATTTGACTGTCACTATCAGCATAAAGCTGCATGAACAGCTAGAAATATGCCATTCAAAAACTGTTGAGATGCAGTCTCCTAAACAAGTTGCATGTGAAATCAAGTCGCTCTTGTATTATTTCTCCATCTCCTCTTAGATTAAATCAATGGATAACTCATCACCTTTCCTCAAAGGGCCATTTCAAAACCCTTCAGTTATATTGGCATCTCTCCTCCCAGTATAAATGTCAGGCCATATCGGGGTTAGATAATGAAATGTGATGCCATCTATTTGCTTGAGTTTTCAAGGGCATTTGGTGAGACTGTTGTTCTATACACCTTATCCATCATCCTATTACTGCCTTGACTGCAAAAGAGTAGGAGTTGCAGGTAATTCTTAATTCTTTTTGCCTCTAGGCAGAGCCTCTGCTGTAATGTAGGACAGAAAAGAAATACAATAGTGAATAATGCCTAACAAACCTTCAACACACACATTGCATTGCGATTCTTGGGTCTTTTTGGTTTCCTTTTGTGCTTAACTCAAAAGGATTCAGAAAAGCAGATTTTAAGTGTAAGCCTTTTTCTTCCAAGAAGCTTTTAATTCTGCTATTAAGAAATTGGATATGTAAGATAGAATCTATGTTTAATCCAGATTCCTTAGTAGCTAGGCTATTGTAAATATAGTGCAAGTGTGTGTGTCGTATGTGTGTGTGTGTGTGCATCTGTTTTACATGCACATTCTATATTACATCTTATGTTGATTATTTGTGTGAGTAGTTTACATCACCTTAAACTAGTTACCAATTTTTTTAAATACTGTATTTTCCTATACACAATATATTTTTGCTTGATAGTTGTATTTAGTACATGGAGACATTTTTGAACAATCTTTTGATAAGATAGTAGACTTTTTATAACCAACTCCGTTCATTGCAACAAGTTACACTGTTGACCTAGAAAATGAAATGAAATACTCAATTTGGGGTCTAGAATTACTTAATTCAACTAATCTTACCATTATCAAATCTGTTGCATTTTGTAGTGTGCAACTGCTTCGTAAAGTAAATAATAATAATAATCATCATCGTCTCAGGAAAATGACCAAGAAAATCTGAACTGAAACAACAGTTTTTCTCTTTGATGCTTTTATTAGGTGAGTCATCTCATTTGTAATCATGACCCTGGCTTAGTCTACATAATTTAAATTCCTTCTTTTAACTAATTTCATTTGCTTCCATATATGCTGATGTGCATTGTTTTATCCTGAGACACAGTGAAAAGGAACATTGTTGTGCTTTTATCTATTTATATGTTCTTTCTATAATCCAGCAGGAAGCTCAATACAGCATTCTACTGTCACACAATTACGTGGTCATCTGTCACCACCTATAAGTTTTCAGAGAAACTGCTCTACTTCTACTTCTCTGAAATTTCTGACACTACTTCAATGATTATGAACAACACAATAATAAAATAGGAAAGAAAGTTCAAAAACAAGCAATAGAAAGATAGCATTGCTGTCCTCTTGACACAGTTAAATTTTCTCCTCTGATGTTTGATATATTCATTCATATATGTCTACATTTTACTTATTCATTTTCCTCAAGTCTCCTAAACCTAGAAAATATCCTGAGCAGTTCTGTATCTTTCATTGTTAATCCCAGTAATTTGTCCTCTCCCCTAAAGTTCAGCATGTGATCTGTAAGGTAAATTGATGTGATGATGTGATAGATGAGAACAGTAGGAAGAAAGATTGGATTGGCCCAGACACACCTTTGCAAATATAAACTAGAACTAAAAGAGAGAGAGGAAAGCTCAGTCTATTTTCCTGAACATCAGGAAGGAAGATGAATTAAAGGAAGTTTCCCTTTAATTTTCTTATAAATTGGTCTATGTCTCAAAATAATAAATGACTGTTACCTATAAATGTAAGAACATGCCCCAAATTTAGAAATTCTAATTGAGTTTAAGAAAGAAAAATTAGAAAAATAAAAAATTGTGTTGAAAACATTAGATACAAAACTACTTCTTAAAAAATGTATACGTGCACCATGGAATACTATGCAGCCATAAAAAAGGATGAGTTCATGTCCTTTGTAGGGACATGGATGCAGCTGGAAACCATCATTCTCAGCAAACTACCACAAGAACAGAAAACCAAACACCGCATGTTCTCACTCATAGGTGGGAACTGAACAACGAGAACACTTGGACACAGGAAGGGGAACATCACACACCTGTGTGATGTTCCCACAGGTGTGTGATGTTCCCACAAAAGCTGCGCCATATTGCCTGTCGTGCGGTGGGGGAAGGGGGGAGGGATAGCATTAGGAGATATACCTAATGTAAAAGACGAGTTAATGGGTGCAGCACACCAACATGGCACATGTATACATATCTAACAAACCTGCACGTTGTGCACATGTACCCTAGAACTTAAAGTATAATTTAAAAAAACAAATGTATATGTGTACATTATTGTTGACTATAGGTACAATGTTTTATAACAGATCCCTAGAACTTATTCATCTTGCTTGACTGAAACTTTATACCCATTGTTTAGTAACTCCCCATTTCTCCCTCCCTCCACCCACTGGTAACCACAACCCAACTCTTTGAGTCTATGAATTTGACTATTTTAGATAACTCATATAAGTGGAATCATGCAATATGTGTCTTTTTGTAACTCATGTATTTCACTTAGCACAATGTCGTTAAGTTTCATCCATGTTATTGTCACATATGGCAATAGTTCCTGCTTTTTTTTAAGGCTGAATAATAGTCCACTATTTATATACCATATTTTCTCATCTATTCATTGGTCAATGGACACTTAAGTTGTTTCTAAATCTTAACTACTGTGAATAATCCTACAATGAATATAGGATTGCTAATACATCTTTGAGATCCTGATTTCAATTCTTTTGAATAAATACCCCAGAGTGGGATTGCTGATCATGTAATTCTATTTCTAAACGTTTGGAGGAACTTCATTTGTTTCCCACAAGAGCTGTGCCATATTGCTTTCCCACCAACAGTGTGCAAGGGTTCCAACTTCTGTACATCCTCAACACTTGCTATTTTCTGTTTTTTTTAAACAGTAGCCATTCTACTATAGCATGTGTTAAGTGATATTTCATTATAGTTTTAATTCACTTTTCCTGAATGATTAGTGACACTGAGCATTTCTTAACATATCTGTTGCCCATTTGTATGTCTTCTTTGGAGAAATGTCTATCCAACTCTGTAGCCCATGTTTAAATCAGGTTATTTATTTTATTTTTCTCTCTCTTTTAACTAATAACCTGAAGGGGTTTATTTTAGATATTTTGGATACTAACCCTTTATCAGATATATGGTTTGCAAGTATTCCCCCCATTCTGTAAATGTCCTTTTCACTCTGTTGATTCATATTATTTTATTAATTATTACTATTATTTGCAACAGGGTCTGGATCTGTCACCTAGGCTGGAGTGCAGTGGCCCGATTTCAGCTCACTGTAACCTCTGCCACCTCCCAGGTGCAAGCAATCCTCCCACTTCAGCCTCCCAAGTGGCTGGTCCTACAGGTGTGAGCCTACCAAACCTGGGTAATTTTTTCTTTAATTTTTTGTAGAGACCAGGTTTCACTATGTTGCCCAGGCTGGTCTTGAACTCCTGAGCTCAAGCAATTCACCCACGAGGTTTTTAGTCTGATATAGTCTTATTTGTTTATTTTTGTTTTTGTTGTCTGTGCTTTTGATGTCACATCCATGAAACCACTGCCAAGACCTATGTCATGAAGGTTTTCTTCTAGTAGTTTTATAGTTTTGGTCTTATGTTTAATCTTTAAGCCATTTCAAGTTGATTTTTGCATATGATGTAAGATAAGCATCCAGTTTCATTCTTTAACATGAATATCCAGTTTTCCCAGTACCATTTGTTGAAGAGACTCTCCAATCTCTATTGTGTATTCTTGACACCCTTATCAAACATCAGTTGACTGTTGCTATAGACTGAATGTTGGTGTCACCCCAAATCCATATGTTGAATCTTTGTCTCCCTAAATCTACATGTTGAATGTCATTAGGAGACGGGGACTTCCAGAGATGATTAGGTCATAAAAGTGGAGACTTCATGAACAAAAGACATTAGAGAGGAATGCTTCACCTTTCCACCACGTAAGACACAGTGAGAAGGCACTAACTATGAGGAAGCAGTCCCTCGGTACCTGTGCCTCAATTTTGAACTTCCAAACTTCTGGAACTGTGAGAAATTTATTTCTGTTGTTATAAGCTACCCAGTTTATGGTATTTTGTTATAGTAGCCCAAATAGAATAAAACAACCAAGTATGCATAGATTTATTTCTGGATTCTCTTATGTTCCATTGGTCTATATGTCTGTTTTAATGGCAGTATCATACTGTTTTGATCTCTGTGGTCTTGTAACATATCTGGAAATCAGGAAATGTGATGTCTCTAGCTTTATTCTTTTTTCAGGATTGATTTGGCTATTTCTTGACTTGTGGCTCCATGTAAATTTTAGAGTTTTTTTTTCTCTTTCTGTAAAAAATGGCATTGAGATTTGGACAGGGATTGCATTGAATCTGTAGATTTCTTCTGGTAGTATGGACATTTTAACAATATTAAGTCTTCTAATCCATGAACATACAATGTCTTTTGATTTGCTTAGTATCTTTCATCAATGTTTTGTAGTTTTTAATACACAAATCTTTCACCTCCTTAGTTAAGTTTAGGTGTATTACTAAATTATTTTATTCTTTTTGGCACTGGTTTAGATGACATTGTTTTCTTAATTTCCTTTCAGATAGTTTGTTGTTAGTATATAGAAATGCAACTGATTCTGGTATGTTGATTTTGTACTCTGTGATTTCATTAAATTCATTTGTTAGTTCTAACAGTTTCTTAATTGAATCTTTAGAGTTTTCTCTATATATAGGATCATGTTGTCCACAAACAGGGAAAATTTTATTTCTTCTTTCCCAATTTAAATGCCGTTTTACTTTTTTTCTTACCCAATTGCTCTGGTTAGGGCTTCAAGTTGAATAGAAGCAGTGAAAGTGGGCATCCTTGTCTTGTTTCTAATCTTAGAGGAAAAGCCTTCATTCAGTTTTTCACCACTGAGTACGATGTTAGTGATGGGTATTTAATATATGACTTTTATTATTTTGAGGTATATAGTATTTGTATTTGTGTTTGACATACTCTATTACTAGCTTGAGTTTTTAATTAAAAGATGTTGAATTTTGTCAAACCCTTTTTCTGTATCTTGAGATGATCACATGTTTTTATGCTTTATTTTGTTAATGTGGCATATCACATTAATTTTTATACATTGACCCATTCTAACATTCCAAGTATAAATCCCATTTGGTCATAGTGTATAATCTCCTTAATGTGCTCTTGGATTCAGTTTGCAGGGGTTTAGTTGAGAATTTGTATGTTCATTTTTCAGGGATATTGGCCTATAGTTTTGTTTTCTTGTGGTGATTTTGTCTGACTTTGGTATCAGAGTAATGAATTTGGACATGTTCTCTCCCCTTCAATTTTTTGAGAAGTTTTAGAAGAATTGGTATAAATTTTTCTTTAACCGTTTGCTAGAATTTCACCAGTGAAGCCATCTGATACTGGGCTTTTCCTTCTTGGGAGCTTTGTAATAACTATTTCAGTATCTATACTAGTTATAGGTCTGTTCAGACTTTCTGCTTCCTCATAAGCCAGTCTCGGTTGGTTGTGTGTTTCTAGGAATTTATTTATTTCTTCTAGGTTATCCAGTTTGTTGGCATATAATTGTTTACAGTTATCTCTTACGATTCCTTCTTATTTTGTGGTATCATTTGTGATTTCTCTTCTTTCATTTCTGATTTTTTTATTTGAGGCATGGCTCTTTTTTTTTCCTAGTTAGTTTACCTAAGGTTTTGCCAATTTAGTTTATATTTATAAAAAAAAAAAAAAAAGGAAAACCAATTCCTAGTTGTCTTATGTTTTTTTCTATTATTTTTGAATTTTGTTTTATGTATTTCTGCTCAAATCTTTGTTAATCTTCTTTCTGCCTAATTTGGCCTTAGTCTGTTATTATTGTTCTACTTCCTTGAGATGTAGTATTGAATTGTTTAAGTTTTTTCCTTTTAAATTTTAATTTCTTTAGCAAATGGGATGCATTTTTTAATTGGTACACAGAGCCATCTAAAAAGAATAAAGAATAGAAGATTACCACATGAAAAGCTGCCTTACAGAAGACAAATTAAGACTTAAATCTGTAAGGAAATCTTTTTCACAATATTATTAAAAGTCTTTTTCACAAATATTATTCAAAAATCTTAAAAGTCTTTTTCACAAACATTATTCAAAAGATTTAGCCATCTGGGCAGAAAATCTTGTTCCATTGGCCAGTAAAACAATTCGGATCCAGATATTAAAAAAAAAACAAAAAACTTTTATTTTAGGTTCAGAGATACACGTGCAAGTTTGTTATGTAGGTAAGCTTGTGTTATGTGAGTTTGTTGTACAGATTATTTTGTCACCCAGTTGCTAAGCCTAGTTTCCATCTTTGTGTCCATGTGTTCTCATCATTTAGCTCCCACTTATAAGTGAGAACATGCAGTAAGAACATGCAGTATTTAGTTTTCTGTTCCCGCATTAGTTTGCTAAAGACAACAGCCTCCAGCTCTATCCATGTTCCTGCAAAGGACATGATCTCATTCCTTTTTATGGCTGCATAGTATTCCATGGAGTATATGTGCCACAATTTATTTACTCAGTTTACCATTGATAGGCATTTAGATTGATTCCATGTCTTTGCTATTGTGAATAGTACCGCAGTGAACATATGTGTGCATGTGTCTTTATGATGAAACAGTTTCTATTCCCTTGCGTATACATCCAGTAATGGGATTGCTAGGTTGAAAGGTAGTTCTGTTTTTAGCTCCTTGAGGAATTGCCACACTACTTTCCACAATAGTTTAACTAATTTACACTCCCACCAACAGTGTATAAATATTTCCTTTTCTCCACAAGCTCACCAGTATCTATTTTCTGACTTTTTAATAATAGCCATTCTGACTGATGTGAGATGGTATCTCGTGGTTTTGACTTGCATTCCTCTAATGATCAGTGATATTGAGCTTTTTTCATATGATTGTTAGCTGCATGTACTTGTTTTGAAAAGTGTCTGTTCATGTCCTTTGCCCACTTTTTTATGGGTTGTTTGTGTCTTATAAATTTAAGTTCCTTATTGATGCTTCATATAAGACCTTTGTCAGATGCATAGTTTGCAAATACTTTCTCCCATTCTGTAGGTCATCTATTTCCTCTGTTAGTAGTTTCTTTTGCTGTGAGGAAGCTCTGTATTTAATTAGATCCCATTTATCATTTTTTTGCTTTTGTTGCAATTGCTTTAGGTATCTACATCATAGAATTTTTGCCAGTTCCTGTGTCTGGAATGGTATTGCTTAGGTCGTCTTCCAGAGCTTTTATAGTTTTGAGCTTTAAGTCTCTAATCCATCTTGAGATAATTTTTATGTATAGTTTACTGAATGGGTCCAGTTTCGATCTCCTGCATATCGCTAGCCAGTTTTCCAAGCATCATTTATTGAATAGGGAGTCCTTTCCTCTTTGCTTTGTCTAAGATCAGATGATTGTAAGTGTATAGCCTTATTTCAGGGCTCTCTATTCTGTTTCATTGGTCTATGTATCTGTTTTTATACCAGAACTGTGTTTTCTTGGTTACTGTAGCCCTGTAGAATAGTTTGAAATCAGGTAGTGTGATGCCTCCAGATTTGTTCTTTTTTGTTCTCCTCACTTAGTATTGCCTTGGCTGTTTGGTATTGCCTTGCCCTTCATTTCTTTCTCTTGCCTGATAGCTCTGGCCAGGACTTACAGTACTATGTTGAATAGGAGTGGTGAGAAAGGGTATCTTTGTCTTGTGTTGGTTTTCAAGTGAAATGCTTCAAGCTTTTGCCCATTCAGTATGATGTTGGCTGTGGGTTTGTCATAGATGGCTCTTATTTTTCTGAGGTACATTCTTTCAATACGTAGGTGGTTGAGGGTTTTCAACATGAAGAAGTGATTAATTTTATCAAAAGCCTTTGTGCATCTATTACAACAGTCATGTGGGTTTTGCACTGGTCCTGTTTATGTGATGAATCACATTTATTGATTTGTGTATGTTGAAGCAACCTTGCATCCCATGGATAAAGCCAATTTATTGTGGTGGATTAGTTTTTCAATGTGCTCCTGGTTTCATTTTGCTAATATTTTGTTGAAGATTATTGTATGAATGTTCATCAAGAATGCTAGCCTGAAGTTTTCTTTTTTTATTCCTGTGTCTTTGCCGGGTGTTTTTTTGTTATTTGTTTTTCTTAATCAGGACGATGCTGGCCTCATAGAATGTGCTGTGGAGGAGTCCCGCCTCCTTAATTTTTTGGAATAGTTTTGATAAGAATGATTCCAGCTCTTCTTTGTACATCTAGTAGAATTTGGCCGTGATCTGAATGGTCCTGGACTTCTTTTGTTTGGTAGGCTATTTACTGAAAAATTTACTGATCCAATTTCAGAGTTTGTTATTGGTCTGCTTAGGGATTCAATTTTTTCCTGGTTCAGTCTGCGAGAGTGTATCTGTCCAGGAATTTGTCAATTTTTCTAGATTTTCTAGTTTGTGTGCATAGTACACAAACCATCATAGTAATCTCTGATGGTTATTTGTATTTTTATGGGGTCAGTGGTAATTACTGTCTTCTTTATTTTTTAAATTGTGTTTATTTCTCTCTTCTTTATTAGTCTAGCTAGCAGTCCATCTGTCTTATTAATTTTTCAAAAACACAACCCCTGGATACATTGATCTTTTGAATAGATTTTCATGTCTCAATCTCCTTCAGTTCAGCTCTGATTCTTGTTATTTACTGTCTTGTGATAGTTTTGGGGTTGATTTACTTTTGCTTCTCTAGTTCATTTAGTTGTGATGTTAGGTTGTTTATTTTAAATCTTTCTAACTTTTTGATGTGAGCATTTAGTGATATAAATTTCCCGGTTAACATTGCCTTAGGTGTGTCCCAGAGATTCTGGTATATTTTATCTTTGTTCTCTTTAGTTTGAAGGAACTTCTTGATTCCTGCTTTAATTTCATTGTTTACCTAAAAGACATTCAAAAGTGGGTTGTTTAGTTTCCATGTAATTGTATGGTTTTGAGCAATTTTCTTAGTCTTGATTTCTACTTTTATTGCACGGTGGTTCAAGACAGTGGTTGGTTATGACTTTGTTTCTTTTGCTTAGGATTGTTTTAAGTCTGATTATGTGATCAACTCTAGAATGAGTGCCACTTGATGATGAGAAGGATGCATATTCTGTTGTTTTTGGGTGGAGAGATATGTAGATGTCTATTAGGTCCATTTGGTCCAGTGTTGAGTTCAAGTCCTGAATATCTTTGTGAATTTTCTGCCTCAATGATCTAATACTGTCAGTGGGGTGTTGAAGTCTCCAATTATTACTGTGTGGAAGTACAATCCTCTTTGAAGATCTCTAAAAACTTGCTTTATAAATCTGTTTGCTCCTGTGTTGGGTGCATACATACTTAGGATAGTCAGCTTTACTTGCTGAATTAAAATCTTTACCATTATGTAATATCCTTCTTTATCTTTTCTGAGCTTTGTCAGTTTAAAATCTGTTTTGTCTGAAATTAGGATTGCAACCCCTGCTTTTTTTCTCTTTTGCATTTTTTTGGTAGATTTTTCTCCATCTCTTTATTTTGAGCCTTTGGGTGTCACCGCATGTGAGATGGGTCTCGTAAAGACAGTATACCATTGGGTTTTTCTTTGTTATTTAGCTTGCCACTCTGTGCCTTTTAATTGGGGGCATTTAGGCCATTTACATTGAAGGTTAGTATTAATTTGTGTGGGTTCGGTCCTGTCATCATGTTGTTAGGTGGTTATAATGCAGACTCGTTTGTGTGGTTGCTTTATAGTGTCCCTGGTCTGTGTACTTAAGTGTGTATTTGTAGTGTCTGATAATGGTCTTTCGTTTTCATATTTAGTGCTTCCTTCGGGGGTTTTTGTAAGGCAGGTCTGATGGTAAGGAATTCTCTCAGCATTTGTTTGTCTGAAAAGGATCTTATTTCTTTTTTGCTTATGACACTTAGTTTGGGCAGATATGAAATTCTTGGTTGGAATATCTTTTTTTGAAGAATGTTTAATATAGTCCCCCAATCTCTCTGGCTTGTAGAGTTTCTGCTGAGAGGTCTGCTGTGTCAGAAGGACGTCCCTTTGTAGGTGGCCTGTCCTTTCCCTATACCTACCTTTAACATTTTTTCTATCATTTCAAACTTGGAGAATCTGATGATTATCTGTCTTGGGAATGATCTTCTTGTGAAGTCTCTTATGGGGGTTGTCTGCATTCCTGAGTTTAAATGCTGGCCTCACTAGCTAGGTTGAGGAAGTTCTCATGGATGATATCCTGAAACATGTTTTCCAAGTTTCTTCCATTCTCTCTCTTTCAGGGATGCCAATGAGTCATAGATTTGGTCTCTTTATATAATCCCATATTTCTTGGAGGTTTTGTTTGTTCATTTTTATTCTTTTTTCTTTATTCTTGTCTATTTTATTTCAGAAAACTGGTCTTCAAGCTCTGAGATTCTTTCCTCAGGTTGGTCTATTCTGCTGTTAATACTTACGATTATATTATGAATTTTTTGTACTGTGTTTTTTCAGCTCTATCAGGTTGGTTACATTCTTTTCTATACTGAGTGTTTTGTTTGTCAGCTTCTGTACTATTTTATTGTGATTCCTAGCTTCCTTAGATTGGTTTCAACATTCTTCTGAATCTTGATGATCTTCATTTCTATATATATGTTGAATTTTATTTCTGTCATATCAGCCACCTCAGCCCAGTTGATAACTCTTGCTGGAGAACTAGTATGATCATTTGGAGGAAAGAAGACACTCTGGCTTTTTGAGTTGTTAAGAGTTCTTACACTGTTTTTTTTCTCATCTTTGTGGTCTGATGTTCCTCCAATCTTTGAAATTGCTGTCCTTTGGATTTTTTTCTTTTGTTCTATTTCATGGCCTTCGGTGTTTCATGATGGTATAAAGTGGGTTCAGTTGACTGGCTCAATTTCTGGAAGATTTTAAGGAGTCAGGACTCAATTCAGGACTCGTGGACTGTGTGCTGTTACCCTGGGGGACCGGCATCAGTCCCCAACTTTGTTTTCTGGCTCCTTAAGGTTAGGAACCTGCTGCACTGGAGGGGCCGAGTTGCTTCTGGACTGTTGGTCACAACGCTCTGATGGGTGGCACCTGACAAAGAGCTTCATAGGTCACAGGCAGCAGAATCTGTTCCCATTTGCATGTGCCAGCAGCAGTGACAGTGGCAACACAGCAGGGTGCATGCTTGTTGGATGTGGCAGGGTGCTAGCAGGTGCTGGAGTGCTGGCCCCTGTGTGGGCATTCACAGCAGCAGTGGTGGCCACATGCTGTGGGGGCAGGGACCCCCATCAGTGACTGTGTGTGCATTCATGATGGTGGTGGTGTTAGCATGGGGTTGGAGTGCTGATGGACACAAGATTGTGGACCCTCTGTGTGTTTTCATGCAGGCAGTGGTGGCTGCTCAAGGCAGAGGTGACTCTGCTGTTCTCTGTACCTAGTTTCGCACTGCTGGCAGTGTTGGCAACAGAGTAGAATGCTGACAAGGGCGGGGCTGGTGGGCTCTGTGCCACCCAGTGCTCTAACAACAATGGTGGTTTAGTGGGGTGTTGGCAACAAGGTGCACTCATGCAGGCAGCAGCGGCATGGTAGGATGCATGCATGCACATATTCTTGTGGGGTAAGGAAGGCAAAGTCTGTCCATGCAAATACATGGTGGCAAAGTGATGTGGGGGTGGCCATTGGTGAGTACGTGAAAGCCAAGGAGCATGGGGGAGGCCGAAGTTGTGGGAGGCCACAAGCATGCTGGTGTCTGCAGGGACTGCTATGCTGGAGCACTCTGCCAGTCAGGCCTGACCCACTAGTACAGGAGCTACAATGTGGGCCCCAGGAGGTACCTGGGGACTGCACTGCAAGCAGCAGCAGCCAGGCTGGGGCCTCTGGAGAGGCCAGCAGACCAAGGGGTACTCAAGGTGGACTGCTGTTTCATGGGCAAGACCACCCTGCAGAGTTCAGGTGACAGTTCCCCTAGGGCTACAGTCGTCCTATGGAAACAAGTCTAGCTCACGGAGATGGGCGTCCCTGGCCATGCTCCACTATAGGTGCTCCCACTCCAAACCCTTTGGGCTCTGTACTGGTGGACTTCTGTCTCTTCCACTTCTCTAAGCAGCTCTCCCTGCCAATTCAAATGTCCGTGGTGGTTGAAGGGTTTCCCCATGCCAGGATTTCAGAGATCCATGCAAGAGTGGATCGCTCCTGGACTATTCAACTCACCCCTTCCCCAGGAGTCACTGGGGACCCGGAACCAGTCCTGGTGTGCACTAGCATTGTGCAGGGTTCCCAGCTTCCTCCCTCTGCAGCCCAGCATCTGTGTCTTCCCTCTGTCTGCCCCCAATACCTTCCCTGTGAAGATCTGCTAGGAGTGGGCCAATCTCTCTGATATTCCAGCCCTTTGGTGGGAGATGTTCCTTCAGGCTGCATCTAGTTGACCATCTTGCCTCCTTCCTGATCCAGATATTCTCTAGTCCAGAGACTTACTGGCTTGCAAAATGTTTTTGCATTCTTCTTGGATTTCAATCTCCCCTTCCTTGAAAGTTTATGTGTTTTATGTTCTGTAGATAGCCTTTCTCAACAAAATCAAAGTTGTGCTCTCTGGGTGAGTCTGTTAAATTAAAATCCTCTCTTCTTTTTTAATATAGGCATTTATCACCATGCTTCCCTCTTAGCAGTGCTTTAGTTGCATCCCGTAAGTTTTGGTATATTTTGTTTTCATTTTCATTGGTTGCAAGGGATTTTTTTTCTTTATTTTTATTTCTTCTAAAAAACAAAAACAAAAACAGGATATATGTTCAGAACATACAGGTTTGTTACATAGGTATACATGTGCTATGGTGGTTTTCTGCACCTATTGACCATCCTCTAAGTTCCCTCCACTCAATCTCCTCCCCAGAACAGGCCCTGGTGTTGTTGTTCCCTCTCTCTGTCCATGTGTTCTCAATGTTCAACTCCCACTTATGAGTGAAAACAAGTGGTGTTCAGTTTTCTGTTCCAGTGTTAGTTTCTGAGGATGATGCCTTCCAGCTTCATCCATGTTCCTGCAAAGGATATTATCTCATTCCTTTTAATGGCTGCATAGTATTCCATTGTGTATACATACTACATTTTCTTTAACCAGTCTATCATTGATGGGCATTTGGGTTGGTTCCATGTCTTTACTATTGTAAATAGTGCTGCAATAAACATACATGTGGATGTATCTTTGTAGTAGAATCATTTATATTCCCATGGGTATAAACTAAGTAATGGGATTGCTGGGTCAAATGGTATTTCTGGTTCTAGATACTTGAGGAATTGCCATACTGTCTTCCACAATGGTTGAACTAATTTACATTCCCACCAAAGATGTAAAAGCATTCCTATTTCTCCACAACCTTGCCAGCATCTGTTGTTTCCTGACTTTTTAATAATTGTCATTCTGATTGGCATGAGATGGTATCTCATAGTGGTTTTGATTTGCATTTCTCTGATGATCCAAGACATTGAGCTTTTTTCACATGTTTGTTGGCAATGTAAATGTCTTCTTTTGAGAAGTATCTGTTCATATCCTTTGCCCACTTTTTGATGGGGTTATTTCTTATAAATATGTTTAAGTTCCTTGTAAATTCTGGGCATTAGACCTTTGTCAGATAGGTAGATTGGAAAAATTTTCTCCCATTCTGTAGGTTCACTCTGATGACAGTTTCTTTTGCTATGCAGAAGCTCTTTAGTTTAATTAGATCCTATTTGTCAATTTGGCTTTTGTTGCAATTGCCTTTGGTGTTTTTGCCATGAAGTCTTTGCCCAAGCCTATGTCCTGAATAGTATTGCGTACGTTTTCTTCTACCTTTTTTATGGTTTTGGGTTGTACATTTAAGTCTTTAATCCATCTTGTGTTAAATTTTCTATAAGGTGTAAGGAAGGGGTCCAGTTTCTGTTTTCTGCATTTGGCTAGCCAGTTCTCCCACCATTATTTACTGAATAGGAGATCCTTTCCCCATTGCTTGTTTTTGTCAGGTTTGTCAAAGATCAAATGGTTGTAGATGTGTAGTGTTATTTCTGAGATCTCTTTTCTGCTCCATTGGTCTATGTGTCTGTTTCAGTACCAGTACCACGCTGTTTTGGTTACTGCAGCCTTGTAGTATAGTTTGAAGTCAGGTAGTGTACTGCCTCCTGCTTTGCTTTTTTTGCTTGGGATTGTTTTCACTATCTGAAGTCTTATTTGAATCCATATGAAAATTAAAATAGTTTTTTTCCAATTCTGTGAAGAATGTCAATGATAGTTTGATGGGAATAGTGTTGAATTTATAAATTACTTTGGGCAGTGTGGTCATTTTCATGATATTGATTCTTCCTATCCGTGAGGATGACATGTTTTCCCATTTGTTTGTGTCCTCTCTTATTTCCTTGAGCAGTGGCTTGTAGTTCTCCTTGAAGAGGTCCTTCACATCCCTTGTTAGCTGTATTCCTAGATACTTTATTCTCTTTGTAGTGATTATGAATGAGAGTTCATTCATGATTTGACTCTCTGCTTTGCTTTCCTGTTTTTGGTGTAAAAGAATGCTTGTGATTTTTGCACATTGATTTTGTATCTTGAGACTTTGCTGAAATTGCTTATCAGTTAAGAAATTTTGGGGCTGAGATGATGAGGTTTGATAAATATAAAATCATGTTGTCTACAAACTGAGACAATTTGACTTTCTCTCTTCCTATTTGATCACTCTTTCTTTCTTTCTCTCACCTGATTGCCCTGGTCAGAACTTCCAACACAATGTACCAGTCTTGTCTTGTGCCAGTTTTCAAAAGGAATGCTTCCAGGTTTTGCCCATTCAATATGACATTGACTGTGGTTTTATCATAATTAACTGTCATTATTTTGAGAAATGTTCCATCAACACCTAGTTTATTGAGAGTTTTTAACATGAAGGGATGTTGAATTTTAATAAAGGCCTTTTCTGCATCTATTGAGATAATCATGTGGTTTTTGTCTTTGGTTGTGTTTATGTCATGGATTACATTTATTGATTTTTCATATGTTGAACCAGTCTTTCATCTCAGGGATGAAGCTGGCTTGATGGTGATGAATAAGTTTTTTGATATGCTGCTGGATTTGGTTTGCCAGTATTTTATGAGGATTTTCGCATGGATTTTCATCAGGGATATTGGCCTGAAGTTTTCCTTTTTTGTTGTGTCTCTTATCAGTTTTGATATCAGGATGATGCTGGCTTCATAAAACAAGTTAGGGAGAAGTCCCTCCTTTTCAATTGTTTCTAATAGTTTCAGAAGGAATGGTACCAGTTCCTCTTTGCATTTCTGGTAGAATGCAGCTGGAAATCAGTCTGGTCCTAGGATTTTTTGGTTGGTAGGCCATTAATTACTGCCTCAATTTTAGAGCTTGTTATTGGTCTATTCAGGAATTTGACTTCTTCCTGGTTTTGTCTTGGTAGGGTGTATGTGTTCAGAAATTTGTCCATTTCTTCTAGATTTTCTAGTGTATTTGCAAAGAAGTGTTTATAGTATTCTCTGATGGCAGTTTGTGTTTCTGTGGGATTAGTCTTCATATCCCCTTTATCATTTTTTATTGTGTCTATTTGATTCTTCTCTCTCTTCTTCTTTATTAGTCTAGCTAGTGGTCTATTTTGTTAGTTTTTTTTTTTTTTTTTTTTCCCCAAAACACCAGCTCCTGAATTTGTTTATTTTTTGGAGAGTTTTTCGTGTCTTTTACTTCTTTCACTTCTTCTCTGATCTTAGTTATTTCTTGTTTTCGGCTAGCTTTTGGATTAGTTTGCTCCTGCCTCTCTAGCTCTTTTATTTGTGATATTAGGGTGTCAATTTGAGATCTTTCTAGCTTTCTTATGTGGGCATTTAGTGCTATAAATTTCCCTCTTAATACTGCTTTAACTGTGTCCCAGAGATTCTGGTATGTTGTCTCTTTGTGCTCACTGGTTTCAGAGAACTTCTGGATTTCTGCCTTAATTTCATTATTGAACCAGGAGTCATTCAGGAGCAGATTGTTCAATTTCCATGAAATTGTGTGGGTTTTGAGTGAGTTTCTTAATCCTGAATTCTAATTGATTGCACTGTTGTCTAAGATACTGTTATGATTTCAGTTCTTTTGCATTTGCTGAGGAGAGTTTTACTTAAAATTATGTGGTCAATTTTAGAATAAGTTCCACGTGGCACTGAGAAGAATATATATTCTATTGATTTGGGGTAGAGAGTTCTGTAGACATCTGCTAGGTTCACTTGATCCAGTGCTGACTTCAAATTCTGAATATCCTTGTTAATTTTGTGTCTCGTTAATCTAATATTGACAGTGGGGAGTTACAGTCTCCCATTATTATTGTGTGGGAGTCCAAGTTTCTTATAGGTCTCTAAGAACTTGTTCTATGAATCTGGGTGCTCCTATATTGGGTGCATATATATTTAGAATAGTTAGCTCTTCTTGTTGAATTGTTCCCTTTACTATTATGTAATGCCCTTCTTTGACTTTTTTGATCTTTGGTGGTCTAAAGTCTGTTTTGTCAGAGACTAGAATTGCAACCCTTGCTCTTTTTTTGCTTTTTTTTTTTTTTTTCTTTCCATTTGCTTGGTAAATTTTCCTCCATCCGTTTATTTTGAGCCCATGTGTGTCTTTGCATACAAGATGGGTCTCCTGAATACAGAACATGTATGGGTCTTGAATCTTTATCCAATTTGCCAGTCTGTGTCTTTTAATTGGGGCATTTCACCAATTTACATTTGAAGTATTGTTATTTGTGAATTTGATCCTGTCATTATGATACTATTTGGTTATTTTGCACACTAGTTGATGCAGTTTCTTCACAGTGTCAGTGGTCTTTATATTTTGGTGTGTTTTTGCAGTGGCTAGTACTGGTTTTTCCTTTCCATATTTAGTACTTCTTTCAGGAGCTCTTGTAGGGCAGGCCTGAGAGTAAGTAAATCCCTCAGCATTTGCTTGTCTGGAAAGGATTTTATTTCTCCTTCACTTATGAAGTTTAGATTGGCAGGATATGAAATTCTGCTTGAAAATTCTTTTCTTTAAGAATGTTGGTCCTCAATCTCTTCTGGCTTGTGGAGTTTCTGTTGAGAGGCCTGCTGTTAGTTTGATGGGCTTCTCTTGTCCCTCTGGACAATTCCTCAATGCACAAGAAAGTGACTAACAAAAGTCTTCTCAGGTTCTTTTCTGTTTGTAGAGGTTATAAAGTAACTTCATCAGGATCATAGGCACTACTTTACATCTTTTTCTTCCTTCTTACCAAGGGAGAGTTCTCCTTATCCACTCTCCACCCCTCACTAAAGCAGTACCCACTGCAATATTACACAATTGGTTTACTTCACAATTCAGTCTCTGAAAGGGACGTTTCCTCTCATCTTCCTCACCCTCCCTGTTAGGGAATGAATGTTTTTCTGCCCCCCAAAATTCATATATTGAAATTCTAACCTTTAGTGTGATGACATTAGGAGGTGGGGCCTTTGGGAGGTAATTAGGTAATGAAGGCAGGGTCCTAATAAATGGGATTCATACCCTTATAAGAAGAAATCACAAATCCTGCTTCCTCTCTCTGTTATCCACGATGTAAGGATATAACAAGAAGACACCCACCTGCAAACCAGAAAGGATGCCCTCACTAGACATTGAATCTGCCAGCACATTAATCCTGGTTTTCCCAGCCTCCAGAACTGTGAGACAAATATTTGTTGCTTAAGCCACCTAATCTATAGTAATTTATTACAGCAGCCCAAACTGACTAGGACACTATTTCTCCTCACACAGGGCCCAACACCATTTTTCCTCCTTGTCTTACTGAGTGACTACTCTAATGCAGAGGTTATCTGATCCATTACATGCTTTAGTTTTGGAAATTGACCAGAAAGTTACAGGCATCATTTGTGCTCACAACTCATTGGCTAGATCTAGTAGCATGGCCCCATCCAAACACAAGGGAGCCAGGAAGTACAATTCTACTTTGTGTCTGGAATGAGGTGGAATGTCACATATCTGGGTATCAGCACTAGTGCTGCCACACTGCCCTCTTGTTCTTTATTTTGTGCCATTCTCTCTCCTACTCATTCTTGCCATGCTGGCCTCCCATCAGTTCTTCAGTTCCTCATGTGACCTTTGGGCTTGCTGCTCTCTCTACTAAGATTTTCTTTCTCCCACCTTGACTGACACCTTCTGATTTCTCAGGTCATAGCTAAAATATTTTCTTCTCAGAGAAGCTTGCTATAACACCTCTCCTCCCTCAATTTGAGGTAGCCCCCTCTATTACTCTTTTTCAAAGCTCTCTGGTCTATTTATTTTGCAGCCCTCATGTTCATTTGCAATTATATGGCTGATGTGTTCACCTGATTGAGTCATGTCAGTCCCCTCCACTTCACTGTAAATGCCCTAAAAGAAGTGATCAGGCTCATTTTATTTACCACCTTGAATATACTTGATGCTTAGCTTGCAATTGGACAATACATATTTGCTGAATAAATAAATGAACCCAGGACCTTTTAGTGGCCCACCTCAAGTAACTTTAGAATTACATTTCTCTCTCGCCTTATACCCATGAATTATATTAGACAGCACCGTATATGACATGAGTTACACATTTGACAAGCTATATTGAGTAGCAAATACAAAGAAAACAAGCAATAAGTAAAAGATAGGTTAGGCTGTAGCAAAAACACTCAACAGTGAAAAGCGAAAGAAGCCACTCATGACTTTAATAACGTAAAACTCTATAAAATCTAATATTCTCTCAAAGCAAACTTGACACAATAAATTTGTATGGGAAAGCCTGAGCTTGGTCATCAGATGTACTCATCAAGGAAGATTGCAAACAATATGGAAGATAGAGAAGTAGACTTTCATAATAAGATATAACACCTGAGAAGTTTTTTAGTTTTTCTGTTTGTTTGTTTTTCAAAATAGAGTCATTAGCCCCAATTTGTGTAGCCCTTACTTACTTCCTGGGCCTCAGAAATACTGCTTCCTATTATACAGCTGTTCCCAAAAAGTTTCAAGATAAATAAAGTACACATGGAACTGTTTAAGGAAGTTCCCTTAGAACTTTAAGTAACAGTCTTAATAATGGGCTTGTTCCTTGCCAAACGCTTATCTTTAGTAACTCTACGGTTATGGTCTGGCCTGGTGGGAGCCAAAGGTTAGATTTTACCATTTGTCAAGGTGACAGCTCTTGATCCCATTTAGCTTTTAATCTTTTGGCTTATTAGAAATTCTCTCTAAAGTCTATGCCAGTTTTCTTCATTGTAAATTGCAAACAGAGGCGTCTCTGGCTAATGTTCTATAAAACAAGAAATCAAGCTTTAGGCCCAGTTATTTTTTATATTGTTCACTTTTTCATACCTTATTGCCTTGTGAAACATTCATGAGGAATAATACATGAACAGTTTTAGATTTTACCCATGAGTTCATGTGAACCAGATTTGGTAATATGCTAAGCAGAATAGACAAGAAATAAGCCCCTTATTTGATGATTAATACAGCTGTAAAAGTAAGCACAGAAATTGTGTTTTATACATCAGAGAGAAATTTTCAGTGGAGTGCCAAAGGGAGTTGCTGTGATACCATTTCTTTTATAATTGTAACTAAATTATTTACATCACTCTTATATAAGCTTGATGAATTCTCCCTATTTACAGAGATTATAAATATGACATTTTATGGCAGTGATTCTTCACATCTTAATGTGCGCGCGTGTGTGTGTGCATGCGCACGCATGTGTGTGTGTGTGAGAGAGAAATATGGGCCTGTTTGAGAATTTGGCAAAAGTGATTGGTCTTCTTTCCAGAAAAAAAAATCTGCATATACCACTTCCCTTCCAAAATTTACATACAATTTTAAGATATTCAGTGACCCATTTGAAGTACATGTGGGAAAAAGAAAACAAAACAAGCTACAGAGCAACTATTTAAAAGAACATTTTAAATCAATGTTCCAAACATGTAACTCTCTTAAAGTTTGTTACACAGAGCTAATTCTATTAAGTAACTGTTAATCCTGCACACCCACATAGTGACCTACCTTGGTTAGTCAGCAGTCATGTATTATTACCAAAATATTAAACAGTTTCTGTCCTGGTGGATAAATAATTACTACTTTGAACTCCCCCAAGCCCTCAACTGTTAACTTGCTCCATCAGCCAGATAAGTAGGACCATGTAATGATCCAGCAATGAGGAAATTTAGGCTTGATTGATATAATAGGAGCCTCCAGAGTGCAGTGTCTACACAAAGACCAATTATGATTGTTCAGTGTCCATGCCTTATTTAGGTATTATGACATATTTTAAATATAATCTCTGATTTGTCCATTTAATTTTTCCTAACAGTAATAATCTACCTTGAAAAAGAGAAAGAGCTCTAGATTCTTTCTTTACTCCACTGAGATTACAGTATGATGAAGCAGTTGTCTTTGTCCTGTATTTTTAAAGGTAGAAACCTGAAAAGATTATTCACAGCTTAATTTTCCAACAGAAATGCAAAAAATGAGATGGGAGAAGAGTTCTGAAATAGCAGATTCTGGGTAGTTTGGGTAAGGGAGGGAATATGGGAATAGGGAATATATATAGATGGAATATAGCCTTAGGGTGGTTAGCCAGGTATTTTTGACTGCCTAGACTCATGTCCTTTCAGAAAACATCACACAATCATTCCACATGATTCTTGCGAAGCCCCTCTCTTGTTCCTCACTTCCTAACCTCCAGGCATAGCCAGTCTTATTTTCTCATTCTCCTATTAGCAGTAATGTAGCAGTAATGTATCTAAAAGTAAACATTTAAATCAAGCAATTAGCCAAGCAGAATCCAAGCAGATATATTGATAATGGGAGAAAGAAACTCTTTTCTATGGGAGGTTGTGCCTCCGTCTTTTTTTCCAAGTAGAGAATACCTTCATGTAGATGTAGCTAAGAAGAGGTAAGAAAGTGATGGAGGGAAGAAGTCCTACTCATGAAGCTTTATTTTTAAAATACTATTTAGGCTTTCTCATATAAAATCAAGTAACAAACTATTGCTTTATTAACTTAGTTGTTACTCAATGTCCAGGGAACTTTAGAAATAAAAGAACTGCTCGATATTATAGCTCTTTAAACTATATATATTTTTATATTTAAGAATCAGTATTCTAGCCTTTCTAGTGACTAAACAAACCCATAAGAACATTTTATAAGCTAGTGCATAATTATTCCCATTCAGTAGAGAGAGTCATCAAGCTTCATAGCATTTACTAAAAGCTTTAGTCATAAATGGAATTTTCCATAACAGCAGAAAACTCATCACGATGATATGAAAAGTAGATTGTAAGGTAATATAAGTGGACAAATGGTTATACAGTAAATAATTTGCAATAATTCCATCTGCTGCCTAAATGCAAACATATGGTTGACAACTCAAGAGAGCAGGAGAAATGTTCAATCTCTCATCAGTCTGCAAATCTTCATGGTAAGTCCACTCCAGTCCCATCATATGGGAACCACTGGATATCCCAGAGGGCTGATTTCAAGACAAGGTACAGGACACTGATGTCAGAGACTGGCACGCAGATCTAGGCAGTTACTCTGTGCTTCAATCAGTGGGGGTGCCATGTTGAAGAGATTGGCTGATGCCATAGTGCTGTGGGGTGGGGAGGGCCCACAAGCAAAGGCCCAAATCTGTGGCTGAATTTTTAATAAATACCAGGTGGAGCTTTCCCCTGGCCCAGAAATGAAAAGCTGAGATTGAGTTCTGGTACTCACCTGTCTTCTCCAGATTGGAAAAAACTGTAGGGCAGCCATATAAGTTCAGGACAGCTTTTAACTTTCAGTGCTCACTATAAATTGTCCCCAGAGTGGGAAACAACTGCAGGGCAACAAGTTAGTTCCAGCAAAGTGTTTTTGTACCAGTGCACACTATAAGCCTACCAGAATGGGAAGAAATAACAGGCCAATGTTGAAGTTTCATTACTAAGGAATAAAGGCCTAACACCACCAAATAAAACCCACAAAAACTGGAAGAGGTGGCTGACTCTTCAAACACACAGGCATCAACATAAAGACACAAGGATTGTGGAAACTCAGGGAAATATGACACTGAGAGGTGGCAACGTGCTAGCTGCTGTCGCTCTGGGCACTTCCTGGGCCTCGGCCTCCACTCTGGCAGCGCTTGACGAGCCCTTCAGCCCACCAGGGCACTGTGGGAGCCCCTCTCAGGGCTGGCCAAGGCCTCCCTCTGCTTGCCGGGAGGTGTGGAGGGAGAGGCAAGGAGGGAAACTGGGGCTGCGCCCAGGGTTCACGGGCCAGTGTGAGTTCTGGTGGCCCCAGCTGGGGCTCGGGGACCCCGCACTGGGGCGGCCAGACAGCGTGGTGGCCAACCGAGAACAGTGAGGGACTTAGCACCCTGGCCAGCAGCTGCGGAGGTTGCCCCGGGTCCCGCAGCACTGCTGGAGCTGCGCTCAAATTATTGCCAGGCCTCAGCTGCCTCCCCGCAGGGCAGGGCGCAGGACCTGCAGCCCACCATGCCCAAGCCCCACCCTTCCACCATGGGCTCCCACTCACCCAAGCGTCCCCGACCGCCCCGCTCCCTGCTCGGTGTGGCCCGGTCCTATATACTACTCAAGGGCTGAGGACTGCAGGCGTGGCTCAGGACTGGCAGGCAGCTCTGCCTGCAGCTGGGGTGCCATCCACTGGGTGAGGCCAGCTGGGCTCCTGAGTCTGGTGGGGACTTGGGGAACTTTTATGTCTAGCTAAGGGATCCTAAATGCACCAATCAGCACTCTATGTCTAGCTCAGGGTTTGTAAATACACCAATCAGTACTCTGTGTCTAGCTCAAGGTTTGTAAATATACCAATGGGTACTCTGTATCTAGTTAACCTGCTAGGGACTTGAAGAGCTTTATGTCCAGCTAGAGGATTGTAAATACACCAATCAACACCCTGTCAAAACGGTCCAATCAGCTGTCTGTAAAATGGACCAATCAGCTCTCTATAAAATGGACCAATCAGCAGGATGTGGGTGGGGCCAGATAAGGGAATAAAAGCAGGGTGCAGGAGCCAGCCAGTGGCAACCTGGTCGGGTCCCCTTCCACAGTCTGGAAGGTTTGTTCTTTTGCTGTTTGCAATGAATTTTGCTGCTGCTCACTCTTTGGGTCCACGCTGCCTTTATGAGCTGTAACACTTACTGCAAAGGTCTGCGGCTTCACTCCTGTCAGGGAGACCACGAACCCGCCAGAAGGAAGAAGCTCTAGCTACATCTGAAGGTCTGAAGGAACAAACTCCGGACCCACCATCTTTAAGAACTGTAACACTCATGGCAAGGGTCCGTGGCTTCATTCTTGAAGTCAGTGAGACCAAGAACCCACCAATTCCAGACACAACACCACTCAAAGAAACCAGCAAAACTCCAATAATAGACACAGAAGAATGCAAGATCTCCAAAATGTCAGACAGAAACTTCAGAATAATCCTCTTAAAGAAGTTGAAAGAATCACAATAAAACACAGGTTGATACTTGGAAAACAATCCAGGAACAAAATAAGACATTTCACAGAAATACAAACAATTTTAAGAAAACAAACAAATTTTAGCAGCAAACAACGTAATAATTGAGCTGAAAAACTCCATAGAAAGCTTCAATAGCAGACTTGATCAAAAAGAGGAAAGAATTAGTGAACTTGAAAAAAGAATAAATGAAATTATGCAATCAGAGAAGCAAAAGGAAAAAGAATTTAAATAAAAGAGTAAAGAACTACTAGGGGACACTGTCAAACAAACTAACCTCCACATAACAGAAAGTGACAACAGATATTAGATAAGAGAGAAAAAGGTCTAGAAAGCATATTTCAAAAAATAATGGCTAGAAATTTCTGAAATCTGGAGAAAACCAACACTATCCAGGTGCAGGGAGCTCAAAGATATTAATCAAATTCAATACAAAGAGGAAACCACCCAGATATATTATAATGAAATTGGTAAAAATCAAAAACGCAGAAAGAATACTTTAAGCAGCAAGAGAAAATAAACATATCATATTCAACTGAGCTCTAATACGGCTTTCAGCAGATTTCTCAGAGAAATTTAGCAAAGCAAAAGAAGTGAGATGCTATATCCACAGTGCTGAAGGAAACAAATACAAAAAACCAACTAAGAATACTATACCCAGGAAAGATATCCTTTCAGCATGAAAAAGAGATAAACACTTTCTCAAACAAACACAAGCTGAGGAAATTTACAACACGACACTTCTCCTACAAAAAAAAAAATGCTACAGGGAATTCTTCAATCTGAAAAAAAGAAATGAATGGTAATGTGTAAAAAAAATTAAAAAAAAACAAACTAAAGTGTGAAATTCACTATTTAAAAAAACAGAAGCATTCACAATACTATAATACTATAACGAGGGTAAGTAAACAATTTATATCAAGTATGAAAGCTAAAAGAAAGAACTATTAATAACCTCAACAACTGATTAAGAGGCAATATAAAAATATATAAATTGAAACAGCAATAAGTCAAATGTGGCAAGGGGTGGTGTTACAATGTAGAGTTTATTTTTGTTTGTTTGCATCAAAGTTAAACTATTATCAGTTTAAAATAACCTGTTATAAATATATTTTTATAAGCCTTGTAGTAATGACAAAGCAAAAATCTATTAAAGATACGCTAAAAATAAGTCACCAGAAATCAAAATGTCCTACTAGAGAAAATTATTTTACCACAAAAAAGAAAGAGAGAGAGAAAAAGAAAGAAAGGAAATGATTCTACAAAACAACCAGAAAACAAGTAACAAGATAGCAATAGTAAATACTTACATATCAATAATATTCAAACCTTGAATATAAATGAATTACATTCTTCAGTTAAAAGACAGAGTGGCTAAATGAATTTTTAAAAGGATCCAATTATATGCTGTCTACAAGAAACTCACTTCATCTATAAAGACATGCACAGACTGTGAAGATATTTAAAAGGTATTAGAAGCAAATGGAAAACAAACAAAAAGAGCAGAAGTAGCTATATTCAGATAAAACAGACCTTAAGTCAAGGACACTTAAAAACAATGGAAAAGGCAATAGTAGGAGACTTTAACACCCACTTTTGGCAGCGGACAGGTAATCTAGACAAGAAAATCAACAAACATCAGAATTAAACTTTACTCGAGATCAAATTGACCTAACAGGCATTTTCAGAACATTTTACCCCACCACTGAAGAATGTACATTTTTCTTAACAGCACATGGAACATTATCTAGGATAGACCATATGTTAGGCAATAAAACAAGTTCTAAAAATTCAAAAAGGTCAAAACCATATCCTGTATATTTTCTGACCGCAATTGAATAAAACTATAAAGCAATAAGAGAAGGAACATTGGAAACTGTACAAATCCATGGAAAGAAACAACATGCTACTGAAAAACAAATTGGTCAATGAATAAATTAAAAAGGAAATTTAAAAAATTTCTTAAGACAGATAAAAATGGAAATACAGCATACAGAAACCTAGAGGGTATAGCAAAAGCAGTTCTAGGATGGAAATTGGTAGCAATACACACCTACATCAAAAAGTAGACTTCAAGCAAACAACCTAACATTGTACTTCAAGGAACTAAAAAAGCAAGAACAATCAAACTCAAAAGTAGTAGAAAGAAAGAAATAATAAAGATCAAAGCATAAGTGAATAAAATTTGAACTACCAAAATACAAAATATCAACAAAATGAAGTTGATTTTTTGAAAAATAAATCAAGAAACCTTTAGCTACTTCAACAAGAAGTCTAAAAAATAAAGTCAGAGATGAAAAAGAATATATTACAACTGACACTACAGAAATACAAGAAAAATCTACAGACATGATTATGAAAATTGATACACCAATAAATTGGAAAACCTAGAAGAAATGGATAAATTTCTGGACACATGCAAACTATGAAGATTGAACCATGAAAAAAGAGAAAACCTGAAAACCAATAATGAGTCATGAGACTGCAGTAGTAATAAAGCCTCCTATTAAAGGAAAGACCAGGATCTGACAGCTTCGCTGCTGAATTCTGCCAAACAAAGAATAACCTATACCAATTCTCTTTAAACTATTTCAAAAAAATTGAAGAGAAGGGAATACTTCTAAACTATACTTCTAAACTCATCCTACAAGGCCAGGATTATCCTGATGCCAAAACTAGACAAAAACACACAAAATAGGAAAACTACAGGTCAGTATCACTGATGAACACAGGTGCAGAAATCCTCATCAAAATACAAGCAAACTGAATTCAACAAAACGTTAAAAATATTCATCATGACCAAGTGGAATTTATCCCAGGATTGCAGAGATGATTCAACATATGTAAATCAATCAGTGTGATACGCTGTATCAACAGAATGAAGGACAAAAACCATATGCTCATTTCAATTGATGCTGAAAAGGCATTTGATAAAATTTGACATACCTTCATGATAATAACTGTATACAGAAGAAATTGGATACAGAAGAAATATACCTCAAAACAATAAAGGTCTTACATGACAAAATCATGGAGAGCATCATTCTGAATGGGGAAAAATGGAAATTCTTTCCTCCAAGATCTGAACAAGACAATGATGCCCACTTTTACCACGGTTATTCAAGATAGTACTGGAAGTCCTATCACAGCGGTTAGGCAAGGGAAAGCTATAAAGGGCATCTAAATTGGAAAATAAAAAGTCAAACTATCCTTGTTCACAGATGACATGATCCTATATTTAGGAAAACCTAAAGACTGAACCAAAACCTGTTAGAAGTGAAAAACAAATTCATTAAAGTTACAATATATAAAATAAGCATATGAAAAGCAGTAACATTTCTATATACCAACAGTGAACAATCTGAAAAAGAAATCAAGAAAGCAATCCCATTTACAATACTTACAGACACACACACACACAAAAACACATCTGGGAATAAATTTAACCAAGTAAGTGAATGACCTCTACAATAAAAACTATAAAACACTGTTGAAAGTGATTTAAGATGATACAAAAGATAAAAAGATATCCATCCTATGCTCATGAATTGGAAGAACATTGGTCTGGGCAAAGATTTTTTAGGTAAGACCGCAAAAACACACGCAACAAAAGCAAAAATAGACAATGGAATTACATCAAGGGAAAAACTTCTGCACAACAATGTAAATGATCAACAGAGTGAAGAGACAACCTGTTAAATGAGAGAAAATATTTGGAAACTATTCATTTGACAAGAGACTAACATCCAGAATATACAAAGTAAAAAAGTACCTAATCCCATTGAAGAGTAGAAAAGGATATGAATAGATTTTCTCAAAAGAAACCATAAAAATGGCCAATGAGTATATTTTTAAAAACCTCAACATCATTTAATTATCAGGGAAACGCAAATCAAAAACACAAAGATATATCATCCCACTCCAGTTTAAATGATAATTATCAAAAATACAAAAAGTAACAAATGTGTTTGAGGATGTAGAGAAAGACCAATGCTAATGCACTGTCAGTGTGAATGTAAATTAATACAGCCCCTGTGAAAAACACTATAGAGGTTCCTCAAAAAGAAAAAATAGATCTAAAGATGACCCAGCAATCTCATTGCTGGGAATACATTTTAAAAAATGAAATCAGTGTATTAAAAAGATATCTGCACTCCCATGTTTATTACAGCATTATCCACAATAGCCAAGATATGGAAGCAACCTATATACCTACCAGTAGATGAATGGATAAAGAAAATGTGAAATATATACACAAGATAGTATCATTCAGCCATAAAAAAGGAATGAAATTCTGTTATTTGCAACAACACGGATGGAACTAGAGTATATTTATGTTAAGCGATGGCACAAAAAGACAAATATTACATGTTCTTACTCATATATGGAAGCTAAAAAAGTGGATCCCATGAAGGTAGAAAGTAGAATGATGGCTGCTAGACACTGGGAAGGGAAGCAGGGAGGAGATGAACAGAATTTGGTTAATGGGTAAAAAAAATACAGTTAGATAGAAGGAATAAGTTATAGTGTTTGATAGTATCATAGGGTGGCAATAGTAATTTATTTTATATTGCAAAATACCTAGAAGAAGAGATTTGGAATGTTCCCAATACAAACAAAGGATAAATGTTTGAGGTAACTGATAACCTAATTACTCCAATTTTATTATTACACATTGTATACATGTATAAAAAATCACATGTACCCCATAATTATGCACAATTCTTATGTTTCAATAAAAAAGAGAGAGAATGGAGGGTACTAGGAATAAAGTTAGGACTTTTGGACTCTTAAAAAAGAAAACGCTGAACATTCTTAGAAGACACATAGTAGTAGGGATCTCACTCTTTCTGACAATGACGTTTCTTTAACTCTACTCTCCAATGAGGCCTAAAAGTGAATCACCAAGCCCATATCACTGCCAGCTGGAACTAATGCCAGATTTATTTGTGTGAACAAGGCTGTAGGCCAAATTACAATGCTCAGGAGCAAGATTCATAGACCTGGGACTCTCTTGACTCTGGGGACAATACAAACAACCAAGTCATAGGGGAAGCATGATGGGACTGCATCAGGGTAAGCCCAGACATGACTCACCATGAGGAACCACCTGATCCAAGCATGTCATTTGTACTGATTCCAGTCTTATCACATCAAAACTTTCAGAATCAAACCAATAGCTTATAAGTGTTTACACATCTGATATATTGAATGTGTCCCAGAGAAGTTGTGAGGTAAGTGTGTAAGTTACATGTTAAAAAAGAAGTGAGATGGGAAGTAGGTATAGAATCTTTCTGAGGAAGCCTTGAAGTGATATTGCCATCAAACAAAAAAGATGCATGAAGCACATATTGTGTCCTCAGTTCTGTGCTGGGTGCTATATGTCTGACATGATTTAGACACCCTGCTTATCCTCTGAAAGGATTTAATGGGTTCTCTAAAATTCTGCAATGCCTAGATATGATTGCCGTGGATACCATGTTGTTCTGGGTTCTTCTTTTTATATTCAGGAGGTGACCAAAGGAGGGGGTGAATTAAAAAGAAGAGACTATCTCTGCTTTCCACTTGTTCTTATCTCAGATTATTTTTTGAGGCTCTTCTCTCAAGAAATATACTAGTTTTCGTATCAGTGCAAGAGGATGGAAAAGACTACTTATTCAAGTATCTTCACGCCTGGGTAGAGAAATCAGGCTTCAGAGATGAACCAGAGAGTGCAGCAAAGACAAAGTGCTGACTGTTGCCCTGCCCCCACTGTCTTGAACCACTCATCTCTTAGGACTGGAGAGTAGGAAGTAAGAAAAGAAAATTAAATTTTAGGAGTAACTTTACAAGCCTTATGCAATACTCTCTCTAGAAAAATGTGAAAATGAAAATATTCTTATTTTGAATAGTTAAAAAATAATTCTCCACTAAGATTAAGGGTGATTTTTAATTGGGCAAATGTAAAAATGTTTTTTTGCAACGAGTTTTTGTGATAAGTAAAATTACAATGTAGTTCTGCAGATATAAATATATAAATTGAAAAATAAAAATGTTTATAACTGATTTCTGTAAGATAATATACCAACAATTATTTATGGATCGTGAAATTATGAATAATTTTAATATTAATCTGCATAAGTTTTGAGTTTTTTCCTAAACTTTCTTCAGTGATCACCTGCTACATTTATAATCAGGGAAATCAGCATTTTTATTTAAAAAGCAAGCACTAAATGAGAATTTTAAAATAATATTGACCATACATATATCATTAACTTTGGAGGCAGCAAGATGTAGAGTTGAATATCAGCTCTGCCACATACTAACTATATGATTTTAGTAAGGCCAAGTTTCCATCTTTCCTGAGTCTTGAAGTGCACATCACTGAATTAATGAGAAATGATCTGTCAGTGGTATACAGTGAGTAATTAAAGTCACTTATGGGCAGCTTATAAAACATCAAAAACAAAGTTGAAAGTAACCTAAATGTTAATGAAAATATATAATTTTTTAGATTATTCTAAATAACAGACATTAAGATGGCATGGTTTAACACTGTAGAGAGACTTTGAATTAAAAGACCAAAAATACTTCTATTGAATGGCTACTTTTATAGATTGCATTGGGTCTCCCCAAAATTCATATGCTGAAATCCTCACCCACCCCCAGTACTTTAGAATGTGATTTTGTTTGTAGATAACATCTTTTCAGAGGTAATCAGGTTAAGATGAAACCATTAGGGTAGGCCCTAATCCAATATGACTGACATTCTTTTTTTTTTTTTTTTTTAAGTTGGAGGGTATTTGAACACAGAGAGGTGCACAGATGGAAGACGATGTGAAAAGACATACAGGGAAGGAAGTTATCCATCTACAAACCAAGAAGAAAGGCCAGGGACAGATCTTTCTCTCAACTTGCTCAAAAGGAATCAACGTTACTGGCACCTTGATTTGAGACTCCTAGGCTCCAGAACTGTGAGACAATACATACATTTCTCTTGTTTAAGCCATTCAGCTTGTTGTACTTTTGTTATGGAAGCCCTACAGTTACTTTACTTTGCTGTACATTAATATTTTTGAATGATCATTATTTATTTATCTTTACCTTCATGGAAAGCAAAATGTACAAATAGAAGTCTAGCATTTATGAAAGCACTTGGCATGAAACAAGAAAACAAAAATATCTACATAATACAATTTTTTAACATATTTCTTTTTTATTATTTATTTACGTATTTATTATACTTTAAGTTCTGGGATACATGTGCAGAAGGTGCAGGTTTGTTACATAGGTATATATGTGCCATGGTGGTTTGCTGCACCCATCAACATGTCACCTGTGTTAGGTATTTCTCCTAATGTTATCCTTCCTCCAGCCCCTCACCCCTTGACAGGCCCCGTGTGTGAAGTTCCTCTCCCTGTGTCCATGTAGTCTCATTGTTCAACTCCCACCTATGAGTGAGAACATGCGGTGTTTGATTTTCTGTTCTTGTGCTAGGTTGCTGGGAATGATGTTTTCCAGCTTCATCCACGTCCCTGCAAAGGACATGAGCTCATCATTTTTATGGCTGCATAGTATTCCATGGTGTATATGTGCCACATTTGGTTATCTACCACTGATGGACATTTGGGTTGGTTCCAAGTCTTCGCTATTGTGAACAGTGCCGCAATAAACATACGTGTGCATGTGTCTTTATAGGAGAATTATTTATAATCCTTTGGATATATACCCAGTAATGGAATTGCTGGGTCAAATGGTATTTCTGGTTTGAGATCCTTGAGGAATCACCACACTGTCTTCCACAATGGAATCTGTCTATCAGTTCAATGGTTGAACTGATTTACACTCCCACCAACGGTGCAAAAGCATTCCTATTACTCCACATCCTCTCCAGTATCTGTTGTTTCCTGACTTTTTAACATTGCCATTCTATGTTTTCCAAGTTGTCTGCTTTCACTCCCTGTCTTTCAGAGATATTAATGAACTGTATATTTGTTCTCTTTACATAATTCCATATTTCTTGGAGGTTTTGTTCTTTCTTTTTTAGTCTTTTTTTTTTTTTCTTCATTTTTATCTGACTGAGTTAATTCAGAGAACTGGTATTTGAACTCAGATTCTTTCCCCAGCTTGGTCTATTCTGCTGTTAATACTTGTGGTCATATATTATGAAATTCATGAAAGGAGTTTTTTTTCTCTATCACATCAGTTTATTTCTTTCTTAAAGTGGTCATTTCATCTTTCAGCCCCTATATTGTTTTATTTTATTTCTTAAATTTATTGAATTGGATTTCAACTTTCTCCTGAATCTCTATGATCTTTGTTCCTATCCATATTCTGAAGTCTGTGTCTGTCATTTCAGCCATCTCAGCCTGGTTAAGAACCATTGCTGGGGAACTAGTGCAATCATTTGGAGGTAAGAAGACACTCTGGGTTTTTGAGCTGCCAGAGTTCTTGTGATGGTTCTTTCTCATCTGTGTGAGTTGATATTTCCTCTGTCTTTGAAGTTGCTGTGCTTTAGATGGGACTTTTTGGTTTGATCGTCTTTGATGACCTTGGTGGTTCGATTGTGGTATAAGCTGGGTTCAGTTCACTTGCTTCATTTGTGGAAGATTTTAGGGGACCAAGGTTCAGCTCAGCACTTTTGGCTGCATGCTGTAACTCTGGGGGACAGTACCAGGCCTCTGGCTTTGTTTTCCCATCCCTCAAGGTTAGCAACCTGCTGTGGTTGAGGGGTAAAGAAGTTCCTGATCTGCTGGTCACAACATTTCAATGGGGCGTGCTGGCCAAAGTATGTCACTGGAGTGGTGGCAGCAGGATCCATGCTTGCTTGTACATGTCAGCAGCCACAGCAGCGCAATGAGTTGCATGCTTGTTTGGTGAGGTAGGGGCACTGGTGGGAATGGGGCAGTGGCATTCCTTTGCATGTTCAGGCAGTGGTATAGTGGGGACCTATTGCTGGTGGGGGTGAGGCTGTCTGAAACATGGTAGTTGTTGTGACTAGAGGGGAGTGAGTTAGCTTGAGAAGAGCCATGAAATTACTAGCCAAGATTTAGGACCTGTTCCCATAAGCTTGGTAATATACATTTTCTTTTGCTAATTAAGAAATCCATGATGTATCCATATTTTGTGAAAAACCTGAGTTAACAACATCTGTATAAATAAGATGAAAGGCTTTGAAAGAAGTGAAAAGGATTAAAAAAAAAACAGTAATTTTCTTTTTCAGACTGTTTGAGGAGGCTGGAAGAAAAGTATTTATTTGAAAATATGTGAATATTTAGGTATCTCTGAGGTTTATGTATTTATTATGTGAACTAGCTGAGGGAAAATTTTCCTTTTATTATTATATTGATTTTATTTATTTATCTATTTGTTTCTTTATTATACTTTAAGTTCTGGTGTACATGTACAGAACATGCAGTTTTGTTACTTAGGTATACACGTGCCATTGTGGCTTGCTGCACCCATCAACCCGTCACTTACATTAGGTATTTCTTCTAACGTTATCCCTTCCCTAGTTCTCAACCCCTGACAGGCTCCAGTATGTGACGTTCCCCTCCCTGTGTCCATGTGTTCTCCCACTTATGAGTGAGAACATGCAGTGTTTGGTTTTCTGTTCTCGTGTTAGTTTGCTGAGAATGATGGTTTCCTGCTTCATCCATGTCCCTGCAAAAAACAAGAACACATCCTTTTTTATGGCTGCATGGTATTCCATGGTATATATGTGCCACATTTTCTTAATCCAGTCTATCATTGATGGACATTTGAGTTGGTTCCAAGTCTTTGCTATTGTGAATGGTGCCACAATAAACATATGTATGGATGTGTCTTTATAGTAGAATGATTTATAATCCTTTGGGTGTATACCCAGTAACAGGATTGCTGGGTCAAATGGTATTACTAGTTCTAGATCCTTGAGGAATCACCACATTGTCTTCCACAATGGTTGAACTAATTTACAGTCCCACCAGCAGTGTAAAAGTGTTCCTATTTCTCCATGTCCTCTCCAGCATCTGTTTTTTCCTGACTTTTTAATGACCACCATTCCAACTGGCTGAGATGGTATATCACTGTGGTTTTGATTTGCATTTCTCTAATGACCAGTGATGATGACTATTTTTTCATATGTTTGTTGGGGGCATAAATGTCTTCTTCAGAGAAGTGTCTATTCACATCTTTTGCCCACTTTTTGATGGGGTTGTTTTTTCTTGTAAATTTGTTTAAGTTCCTTATAGATTCTGGATATTAGCCCTTTGTCAGATGGATAGATTGCAAACATTGTCTCCCATTCTGTAGTTTGCTGTTCACTCTGATATAGTTTATTTTGCTGCACAGAAGCTCTTTAATTTGATCCCATTTGTCAATTTTGGCTTTTGTTTCCATTGCTTTTGGTGTTTTAGTCATGAAGTCTTTGCCCATGTCTGTGTCCTAAATGGTATTGCCTAGGTTTTCTTCTAGGATTTTTATGACCAATGGAAAAGAATAAAGGCTTCAGAAACAACACCACACATCTACAACCCTCTGATCTTTGATAAACCTGACAAAAACAAGCAATGGGGAAAGGATTCCCTATTTAATAAATGGTGTTGGGAAAACTGCCTAGCCATATGAAGAAAACTGAAACTGGACTCCTTCTTTACACCTTATACAAATAGAATTTTTAAAAATTAATATTGTTTAATTCAGTTTTTTTTCACAGATGGAATCTCCAAATTATGCATTTTCTTTCAAAAAGTGAAAGCAAAACTTCACATTATAAAGACAACTTGTTTGCTCTCTACTGAAGTTCAACATACCTTAAGAATAAACAAGAATATATAGGATAAAAGAAGGCAATTTTAAGTTGTACTCCACCTCATGTCATATATTTATTTGGATGTACTTTATAAGCACACAGGACTATCTAGAAGGAACTTCACTTTCACAAGTCACTGAATGCTAATGTATAGTTTTGATGAGACTAGAAATACGCTGGTTTAAGGCTGAAACCCTGAAAGCTAATGACTGAGACAATTATGATGTTTCCAAGGGGCACAATGGAATTCTGAGCTTTTATGGTATTTAATTACATGGCTGCTGGGCCATTTATAAGGCCATTCCAATTTATAAGGAAATATCTAATATCTCATACCCAAGTCTTACCAACACTCTTCTTTCTTTTCATAGTAACAGTTAATGCCTCAGAAAACATCATTAAAATGGGTATTTCTTCATACAACAAGGCTCTTACTATTTCAGTCACTTGGATCTTGGATGGACATTGTGCTTTCAAGGATTTAGAAAGGTGAATTCTTGTTGATACTCATTTCAACTAAATGGGAGGTAATGTGCTAAGCTAAAAATGAATATGATCTAGTCATACTCTTATTCTAAAGCCATAGCTAGGGAATGAAGTCTTGTCTATGGCAAAGATGGAAAACGGGAATGAAAAACATGTGTAGGAGAAATAAGAAAATGAATGCTTTGCGTTGACCGTGTACCTAGATACTGCTCATTGGATGATATGAGGTTGTGTGTGTGTGTGTGTCTGTGTGTAACAAAGAAGAAAGTAAAGAAGGAAAGATTGTCTTTTGCTAAAGGACAAATAGAGAGCAAGTTGGAGAACTGCAGTATGAAGCCCTGCCTTTCAGATCCCAAATCCCACTCGCATGTGAAAACTGCATATATAATATATACAACTTAAGTAAAAAGAAATTGTGAACTGTTTTGCTGAACTTATTTTCAATAAAAAGTTATTAGATTACATAGTTTTCAGAGTATGACTTAATCACTTAGGTCAATTCAGCCTTGCCATTTGGGCATAGGATATTCTCTATTTGAGTATCTGAGGTGACATAGTAAATTTGTCTATACTTTGGTACCATGCTTGCTCCCAAAGTTACATAAAATCCACAGTTATTAGAACAATAAGGTGAGGTTAGAGATGAGTTAGCAACAACTCTCCTGTCTGTTATTTATTTATTCATTCAATATATCCTGTATGTGCATGTGTGTGAGTGTTAAATCAGGTACTGTGATGGACATTAGAAAATCCATCATTCTCAGCATCGCAAGAACAGAAAACCAAACATCGCATGTTCTCACTCATAGGTGGGAACTGAACAATGAGATCACTTGGACTCTGGAAGGGGAACATCACACACCGGGGCCTATCATGGGGAGGGGGCAGGGGGAGGGATGGCATTGGGAGTTATACCTGATGTAAATGACAAGTTGATGGGTGCTGACGAGTTGATGGGTGCAGCACACCAACATGGCACAAGTATACATATGTAAAAAACCTGCACGTTGTGCACATGTACCCTAGAACTTGAAGTATAATAAAAAAAAAGAGTAAAAAAAAAAAAAAAGAAAATCCAATAACATACAAATCAGAAAGGATCTCTCCTTTTAAGTTCACAGAATCTTCAGACCCAAAAGTAACTAGATATTTATCTGTTCATGTAGGCTAACAGGGATAAAAAGAGACTAGAAAACTCTTAGTCAACAGTTGCAGTGTCACTGGGTGTGAAGTGAGATTACTTAATCTCAAAAATAGGATTTCTTACTTAGCTCTGAATCTATCTCCAGCACCTAGTATCTGATGAATGTCTGTTACCCTCATCTAAACTGAAATTTTCCATTAAATCTTTTATCACAGGTCACAGCCAGACACAGTGATTTAAGACTGACTTCCACTTACTCCTTGCCTTAGGAAAACTGTCAACACATAGCATAGAAGTTGGTTAATTGATACAGAAATATGGTTAAACAGAAGGAATAAGTTCTAGTATTAGATAGGACAGTAGGAAAACTATTATTAACAATAATTTATTATATATCTCAAATAGCTAGAATAGAATTATAATGTTCCCAACACATTTTCTATAAAAATGCAATTGGAATTTTGACAGGGATTGAATCTGTAGATTACATGGACAGTAAAGACATTTTAACAATATTAATTCTTCTAATACATAGACATAAAATATGTTTTCATTTGTGTCTTTTTAAATTTGTTTCATCTGTGTCTTATAGTTTTCAGTGTACAGATTTTTCACGTCCCTGGTTGTATTTATTCTTCTGTATTTTATTCTTTTTAATGCTTTTGTAAATGGACTGCTTTTGTAATTTCTCTCTCAAATAGTTCGTTGTTAATGTACAGAAATGCAATTGGGTTTTGTATGTTAATTTCGTATCCTGCAACGTTACCGAATGTATTAATTTTAACAGTTTTTTGATGAAGTTTTTAGAGATTTCAATATTTAAAAAAACCATGCCTTATGCAAATAGAGACAATTCAACTTCTTCCTTTACAATTTGGATATTTTTTATTTCTATTTCTTGCCTAATGGGCCTGGCTAGGACTCCCAGTACTGTGTTGAATAGAAGCAGTGTGAGTGAACTCCCTTGTCTTCTTGCTGATCTTAATGGAAAAGCTTTTGGTTTTACAACATTGAGTATGATGTTAGCTGTGGGATTTCATGTGCTTTCATGATGTTACTTCGGGTCCTTTCATTTCAACTTGAAGAACTCCCTTTGGCATTTCTCTGAAGGTAGGTCTAGTGGAAATAAACTCTCAGCTTTCTTTTTTCTGGGAATGACTTTATGTCTCTTTCATTTCTAAAGTACAGCTTTTACAGGTTCGTTATTCTTATATGGCAGTTTTGTTTTTCTTTCAGTACTCTGAATACATCATTCTACTCCTTCCTGCCCAGCAAAGTTTCTGCTGAGAAATCTGCTTGTAGCCTTTGTGAGTACCCTTCCATGTGATGAGTAGCTAGCTTTTTTTCTTGCTGCTTTCAAAATTCTCACTTTGTCTTTAATTTTGACAATTTGATTTTAATGTGTCTAGGAAAAGTATTTTTTGTGTTGATATTGCCTGGAGCCTTGAAGCTTCACTAATCTAGACATACATATTCCTCCCAACACTTGGGAATTTTAAGCCACTATTGAATGTAGTGAATATAGAATATATTGACATACTGAACAACATGAAAATCAAAAACATTTGCATAGTAAAAATTCACCATAAGTAAGGCAAACGACAAATGTCAAGGAAGGAATAAAAGTATTTGCAACTCAGATCATAAACAAATTACAAACCTCTCTACTTTGTAAAGATTTGATAGAAATCAACAAGACCAAATGCCCAGTAAAAAATTAGCAAAGGAAATATGGTTTACTGAGAAAAAAAAAAACAAATGGTTATCAAACTTATGAAAAAGATGTCTAGGTTCATCTATAAGAATAGATTGAAAATGAAAACAAGTATATAATTTCTTACCAATTAGATGTACAAAAATCCAAAAGTTTGAATGTTTTTGAAAAGATGTGTGAAAAATACACTTTCAGACTTTGCTGTAGGATTACAAAATGGTATAACTACTATGAAGGGAAATCTGGAAATTTCTACAAGTCCACAGAAACAATTTACCCTTTCAAGCAGCAATTTCTGTTCTAGAACTCTATCCCACAGATACTTTGTACACATATGAAATGATGCTAGTTATTCATTGTAACATTGTTTTTCACAGCAAGCAAGCAAGCAAGAAAGAAAGAAAGAAAGAGAAAAAGAAAAGAGAGAAAAGAAAGAAGAAAGAAAGAGAAAGAAAACCCTAGAACAACTCAAATATTCCCTGATAAGAATTTATTTAAATAAACCATGATATTTCCACATAGTGGAATATTATGCAATTGAAAGAAAAAACAGGAAAAGCCTCATGTACTGATATGAGAAATATCTTTAGTATATTTTATTAATTGGTAAAAATAAAGCTAGGAGCAGGACAGTGAGAAAGGAAGGAAACTGATAAAAATGGAAGGAATTAAGTATATGTATATATGTATATTTGTGTTTGTATAACATATAATGAGTATTACATATAGAAATACTGAAAAAAATAAACATAACACTAATAAATATAATTTCTCATAGATGGGGAACAGGGTGAAGGAGGAATAGATGGGAGAGACAGACTTCTCTGCTTTACCTTTATATAAATTTGACTTTTAAGTAATATAACTATTTTACCTACTCTGAAAAATATTAATTTAGGAAGGAAGAGACAAAAGGGAAGAAGAAAGGAAGGAGGGGAAGAGAGGAAGGGAAAGAGGGAGGGAAATAAGTGGGTCTAGAATATTTGCCCTCATCCATACTTCCTTCACAATATAAAATAGCACCAATGAGTCAGACACATGCTTGATACCACTTGGGAAAAAACAGAAGAATATCTGAGACTCCTGTTTCTGTCTTCAGGAACTACCACTCTTCTCAGGGTTCTTCAACCTTGCATTCTTTTAGGTATGCAACTAAATTGCAACTAAATTATTGATTCTGCTGGAAGATTATATGAGTTTAGGCACTAAATGGTTTCATCATTTATCACCAGCCCTGCAGTGAGACACCATGGGCATACATCAGCTCTTAGGAAATATGTTCACACATACACACTGTGGGATGAGCTCTTTCTAACTCAAAGCTGAGGCCTCAAAAACATAAAAGATGTTAACCTTCCACGTGTTTTAAGTACATCCATCTGTGAGAAGACTTCGAAATGGATTTTGCAAAAGGTAATTGGAATTAACAGCTTTTTGTGATTTGGAGGTTGGCATAGACACCAAACAAGAACAAAATGATCATGTTCCTAGGAAATTAGGGTCACTGTCCAAAGCTGTTAGGTCTAAATGGAGTATGTGGGATTGAGAATAGTGTGACATAAATTTATATGGCTATTTGTGTAGTGCAAGAGCAAGGCAGAAGTCAGGGAATCTTCCTTGGTTGGAGGCTTTAGAAATCTCCAGCGTAATAAAATCTGGTATAAGCACTCAACAAATAAAGAGGAGGGCAACCTTCCTGAAGAAATGAAATGAATGCAGGTCCAAAATTCAAAGCTCAGGAAATCTGACTCAACATCCTGTTGCATTTCTGCCTTCATCCATTTTCAAGTACTCTTATTCAATAATAAAGCAAGAAGAAAAATATACCTTTATAATATCCACATTCTTGCTGCCAATTCTGAATCCCAGGGCACAACATCTTACATTCATTTATTTATTTATCAATGGCCGAGCCTTGGGCTCTAGTATAACATTGTTTCTGAAGTATTTTGAATCTACCTCCCATGCAAAGGTAAACTGGTGAAATTTCCACTCCTCCACCAGTAGATATAAGACTTTAGGCCAATCATCAGCATTTTATCATCTAAAAGTAAGAGGATTTGGGTTGGAAGCTAACAAGTTTTTCATTCCTAAGAATTCTACATTATATGTACACTCTGTTGCAGAATAAAATGCTTCATAAGCCTAAGTAGAATCTTAGAAGCTAGGAGCTGAATCCTGAATCATTTAGTGGAGTAATTGTCTCTAAAAATGCTAATGGAATTTCACAAATGCTTCCTGCCACACCCACTCCTTTTCAGAGAATAGAAGATGAGGTTGTGAATTTACGGTGATAGAGCAAACACCCAAACACACAGCAGTTTAATTTTCCTTTATTATTATATTTTTATTTTTATTTTTATTTTTTTTCCCAATTTTTATAGATTTTTATTTTATTTATTTTTTTATTTTTTATTTTTATTTTTTTTATTATACTTTAAGTTCTAGGGTACATGTGCATGACGTTTATATCATGTATAACTCCCCAATGCAATCCCTCCCTCCTCCCCCCTCCCCATGATAGGCCCCAGTGTGTGATGTTCCCCTTCCCGAGTCCAAGTGATCTCATTGTTCAGTTCCCACCTATGAGTGAGAACATGCGGTGTTTGGTTTTCTCTTCTTGTGATAGTTTGCTAAGAATGATGGATTCCAGCTGCATCCATGTCCCTACAAAGGACGCAAACTCATCCTTTTTGATGGCTGCATAGTATTCCATGGTGTATATGTGCCACATTTTCTTAATCCAGTCTGTCACAGATGGACATTTGGGTTGATTCCAAGTCTTTGCTATTGTGAATAGTGCCGCAATAAACAACGTGTGCATGTGTCTTTGTAGTAGAGTAATTTATAATCCTTTGGGTATATACCCAGTAGTGGGATGGCTGGGTCATATGGTACATCTAGTTCTAGATCCTTGAGGAATCGCCATACTGTTTTCCATAATGGTTGAACTAGTTTACAATCCCACCAACAGTGTAAAAGTGTTCCTATTCTCCACATCCTCTCCAACACCTGTTGTTTCCTGACTTCTTAATGATTGCCATTCTAACTGGTGTGAGATGGTATCTCATTGTGGTTTTGATTTGCATTTCTCTGATGGCCAGTGATGATGAGCATTTTTTCATGTGTCTGTTGGCTGTATGGATGTCTTCTTTTGAGAAATGTCTGTTCATATCCTTTCCCCACTTTTTGATGGGGTTGTTTGCTTTTTTCTTGTATATTTGTTTGAGTTCTTGGTAGATTCTGGATATTAGCCCTTTGTCAGATGAGTAGGTTGCAAAAATTTTTTCCCATTCTGTAGGTTGCCTGTTCACTCTGATGGTAGTTTCTTTGGCTGTGCAAAAGCTCTTTAGTTTAATTAGATCCCATGTGTCAATTTTGGCTTTTGCTGCCGTTGCTTTTGGTGTTTTAGACATGAAGTCCTTGCCCATGCCTATGTCCTGAATGGTACTACCTAGATTTTCTTCGAGGGTTTTTATGGTATTAGGTCTAACATTAAGTCTCTAATCCATCTTGAATTAATTTTCGTATAAGGGGTAAGGAAAGGATCCAGTTTCAGCTTTCTACTTATGGCTAGCCAATTTTCCCAGCACCATTTATTAAATAGGGAATCCTTTCCCCATTTCTTGTTTTTCTCAGGTTTGTCAAAGATCAGATGGCTGTAGATGTGTGGTATTATTTCTGAGGACTCTGTTCTGTTCCATTGGTCTATATCTCTGTTGTGGTACCAGTACCATGCTGTTTTGGTTACTGTAGCCTTGTAGTATAGTTTGAAGTCAGGTAGCGTGACGCCTCCAGCTTTGTCCTTTTGACTTAGGATTGTCTTGGCAATGCGGGCTCTTTTTTGGTTCCATATGAACTTTAAAGCCGTTTTTTCCAATTCTGTGAAGAAAGTCATTGGTAGCTTGATGGGGATGGCATTGAATCTATAAATCACTTACTGTGGATGACTAACACTTATTAGTATTCTTTTCTGCTGCCACCAATACTGAAAGCTTCTTTCTGTCTTGATCTTGGCAAAGTATGAAAGTAAATAATTCTTTAAAATATACATAGTCAGTCCAAGAAAATTGGGAGATCTCAATTGAGTTTGGAGTCACTGATGTACTTCACATTTACCTTAAAAAACTGATCTAAATATAGAATATCAAAGAAATTAAGTAATTTTTAGAATCACAATACAGTATAAATCATTCAACCAAACTCTACACTCTAGACGGCCGTTAATTTACCAGTGAGGTAGCTCACTGGAAGTCGTAATATATACCAGGGATATTGTTTTGTTTTGTTTTCTGTTTTTTTGCTTTTTTTCCGTTTTTTAATTTTATTTTCGATACAGTGGGTACATGTGCAGATTTGTAACATGGGAGTATTGTGTGATGTTGAGATTTGGAATATGAATTTGAATTGTGAAGAAGAAATCTTTCAAACAGCCTGCCAGCTACCCACTGCTGACAATATGAGTTGGGAAGAGTAGGGGAGAGAATTCAGGTAGGTAGGAAAGCAAGGCTGCATAATAACACTTATACTTTTACAAACAATGCTCTAAATAAATTCATAGAATTTCATTTTAACATGACTGCCATGTTTTGAAGAAACTTTAAGATCCCAGGACTGAAGTAGTTAGCGAACCAGTTTTTCAATAGTCACCTTATTCACACCGATAGAGGGAAGACAGAGACTTATCAAAAAAGAAAGGATAGAAATGATCCAGAAAGTTGAAATAGAAAACAGATGGAAGACTTTCTTCATCTCTAAGAATTACTAAGAACAGGGATGTTTGCAACCATGAGGTCATATTCAACATATTTTAATAATCAGTATGCTTGGGCACAAACCAATGACATTTTCTCTTCTGGCCATGACCAACCAGAAGATATATTCATTGTAAACAGCCAGCTGAATACCAGTGTTCTACAATCCTGCCAGGACAAGGAACCTGTCCTCACACTAATTCCATTTTCAGTTTCTTTTCTACTTGCAATTTTCATTTTACTAAAGAAGAAATGATCAAAAAAACAAAAACAAAAACAAAAACAGAAAACAAAAAAAACCGAAAGCATTACCCACCAGGAAGTAAAGGAGTTTGTGTTATAGGAAATTCTCAGAGACACTTTGCACTATGAGTCCCATTAATTCATGAACTCCTACAGGGAGGTACCATGACTACTACAGCTCCTAGAAGAACAATTCCCAGAAGAATAAATGCAGTCAGTGTTGCTGACTCACTGCATGACAGAACAGACATGACAGCCTAAGTCAGAGCCTTGGAATTATTTTTCCTACTGGGGATTCAGATTCAAAACAACTGATAATGATGGGCTCCTCTCCGCTTTGGATGGACATGAACTGAGTAGGAATATCAAACTTCTGAATCAATCACAACCATCACTTAGGCTAAGAAGAAAAGAAGAATAAAAAGGAGAAAAGGATACAAAAGATGAACTATTTCAGAAAAGAGGAGAGTAATTTCCATACCAGCATTCCAGCCATATATTACTAGCATACGGTAGAAAGATGAGATTTATTAAACAGGAATGAAGAACTGTAGCCAGGCCCCAACTTGAGCCAAACTGTTACCATTGCTAGAATTTATATAACTATGAATACATGTAGTGACCTGTTGGTCCTCCAGAACTTCACTTTGTAAGAAGTAAGAAGCAGCTCCATGGAAAAAAATAAACCTAAGACAAAACAGACAGGCATAACAAACTTGACTTAAGAGCAAGCTTTAATCTTTCAAGGGGAAGAGTAAATCATTGTATCTGTCATTCTCACTAAATTAAAAGAAAAAAATGGTTTATAAAATATTAACAGGGAAAAACCTAATTTACTTACATCTAGCATTAAGATGAATATCAAAATATGAATTAAAAACTTTTCTGGAAAGAGCGAAGTGGGAATCAAATGTCAAAGCTATTTGAAGGAATAAAAACTATTTGGCTAAGATTTCAGAGGCACAGTTAACAAAAATGAAAATAGTCAAATGGGACTATATTAAACTAAAAAGTTTCTGTACAGCAAAGAAAACAATCAACAGTATAAAGAGACAACTTGTAGAATGGGAGAAAATATTTGCAAACTATTCACCTGGCAAGGGACTGATATCCAGAATATACAAGGAACTCAAACAATTCAACAGAAAAAAAAAAAAAAAAAAGCTGATTTAAAAGTGGGCAAAAGATCTGAATAGACATTTTTCAAAAGACTTGCAAATGACCAACAGGTATATGAAAAAATGCTGAACATCACTAATCATCAAAACCACAAAAACACATCTCACCCCAGTTAGAATGGCCATTATCAAAAAGAAAAAATAACAGATGATGGCAAAGATGCAGAGGAAAGGCAACTTTTATACATTGCTGGTGCTAATGTAAATTAGTACAGTCATTATGGAAAACTGTGGGCAGCAAGCCACCCAGTTGCCGAGTCAAGAGATTGAGGGCACAGCTGTTTCAGTATAATAAAACATATAAAAAAGAATAGTCATACTAGATATAGATAATAGATATGATCATGTATAAATATTATTATTAGTTTGTAGTAATTACTCTCTATTTCAATATTACAATAATTTTTGTTTTACAATTATAATTTAGGAAAAACCAGGCCATACAGAGATAGGAGTTGAGAGGATATAGTGAGAAGTGACCAAAAGACAAGAGTGTGAGCCTTTTGTTATGCCCGGGCGGGGCCATCAGAGGGCTCCTTGGTCTAGTGGTAATGCCAACATCTGGGAAGACGCCCGTTGTCAAGTGGATCGTGGTCTAGCAGTAGCGCCAGTGTCAAGGAAAAACACCCGCTACTTAGCAGACCGGGAAAGGGAGTTTCCCTTTTACCGGAGGAGTTTGGAGAAGACTCTACTTCTGCACCTCTTGTGGAGGGCCTGACATCAGTCAGGCCCACCTGCAGTTATTCGGAGGCCTAACCATTTTCCTGTGATACTGTGCTTTAGTGGTCACACTTCTAGTCCGTCCTTATGTTTTATTCTGTACACCTGGCTCTGCCTTTTAGATAACAGTAGCAAATCAGTAAAAGTACTAAAAGTCTTTAATATGTAGAAATAATGGCGTAAGCTGTCTCTCTCTCTCTCTCATCTCTTTCTTTCTGCCTCCACTGCCAAACAGGGAAGGGCTCCCTGTCCAGTGGACACATGACTCACGTAACCTTGTCAATCATTGGAGATGACTTATACTCCTTACTTTGTCCTTTTGTCTTGTATCCAATAAATACCAGTGCAGCCTGGCATTCGGGGCCACTACCGGTCTCTGTGTCTTAGTCGTAGCGGTCCCCAACTGTCTTTTATCTCTTTGTCTTGTGTCTTTATTCCTACAATCTCTTCTCTCCGCACACGGGGAGAAAAACCCCACTGACGCTGTGGGGCTGGACCCTACAGAAAACAATGTGGAAATTTCTTTAAAAACTAAAAATAGAACTACCATATGATGTAGCAATCCCATTACTGGGTATCTATCCAAACGAAAGGAAATTAATATATCAGAGGGATACCTGTATCAGCATGTTTATTGTGGCATTATTGATAACAGCTAAGATATGGAATCAACCTAAATGTCTACAAACAGACAAATGGATAAAGAAAATGTGGTATACACACACAATCAAATACTATTCGGCCATAAAAAATAATGAAATCCTGTCATTCTCAGCAATGTGGATGAACCTGGAGGATATTATGTTAAATGAAATAAGTCAGGCACAGAAAGATAAACGGCACATTCTCACTCATAAGAGGGAGTTAAAATAAAAAATTGAGCTCATGGTAGTAAAGTAGAATTTTGGGTATTAGAGACTGGGAAGGATGAGGAAAGAGGAGGATGGGAAGGAGTTGGTTAACAGATATAAAATTATAGCTAGATGAGAGGAATGAGCTCTGGTGTTCTGCAGCTCTGTTGGATAAACATTGTTAGCTATAATTCGTCGCGTATTTTCAAAAACTAGAGAAGAGGATTTTGAATGTTCACAACACAAAGAAATGACAAATGTTTGAGGTGACTTATGAGCTAATTACCCTGATTTGATCATTACACATTGTATATGCATATTGAAATATTCTGTACCCCGAAAATATGTACAATGATTATGAATCAGCTAAAAAGATAAAGACAAAACCTATCTGACCAGGATATTTCTGGTTATTTTTATATGTCAACAATAATATTAATGATACTGTAAGTATTGAGCACAATGATCCCCAGGAAATTAGTTTGAGCATTCACCCAGAAAACAAAAGTAACATATATTTGTTAAACATCTTACCTAGAAATTCTTGTATTTGGAAATATTCCTGTGGCATTATACAATTTTGAAGATAAATATTTATTAGTCATCATTATTGGAATGGTTTTCACTATGATTGAGAGCAAATATTCTAGACACACATCTTCCCCCATTTAACTAATTAGCATAAGAGTTACAATATAAATTTTATATATTTCGCTCATCTCTTATAGTAGCATGAATTTTTCCAAATGGGCATATCTGTGATTAATCTATTCAGTCACACAGGGATGATACTAGGTTTTCTACAAAGACATATAATAAAGAAAAATATGTCTTGTGATAAAGTAAACAAAATGATGTTATTTAACACAATAAAAATCTAAAGTTAACAAAATTATTAGTTTTATTCTCATTTGATATGGAAATACTTTATTCCCAGACTATTTTATCCTTTTATAAAGATTTTTTCTTTGCCAAACATCTAGATTTAATTCATGATTTCAATCTTAACAGTTAATTTAACTTACTTGATTAAAACATATTCTCATCTCATCTTAGTGTTTTGATATCTGCATCGATTATATGGCTTTTAAAAAAAAATCTGACTTATGAGAAATTCTTGACTCCAGAATTGGTTTCTTCATGCTTTACAAGCAGAATCCAAATGAACCAGGCAAAGCCTTCAATCAATCCAGCTGCCTCAGGAAACTTCAGTAATAGAAGAGCTGCCATTATATTTTTGTATATTTCATTTAAAAAAACCTGATTGATTATACTTTTTAAAAAGCTTGATAATCCAAAGAGTGTGTCGTTTCATTCTGAACATTACTCACCAACAAAAATAAATGCTTATGTGCCCAATTTCAGACATCATAACCAATGTATTATTCCTTTTACTTTTGACATCTTCTCCATGGAGTGAGTAACCACTACTGTTTTGAACTGTGTGGGGTTGTATGGGGTTGTGTTACACAAAATTTATAAAAACAGTATGATAAACAACATGACTCACTTCTGGCTTAGTATTATGTTATTTGGTCACCTTGATTCCATAAGGACCATCCGAACTTTCAGTCACAACTTGAGTGACTTATCTTATTGGGTATTCTACTTAGTCAAAGTAGCATATGCCTGATCTAATTATTTTGAAAACTATACTTCAGGGCAAACTTAACACTAAACTCATGGCTAAGAGGTAACTAACAAATGTTACTTTGGTCTTGTCATAAAACCATCTGAATAGATTGTCTCCTCAAGATCACTCTCTCAGGAGGTCCATAACACCCCCTGCCATGTATGAGTCAACCAAGGATCCTTAGTTCCTGGCTATATCCTACACTATACAAGGTCCAAGTAGAGAACACAGAGGAGAATGGCTCTGGGATCTTTAATCCAAGAAAATGGAAGAAAGTAACTTTATTTTTGCCTCATTCTGTAACATCATCCAAAATTTCCAGAAGAGAGCAGGTCCATGAGGGTTCTGCTTCTGTTTGCCCTGACTTATCCACAAACTGCTTTCAAGAGTGATGGTTGGGCATCCAATCCAGGGAGATGAGACATATGTCAACTTCATTTGAAGAGGATGTCCTATGGGCTTACTTTGAATTGTTGTATGAAAAAGTCCAGTCATGTGCTTTTTAGCCTCCATAATAATATAAAATTTAATACTCCAATAATCAGGGCCTCTGTCACTTTCAAATTATGCATTAAATAATGTAACTGTGTGTTCACCATTTAAAAGAAGGTCGAGTCCTAAGCAGGAGAGTCAAGTTGGCATCATGCCCCCTCCATCCTCTCACCTCCCTCCTTAAGAAAATATAAGAAACTTAAGAAACTCTAACTTTTTTGAACACAATAAATACCATAAATTTATTTGAGACCAACAACATGAAAGATTAAAAAGGATGCAATAAAGATCACAGAAGTGAACACAGATGGACTTTACCCTCAAGAAGCTTTTAAAATGACCTTTTCCTTAACCCTTACATTGCCATCATTTTAGTCTTTGTGTTGCTTCCTATTAAGGAATCATGGCAGCTTCTCACCTACGGGTCATGTGGAGGCCTCAGAGATGGACATTTCCTAATATGCCTCCCTTCATCCTACCATAGTTGCTCACCATGTGTCCAGTTCTTTGGGAACCATATGGGCCCCCTGAGTCTCTATGTTCCCCCATGACATTGGAAGAAATATTGTTCCCCTGATAGAAGGTCAGTTTCTAAATCTGTTCTCTTGGACTCGTTCACTTCTGCCTACCCAGAGACCTTGCCATAACAATCAGCTCTTATCTCTCTTGTGTCTTCAACCACTCCCTCTAAGTTGGCTCTTTTACATAGGCATTTAAACATTCTCACAGTATTAAACAACAATAAGAACAAAACAAAAATTTCTCCCTTGACCCTATAACCTCTAGAGACCACCTAAAACTGCCAGGTTTACAGGTGATCCCTCACAGCACCAATAGTACCTCCAAATAGTTCAACTCCAAAGATATGCCTGGTTGTCCAAAAATTGTTCTGCAACATGGTGGCAATATTTACTGGAATGTAGAGTGGCAGTACCTATCAACAGTGTATTACATGTGGAAAATGTTTAACAACAGTCTGTTGAAATAAATTATACAACCAAAGCTGTGCTAATACGGTGAAACCCCGTCTCTACTAAAAAATACAAAAAACGAGCCGGGCGACGAGGCGGGCGCCTGTAGTCCCAGCTACTCGGGAGGCTGAGACAGGAGAATGGCGTGAACCCGGGAGGCGGAGCTTGCAGTGAGCTGAGAGCCGGCCACTGCACTCCAGCCTGGGCGGCAGAGCAAGACTCCGTCTCAAAAAAAAAAAAAAAAAAACAAAGAAATGCGTAACCTATGTGGATAACAAAGTTGATGCTCCACCCGATTCACTGAATCTCACATTTTCATAGTGACTAGCAGTATATCATAGACTCAGTACACAATGGATGTTCACATTAGGTATTAACTGATATTACTTGTAAATGATATCCATGTATCTATTTCTATAAGATGGCAATTTAGTTTTTAAAATATTAGTGATGTGGTAGGGCAATAAAATACAAGCGATGTGGTAGTGATGTGTTTTAAATGTAATAAAACATCTGTATCGGTACTTAGAAAACATAAAGCATTATCGAAAAAAATTCTCTGACTTATTGGTCATTATGTGCTTTTTAATGTTTTAATGGCTAAGACTATCTAATTCAGATTAGTCAAATGCAGAATAAAGACTTCCTCAATTTACTTGACCCTGTAGAGCCTCACAAAATACAATCAGCATCTCTCAGGAAATATGTTGTTTCAGAGCTGGACGTCAAGACATTATGATGAGTACAAAGCAGAGAACATAATTACTGAATCTGGTTCCCATTGGTGGACAGGATACACTGAAGAAAAACCAAATGATTGATTCTACAAGTTTATCCCTGATGTTGCCCCAGAATGCTTTGCTTTACATGAAGTGAAAATCTCACCAGGCTGCAAAGGAACTCTCATCTATCATCACTTTGCTTGTTAAATCTAACTGAAATAACATAGAATGTCACAGTGGATGAGAAACAATAAGTAAGGCAATACTATTATCACTTTTAAAATCCATATTTAAGGCTGATAATGACATTATATGTATATGTGTGTAGACATACATATATCTACATGGGTGTGTGTGTGTGTGTGTGTGTATATATATGAATAAGCTCTACACATATAATTAAATTAGATAGATACATGGATGGATGGATAGATGGATAAATAGAGATACATAGATAGATAGATAGACAGATAGATAGACAGACAGATAGATAATACTTGGCATGCCTCACAACAGTTCCTAAAAGCCATTATATAGAAAAAACAGAGAGTATTCACTAGATTGAAGTGGCAGATCATATTTTCTATTACCAGTATTCTACACAGTCCAGAGATATTTTGAAGAAACTTCCCCAGTGTACTGACAGAATGTGGTCCTCCTATTCTTGTGTGGGGTACACTTGTTAACATAAAAGAATTTCCAAGGTCTCCCTCTGGAAGTAGCCATCTTTGTATGTCACCATCCTTTAATTGATCCATTTCATAGGCAGTGCTGGAATGGTTATGAGTCACTGCTGTGTTTGGCATCACCAGGGTAAGATTTGCCACCATGTTCCTTCCTCATCATGAGGTCTCTGAGTGAATCTGACACAAAGCCACCTTCAGGGGTGTCACTCATGAACAAAAAATTAATTACATTTAATTATAATGGACTATGTAAGAAAGTCATTGGAGACACCAAATAATGAGGATAATTATTTTTTAAAACTACTAATTTTGAGCACCTACTATGTACCAGACACTGAGCAAAGAACTGTATGTTCATTATCTTGTGTCTTTCACAATATAATGCTATAATCTATGTACTATCTCTATTTTTCAGTGAGAAGCCTGGACTTACACAGCTTAAACAAAACACTCAAATTAAACAGCCAGTTAGTGACAGAACTGGTATTTAAACTCATGACTCTTTGTGTATTTTGTCTCTGTATTTCCAGATTCAGGCTGTTTAGTCATTTGAGATCTAGAAATAGGGGTACTAGACAGACACAATTCCATTGTATTATAATACCAACATCAATATAATATTCAGTACTTTTAAAAAAAATGTTTCTTCTTAGGTGAAATAAGTGAATTATTGACCAGTTTACTGATTCAGTAACTGAAACACATATTCATTCACATAAGATTTTATGTGAATGGAGGGGAAAGGAATAACCTAGATCTTGCTGTCGTATGCTCAGTTCTATGCTCACAATTTAGTACAGAAGATTTAAGTTGGAGGTTATGCTTTGTAGTAAACAACATTATTTATGGATAAGACATGAAACTATTACAGAATGGCTCCTGCCACAATGCTTGGTGTATGTATCTTTAACTCATCTCCAGAAAGGTCTTCTGCATAGCATGATTTCAAGCCTGGTTGTCATAATTCAATTCTATGGGAGGGCACATGATGGATTATAGTGATGGCCTGAGAAACAGCACAGAATCCACAGTCTCTCTGACATCTTCAGCAGCCATATGCAACATAGCCCAACCCAGGTGGTGTTGTGCATGTGAACTTTTGCCCACAGACAAAAGGTTGAGACCCAGAGTTCTATAGGAGCAGCAATAGCATATAAAAATTACAAACATTTAATTATGAGCTTCCAAAGATGTTAATAAGGGTAACTGCCTTATGCCTACTGACCTGACACCCCCCATTGCCACAGAGTGTCACAAGTACAACATAATCCTTTGGAAGTCTCCCATTCTAAAGCCACTCATACAGACTCAACACCAACGTGTTGTCCCAGATAAGGAGCAGAGAAGAAAATGTACATTCTTAATTCTGTCAGTTTTATAAATACCTCATAATGTAGAAACTGACAGTCTATAATTAGGTTAATTATTTATGGGAAAATAATTGGGTTAATGAGATATTTCTTTACGGGAAAATTCTGTTGGTGCTGCTAAATAGAGAAAAAAATCAAAGATCTTAAAGACATCAGAAATGAGAGCAGGAAAAAATTAAATTCTTACATTTGGGAAATTGCAAACTCATTGCCCATAGGAAATGACATCTGGAATGCAAAAATAACTTAATATATTGTAATCAACTGAACACCAGTTTGCATCTATCATGTTAATAAGTATAGCTACCTATGCAGAATGGTATAAAGCAAGCAACATTTTTGTTAATCCCTTTGCAACAACCCACTCAAAAGATCTGAGACTATGAGATCTGAATAAAGCACCTTACTTTCATAAGCTAATGTTAGCTGTACTTTTAAGATTTTTTCCACAAAAATTATTATGAAGAAGAAAAATAATTTGACATTACCCCAAATTGCATATTTCTAAAAAAAAAAAAGTATTTCCTTCCAACTCTTATCCACATGCGTAATTTTAAATAATTATAATTATAGTGTTGATATAATTTTATATTCTCCTTTTCAGTTAATGTTGTATTTTATTTTGGTATTAAATTATTTAAGAGTAACTAACACTTTTTCCAAACAAAGGAATGGTTCTAGTAAGAACAGCAATATTGATCTGTCATTTTTTCATTTGTATCCCTTAAGAGCTATAAATCCATTTTCTCCTATAAGGCCTACTGGCCCTTTGTTTTTCCTTAGTAACTTTAGATACTAGATATATTCCAGATTATCACTCACAAGTCTATACCAAACACATTCCCGATAAACTCAACCCTACACTTAAAGTTTTCACTTTCTTATCTTTATCCTACCACCTCAAAAACATAATGTCAATATTTTATAAATCAGCCCATATTAGACTACAATCTATAAATATGGAATTATTACCTTTTCTTTATATTCCCTTTTTAAGAGAATTAATTAATTACAAGAAAATATGAATGTACTGTCTTACTTCATGGCCCTGAAATTTGATTTATATTAACTCTAAAGAGACCCTGATCCCACAACACATGATCCATCATCAATCATCACCTTGCTCCTCACCATCTTGACTAGTTATTATTCTTTCTGGTTCCTTTCCTTTTCTCACCATACATGAAGAGAGGACCTCTGGCTCATAAAAATATTCTACTCTGATTACCCCTACAGCTACCAACCCTCCTTCCTTTTTGCCACTAAACACAACACACACACACACACACACACACACACACACACACAGTTCTGTAAGTTTCTAGTTCAATGGAGAGACTGTTGAACCTTTGATGACTTCATTTCTTCATCCCTTAATCATTTCTTCAACCCCCTCAATCTAACTTCTGTTCATACCACTCTGCTGAAATCTCTCACAAAGATGACCATGAACACCAACATGCCAAACAATTGATGAATTCTTTATCTTCATGCTGTCTGATACTTGTATATCTTTTGGCAATTTAACCACATTCTCCTGAAAATCACTCCTTTTGTTGTTGTTGTTTCTAGGCCACTGCATAGATTTCAAGTTTCCTATCAGCTCTCTTGACTGTCTTTTCTCTACTGTCTAAAAGTGAGCATTACCCAAACAAGTTTCTGTCATTAACTCTCATAGTTTCTTATTTTAAGTGATCCTATCCTGAACTGCAAGAGACTCAGTCGACCCATCTCCCTAGGAGGCTTCTCTGGTGACCTCTGACCCCTTGAGACTATTTAGGTTGAGGTTTACTTATGCTGATTGTCATGTTTCTGCTTTTGTGCCAGTTACTCTACTTCACACTTGAGAGTTTGATGAGGTTTTTATCAGGAATCCCATACACTCGCTTTTCTTGAAGGCTTTTCCATTTGTGCCTGGGTTTTTAAGCTGATGGTTACTTTCCTCAGCTTGGTCCTCCAGGCACTATATATGGCAGATATACATCACAGTTTTTGACCTCTGCATGGAAACCTTTCCTGTTTTTCAGGATGGATGCTGACTGTGTGTGTGTGTGTGTGTTTGTGTGTGTGTGTGTGTGTGTTGTGTGTGTGTGTGTGTGTGTTTACTGAGAATATGCAAAAAAAATAAATAAATAAATAAATAAAACATGTGGGCTCAAATGGTCATTCAGAATTGAAATTCCACCTCTTACTTTCCAACTATCCTACTTTGGACCATTTTTGCTTGACACTTATATCAATTCCACAGCCACTAGATCAGTGTTTCTCAAACAACCTGCATTATCACCTTCAAGAGTGGTGTTTATGAAAATGCAGCTCACTGCATTTTAAATTCATTTCCACTGAAACAAAATATCTGAAGATGGAGTCCTGGTATGAAGCCCTCCCAGGATATTATAGCATATTTCCCCAAGAGATTCTGATACACACTAAAGTTGGAGAACCACAGCACCAGATTGTAAGACCCCTAAAGGAAGTGCACTCAAGGTCTGTGCATGATCTACTATCCAGGAAGTATATGCACAGGCCCAACTGATTCTTCCTGAAACATGGGCTGAAGCTCATGGCAAACTCCTGGTACAAAAAATTGTTATTACTACCAACAGCAAGATAAAGTCCTTAAACCTTGTTAGTCTGTCCTTTAAGGTATTCCACAATATGACTTTCATCCATCATTTTAGCCTTATCACCAGTTACTTGATGACATTAACCTTATGCTCACATGTTCCATCTGTGATTGAGAGGCCTTGGTTAATGTTCCTATGAAAACTAGGATGGACACTATTCATATAATAGTTTACAATTTGACTGAACACTAAGAAAGTTCTGTAAGTTTCAGGAACCCATAAAAATCAATGAGTAAGTAACTGTAAACCAAATACAAGCCTTCTGAGAGCATGCCTTCTCTGTAACCAAAGGCTGGACTTCTTTCCTCAAGTGAATGTGCTTGTTGAAGCAGAGATTCAAATAACAAATTGAAATAATCCTCACAGGCTTTCACCTTGTTGGACTGCGTGACATTTGGAAAATGGTTGTCCTCTGGAATTAGATTTTCTGGATTTAAATCTCAGCTCCTTAACTGACCTTGGAGAAGTTACTTAATCCCCTGGCTTCAGTTTCTTCATTTATTATAGGGACATAATGAGAAGATTTACCTCATAAGGCTGTTTGGGGAATTAATAAGTTAATAGATATGAAACATATAGCACAGTGCCTAACACACATAGTAAGTATATATGATACACACACTCATACTCACACTCATACATTCATATATGTAAGTAGGTATGAGAATATTAAACTTTTATATTTAAGAAATTTAAAATACTGGGGGTGCTTTCAGATGTAAATCAAAACCTGTGACTCAGAAAGTTTGGTCTTTGGTTATTCAAGAAGAGATTTGGATGTCACCAGTATATACATGGGACCTGAAGCCACAGATTCATATGAGCTCATACAGAGAGATGTAAAGGTAAAGAATATGAGAAACTCCAGGATAGAAGTTAAAAAGAGGACCTTAGTGGACTTGGTATTTCACCAATTATTTCCAAGCATTCTTTACAGGTCTAAAACAATCTACAAGCACAGAAAAACATCTTAGAGAAAATAACGTTGTTATGCATTCCAGAGGTTACATGTAGAGCCATTAAAATTATTTATACTATTGCTTTTTTTAGCTATTCATCAAATTCTTCTCCAATATGTCCACTGCATTAGAACAAATTCATGTTTTCAAGACAAGTGAAGCAGAGCTTACTGTACTTTGTGAAGAACACAGATGCACTAACAGGAGAGATAGTGGGTCTGAGTAACTCTAGATAGGAGTTAGTTGCTACAAACTTCATGTACCTATGGAGAATGCTTACCATGTGCTCAAAGTGAGGAGATCCACTTGGCAGAAGGGCAGGAAGCCACATATGTTGCACTAAGGTGTTGACAATGCAAGGACAGTTCTTCAGAAACAAGAGCTGTGTGGACAGTGGGTGACCTGCAGAGTCAGACTCGCATGCCTTTTAAGTGGGCATTCACTGGAGTCACTCTTTCCCTGGGATAATGATAGGGAAGAACCCTGAAGAACTTCACTCACATGAACAGTCTTGTGTCAGGTGGGCAGCTGGGTTTTGAGGTCTGGTTTGGCCCAGAATGCTGTCCAGTTCCTAAGAGAGTATTGCAGCCCTGCTCATGTATTATATACCTATATTTCTGTCTGGCAAAAATTATACTGCCACATATTCCCACCACATCTTCCTACCCATTGCTGCACCAATCTGCAGCAACGGTTGGTTGCCTAGTAATGGCTTTTACCCACTGTGACAGTTAACATTGAGTGTCAACTTGATTGGATGGAAGGATGCAAAGTATTGATCCTGGGTGTGTCTGTGAGGGTGTTGCCAAAGGAGATTAACATTTGAGTCAGTGGGCTGGGAAAGGCAGACCCACCCTTAATCAGGGTGGACACTATCTAATCAGCTACCAGGGCAGCTAGAATATAAAGCAGGCAGAAGAATGTGAAAACATGAGACTGGCCTAGACTCCCAGTCTACATCTTTCTCCCATGCTGGATGCTTCCTGCCCTTGAAAATCAGACTCCAAGTTCTTCAGTTTTGGGACTCAGACTGGCTCTCCTTGCTCCTCAGCTTGCAGAAGGCCTATTGTGGGACCTGGTGATCATGTGAGTTAATACTTAATAAACTTCCCTTTATATATATGTATATCCTATTAGTTTTGTCCCTCTAGAGAACCCTAACTAACATACCCACTTTAGGGGATAAGGAATAAGATGCATTTTTAAAAGGCCAGAAAAGGTAGGGAAATGCTCAGCAAGTGTTACTTTGAGAGGAATTATTTCTAACTCATAGAATAACCTTGTATTAGTCTGTTTTCTTGTTGTGATAAATACATACCCAAGACTGGGAAGAAAAAGAGGTTTAATTGAACTTACAGTTCCACATGGCTGGGGAGGCCTCACAATCATGGCAGAAGGCAAAAGGTACTTCTTACAAGTTGGCGACAAGAGAAAATGAGGAAGATGCAAAAATGGAAACCCCTGATAAAACCATCAGATCTTGTGAGACTTATTCATGACCACGAGAACAGTATGGAGGAAACTGCCCCATGATTCAAATTACCTCCCTCCAAGTCCCTCCCACAACATGTGGAAAAATTATGCGAGTACAATTCAAGATGAGATTTGGGTGGGTACACAGAATCAAACCATATTATTCCACCCTGGGCCCTCCAAATCTCATGTCCTCACATTTTAAAACCAATCACGCCTTCCCAACAGTCCCTGAAAGTCTTAACTCATTTCGGCATTAACCCAGAAGTCAATAGTCCAACATCTCATCTAAGACAGGGCAAGTTCCTTCCACCTATGAGCCTGTAAAATCAAAAGCAAGCTAGTTACTTCCTAGATACAATGTGGGTACAGGTAATGGGTAAATACAGCCATTCCAAATGGGAGAAATTGGCCAAAACAAAGAGGTTACAGGGCCCATGCAAGCTCGAAATCCAGCAGGGCAGTCAAATTTTAGAGCCCCAAAATGATCTCCTTTGAGTCCGTGTCTCATATCCGGATCACACTGATGCAAGAGATGGGTTCCCATAGTCTTGGGCAGCTCTGCTCCTGTGGCTTTGCAGGATACAGCCTTCCCCTGGCTGCTTTCACAGGCTTGCGTTGAGTGTCTGTGGCTTTTCCAGGCGCATGGTGCAAACTGTCATTGGATCTACCATTCTGGGGTCTGAAGGCAGTGGCCCTATTCTCACAGCTCCACTAGGCAGTGCCCCAGTAGGGACTCTGTGTGGGGGCTCCGACCCAACATTTCCCTTCCACACTTCCCTAGCAGAGGTTCTCCATGAGTGCCCTGCCCCTGCAGCAAACTTCTGCCTGGGCATCCAGGCATTTCCATACATCTTCTGTAATCTAGGCAAAGGCTCCCAAACCTCAATTCTTGACTTCTGTGCATTCGCAGGCTGAACACCACATGGAAGATGCCAAGGCTTAGGGTTTCCACCCTCTGAAGCCATAGTACAAGCTGTACTTTGGCCACTTTTAGTCACAGCTGGAGTGGCTGGGACGCAGGGCACCTGGTCCCTAGACTGCACACAGCACGGGGACCCTGGGGCTGGCCCACAAAATCATTTTCTCCTAGGCCTCCAGGCCTGTGATGGGAGGGGCTGCGTGAAGACCTCTGAGATACTCTGGAGACATTTTCCTCACTGTCTTGGGGGTTTAACATTCGGCCTCTCGTTACTTATGCAAATTTCTGCAGCCAGCTTCAATTTCTCCTCAGAAAATGGGTTTTTATTTTCTATCACATTGTCAGGTTGCAAATTTTTTAAACTTTTCTGCTCTGCCTTCCTTATAAAACTGAATGCCTTTAACAGCACTCAAGTCACCTCTTGAATACTTTGCTGCTTAGAAATTTCTTCCACCAGATACCCTAAATCATCTCTCACGTTCAAAGTTCCACAAATTTCTAGGGCATGGCAAAGTGCTGTGAGTCTCTTTGCTAAAACATAATAAGAGTCACCTTAGATACAGTTCCCATCAAGTTCCTTATCTCCATCTGTGACCACCTCAGCTTCGACCCTATTGTCCATATTGCTATCAGGCTTTTGGTCAAAGCCGTTCAACAAATCTCTAGGAAGTTCCATACTTTCCCACATTCTTCTGCCTTCTTCTGAGCTCCCCAAACTGTTTCAACCTCTGCCGGTTAGGCAATTCAAAAGTCGCTTCCACATTTCAGGTATCTTTTCAGCAACACTCCACTCTATTGGTATCAATTTACTGTATTAGTCTGTTTTCACACTGCTTATAAAGACATACCTGAGACTGGGCAGAAAAAGGGGTTTAATTGGACTTACAGTTCCACATGGCTGGGGAGGCCTCACAGTCGTGGCAGGAGGCAAAAGGCACTTCTTACATGTCAGTGGCAAGAGAAAATGAGGGAGATGCAAAAGCAGAAACCCCCGATAAAACCATCAGATCTTGTGACATTTATTCACTACCAAGAGAACAGTATGGGGGAAACTTACCCTATGATTCAAAATATCTCCCACCAGGTCCCTCCCACAACATGTGGGAATTATGGGAGTACAATTCAAGATGAGATTTGGGTGGGGACACAGAGCCAAACCATATCAAACCTCAGTGTCAAAGTCTTCTTGATATGCAGTGACCAGGGAAAGAAGGAACAGATGTTAAATACATGAGGAATCTTCCAGTTATTTTATAAATAAATATACCTAATGACAGGAAGAAAACCCTAATTTTCAGTCCCATTTGACCTTTCTGATTTTACTCTGAAGCCATTAGATCAGCATTTGAATTTGAACACAAAATAAAATTTGGCTAAGGAAAAGCACTATAACATTCCAAGTAAATTAAACAATTACCCTATAGCCAAATAATACTGCATGGAAATCTTTTACTTTGATATTTAAGAGGTAAAACTAAAATATCATCATGTAATATACCAGTACAAATGGTCACATTTTCAAATTTCCATGGTGGTACAATATATTTATCAAAATTTGAACATAACAATTATATAATTAAACTATTGAGTCTCATATAAAGAAACTATTGGGTCTGATTGGCCCCAGTCTGTTTTGAAACATCATAATGCATGTAGTATCTTTTTAGTTTAATTTTCCAAAATTAGTTTTATTTAATACTATGACAATTGCCAAGTTGGTATCTGTTTTTCCCATGTTCTTTGTGATTGTTTTAATAAAATGCTCCCCCTAACCTCAACTGTCTAAGTACTCAGAACTTCCTCAGATTATTTCTTAAAATATTTCAGCTCTCAGGGCTGTCCAGAAATATTACTACATCTTCCTAATTCATTCACACTCCTGCTTACAGATAATTATTTCACAACTGTCTTTAAATTTTTAATAGCTTCTGCTCTATCCTCACACTCAGTTGATAGCCTATTTCTTTGAAAAAATAATAGCAAATTAGAAAACAATTTTTCTCTGCAGCCCCCATCACATTTATCAAATCCTCCACTTATGTGCCTGATCTCATCTCTTTTCTCCTCTTCAAGTATATCACTCCAGTTATTACTATCTCTGTTGCATCACTAATTTCCCCCCTCTTCTCTGGATTCTTCCCATTTACATAACAACCTGCCATAATATGTCCAATTTAAGCTTTAACTACTATATATCTTATTTCTCTGCCTAAATTATTTAAAACAAAACTCCTCAAAGAGTTTTCCAAACTCATGATATTCAGTTCTTGCCCTCCCACCATTTCTTTTTGAATGTACTCCTGTGTTTTTGTTTTTAGTACTCCACTGAAACAGCTCTTCTCAAGATCATCCAAGGTCTTCTCCTTGCTAAATTCATTAGTCAATTCTCAATTCTCACTTAAGTAATCAGCAGCATTCACAATTAATCATGCATTCCTTTGTAAAACACTATCTTCATTGACTTCCAAGCCTCTCCTCACTCTAGGTTGTATTCCTGCCTCACCAGCTGCTCCTTCTCAAAAAGCTCCATTTCCTTTTGATATTTCCAACTTCAGAACATTAGATTGGCTTTTCCTATTTATCTATGGTAACTCCTCAGTTTTAAAATCATTAATACCCAAATTAGATTTGTAAACCCAACCTGAACTCAAGACTGTCATAACCAACTGCCTATCTTTCCACTGATATATCTGAATGAATATACCAAATTTAAGATGAAAATCTTGATCTCTCCCTTTCCATTTCAGTAAACCATAACACTATTTGCACAGTTTCTCAGACCACAATTTATATAGTCATTTTTTACTTTCCTTTTCCTTGCAACGGATACCAATCAAGCAACAAACTTGTGACATCTACCTTAGAAATATATCCAGATCTTATCTTTCTCACCATAAACACAGCTACCACCCTAGTCCAAACCATCATCATCCCTGCCTGGAATACTGCATTTGTCTTCTATAGTACATGCTACTGAAACTCTTCTCAGATCTCCTTTATTGGGCAGGTACACCCATCTTCCAGATGTTATACTGACTGCTAAACATCTCATAGCTGTACTCCTGCAGAAATGTCTTTGAAAGACTCAAGGTGGTGGTGGGCGGGGGGGTGGGGGGGGGCGGGGAGAGAGAGAGAAAGAGAGAGAGAGAGAGGAGTGATTCAATTAGATAGATGATTATTTATTACCTATCTTTCAAAATGTAAGCTCTGTGAGGATAGAAATGTTATTTGTTCACTGATAAATTCCCAGTACCTAGAAGAATTTCTGGCACATAATTGAAATCAAAGTATATTTGCTGAATTAAGGAATCTTCAAGTTTATCCTGCTCAGTGTTCACCTTATCTTGGCTCTCTGCCAATATCCAAATGAGAAACAGAATTTCATTTATGGAAAAGGTAGGTGCTAAGAATTAAATGTCAAAGACCATCTTCCTAAATAAGAAGATGAGGGCTATGGTTTGCTATTTTGAGTGAAAAGAGCCCTTTAATATCCCAAATATCCTAGCCTGAGAGAAGCAATAGTTTGAGAAAGAGAAATAGTTGGGGGCACAGTTCTTTTGAGTTAAAAGGGCCTTTGATTATGATTATACCTCCATTAGCTTCAGAAGATTTGGTGCTCAAGTTAATAAAGCTTCAAGAACAGCCTAAATTGTAATACATATTTAACATTTGACTCAAATAGTGAATTGCATCTATCAGATCATCCAGACATTTAGGGTTTTGCTTTAAAAAGTTGTTGACTTACTCTCCCAAATCTAGCTATCTTCAGACAATAAAAACCAAACTTAAACCTGAGGTCATTAATACAAGTCACAGATGCCAAAACAACACTCTAAATCTCAAGCCAAAAATATTTTACTTTTATTCTGCAATACTCTTCTTATTTGTTCATAGTAAGTGCTAAAGGTTACATAGAAATTTTATTACATAGATTTTTTTATCTGAGTATTTATTACTGCTTCTACCAAATCTTTGTTCCTTTAGAAACAAACAGATGGCTGAAAAATGAAATGGGAATAAATTAACTTGATATGTTCAAGGCAGTCTTAATGTATCAATAAAAACCCTCCTTCTAAATAGCAACCTCATGTGTCTGTCTGAAACAAAATGGCACACTTGCATTTTTTATTAGGAGTCAAACTGGGCTGGCCAACAAGGCAATTTTGTGAAATACGTCTTTCAAATGAATATATTTAAACACTAGCCATTAACAGCCACTTCAACTAAATAAATACTTATTTAGACTCTCTCTGTGCTAGGTGGTAGGGTAGGGCTTGAGATTAAAAAGCGAGGAGCTACCAAAAATAAAGATGCTTACTGGATACAATTGTGTGTGAGACATTGTTCTAGGTACTACTGATGCAATGATGAGTAAATAGACATTAATCTGTGAATAAAAGAGACATTAACAATTTAATCACATATACATTAAATTATATATTTAATCATATCTGATAAGTATAGTGAAAGAAGTAGGTAGTGTATGTAGTACTTCTACAGTATATATAGAAGATAGTCCTGACAATATAACAGTCCAGAGAAGTCTTCTAAAGTGAAGTGAATTTACAAAGATGGGAAGGATGAGGAGGGATTCACTTGGTAAAGGGGAGAGAGAAGCAGGAGCATGTGTTCCTGACAGAACGGCATGAGCAAGTGCCCTGAGGCACTAGGTGGAAAGTTGGTGTACAAGAAGTTCAGGGAGTGAAACAGGCAGGGAATACTTCAGGATAAGGTAGAAAGGAGGCTGGAGAGAAGATTTGATTCAGATTATTGAGCTCCTGGAGATCACACAAAAACGATGTTAATAGTCTTAAGAACAACAGGAAACCACTAACTGGTTTTAAGGCAAGGGTGTGTGGTGAGTGATAAGGTTGGACTTGTGTTTCAAACAGGTGACTGACTGCAATACGGAGAACAGATTGGATGAGGGGAAAGAGCAGATGCCAAGAAATGGATCAATGCAGCTATCACTGTGGTTCAGGAAACTGGTAATGCCAGCACAGACAGGCCAGCCCTGGGAAAAATGAAGAGAGAGGGATAGATGCAGCACATAACTGGAAGGTGAAATCCACAGGCCTTAGTGATAGGGTACTTACAGCAACTAAGGGAGGAAGATGAAGGTGAAGAATTCAATGACTGTTGATACTCATAGTTTTTTAAGGGCCAAAAGAGAAAAATCAGGCCATGGTAAGCAGGCTGCGAAGGGAAAACAGAATTTCAGTTTTGGATATTTTGGATCTAAAATGCCTCTGAAACACTCAATGGAATATACTGAAAAAGCAGTAGATATACAGGTCTGAGTTCCAGAGGACAAATATGGGCTGAATATACAAACTGGTGAGTCCTTAGTACATAAGTGATCGTTGAAATCAGAGGCATGGAAAGTATAGTGTAAGGCAATAAAAAGGAGGCCCACGCCTGAGGCATTGCCAACACTTAATGGTCAAGTAGAAGTTAAAAGGCATATAATGAAGGAGAAGCCAAAGATGAAGGAGGAAAACTGGGAAATAGTTGCATAACTGAACCAAAGAAGAGGTCCTGTGAGGACATGGTAGCAGGGAGAGACTGCGTCCAAGTAGTAAGATTGGGAATGAGTTTACTTCTTACCTAGAAGTTGGTAAAGATCTGGAATAATGCATATTAAACTCCTGAGATTGGGATAACTTATCCCAAACTATAACCCTAAGTCAATAAAGATGACCTTGGGATATATCAGTCAAGAAGTCTACAGAATAATACTGTCCAAAAGAAACAGACATACGTTATAAATATAAAATGGATGCAACATATTTGTTTTAAGGATTACAAAAAGAAATTGATTTGGATAGAGTGCAGTATCATCTGGCCTTAAGCAGAGAGTGGCAGACAGCAAATAAAATTCATTCCTTCTTCCCTGGGCCCATAACTAGACCACATTTCTTATGTACATGTAGATGTAAGGTAAATGGAAGCAACATAAGCTACTTCTGGGCCTGCTCATAGAAAACATGTCTGGGTTCCCCATTCACATACTGATGGGAGAGAAATCTGAAGTTTGAGAGGAAAATGAAGCCACAGATGCATAGGAAGATACTCAAGTGTCTGGGTGACCAGATGGAAGGCAGCTGGTGAACCAGAAACATCAATTGACTTAGCATGAATGAGAGGTAAACTTCAATTGTTTGAGACACTGGGATTTGGGTATTTATCTGTTACAACAGTATTAACTACTCTAACTGACACACTGAAGCTGGCTACTTTGGAGGCAACTCAGAGGGGCAGCATTTATCACACAGACCATGATCACCTTTTATCTCTCATTAATTCACTAGTGAACCATATTTCTATGATACAGACAGAATGATCAAAACCAAATAGCAGTTAATTTGCTACGACGCATTTTCTTAAATCTGAATGGGTTAGAAAAATTCAAGGTGTTTTTGTTTTCCTGTCAAACAGTATAATGTTTCCAAGTAAATTACAGTTAAGCCATCCTTTAATAGAGGAGAAAAACAAAGTTCCATGTTATTTCTTTGATTGACAGTTAATTAAAAGGCAAACTCAAGTTTTTTCATCAATATTGTGTTATAGTGATTTAAATAGTAATTAAGCAAAATGTTGTTCTCTCAAATTGAAACAGAAAACTCCACATTTTTAAAATATGTGCTTTTTGCTTAGAACAGCACTAAAATTTATTTAAAATATGTGTTTTTATATAACAACATGCAAGTGCTCATATGACAGCTTGGCAGAGAGGCTGCGGAATCTTTATAGAAAACCTGGTATGCATATTTCATATGCTTAATCATAACTTCTTCTTTAAGTTGGAGGAGGATAGGGCCAACCATGGTATAATAATGGAATTTGAAAAGTTCTACAGGTAGAAAGAAGAGGCAGGAAAAAAGAAATGTCAAATGCATGAAAGTATTATTAACGTGATTGAGAATTTCTCTGGGTTCTCAACATCTTTCAGGTTTAATTTCAGTATCTGACCAGTAATTTGATGATTGCAACTTAATTTTTAGCTCTCTTTCAGGTAGGATCAGATACATGATACAACAGCCCATCTAAGTGTGGGCCCTATGTGAATGTATAGTTTGTATATCCATGAAGCGGTGCCTGCACTCATGTCACTCTCAAAACAAAACAAAACAAATTTCAAAATACCGTAGACCTGAGGCCAAGTTTTCAAGTGTGATGAATGGAAATGTTTGGTTGCTGCTGTTAGAGTTTTTGTATTAACTGTAGACATTAATCAATGTTGTCTTATAAAAACTCTATTAAAGTATAAGATCTGTGGTTTCCTGACTTTCTTTTTTATTGTGTTATATAGATAATCAAAATGTAGCTAGAACAAAAAGGTCTCTAAAGCAAAATGATGCAATACTCTTTTTTGACCTTGCTGCAGCCTGAATGTTTGTATTCCCCCAAAACTCATCTGCTGAAACCTAATCACCAATGTGATTCTATTAGAAGGTAGGGCCTGGGGGTAATTATATCATGATGGAGGAACTTTCAGGAATGAAATTACTGCCCTTATAAAAGAGTCCCTTGTAAAAGAAGAAGACTTGTCTCCTTCCACCATGTGAGGACACAGATAGTATGCACCGTGTATGAGCCAGAAAGTGGGCCCTCACCAGACACCGAATCTGCTGGTGCCTTCACCTTGGCCTTCCCAGCTTCCGGAACTGTAAGAAATAAATTTCTGATACTTACAACTACCTACTCTACGGCATTTTGTTGTAGCAGCTCAAATGGACCTAGACAGCTCTAAACTTACACTGCACAAAACAGGATGGTGTGCACTGCTGACTGAGATGTGTTCCTATTCTAGAGATTACCAAATATTGGCAAACTTACAGTAGAAAAGTATCCTGGTGAGAAAAATGTTACTGGAATTTCTCAGGCAAGTTCAAAGGACATAATTTATGCGAGATGCCCAATCTGCCTCCATGGGCAGGAGAGGACACACTTCCTTGACAGCCTTTGTAGATGAGAGTGATAAGAGAGATTAGACTTCTAAGAGAGGGCTATGTCTATAAACAGAGACCATCCTTTTATTTGCTTTCCCATGACCTCAACTGGTTCCACTGCAAAAGTCATAGGGAGGATGGCAAGAGACTATTAAAAACAGGTTTGTGGTGTCTGCAAAAGGTGAAGGGTGATGACTTGCACTGTCACTGAACATCCACTGAGCCTCTAGACCAGCTTGTCTTGGGGCTACTATCATGGTGAAAGAGTATTAGTAAAAGATGACACAGTGGTTTGGCTAGAGTCAAGACACAGACCATCACATTGAGCTTTAGATTTCAAAGATGTAAAAGATGTGCCTGTGCCTATGGGTCCCAGGTTGGTGTTTCAATATTGTTAAGTTTGAAAATGTTTACACTGATACACAGTTAAGACTTACATGACTTGTCTATGGAGCAATTCTAAAGTTGAAAACTATAAACAGGGCTTTCATTTTTATGACTATGTAAAGATTATTTTCTGCAGAGTGAAATAGTTAAGATTACATTTCCTTTTCTCTGATTCCTATGTCAGAATTAATAGGTCACTCAGAGAAGGCTGCTTCTAGCATCAGTTTATACCCTCAAGGTTTTCCAAAACCTCATTCACACTCTCTAATCTATTAATATCCTCTTTCCAAGAGATTTTCCTAAACATACTTTATCTATTTTCTTTCATTTAATTTTTTCATTAAGCAAACTTTGTTTTGCTTTGTTTTGGCTTTTGTTGAAGTGATGGTAAATACCTGGCTTCATGCCACGTATTCTAGTATGGGGCTGAGAACAGATGTGATGAGTAGAGAAGGATAAAACTGGGCCCTCTACATTGTGTTAGATCCACACATGCTCAAGATTTATCCCTTCCCTGTATCCACCCTTTTGCAATGTGACTTTGTAGTTCTCATCAACAAAATAAGAGTCTGTTGCGATATCCTTTGAATCTGGACTGGTTTTATAACCCAGACAAGCAATGCAAGAATGAAGTTAATGTGTGCCAATTCTAAACCTAGACTTTAAGAGATCTCGCACTTATATTCTTTCTCTTATACTCCTGCTCCTCTACTAAGTGACAATCCCAAACTAGTCTGATGAGATTCGCAAGGCCTAGTGGCCCCCATCATTCTAGCTGACACCCAACTAACCTGCAGAAGCAGAGCTGATCAACCGAGAGGTTGAGCAAAGACACAGGAATATGCCCATATAAGGCAGCCAAAATGGCTGACCAGGCAGAATAGTAAACTAAATAAATGGTTGTTTTAAGACATTATGATTTAAAGTGGCTCACTGGGCAGCAAAAACTAGTGCACATGCTCTTGATCAAAATGCTGATTACATCTGTGTTTCTCATTTCAATGTCCATCAGCATTGGCTTATCTAAAACTGGAGCCTTGCTAGCTTCTGCCATGTTATTAGGGCTTCTTCTTGGGTGTAGCTCCCTCTACAAATATTCTCTGCAGTAATTGACTTTGTTTTGCTTCAATAATCAACACCACTCATTCAGATTTCATCTTCCAGAAATTTGATAAAATCTCTTACCACTGATGGCCTTTTCCCCATTCTCTTTATTGTTGTGCATTACACAGATTGATTTTTTCTACTATTTTAATGGGTTTTAGGAAAAACAAAGGAAAACAAAAACAATGTGTTCTGTCAATATCTTGAACTAAGTCAAGGAGGTGAGCACCTATTGCATGTGGGCTATATAAAATATTAGAAACAACATTTGTTTATAATGTTAAAAAGCATTCTTACTCATTTTAGAAAAGCATGTTTCCTAAATTTCATACTCAGGAAAATTTGTTAGTATAATTCCTATATATTTTAGAAATTAATTTAACTGTTTTTATTTAAAAATTATCTTTCACACTTTTATTGCTTATTCATTTATGTATTACCTTATTCCAGAAAGAATTTACATGTCAGATTTTGAACTAATCTAGATAACTTCTTCCCTCATTGTTAACGGTAAATTTAACTATAATTATCTTTCAGTAAAAAATAATAGAATCAGTATATTGTAAATACCCAATTATCTAGTGTGTGTAAGTGGTGATTAAAGAAAACCAGACAACCATACTCAGTCATTCATGCATTAGATACTTTGTATTGACAATACACAAAATACTTCCTGGCAAAATAGATGAGGACATGGTTAAAAGAGCATATTTTTGTTCATAATATAAATATAAATATTATCAAAGGCACAAATTTTAATATTGGACAGTTGACTATGGTTACATTTAAAATATTACTCAAATAGGGAGGCTGAGGCAGGAAAATCGTTGAACCCGGGAGGTGGAGATCACAGTGAGCCGAGATCGCACCACTGCACTCCAGCCTGGGCGATAGAGCGAGACTATATCTCGAGAAAAAAAAAAATCACTCAACTAAATTTTGTCTTCATAGTGAATAAGTGCACTGACATAGGTAAAGGCACTTTCAGGCCTATCCCTGTTGTCTAAATGAAATGGGAAACTACTATACACTCTGTTCGAAACCATAGTGTAGTCCATTGCCTCTCTCTTCAGGCTGTGTTCCACTTTCCCCAGATGAAGAGCTAAATTATAAAAGCTCATGCTTCCAAAGGCATCAAAGTCCAATTTCTGGCTCTGCTACAAACTATGTTACCTGGAGTAAGTCACCTAACTTATTTGAGTTCTCAGTTTCCTCATATGTATCAAATACAGAGGATGAATAACATGATCTCTAATTCTCTCACCAATCTCTCTCCCACGTTATTATCAAAATATTCTCCAATTATGGGCTTTGGAGTCACCTAGATCTGGGTTATAGTTCATATTCTGCCACTTATTACAGTCAACTCTTTAATTAACTAATCAATTAATTTTTTTAGACAGGATCTCGTTCTGTTGTCCAGACTGGAATGCAGTGGTATGATCTTGGCTCATTCCAACCTCTGCCTCCTGGGTTCAAGCGATTCTCCTGCCTCAGCCTCCTGATTAACTGAGATTACAGGCTATAGTTAACTTTTAACAATTATCACAATCTAAATTGTGTTATCTATGACACAGAGATAACCTGACATAACTATTATGAAAAAAAAGACATAATGCATAAATTGCTCCTAACCCAGTATATAAAGCACAGCAAGCACTCAGCAGATGCTAGCTAATATTAATTAGTGTTGTACTACAACATCCTCAATATTTGTCTAGATGCTAACTGGATATTTCCATTAACAGGTAGATCACTACTTTGTGAGAAAATCCTTTCACTCTAGGACATGTTAATTATTAAGGCTTCACATACATATACTTATAATGAGCTTAAATGTGACTCCTTGTAACTATATATTCTTCCATTTAGTAGTTTTTAATCTGGAGTCCACAAAGAATTCAGGAGACTGGTAAACTTGTATGAAAAGCTTTACATCTGTATTTTTACTAACTTGTAACTGAAAAATACCATTTTCTTTAATTGTGAATATAGTTACCAAACCACTGCAGTTTGTGACTTTGTTGCCAGTAAAAATTATAGATACCTTCTTATCTCATTAGACTTCTTGCGAGCACTTCAAAATTAAGTATGTTAGATATGTGATCTGCTAGATCTTAGTATTTAATACATTAATAAAGATGCACATATATAACTATATCAAATTTTTATTTTAATATTTTTATAATTTGTTTTAATACAATTGGTTTCATTTTTAATTCTATAATTTTATTTTGTGTTTATAAACATTAACAGACTGAGCGTGGTACCTCATGCCTGTAATTACAGCACTTCAGGAGGCCAAGGCAGGAGGATCACTTGAGGCCAGGAGTTTGAGACCAACCAAATTGACATCTCTTTTGTAGAGACCCTATCTCCACAAAAACAGAGTTTTAAAATGAGCCAGGTAGTGGCCCACACCTGTGGTCCTAGCTACTAGGGAGGCTGAGGCAGGAGGATGCTTGAGACTGGGAGTTTAAGGCTGCAGTGAGCTACAATCACACCACTACACTCCAGCCTGGGTGACATAGCAGACTCTGTCTCTAAAAATAAACAAAAAACCATTATACAGTTGTCCCTCAGTATTCGTGGGAGATTACTTCCAGGACCTCTGGCAGATGCCAAAATCCATGAATGCTCAAGCCCCTGATATGAAATGCCATAGTATTTATCTATAACCCATGCACATCCTCTTTTTTTTTTTTTTTTGAGATGGAGTCTCGCTCAGTTGCCCAGGCCAGAGTGCAGTGGCCGGATCTCAGCTCACTGCAAGCTCCGCCTCCCAGGTTTATGCCATTCTCCTGCATATTTTAAATCATTTCTAGATCTGTTGTAATGCCTAGTATAATGTAAATGTTACATAAATAATTGTTACAATATATTCCTTAGGAAATAATGACAAGAAAAAACATCTGTACATGTTCAGTGCAGACTTTTTTTCTCAATGTTTTTGATCCATGGTTAGTTAAATCCCAGGATGCAGAACCCATGGGTACAGAGGGCCAACTGTACTGAGAAGGCATTCATAGGTGTAACCTGTTTGCTGAAAGGATTCAGGATTTGCATCCCACTCCATACACACACATAGAAGCTTAGTAAACTCCGCTCTGAAGTAAGCTCACATAATTTTACTCTTCCTCCCTGATGAAACTCTTAACCACTGAAAGAAAAATAAGACCTTGGAATGCTCTAAATGTTTGTGTCCCTTCAAAATATATATGTTGAAACCAAATCACTAATGTGATAATATTTTGAGATGGGGCCCTTGAGAGGTCATCAGTGGCCTTACAAAAGAGGTCCAAGAGAGACCCCTCACCCTTTTAACCATGTGAGACACAGCTATAAGGTGCCATCTATGAAGCAGAAAGCACACCCTCACCAGACACCAAATCTGCTGTTACCTTGATCTTGGACTTCCCAGCCTCCAAAACTCTGGGAGATAAATATCTATAGTTTATAAGCTACCGAGTTCATGCTATTTTGTTATAGCAGCCAAAATGGACAAAGTCAGGTCTAATTGCCGGATGTCTTTCTTTTCTTTCTGCCTCTACTTAACATCTCTAGTTGAGCATGCCTCCAGGCATATCTCATGGAAGACTAGTGTGCAAGATGATCTATGAAAAAAAGTAGCCTCTTGTTCAAAAATGGGGGAAGGGAAAAGGAAAACCATTGAATACCAGAAGCAGTAACAGGAAGGGTGAAAAAAAGTAGGTAGCTCGATGGAGAAGCAAAGTCAAAATGATTTTTATCAGACACAGCACCTGTGTTTGTGGAAAGACGTTAGTAGCCATTGGAGAATGAAATAATCAAAATAGAGAGAAGTGATGATGAGAGGACCACAGTCCTGGAAGAAAGATCAGGGGATGAAAGTAGAAAGTAAGTAGCTATAGAGGAATGCACATCCTTTCATGACACTAAGGTGGGACATTTCTCCTCAGGATTCCTTAATGGCCTCCTGTCTTGGACAGCTGCAATGCATATTGGTATATTAAAGACCATCAAAAGTACTGCCCAAAAGACATCTTTTCTTAACAACTTATCCTTTCCAAGCTTCTTTGACAATAGACCTACCCTCCTCATAATAATCATTAATGTTCTATGAGCTACTGCTCTGCAGAACACACTCTGGGAAACTTGTAATTTTTCATTGCACAGGATATTCCATAGGTGGTCTGACAATTGTTTGAGGACAGTGGACTACTGCTACCTTTCTTGTCTGAGCAATATTTCAATTAATGTTGATTTTCTTTCTCTCAAGAAAGATTCAACTTAGAAGACTTTTTAGACATATTTGATATAGTACTTGCAATTAACTACCATTTTTATGAGAACTGTCCAAACAACGAGGTCTTTCTATACTTGTGCTACTGCTTTTTAAAAAATTTTTTATAAGACCTAAATCAGAAATTAACCTTTGTTTCCTGTTGGATTGTGTCTTACTATTTCTGGACTATCTTTTTTTTTTTTTTTTTTTTTTTTAATTTTTGAGATGAAGTCTTGCTCTGTTGCCCCGGCTGGAGTACAGTGGCATGATCTCAGCTCACTGCAACCTCCTCCTTCCAGGTACAAGTGATTCGTACCTCAGCCTCCGAAGTAGCTGGGATTACAGGCATCTACCACCATGCCCAGCTAATTTTTGTATTTTTGGTAGAGTCAGGGTTCCACCATGTTGGCCAGGCTGGTCTCAAATTCCTGACCTCAAGTGATTCACTCTCCTTGGCCTACCAAAGTGCTGGGTATCGTGTTATTTTTTAACCATAGCATTGTCACACATTCCTTTTTTTTCTTCTGAGAAAAAAATTTATTACATCCACTTGATTCAGTCTGACAAAGACTACTACTAGGTATCTACCCATGTCCATTCTTTTCTTATTGCTTGCTAAACAAAAACACCTGTTATTGGGGTTGGAAGTGTGCTCAGTTAATATTTTTTTTTTCAGTTTAATTTTCATCTAGACAAGTTCTTTTTTTCTTAATTTACAACTTTTATTTTAAGTTCAGGGGTACCTGTGCAGGATGTGCAGGTTTGTTACATAGCTAAATTGTGCCATGGTGGTTTACTGCATAGATCATCCCATCACCCAGGTATTAACTCCAGCATCCATTAGCTATTCTTTTGATCCTCTCCCTCATCTCACCCCCATACCCTCTGACAGGCCCCAGTGTGTATTGTTTCCCCACCCCCAATGTGTCCATGTGTTCTGATCATCACTTATAAGGATAATGGCCTCCAGCCCCATCTATGTTCCCACAAAAGACATGATCTCATTCTTTTCTTATGGCTGCATAGTATAGTATTTCATGGTGTATATGTACCACATTTTCTTTACCAAATCTGTCATTGAAAGGCATTTAGGTTGATTAGATGTCTCTGCTATTGTGAACAGTGCTGCAATGAACATCCACATGCATGTGTCTTTATAACAGAATGATTTATATTCCTTTGGGTATATATGCAGTAATGGGACTGCTGTGTTAAATGATATTTCTGCCTCTAGGTCTTTAAGGAATTGCCATACTGTCTTACACAATAGATGAACTAATTTACACTTTCACCAACAGTGTAAAAGCATTCCTTTTTCTCCATAACCTAACCAGCATCTGTTGTTTTTTGACTTGTTAATCACAGCGATTCTGACTGGTGTGAGATGGTATCTCATCGTGGTTTTTGATTTGGGTTTCTCTAAAGATCAGTGAGTTTTTTTCTTATGTTTGTTGGCCACATGAATGTCTTCTTTTGAGAAATGTCTGTTTGTGTCTTTTGCCCACTGTTTAATGGGGTTGTTTGTGTGTGTTTCTTGTAAATTTATTTAAGTTCCTTATAAATGCTGTATATTAGACCTTTGTCAGCTGGATAGATTGCAAAAATTTTCTCCCATTCTGTAGGTTGTTTGTTTACTCTTTTGATATTTTCTTTTGCTGTGCAGAAACTCTTTAGTTTAATTAGATCCCATTTGTCAATTTTTGCTTTTTTTGCAATTGCTTTGTCATTTTGTCATGAAATCTTTGCCTGTGCCTATGTCCTGAATGGTACTGCCTAGCTTTTCTTCTAGGATTTTTATAGTTTTGGGTTTTATATTGAATTATTTAATCTACCTTGAGTTTATTTTTGTATATGGTGTAAGGAAGGGGTCTAGTTTCAATTTTCTGCATACATCTCACCCGTTGTCCCAGCATCACTTATTGAATAGGGAATCATTTCCCCATTGCTTGTTTTTATCAGGTTTGTCAAAGAACAGATGGTTGTGGGTATGCAGTCTTATTTTTGGGTTCTCTATTCTGTTTCTTTGTGTCTGTTCTTGTACCATTGGCATGTTGTTTTGGTTACTGTAACCCTGGAGCATGTAATTTGAAGTTGGGTAGCATGATGCCTCTAGCTTTGTTCTTTTTGCTTAGGATTCCTTTTAACTTTAAATATTTTCCAGGAGTTGATGAGCATTACTCTGTGTTTTGATGCAACCCCTTGTTAAAATATTGGGCAGAAAATAGCCAAGGGAAGAACACTGTGGGATATGAATGCTTTGGAGTATGTAAATTCAATCAATCTTCTATCTATATAATTTCACTGTATTGTTTACCAAGATTTTCCACCAACAGTTAGATTGCTAGTAGCTCTGTAATTCCATATCTATTATTTCCATGGTTTTTATTTTTCTTTTTCTTTTTTGAATCTGGAAATGTCTTTCATTATTCTAAAGAATAATTTTCCTGCTTATAACACTCAGCCAGACTGAAACATACATAGAAGTTTAAATCATTGCTTATGTTATTCTTTGAATTATATATGTTCTCACTGAACTTGTGTGTGTGTGTTCTCAAAGATGATATTTCTGAAGTAGCTACAAATGTGAACCCAACTTCACTAAACCATGCTATGTGACTTCTGTGGCCACTATTAAAAAACCACAATCATTAATATCAGTATAAATGCTAAGTATATATACTGATATGTAATTACTATAAATAATTGCCTCTAATTATTAGCCATAATTGCAATATTGTTATCTACATTCACATTGTTTATAATGAATGAAATAAAATTGTGTTCAGAATAGTGAAATTGTGTCATGAAGGGCTGTTTGGTTTTTTGGTTTTTTTTTTTTTTTTTTTAGCTGAAAGCAGGATTATATTTTAACTCAGTTATCCCATTTTTGGAAATTAGCAATCTCTCCATCCTGGTACAACTCTGCTCACTCCAGTACTCACAGTGAGATTTCAGAAGCTAGGATGGTTCTAAGATCAATACATTTATCCCTGAAGGTAGAATTTTAAAATTCCAAAATAATGAAGTTGCTGCTGTACACTGCTACAGTTGCTTCATAATGTTTGGTTCCTTAAGTAGGAAATACAGTTCACCACTAAGCCAAAGGGGTTCCTAAATAGACCAATTCATCCATGATAATGGAAGCTTAGGTTCATTACATGAAGGATTAGTTACAAAACGGCAATGCTACACTCATCAGGTTTTTCTCAAGATCTATAAAGAAAGCAATGAACCAATGATTAACTGTAACTTATAACTCTTTATTTTTATTATTTTTTTAAATGTAAAATTCTTTTTTTTTTTTTTAATTATACTTTCAGTTCTAGGGTACATGTGCATAACGTGCAGGTTTGTTACATATGTATACTTATGCCATGTTGGTGTGCTGCACCCATCAACTCGTCAGCACCCATCAATTCATCATTTATATCATGTATAACTCCCCAATGCAATCCCTCCCTCCTCCCCCATCCCCATGATAGGCCCCAGTGTGTGATGTTCCCCTTCCCGAGTCCAAGTGATCTCATTGTTCAGTTCCCACCTATGAGTGAGAACATGTGGTGTTTGGTTTTCTGTTCTTGTGATAGTTTGCTAAGAATGATGGTTTCCAGCTGCATCCATGTCCCTACAAAGGACGCAAACTCATCCTTTTTTAATGTACACATTCCAAGTTCATAATAGCAGGCATTATACATTAATCATACACACTAGTTTCAATGAAAATCCCTTAAAACTATTCTCAAGTGATATAAAGCAGTCAGGTAAGTTTAAACCTATAAAAGGACCACTGCCATTGACTTCTACAAAATTTTAGTGCCAAACTTACTGCTATCAAAGTATATGTAATGCCACAGAATACAAAAACCAATAGGAGAATAACTCAATATAATAACCCAATAATAATGCATGTAAGCATGTGAGCAATAGAGGAAAAAGGAAGGGAAAAATAGGCTATTCATCAGAAACATATATAGTATCTAGGTTAAGATAGGTCTGTTTTTCTCAAAACTATAAGATGCTGAGTATTCTAAGAAGAAAAATTCCCAACAACATTGTTTCTTATAAAATATATTTAATGTGGAAGCTGAGGCGGGCGGATCACGTGGTCAGGAGATCGAGACCATGCTGGCTAATATGGTGAAACTCCATCTCTATTAAAAAATACAAAAAAATTAGCCAGGCGTGGTGGCGGGCACCTGTAGTCCCACCTACTTGGGAGGCTGAGGCAGGAGAATTGCGTGAACCTGGGAGGTGGAGTTTGCAGTGAACTGAGATCCAGCCACTGCACTCCAGCCTGGGCGACAGAGCGAGACTCCATCTCAAAAAACAAACAAACAAACAAACAAACAAACAAACAAAAAACTAAAATAAATAAATAAATAAATAAATAAAATACATTTAATGTACTTAAGCACACTTTTATAGTTGTTACTATTATGCAAGAATCCACATTGAAATAATTGAGAAACAAGTGATTGGGTATATCATGAATGCATAAAGTAGAATTAAATGTCAAAACTTCATATAAATATTAATTTTAACGTCAATGCTAAATATCTATTAGTAGTATTTACCAACTAGTTTTACTGGTATACACTGCCTCTTAATCATCACTGCTCCATGTTATGCAACTTGTCATAATTTCATCTATTTTTGTCTTTTTTATGTCCTTAATAAAAATAAAATGACTTAATCTATTTAATTTGTATTATTGTTTTGGTTCTGTAATTAGGTTAGAATATGAATGAATTTTTTAATCATTTCTTGAAGCAATTAATTGTTGCAGATCATTTTTTGTCTTTTTTAATCAAAGTGCATATTATATCTATGAACTATCGTATGTATTCTACCAATATATAATTATTTTAAAAGTATTCCATGGCCAAATAAATTTGGGAAACGTGTATTTCAAACAAATTTTCTAGTAATTTATATAATTACGTGGTATATTTCATAATGGTGATGGAATAATTGAATTACAGAATTTTTAAGATAGGTAGAACTTGGGTATAGTCTCCTCATTTAAGGGTAAAAGTGAGGCCAGGAGAAATGAGATGACTAAGACTCAATTTTCTGGTTTCTAATTCTGTTCTCTTCTACCTGGCTCTTTACATCCTGATATCACACACATTTAAAAGAAAGAAAGAGAGAGAAAAGGAGGAAGGAATAAAAGGAGAAAAAAAGAAAGAAAGAAATCGTATCCACCAAGAATAAAAATGTTGCCCAGTAGTACTGTTGTGGAATTGAAAGATTAGATGAAATGTGTTTGCTATTCAGCCAAAGTATTTAACACATCATGAAATTCCATAAATAATCAGTTATACAGAAGAGACATTAAGGACTATGAAATGTACCCTAGAGGTAAACTGTAGAACCTAACAAAGAATGGATAATGGGTCCTCAGCACGGATTAGTGACTCAGCTTGAGCAAAAGCAAATTAAGGCTGAATTTCGAGAATAGTTTAAAAATTAATTAAGTCTCACAGTTAGGAGATTGTTTGAATGTATGAAACTCAGTCATGTTGGCTTACGCCTTTATTAAGCCTTTATTAAAAGGTTATAGGAACTATTTTATAGAAGCCAAAGCTAGGAAGGCAACAAAGCCCCTTGCAGGATTAGAACCCATCTAGAAAGCTATCAAGAATGAAGACAATTATCACCTCTTTTTTCACGGAGTTCATAGATTCTCATTGTGTGTCTCTTCGGATATCAGTTTCATGCTCTTTTTTGCAGGAAAACTGGCCCTCCTATTTCAAGCTCCAGTAAATAGAGACTGTAATCAATGTGCCCCAAATCAAAATTCCTCAGAGACAACCTGTTCTTCCATCTTGGGGGTGGGTGACAGAAAGAAATGTAGTGGCAGGACCTTCTGCCCCTTCCACAGCAATTACGGAAGTAGACCCTCTTGAATAACATCATTAGGGGATTCTGTAAGAGTGTAACAGGATGCACAGAGTGAGCTTTGGCAAAGACACATGTGGCTTCTTTAAAGCTGAGTAGCCCTTGGAAAGAAGGAAACTACTGGCAACAGAACAAGTAAGAAAACATGGAAAATACACTGAGGCAGAGAGTAGAAGGGAGAGACCCACACTAGTGTTTTAAAGGATTACTGACCTGTTCCAGTCCTTAGGTTGCAGCCACAGCAAGTTTTGCTTTAGGACTCTTCAGTGAGCCCAAGGAAAGTATATATGGGCTAATAACAAGAGCTTGCTTGCCCTCTTTACTCTCTGGACCTGCTTCACCTGATTCTGGTCACCCTTTTTAGAATTCCTGCTCAGCAACTTACTGCTAAGTCTACTTCTTGCCTTCCTGTGGACCTAGGACATTGATATTATCTGCAATAACTGACATTTAAATAGACATAATCTTGGAGATAATCTAAGCAATCCTGATAAGCTGAAACAATTATGTGTTTTCACACGGGAGAGGTCTTGGTTTGATTCCTTAATTAATGCTTAGAAGACATCTAACCAAAATCAATTTACTTAACCTGACTCTTGATTTCTCATCAAGATAATAATGACTTACTTGCTCAATGAATTTTTAACCTAAAAATATAGGATAATTTAAGTAATAATAATAACTCAAAACAACAACTAGATTTCTGGTCTGTATCTCCTCTCTTAAACCCTGATCATAATTTGTACAGCAAGTCATGAATTTTGGATCCTTTCATTTCAAACATGTACCTTTATATTGAGTACCTACGCATGCAAAGCATTAGCCTAGAAACTGCATGGAAAACAAAGATTTACCAATCACAGGATTGTAAAGGAAATTACAAAGTTAAAATGGACAATACATAGAAAGAAGGATGGAAGGTAGGAAGAGAGGGAGGGAAGGAGGGAGGGGGGGAAGGGAGGGAGGGAGGGAGGAAGGAAGGAAGGAAGGAAGGAAGGAAGGAAGGAAGGAAGAGAGAAGACTTGAAAATTGTCTACTGTGCACTAGGTTTTTTATATACATAATCACACTCTTCACAAGCAGTCTTTTAGGTAGGTATTATTGCTCTCATTTTATGAATAAGAGAACAGAGGCTCAGAAGGATTAAGTGACTCTGGGGAAATATTTTTAAAATGGTTCAGATAATGTGCTGTGATGTGATTACAGCAGAAAAAACATTACTTTAACTCTGTAGTTCAGGGCTTTGTGAAGCAGATGAAATCTGAGCCCTCGATACTGGGTAGGATTTAGGCATTGGCAGAAACACCAGCATGAGCCAGGGTTCTGACAGCAGAAAGAACATAGCCATGTCTGGGACTACCAAACAGTTAGATTAGTTCATAGTATTATACACAAAGGGGAGAAGTCTTGGGAATAAGGTTGGGGCCAGATGACGGAGAACCTGAATGCCCAGCTAATGTTTTATAAAATTACTGTTGGTAGCAGAGAACCACTGAAAATGAGTGAAAAACATGATGCCCTCAGATATTTGGCCAGAGACAATGTCTGAGAAAAAATTTGCATGGGGAGCATATGACAATTAGCAAGTAACAGGGAGTTTGATTTAGGATTGTGGCCACGAAAATGGACAAATGACGAAGGTGTGAAAGAAAATTTGCAGAGGTAGAATCCACAGATCTTGATAATCTTTAAATATAGTTTTAAATTTTAACTACTTTTATTTTGAATTATTATAGATACAAGACATTAGATTAGATGGTCAAGAGAAGAAAAAACCAAAGATGTCCTGGATTTGGGGATAAGAGACCCTCACGGTAGCTGGGAGTGAATAAGGAATCACACTCTTTTTTCTTCTACTCTCTGGGCTTTCTGTTTAACAGGAAGCTAATTTTGAAACTTTTTCTGCTAACAAAAAATGAAGCATATTGTTTTCATAAACCTTTGTAAAATCTGCTGCATTCTCTGACATGTTTGCAAATAATGCCACATTCTGCAGACAGTTTATGTGCAACATGCTTCACATTACTAACAGAGAAACATCACAAAAATAATATTCTATAACAAAATTATGAAGGTCATTCCTTAAAATATGAATTCTAAAATGGAAATACATTTGTTGAAAAGTGTTAATAATTTGAGACTTACACATTAGACACATATATATTTTTACTCACTACCAACCTGGATTTTATTATTCATCTTCAAGACATTTAGAACAGTGGCTCTCAACTCCATTGGCACATTAGAATCACCTGTAGAGCTTTAAAGAATGCCATTGCCTGAGTCCTAACCTGAGTTCTGGTATAAATGTCCTGGGAGCAGCTTGGGAATTGTGTGCGCGCGCGCGCATGAGTGCGTGTGTGTGTGTGTGTGTGTGTGTTTGTGTGTTTTGGGGGGGGCGGTTAAGCTCGTTAGATGATTCTAGTCCAAAACCATGGTTGAGAACCGCCCAGCAATAAGAAAAGCGATTGATTATGTTAAAGATAATTAGTTTATCTTACCATAAAAAAGATTATTTGCTACATTTATATAAATTATACACAAAAGATCCCAAACTAGTCTTGCCCTAATATTAAATATGAGAAAAGTTATATCAAGGAGAGTTTGGTGGGCTCAGTGGTCAGAATAGAGGGAATAAATGAACAACAAGATGTGAAGCACGCTGACTTCTGAAACACTTTGCTTATTCTTTTCTCTTGACTCAGCAGCAACTTCTGGACTATTACAGCAGTGAAAGCTCTCCTTTGCTCCTCCCCAGTCACTCTGCAAACACTCATTTGCTGGCTGGCTGACCCCATCATGTGCATCCCAAGTTCCTCCACTCATCCTCCCAGTGGCGGCTGTGACCTCCAGGTGCAAAGGCCAAGATAAGGCTTTGGTCACGTTGGAACTCACAGAAACTGGAAGGGGAGAGCTAGCTGTCTGGCCCTGTTTCTCCATGTTTGCAGGAATGCTGAATGATCTGCTCATTCCCAGATCTCTTCTCTTTCCTGTCATACAATGAGTAAGGTGCTGATTAGCTAGCTCCATGGCTTAAGGCATTGTCAACAGAAATCCCATATTAAATGTGTCTGTTGCCTAGGCAGAGTGAAGCATTTCTTTCTATTGCTCATCATCGATAAAGAGAAAACTGCTACCCTTTCTCTAGCAGGCAGGACTGTGAGGGAATTGGACAAGGTAGTAGCCATGGGGAATATTTAGAGTGCACAACAGTAAGATGACCTCTAGCTTTTCTGCATTGTTCACTGCTATTCCATTAAAAAGGTTTTTATCCAGCTTGGCTCTGGTCTTCATTCATTTTATTACTTTTCCATAGAGTCCTCCTCAATGTTCCAACTATAATTATATCTGTTTCTCAAAGCTCAGTTAAAATACTGTTTTATTCATCTGACCATACCAACTTAAATAATCTTTCTCTCCTCTCTCAGATTTGGAATTAGATATTTTTGCACTTGTCATTCTTCCTTACTAGACTTAAGCCTCCCAAGACAGAGTTTTGCCTTTGTCCAGTGTATATACAACATGGCACCAATTGCCATCCAGTGCATATAACAGGTATTCAACAAATCTGATAAATGAATTAACTATTATAGATCACTCTAAATCTCATCAAAGAATTCATGAACAACTGGAATTACTTCAGTCTTGAAATAACTAATAAGTTTGGACATGAGAGAGGTGAAAGTCTCAAAAGCCTCCCCTGGAATGGATATCCAAAGAGGTATTTAATTATTTGACATAAATAATGAACTTGTATCTGAAACAAACATGAATATTCTCACCTAACTTTATCTTATGGGATTACAGTTGTTTTTTTCCAACTATTTAATAGTAGCATACGCTCTTTTCTGAAACACTATTTAAATAAGCTTGCTTTATGCAAGTCTCAGAAGTCACTCCTTGTAATTGTACCACTGAAATCACTATAATTCTTGGTTTAAAGAAGTTAATATATTTTCTGCTAGAGAGACAAGAGGTTCATCACTTATCTCTGAGCCCTACATGTGGCACGCTCAAGAATGACTTCTCCATCTCCAAGGACTGACAAGCTGTATGTTTATTTATGAGACCTTAATCCAAACTATCCTTGTTTCCTGATTGCTGGGGGAGCTACGAGGAAGAGATTTTAATTACCAAAGTCCTCAACAGTTCTAAGTTACTTAAGAGTCATCTTAACAGCCTATTTTAAATTGCTTTGCTTTTACTTCACAAATTTTGTTTGACCCAAATCAACCTTGTTTCAGTTGATAAGTTTCACAAAATTTGAAGAAGTATTTGGAAACTTTTCATTTCCACACATCCTTTGAGGTTTTCCTACCCTACAAAGTACCTAGCAGACAGCCTTTCAGATATCCACTACTCCAGGTATTTGGAGAAATAACAGACGAATGAGGGAATGGTCTTTAAATTTTGCCAGTAGAAGTAATTGAGATCAGAATTTGAGATATGTTGGTATTTAGTTTAGAAAAATGAAAACCTGATGGAAGTTTTGGCTGAAAAACTTCCTTTGAAATCTATCGAAATATCTTATAAATAAGATATGCCCTTTCCTTTGTTAAAAGGTATCTTGTGATACGTGATACATATGTCCAAATCTTTCAACTAGATTATAAACTACAGAGGAGGCTAGGTGTGGTGGCTCACACCTGTAATCTCAGCACTTTGGGAGGTCAAGGCAGGCAGGTCGCCTGAGCTCACTAGTTGGAGACCACCCTGGGCAACATGGTGAAACCCTGTCTCCACTAAAATACAAAAAATTAGCCAGGTGTGGTGGCGCACACCTACAGTCCCAGCTGCTCGGGAGGCTGAGGAACAAGAATCGCTTGAGCCTGAGAGGCAGAGGTTGCAGTGAGCCGAGGTCGCACCACTGCACTCCAGACTGGGCAACAAAGCGAGACTCCATCTCAAAAACAAAACAAACAAAACAAAAATTACAGATGAATTATGTTTATTGGTCAGCACAGAACCTAGCACCTAGTAGTAGATGTTCTATAAATGTGCATGGTTGATCTATTTCTACATCATGCAATATTGTGCCTTTAGACTTGTGTCTCCGCCATCATATAGTCTCCTTCCAGATAGAACCTGCTGCATTGGAATTTAGTGTCCGAGATCAGACCGAGCCATTTATGTAAACATAATATCAAGACCAGCTCATTGGAAAATTGCAAAATGGCAAAGAATGTCCTCATTCACCCTTTCCTCACAATTTTCTTATTCTCCATCAGGTAATCATTGATCCTCTACTTGCTTTCGTAAAGGATCTGATTTACTCAATACTAAGGTATATTAAGAAACAAAAGCAAATGTACATAAATGGGAATGTATCAAACTAAAATCTTATATCTGCACCACAAAGAAAATAATCGAAAGAAACAGCCTATACAGTAACAAAAAACCGTTGCATCTGATATGAATATTTGTACCTGATATGAAGTTAATATTCAAAATACAGAACTCAATAGCAAGAAAATAAATAACCCAATTTAAAAAAAAAGGTAAAGGATCTGAATAGACATTTCTCAAAAGACATACAATTGGCCAACAGATATATGTAAAAATGGTCAACATCACTAATCACAGGGAAATGCAAATCAAAACCACAATATCACCTCACACCTGTTAGAATGGCTATTATCAAGAAGAAAAAAGATAATAAATATTGGGGACGATATGGAGAAGAGGGAACCCTTGTGCAGTGTTGGTGGGAGTGTAAATTAATACAAGCACCCTTCAAAGGAGCCACCATATTAGCAAGTCAGTACTGCAGCAAAACTAACAGATGTAAAGCCTATTGGAGGACTATGAGCAGCCCTATAGGAAAAACAAAAAGAAAGATACATTGGTACTTCACCATTGATCACATGCAAAGCGTGAACTCTCTGTTGAATTGATTTTGCTTGGAAGAAATACAAGAAACATTTCCCAGAACACCTTTGAAAGCTGGTGCCTTATAAATGGAAACAAAGAAATCACTTAAAAGAAAACTTGTTTGTTTCAACAGACAGGTGGTGAAGCTGCTACTTGCTGTGTAGATCACAATGGTGACCAAGCGCTAGCTGTGAATGGGCCATGCTGCACTCATTATTTACCAACAAGATCAAAGGAACAGTGACTATGATATTATTTCAAACTCTATTTTTCTAGGATTAACAGGGAAGGTCAGCATTAAAAACACTTTATTTTCTTACATTCACTTTTCTTTTAATCATGACCAGTCAAGATAATGTGCATGAGACACATATTTCTATGTAATGAATTATCCCCAAATGTAGCATCTTAAAACAACAAATGTCTCTTACCTCACACAGTTTCTAAGGATCAAGAATTCAGGAGAGCTTAGGGTCTCTCAAGAGATTGCGGTCAAGCTGCCAGCTGGGGCTGCTGTCACTGCAAGTCTCAACTGGAGCCAGAGAGGCACTTCTTGAGTCACTCACATGGTTGTTGGCTTGTCTCAATTCCTTGCTGACTGTTGGCTGGAGGCCCCCATATTTTACCACGTGGCCTTCTTCAATAGGCTTCCTGAGTGTCTTTGTGAGTTGGCAGCTAACTGCCTCCAGAGTGAGTGATCAGAGAAAGAGAAACTGTATCTAAGAGAGAAGTCACAGTTTTTATAACCTACCTCTAAAGTGGCACATCATAACGTCTCCTGAATTTTCTAGGCCACAGAGATCAACCCTGATACAATTTGAAAGGAGATAACACAAAAATCTGAATACCAGAAAGTACAGATCACTGGAGGCCATCTTGGAAGCTGGCTACCACAGAATATTTCTTTAGATGCCAGTTCTCTATGATGTATCTCAAGAATCTGATGTTCCAAGGATAGTTTATTTCCCCCACCAAGCAGCAGTTCCTAACTTTTTGGGGGCTGGGGCAGGAGAGTAACATAGGTTCCCTTTAAGTCTCTAATGAAAGCTCTGAATATACTTCTCAAGAGAATGTACAGTTGACCCTCTATATCATTAGGTTCTTCATCGACAATTTAACCAACTGGGGATTAAAAATATTCCACAAAAATAACAATACAATGCCAAAAAAAATAAAAACCATTGTTTATAACAACTATTTACATAGCATTTACATATTATTAGTTATTAGCGGTACTAGAGATAATTTAAAATGTATAGAAGGATATAGGTTATATATTAACAGTATACCATTTTTATGTAAGGAACTTAAGCATCCACTGGGTTTTGTGTCTGCAGTCTTGGTATTTGGCTCCTGGAATCAATCTCCTACAGATTCCAAGGGATGACTGTAAAAATGAGTCATTATAATTTTGCACATAATTTCCAAGAGTCCAAGGAGTCCCTAAAGATTTTCTAATAACTTCAGGTTCAGAAACACTATCCTTAACAGTTAACCTTCATCTTGCAATCACTAAGCACAAGGACATAGCTGCCATTGGGAACTTATAGTAGGACATACATTTAGGTAATGAAAGATAGACGTATTTAATGAAATCACAGTTGGTATTTTTATCTAACCAGAAATTCAAAGAGTTTTAAATAGAACATGGCCATTTTCTGAGTCAGACTTGCAAAGAAATTCCTGTATGGGAAACTCAAATGTTTATTTGTATGTTGCAGTCTTTGAGAGATAAAGAAGTCCTGGGGTGCTGATTTTTTCAGGGCAAAGTAAGAGAGATGGAGGAATTTTGCTATGGAGAACCCCTATGAACAAAAATGTAGTGTTTCACCATAAGTGTTTGATAATATATGAGAGATACCTACGTTTAAAACTGCGGTCAATAAAATTGAGCCTAATTTGATATTTTTGTAAGACCTCTTCCCATTCTTTTTCAGGTTTATACTTTGAAATTCAGACCTTAAACCACTGTCTTTGTCCATTTTCTATTGCTATAACAGAATATTATAGGTTAAGTAATTTACAGAAAAAAGTTTATTTATCTTATGGTTCTGGAGGCCGTGAAGTCCAAGAGCATGGTATCAGCACCTGACAAAGGCATGGCAGAAAGCATCATATGGTGAGAGCACATGAAATAGAGAGAGCTTGCTTTTATACCAAAGCCACTCCTGCAATAGCTAACCCACTCACATGAAAATAGCATTAATCTATTCATGATGCAAGAACTCTTATGACCTAATTACTTCTTAAAAGTTCCACTCTATCAACACTGCTACATTGAGGATTAAGTTTCTAATACAGGAATTTTGGGAGATATATTCAAACCATAGCAAACATACACACTCTCCTCCAGCCTACTAGCTACTTTTACTGAGTTATTATCTTTCTTTTCCACTAAAGGTAATTTTTAACCAAGTTCCCCAAACATGACCTTCCTCTTCAAACTGGCCATTTAGAATTTCAGTAGATCCTATGTTCTGGTAGCATTTGATGAAAGACTTTGGACACAGAATGAAAGTTTATGATACTCTAGGACTATGTTCCCTTCCTATGCATTCTCATAGCACCCTATATGTGTGTATATATATATGTATATATAATTATATACTAGTACTATATATATACAGATATATAGTATATGTTGTATATAGTTGTATATACTTGTATATATGTATATATACACATATATACTAGTATATATACCATATATAGCATATATATACTAGTATATAATTATATATAATTCTATACATATATGTATATATTAGATATAGTATATATACTAGCATATATGATGTAATATGTGTATATAATTATATATAAACCTGTATATATACACATACATATAGTATATATAATTATATATGTTAGTACTAGGATAGTACTATACAAATTAGACAATTTGTATAAAATGGACTATATAATATTCTAAATTAGTAATTATTATTGCATAGTTCTATATGGAAGGAAATACAACCATGAATCTTACAGGGCTGAAGTAAAATAGTAAGAGATCATGGACTAAGTTGGGAAGTCTGGCTTTGATAGTTCTTAGCTGGGCAAACTAGGCTCAGTCTCTGAGTCTGTTTTCTCATCAGTTAAAAAAATGTCATAATACATTATATGAATACATTATATGACCACTTATAGAGTTTTGGGGGGTCCAATGGGACAATTAATGTGGAAAATATCTTGTAAACCATGAAATACTAAACTTTTTATGTATTATCATTATTATTATTTTTTTTTCTTTTTTTTTTTTTTATTATACTTTAAGTTCTAGGGTACATGTGCATGACGTTTATATCATGTATAACTCCCCAATGCAATCCCTCTCTCCTCCCCCCTCCCCATGATAGGCCCCAGTGTGTGATGTTCCCCTTCCCGAGTCCAAGTGATCTCATTGTTCAGTTCCCACCTATGAGTGAGAACATGCGGTGTTTGGTTTTCTCTTCTTGTGATAGTTTGCTAAGAATGATGGTTTCCAGCTGCATCCATGTCCCTACAAAGGACGCAAACTCATCCTTTTTGATGGCTGCATAGTATTCCATGGTGTATATGTGCCACATTTTCTTAATCCAGTCTGTCACAGATGGACATTTGGGTTGATTCCAAGTCTTTGCTATTGTGAATAGTGCCGCAATAAACATACGTGTGCATGTGTCTTTGTAGTAGAGTAATTTATAATCCTTTGGGTATATACCCAGTAGTGGGATGGCTGGGTCATATGGTACATCTAGTTCTAGATCCTTGAGGAATCGCCATACTGTTTTCCATAATGGTTGAACTAGTTTACAATCCCACCAACAGTGTAAAAGTGTTCCTATTTCTCCACATCCTCTCCAACACCTGTTGTTTCCTGACTTCTTAATGATTGCCATTCTAACTGGTGTGAGATGGTATCTCATTGTGGTTTTGATTTGCATTTCTCTGATGGCGAGTGATGATGAGCATTTTTTCATGTGTCTGTTGGCTGTATGGATGTCTTCTTTTGAGAAATGTCTGTTCATATCCTTTGCCCACTTTTTGATGGGGTTGTTTGTTTTTTTCTTGTATATTTGTTTGAGTTCTTTGTAGATTCTGGATATTAGCCCTTTGTCAGATGAGTAGGTTGCAAAAATTTTTCCCATTCTGTAGGTTGCCTGTTCACTCTGATGGTAGTTTCTTTAGCTGTGCAAAAGCTCTTTAGTTTAATTAGATCCATGTGTCAATTTTGCTTTTGCTGCCGTTGCTTTTGGTGTTTTAGACATGAAGTCCTTGCCCATGCCTATGTCCTGAATGGTACTACCTAGATTTTCTTCTAGGGTTTTTATGGTATTAGGTCTAACATTTAAGTCTCTAATCCATCTTGAATTAATTTTCGTATAAGGGGTAAGGAAAGGATCCAGTTTCAGCTTTCTACTTATGGCTAGCCAATTTTCCCAGCACCATTTATTAAATAGGGAATCCTTTCCCCATTTCTTGTTTCTCTCAGGTTTGTCAAAGATCAGATGGCTGTAGATGTGTGGTATTATTTCTGAGGACTCTGTTCTGTTCCATTGGTCTATATCTCTGTTGTGGTACCAGTACCATGCTGTTTTGGTTACTGTAGCCTTGTAGTATAGTTTGAAGTCAGGTAGCGTGACGCCTCCAGCTTTGTCCTTTTGACTTAGGATTGTCTTGGCAATGCGGGCTCTTTTTTGGTTCCATATGAACTTTAAAGCAGTTTTTTCCAATTCTGTGAAGAAAGTCATTGGTAGCTTGATGGGGATGGCATTGAATCTATAAATCACCTTGGGCAGTATGGCCATTTTCACGATATTGATTCTTCCTATCCATGAGCATGGTATGTTCTTCCATTTGTTTGTGTCCTCTTTGATTTCACTGAGCAGTGGTTTGTAGTTCTCCTTGAAGAGGTCCTTTACATCCCTTGTAAGCTGGATTCCTAGGTATTTTATTCTCTTTGAAGCAATTGTGAATGGAAGTTCATTCCTGATTTGGCTCTCTGCTTCTCTGTTACTGGTGTATAAGAATGCTTGTGATTTTTGCACATTAATTTTGTATCCTGAGACTTTGCTGAAGTTGCTTATCAGCTTAAGGAGATTTTGGGCTGAGATGATGGGGTTTTCTAAATATACAATCATGTCATCTGCAAACAGGGACAATTTGACCTCTTCTTTTCCTAACTGGATACCTTGATTTCTTTCTCTTGCCTGATTGCCCTAGCCAGAACTTCCAACACTATGTTGAATAGGAGTGGTGAGAGAGGGCATCCCTGTCTTGTGCCAGTTTTCAAAGGAATTTTTCCAGTTTTTGCCCATTCAGTATGATATTAGCTGTGGGTTTGTCATAAATAGCTCTTATTATTTTGAGGTACGTTCCATCAATACCGAATTTATTGAGCGTTTTTAGCATGAAGGGCTGTTGAATTTTGTCAAAAGCCTTTTCTGCATCTATGGAGATAATATGTGGTTCTTGTCTTTGGTTCTGTTTATATGCTGGATTACGTTTATTGAATTGCGAATGTTGAACCAGCCTTGCATCCCAGGGATGAAGCCCACTTGATCATGGTGGATAAGCTTTTTGATGTGCTGCTGAATCTGGTTTGCCAGTATTTTATTGAGGATTTTTGCATCGATGTTCTTCAGGGATATTGGTCTAAAATTCTCTCTTTTTGTTGTGTCTCTGCCAGGCTTTGGTATCAGGATGATGTTGGCCTCATAAAAAGAGTTAGGGAGGATTCCCTCTTTTTCTATTGATTGAAATAGTTTCAGAAGGAATGGTACCAGCTCCTCCTTGTACCTCTGGTAGAATTCAGCTGTGAATCCATCTGGTCCTGGACTTTTTTTGGTGGGTAGGCTATTAATTGTTGCCTCAATTTCAGAGCCTGTTATTGGTCTATTCAGGGATTCAACTTCTTCCTGGTTTAGTCTTGGGAGAGTGTAAGTGTCCAGGAAATTATCCATTTCTTCTAGATTTTCTAGTTGATTTGCGTAGAGGCATTTATAGTATTCTCTGATGGTTGTTTGTATTTCTGTGGGGTCGGTGGTGATATCCCCTTTATCATTTTTTATTGCGTCTATTTGATTCTTCTCTTTTTCTTCTTTATTAGTCTAGCTAGCGGTCTGTCAATTTTGTTTATCTTTTCAAAAAACCAACTCCTGGATTCATTGATTTTTTGGAGGGTTTTTTGTGTCTCTATCTCCTTCAGTTCTGCTCTGATCTTAGTTATTTCTTGCCTTCTGCTAGCTTTTGAATGTGTTTGCTCTTGCCTCTCTAGTTCTTTTCATTGTGATGTTAGAGTGTCAATTTTAGATCTCTCCTGCTTTCTCTTGTGGGCATTTAGTGCTATAAATTTCCCTCTACACACTGCTTTAAATGTGTCCCAGAGATTCTGGTATGTTGTATCTTTGTTCTCATTGGTTTCAAAGAACATCTTTATTTCTGCTTTCATTTCGTTATGTACCCAGTAGTCATTCAGGAGCAGGTTGTTCAGTTTCCATGTAGTTGAGCGGTTTTGATTGAGTTTCTTAGTCCTGAGTTCTAGTTTGATTGCACTGTGGTCTGAGAGACAGTTTGTTATAATTTCAGTTCTTGTACATTTGCTGAGGAGTGCTTTACTTCCAATTATGTGGTCAATTTTGGAATAAGTGCGATGTGGTGCTGAGAAGAATGTATATTCTGTTGATTTGGGGTGGAGAGTTCTATAGATGTCTATTAGGTCCGCTTGGTGCAGAGATGAGTTCAATTCCTGGATATCCTTGTTAACTTTCTGTCTCGTTGATCTGTCTAATGTTGACAGTGGAGTGTTGAAGTCTCCCATTATTATTGTATGGGAGTCTAAGTCTCTTTGTAGGTCTCTAAGGACTTGCTTTATGAATCTGGGTGCTCCTGTATTGGGTGCATAGATATTTAGGAGAGTTAGCTCTTCCTGTTGATTGATCCCTTTACCATTATGTAATGGCCTTCTTTGTCTCTTTTGATCTTTGATGGTTTAAAGTCTGTTTTATCAGAGACTAGGATTGCAACCCCTGCTTTTTTTTGTTCTCCATTTGCTTGGTAGATCTTCCTCCATCCCTTTATTTTGAGCCTATGTATGTCTCTGCATGTGAGATGGGTCTCCTGAATACAGCAGACTGATGGGTCTTGACTCTTGATCCAGTTTGCCAGTCTGTGTCTTTTAATTGGAGCATTTAGTCCATTGACATTTAAGGTTAATATTGTTATGTGTGAACTTGATCCTGTCATTATGATATTAACTGGTTATTTTGCTCGTTAGTTGATGCAGTTTCTTCCTAGCTTCGATGGTCTTTACATTTTGGCATGTTTTTGCAATGGCTGGTACCGGTTGTTCCTTTCCATGTTTAGGGCTTCCCTCAGGGTCTCTTGTAAGGCAGGCCTGGTGGTGACAAAATCTCTAAGCATTTTCTTATCTGTAAAGAATTTTATTTCTCCTTCACTGATGAAGCTTAGTTTGGCTGGATATGAAATTCTGGGTTGAAAATTCTTTTCTTTAAGAACGTTGAATATTGGCCCCCACTCTCTTCTGGCTTGTAGAGTTTCTGCCGAGAGGTCTGCTGTTATTCTGATGGGCTTCCCTTGTGGGTAACCCGACCTTTCTCTCTGGCTGCCCTTAAGATTTTTTCTTTCATTTCAACTTTGGTGAATCTGGCAATTATGTGTCTTGGAGTTGCTCTTCTGGAGGAGTATCTTCGTGGCGTTCTCTGTATTTCCTGAATTTGAATGTTGGCCTGCCCTACTAGGTTGGGGAAGTTCTCCTGGATGATATCCTGAAGAGTGTTTTCCAACTTGGTTCCATTTTCCCCCTCACTTTCAGGCACCCCAATCAGACGTAGATTTGGTCTTTTTACATAATCCCATACTTCTTGCAGGCTTTGTTCATTTCTTTTTCTTCTTTTTTCTTTTGGTTTCTCTTCTCGCTTCATTTCATTCATTTGATCCTCAATCGCTGATACTCTTTCTTCCAGTTGATCGAGTCGGTTACTGAAGCTTGTGCATTTGTCACGTATTTCTCGTGTCATGGTTTTCATCTCTGTCATTTCGTTTATGATCTTCTCTGCATTAATTAGTCTAGCTGTCAATTCTTCCACTTTTTTTTCAAGATTTTTAGTTTCTTTGCGCTGGGTACGTAATTCCTCCTTTAGCTCTGAGAGGTTTGATGGACTGAAGCCTTCTTCTCTCATCTCGTCAAAGTCATTCTCTGACCAGCTTTGATCCGTTGCTGGCGACGGGCTGCGCTCCTTTGCAGGGGGAGATGCGCTCTTATTTTTTGAATTTCCAGCTTTTCTGCCCTGCTTCTTCCCCATCTTTGTGGTTTTATCTGTCTCTGGACTTTGATGATGGTGACGTACTGATGGGGTTTTGGTATAGGTGTCCTTCCTGTTGATAGTTTTCCGTCTGACAGTCAGAAGGACTGTCTGTTGGTCTGTTGGAGATTGCTTGAGGTCCACTCCAGACCCTGTTTGCCTGGGTATCAGCAGCAGAGGTTGCCGAAGATAGAATATTGCTGAACAGCGAGTGTACCTGTCTGATTCTTTCTTTGGAAGTTTCCTCTCAGGGGTGATGCCACCCTGTGAGGTGTGGGGTATCAGACTGCCCCTAGTGGGGGATGTCTCCCAGCTAGGCTACTCAGGGGTCAGGGACCCACCTGAGCAGGCAGTCTGTCCGTTCTCAGATCTCAACCTCCGCGTTAGGAGATCCACGGCTCTCCCCAAAGCTGTCAGACAGAGTCGTTTGGGTCTGCAGCGGCCCCGCTCTTTCCCCTAATGGACTGCAGCTGTGCGCTGTCCACAGAGGTAGAGTCTACAGAGACAGGCAGGCTTCCTTGAGCTGCTGTGAGCTCCACCCAGTTCGAGCTTCCCAGCGGCTTTGTTTACCTACTTAAGCCTCAGCAATGGCGGGCGCCCCTCCCCCAGCCTCGCTGCTGCCTTGCGGATAGATCGCCGCAGACGGCTGTGTTAGCAGTGAGGGAGGCTCCGTGGGCGTGGGACCCTCCCGGCCAGGTGTGGGATATATTCTCCTGGTGTGCCTGTTTCCTTAAAGCGCAGTATTGGGGTGGGAGTTACCCGATTTTCCAGGTGTTGTGTGTCTCAGTTCCCCTGGCTAGGAAAACGGATTTCCTTCCCCCTTGCGCTTCCAGGTGAGGCGATGCCTCGCCCTGCTTCAGCTCACGCTGGTCAGGCTGCAGCAGCTGACCCGCACCGATTGTCTGGCACTCCCTAGAGAGATGACCCCAGTACCTCAGTTGAAAATGCAGAAATCACCGGTCTTCTGTGTCGCTCGCGCTGGGAGTTGGAGACTGGAGCTGTTCCTATTCGGCCATCTTGCTCCTCTCTCGTATTATCATTATTATTAAATGCACTGTTTTGTTGACAGAGATGCTATGCAACAAGATAAATAGGTGATTTTTGTGTTTAAAAAGGGTCTCACAGAGAGAAATCTATGCTCACTGGTCTGATGGTGTCAGAAAAAAAAAATACTTTCACATGGTAAATAAACAGCCATTTCTGTTCTGAAGGCTACATTCTGTGTCCTCTGCCATTATAAAACCAGTTATTGATCTTGACAAGTACAGAAGGTACTTTGCAGAAAATAGATATGACAAGGTCCCTAAGTAGTAGGTTTGCATCTAAACAGAGATAGAAGACTTGGCCTCAATAATAAAGCTCACCCACTTCCCTGAAAGTATGGTCTAACCCTGAAGATTTGGAAATCTGTGAATACAGAATAAAAGGCAACTAGGCAAACTCATGAGTTTGTCTCTACACATGTCGGTAAAAACATGGGTATACTCATGCATCACAGCCCCTTATCATAAATGGAAATGTGGAAATGGCTCATATACACACATTGTGGGATGTAGTAGCATTGGCAAAAATAGAACTTATGTTTCTAGCCTTAAAACAATAAAAAGTAACTAATCTTTTATACCATAGAGTCGATTTTCAGCAAGCCACAGCTGAATTATGAGATAACACACGGATTATTTGATAAATGTGCTGTTTTTATTCCCTCTAATCAAGTACAAAGATCTTGTTCAAATTCCCATCTCAATAAGTGTACTCAGCAAATAATTAAACATAGAGTAAACAAAAAACTTCATGAATCTCTTTTAGAAGCAACATTTACATTTTGTTCCCAAAATGATCTGCCTGCCTCAGCCTTCCAAAGTGCTGGGATTACAGGTGTGAGCCACCACACTCGACTACCATTTGAATTTGCTTAAGGATTGTACTGAATCTTTGGGTAGTGTGGACATTTTAACAATATTAAGTCTTCCCACCCACAAACACAAAATGTCTTTCCATTTATTTGCATCTTCTTTAATTTCTTTCATTAACGTTGTGTAGTTTTCAGTCTTTCACCTTCTTGGTTATGTTTATTCCTAAATATTATATTTTTTGATGCTACATTTTTTTCTTAATTCAGATAGTTCATTGTTAGTGTACAGATATAAAAGTGAGGTTAACACGTTGCTTTCATATTCTGCAACTTTACTGAATTTGCTTGTTTCAACAGATTTTTGTAGAAAGAGGGTTTTCTACATATAACATCATGTAATCTGCCAAGAGAAATAGTTTTACTTCTTTCTTGCTGATTTGGATGCCTTTGCTTCTTTTTCTTGCCTAATTCTTTTGATGAGGACTTCCATTACTGTGTTGAACAAAAGTGGTAAAAATGGATGTCCTCGCCTTGTTTAAGACTTACAGGGAAAGCTTTCAGCTTTTCATCATTGAGTATGCAGTTAGCTGTAGGCTTGTCAAATATGGTCTTGATTATATGTAGGTAAATTCTTTCTATACCTAATGCATTTTAGAGTTTTTGTCATGAAAAGGTGTTGAACTTTGTTAAAACCTTTTTCTGGATCTATTAAGATGATCATGTTATTTTTAATCCTTCCATTAACGTGATGTAGTACATTGATTTGAGCATGCTGAATCATCTTTGCATTCCAGGGATAAATCTCACTTGATCATAGTATATCATCCTTTTAGTATGCTGTTGAATTCAGTTTTCTAGTGTTTTGTTGAGGGGTTTTGCATCTATATTTAGGAGAAATATTTATCAGTAATTTTCTTTCTTTGAGTGTCTTTTCTGGCTTTAGAATCAAGGTAACTTTGGCCTTGTAAAATGAATTTGGAAGTGTTCCCTCTTCTTCAGTTTTCTGGAAGACTTTAAGAAGGATTGGTGTTAATTCTTCTTTAAAATTTACCAATGAGGGGGCCGGGCGCGGTGGCTCACGCCTTTTAATTCCAGCACTTTGGGAGGCTGAGGCGGGTGGATCTGGACGTCAGGAGATGGAGACCATCCTGCCTAACATGGTGAAACCCCGTCTCTACTAAGAATACAAAAAAATTAGCTGGGCGTGGTGGCGGACGCCTGTAGTCGCGGCTACTCCCGAGGCTGAGGCAGGAGAATGACGTGAACGCGGGAGGCGGAGCTTGCAGTGAGCAGAGATTGCATTGCACCACTGCACTCCAGCTGGGGTGACGGAGAGAGACTCCGTCTCAAAAATGAATGAATGAATGAATGAATGAATGAATAAATAAATAATTATTTACCAATGAGGCTACCTGATTCTGGGTTTTCTTTGTTGGGAGGTTTTTTTTATTACTGATTTCAATTTCATTTGTTATTGGTCTATTAAGGTTTTCTATTTCTTCCCAATTCAATCTTTGGAGGTTGTGTGCTTCTAGGAATTTATCTATTTCTTCTGGGTTATCCAATTTGCTGGTGTATAAATATTCATAATAGTCCTTTATGATCCATTTTATTTCTGTAGCATCAGTTGTACCATCTCTTTCATTTGTAATTTTATTTATTTGAGTTTTCTCTCTTCTTTCTTAGTCTTGACAATAATTTATTGGATATGATGACATCAAAAGCACAAACAACAAAAGCAAAACTAGACAAGTGGTACTACATCAAACTAAAATGCACCCAGGAAGCAAAGGAAACAACACAGTGAAAAGGCGACCCATGGAATAGGAGAAAGTATTTGCAAACCATACATCTGATAAGAGTTTGATATCCAAAATATATTAGGAACCCGAACAACTCAATATCAAGAAAACACATAACCCTATTAAAATATTGACAAAGGATTTGAATAGACATTTCTCCAAAGAAGATATGCAAATGGCTAACATGTACATAAAAAATGTTCAACATCACTAACCATTAGGGAAATGCAAATCAAAACCACGATATCACCTCATATCTATTAGAATAGCTGTTATCAAAAAGACAAAAGAAAACAAGTGTTAGCAAGGATGTAAAGGAAAGAGAACACTTGCATACTGTTGGTGGAAATGTAAATTAGGACAGTCATTATGGAAAACTATATGAAGCTTCCTCAAAAACTTAAAAATAGAATTACCATATGATCTAGAATTTCCACTTCTGGGCATATATCCAAAGGAAATAAATCTGTATGTTGAAGAGATATTTGCATTCCATGTTCTTTACAGCGTTATTCACAACAGCCAAGATATAGTATCAATCTACATGTTCATTGACATGGATAAAGAAAATGTAGTGGTTGTGTATACACTATTCAGCCTTTAAAAAGAAGTTAATCCTGCCATATGCAACAACATGTTTGAATCTAGAGGACATTATGCTAAGTGAAATAAGCTAGTTACAGGGAAAAAAACATGACATAATTCCACTTTATAAGAATTTAAAATAGTTAAACTCGTGGAAACAGAGTAAAAGGGTGGTTGCCAGGGTCTGAGGAGGGGGAAATGAGGGATTGCTGTTCGACAAGTATAAAGTTTCAGTTATGTAAGATGAATAAGTCCTAGAGATTGTCAATATAATATTGTACCTGTACTTAACAATACTGGATTATCTACTTAAATTATTTTACAATTGTAGATCTCAATTTAAATGTTCTTACCATAATAAAAAATAAACAAAAGCATTACAGCAGGTCAAAAATAACACTAAAATTTGTTTCAATAATAAATTCTGGTAAAATGTATTTGGCATTTTAATAAGTGAAACTTTTTTTTTCAAAAAGACTGACTGCTTCCCATGGCATCATGAGATCATATCAGGAGATATTCTGGGGTTGCATTTATATGTGTCACATGGTAAGCTCAATACCAGGGCTTGGTAAGTTAATTGAAAAGAATGAAAAAATTCTATTAACTTTTTTTTTTTGGAGACAGGGTCTCAGTCTGTCACCCAGGCTGGAGTGCAGTGGCACCATCTTGGCTCACTGTGAACTCTGTCTCCCGGGTTCAAGCAATTCTCCTGCCTCAGCCTCTCGAGTAGCTGGGATTACAGGTATCTGCCACTGCAACCGGCTAATCGTGTATTTTTAGTAGAAATGGAGTTTCACCATCTTGGCCAGGCTGATCTGGAACTCCTGACCTCATGATCCCTCCACCTCAACCTCCCAGAGTGTTGGGATTACAGGCGTGAGCCACCACACCCGGCTCTATTAACTTCTTATTGAAGAATAATATGTATATAAAACTTGCACATAAATGTAAACATCAATACATTTTTATAAAGAATATACCATATAAGCAGCACCCAGATCAAAAAGAAGCATATTATCAGCACCCCAGAAGTCCCCTACGTGCCCTCTTCTAGGCAGTAGCTCTCCTACTCCATAAGGGTAACAACTATCCTGATTTCTAATACCAAAACAATACTTTTGCCTGTTTTTGCAATTTGTTTAAATGGAATCATATAGTATGCATTCTTTTGTGCCTGGCAACCTTATGTTGAGAGATTAATAAATCTTTTAAAATGTAGTCACAACTACATGCTATTCATTCATTCTCAAAGCTGATTAGTATTAGAGTTGTATTGTTAGGTTCTTGTGAATATATTACAATTTATTAGTTTATTCTTTCTTTGATGGGCATTGGGTACTTTCCAGCTTTTGTCTGTTAATACTGGTGTTACCATGAAACACTCTTGTATATTCTTTTATGAAAAGTTGCATGCAATTCTGTTTGAGATACATCTAGGACTAGAATTACTGGGTCATAGGTTATGCATTTGTTCCACTTTAGTAGATACTGCCAAAGAGTTTTTCATGCCAATTACCAATACACACTATTACAGGAAGTGATTGAGGATTCTGCTTGCTCCACATTCTTGCCAACACTAGACATTGTCTATCTTTTTTTATTTTATCAATTTTTGTGGTGTGTACTAGTATTGAATTATGGGTTTGGTTTTCCTTAATGATTACATTGAGCCCCTTTTTATATGTTTATTGACCATTTGATTTCTTCTTTATTGAATGGCCTGTTTAAGTATTTTGTTCATTTTCCTAATGAGATGTATGTCTCATTCTTATTGATTTGTACTAGTTCTACATATATTCTGCATTCAAGTCTGGAGTGAGTTTCTGTATTCTTAAATCATTCATATGAGATGCTATGGCTCCATTACATGAATGCATTAACAACAAAATTTAAGTATTTGAAATTCACTCAACAGATATTTATCAAGCATCTATTATATAGGCTAGACACTGTGCTAGGCTTTGTGGAAACGACTTATAAGCCTTGACTAAATACATAAATAATTAAATTATAGGATGCTAGCTTATAACTGCATAGGTTCAGGTAGAATAAATTTTCATATTTCCTCTATCTCAACACCCAAGCTCATGTAACTTCAGAGGCCTTCGACTTCTAAAGGTCTAAAAACCAGCCCAAGAATTAAGGTGTGTTCTTGAACCTATTACAACAGTTCATATAGCTCTTAATTAAACAAATCAAATTAATGGAAAGCCTTGTTATTAGAGGCTGTGTTTTGGCTTGCTGCCCTAATATTCTGGATGTTTCACAGTCTCTTAACAAGAACATACATAATGAAATAATAAGGAACCTGTGTGGTCAAGCTGGTCAATTTAGGTACCAAGGTTTCAGGGGCAAAGCCTGAAGTAGAAATGTGTCTAACAATCCAAGAAGCAAGGGTACAGTACTTAGAGTTACTAGGGTAAGGAGGCAGAAAGAACTTTCTGTCTGGAACCTGGGCTAGCCACAGGATAAAACCACAGTAATTGTTGCCGCTACCACTTTCTGGGGGCCCTGCTGCCTTCTAAGCCCAGGTGGCTCAGGCCTCACTACCCAGTTTGTTTATCATTTTAAATATCCTTTATAAGTCTCTGCCCAAGCTCACTCAGTGCTCATTTTTCACTAGTCCTAAAGGAGGAGAATATTTACATCTGGTTGTTAAATCCAAGTCACTCATATCTTTTTTTGACTGGAATCTAAGATTGAAAACATCTTTGAGAGCTTCCCCTAGACTGAGCTTTTCTCCAGAAGTCCCAGTTACATGCTAATATTAAATTTTACTCATAAATTCTTCAGTTACATGTATATTCCTAGATAACGAAAACAATACTAGACTATATTCATTTCTTCATATAAAGCCATAGTCTACTGTATAAAGCATAATCACTTCTGAATTATCACGAGTATAATACAAAATCAGTTAAAATATTTAAAACTCTTTTTTCATTATAAAAGTTTCATTCTGGAACACTTGAAAAATAAAAGTATAGAGAAGTATGAAACAAAATCACCCATAATCTTACCTGCCCTAGTTTCTGTTAATATTTTGGCACAATTTCTACCATTTTTTTCTACATATGCTTTTAAGATGTCATTTATTCCAATGTTTATGCTGTTTTTCAAATTAAATTTATGTCATTAGCATTTTTTTCATGTTAAAAAAGCTCTTACCTATACCTAACTAATGATGTTGGTATAGTATACCATGAAAGAGTTAAATATTCATTTAACTATGCCCCCACCTTTGGAATTTAGAATGTTTTGAACTTCTTTCACTACAATAAATACTGTTGAAGCAAAGACTTTTGTGCAGCAAAAGCTATTTTTTAATTATGGATTGTTTTCCTGAATATATTAACAGAATTAAAATGTAGTATAGAAACATTTTTAAAGACATCATATTTACAAAGTACTTTCCATCAAAGTGTTTCTCAATTTTGTAAGGATGTTTGTTTTGCTTCACCTTCATGAGCACTGGGTATACATCTTTTTGAATATGTTTAAATCATTGTTGTTAGATGAAAATACTAATTGCTTTTACCTATTTTTACTTCCTTTGGTTTTTAGCAAAGCAGAATATTTTAAATTACCTATTGGCCACATGAATTTTCTTATTTCACTTATACATTCATTCATTCAAATATTTATTGACTATCTACCAATTACCATGCAGTGTTCTAGGTACAATAAAATTATCGGTGAACAAAGCAGAGAAATTCCCTGTACTTATGAAGCTAGAGAGGGAAGATAGTCTACAAACTACTGTGAAATATGTCAGGTGGTAAGTTCTACAAAGAGAAAATAAAGTAGGTGAAGATTTAGAGAATGAGGAGGGTGCTATTTTAGACAGACATTAAGGAAGACCTCTCCCTAATGAAATATCACTTAAGGAGAAATATTTGTAAATATTTGATTCATTTCCTCAACCAATTCATTTAAAGGAATCTGTTCTCTTAAATTGTGATCCAAAAAGGATAGCCAACATTTACAGTATTTGGATCTAATAAAAACTAACTTCTTAAACTTCCTAGATTTCATGTTCTTTCTTCTCAGATAGTGTAATGATTTTAACTAATGGTGGTCCAAACCTACATCACTGCTCCCAATACAGCTAGCTTTTCCCAATAAATAATAATGTGATATTATTTAAACACAAGGAGAAAATGAACCATTTTTTTCTTTTCTTTTCTCTCTTTCCTTTTTCTTTCTTTCTTTCTCTTTCTTTCCCTCTCTCTCTCATGCTCTCTCTCTCTCACCCCCTTCCTCTCTTTCTTTCTTTCCTCTAGTATTGACAGTATGCTTGTGCTGTAATATCCTATATCCTATTTCCCATGGGAAAAAAAAGGTGCTAATTAATAGGGTTAATTATTAATTGGCTAATTAATTAGCTATTAATTAGCATGAATGCTAATTAATGAAGTTAATAGTACTAACTTCATAAGGTTATTGTGAGGATTGCATGCATTAATTGCATGCTTAGCTTGGTACCTAATATATATTAAGTACAGTCATGTGTCACTTAACAATTAAAATATGTTCTAAGTTATCCATCATAAGTGATTACATTGTTGTGTCAACATCACAGAGTATACCTACAAAAACCTAGATGGCATAGCCTAATACACACCCCCCTACACTATCTTGTAAAACCTGTTGCTCCTAGGCTATAAACATGTATCCCATATTACTGTACTGAATACTGTAGGCAAGCACAACACAATGGTATTTGTGTATCTAAACATATCAAAAAAAAGATACAGTAAAAATGTGGTAAAAGATAAAAATATACCTGTAGAAAACACTTACTAGGAACGGAGACCACAAGACTGCAAATTGCTCTGGGTGAGTCAATGAGGGAGTGGTGAGTGTGCCTTGGGACATTGCTGTGCACTAATGTAGACTTTATAAATACTGTACACTTAAGTTATGCTAAATTAATTAATTAATTTATTTATTTGAGACAGAGTCTGGCTCTGCCGCCCAGGCTGTAGTGCAGTGGTGCAATCTTGGCTCACTGCAAGCTCCACCTCCCGGGTTCACGCCACTCTCCTGCCTCAGCCTCCCAGAGTAGCTGGGACTACAGGCGTCTGCCACCAAGCCCGCCTAATTTTTCGTATTTTTAGTAGAGACGGGGTTTCACTGTGCTAGCCAGGATGGTCTCAATCTCCTGACCTCGGGATCAGCCCGCCTCAGCCTCCCAAAGTGCTGGGATCACAGGCGTGAGCCACAGTGATGGGTCAAGCTATGCGAAATTTATTTTTTACATTTTCTTTCTTCAATAATAACTTTAGTTGACTGTAACATGTTTACTTTATAAACATTTTAATTTAAGCTTTTTGACTTTTTGTAATAATGCTCAGCTTAAAACACAAACATATTTTACAACTGTAGAAGAATATTTTCTTTCTTTATATCTTTATTCTATAAGTTTTTTCTAGCTTTTTTTTTTTTCATTTTTTAAACTTTTTTGTTAAAAACTAAGACAAAAACCCACACATTAGCCTAGGCCTACACAGGATAAGGATCATCAACATCACTGCCTTCTACCTCCACATCTGTCCCACTGGAAGGTCTTTAGGGGCAATAAAACACATGGAGCTGTCATCTACTATGATAACAATGCCTTCTTCTGGAACACCTCCTGAAGAAACTCATTGCTGAAGTTGTTTTACAGTTGACTTTTTTTTGTAAGTAGGAGTACACACTAAAGAATGATTAAAAAGTATAGCATAGTAAATACATAAATCAGGAACATAATCTATTTTTTATATTAAGTACTTATCAGTAACACTTACATTATCATTAATATTTGTCATTAAGTATTGTGTACTGTACATAACTGTATGTCCTTCCTTTTATATCACTGGCAGTGCAGTGGGTTTGTTTGCGCTAGCATCACCCTAAACATATGAGTAATATGCTATGTTACAATTTTATTATGGCTATGATTCACTTGGCAATAGGAATTTTTCAGCCCTATTATATTCTTATGAGACCACCATGGTATGCCATCCATCACTGACCAAAATGTTACATGGTGAATGACTGTACTAAATAAATGTTTCAACATTTTAATTATTAACATAATCATCACCATATAATATTCAGCTGAACAAAGCTGCCCAAACTTGATTCTCACCTTCCCCTTGCATTGGCTTTTTGGAAATCAAGGAATGAGATGTCAGAAGAATTTGTTCATGATGCTGGCTGCCATTTAAAATTATAGCTGCATATAAATCCTGTCTGCTTCCAAATTTATTTGTGTAAATGAGCATCATTTGAAAAGTAAAAGATTTACAGTTGACCCTTAAACAACACGGGCTTGAACTCCACGGGCTCACTTATATGCAGATTTTCTTCTGCCTCTGCCACCCCTGAGACAGCAAGACCAACCTAACCTCTTCTTCCTCCACCTCAGCCTGCTCAGCGTGAAGATGAAGAGGATGAAGGCTTTTACGATGATCCATTTCCACTTAATGAATGGTAAATATGTATTTTCACTTCCTTATGATTTTCTTAATAACATTTTCTTTTCTTTAGCTTACTTTATTGTAAGAATACAGTATATACTACATATAAAAATTATGTGTTAATTGACTTTGGTCAACAGTAGGCTATTAGTAGTTAACTTTTGGGACAAACGTTACACACAGATTTTCAGCTGCACAGGGGTTGGTAACACTAACTTCCATGGTTTTCATGGGTCAATTCTATATTGAATTGAGTCTTTGCCCTATTTTGTAGTCCTCTGAAAAGCCATGCAAACTTGCTGAGAATCCAGAATTAGTCAAATATAGAGCTCTGTGGATTGCAGGAACTTTTAACTATCTCACACAAAAACACTAACAACATTTTTTTTAAAGTGAAAAAAAAGAAATAACTGGACCAGAGTGGGAGAAACACATATCATGTATTCATTCAAGTATTTATTCAGTTGCTTTCCTTATTAGTCGTTCATTTCTAATCTACCAAATCTCATTGGTTTGTCTCACAGAAAATCCCTTTGATATGAAATGTAAATTTCTAAATCTGCTGTTTCCTCAGTACTTTCACTATTATGGCTCTGTGGACTCTTACTTTTAAGAATATACTCAAGCCTGTAATCCCAGCACTTTGGGAGGCCGAGACGGGCGGATCACGAGGTCAGGAGATCGAGACCATCCTGGCTAACATGGTGAAACCCCGTCTCTACTAAAAATACAAAAAAAACTAGCCGGGCGAGGTGGCGGACGCCTGTAGTCCCAGCTACTCGGGAGGCTGAGGCAGGAGAATGGCAGGAACCCGGGAGGCGGAGCTTGCAGTGAGCTGAGATCTGGCCACTGCACTCCAGCCCGGGCGACAGAGCGAGACTCTGTCTAAAAAAAAAAAAAAAAAAAAAAAAAGAATATACAACAGAAGTAACCAGAAATACTTCTCTCGCCTTTTCCCTAGTATTCCTGTCTTCCTCTCCACGTCTCTTACTCTTTGTCCTAAATGTGGAAATTGACAAATGAAAATTTAAAGTCACTACCTTATAAAAGATTGATTTGAAGTTTTTCTATGTCATTTTTTTAAATTCTAGGAAAACATCTTAAATCTGTAAGTCAATAAAAACACTTCAACAAAGCAGACACCAGGTAACATTAGCCATCAGAATTCATCATGATGTGCTGGGCACAAAAGATTTTCTTAATGAATTTTCCATTAAGATGTCAGATAAATTAATTAACATGGAATTTCCTAAAAGAAAGTAGAAGGAGAAGGAAATAGTTAAATACCCCAGATGCTAAAGGAAATCAATAGACACTGAGAATAGGGCTGCAGTAATTCTTATGGCTCCTTTCCACTTTCTAGTGTTCCATAAACCTGGTATTTTGTTGTGTCTACCTCATACTATTTAATTGTTCTTCTGAGAAAGTAGACTGCATAAGTTGACTTCAGAACCGCTTTGGCTTTTGAGTTCCAAATGGGAATTTACATTAATAATGCATTCTGCAATATTGCGTTACATTAACTTTATCACCCATGTTCCCCTTCTTCCTCACCATCCAGAATTAATAAAGAAACTAATAATCTGGCCACTGAGAGTTTGGACTCTATAAAAGGAAAGTATATTTTACCACTTACTTTCAGATGTTGTTGAGTATGAAACAACATACTCAAGTGAAACATTTCACTTGAAAACGCTATCTTCCTACTCTTCAACTGCCCCACCTAATGGCAAGCGGTATGAATAACAGCCATATTCTGGATTCCCTAGTTGAAGAAATCCAACAATAATTTTTCAGATCTGTGCAAACTTGTAGCCCTATGATTGAAACATGCACATTTTCCCCTCAACTTCACTGTACTGCACTACACTCATTTATAGTGCCGGAATTCATGCCACTTGCAAGCTTTTTAATTTGTTTCTAATGACAACATTTTGTTGTTATAGATGAAGAATTGTGGTGAAGTTTACTGAGATAACAAAGGCTTCGGACATTCTCATTCTATTTAGCATTAGAGAGGACCACAGAAATCATTCACTTTCCACTATCCCTGTTTTACAGAGGAGAAAACTGAAATATAATGAGGTAAAATGATTTTTCTAGAAATCACATACATCTTTAGTGGCAGAACCCTTGTCTTCAAGAAAGATGCTTATTCACCAGACTGCTGCACCCACCCCTGAAAGCATCGACCTACCACCATTTTCTGATAACTAAATTCTTCCAATCTTTACTCTTAACAAGAGGAAAATGATATTATGCCCTTTAATAAGCTCAAGGGAAAACAGTGGGGGTTGGGGGGCTTTTTAAAAGTTAGAACCTTGAATTAGAAAACAGAAATTAGAACACATACCCAACAAAATTCAGTACATTATTGTAAAAGAGACGTTAGCAAAATAGATTTATCCAGCATGCCCCATATATGGAAGATTAGTATAGTGGGTAAAATTGTTAATGTTTTCCAGCAGAGCCCAGGGTTTGGTGTCCATAACTGAAATTAACCATATTTTTTGGCAATGTTGTCCCTATTCTTCCATGTCAACTAAGAGTTGGCCTCTTTAGGTCTCCACAGCTAAGACAAATTACATTGTATCTCTAAGGACCTATTTAAAACCTTTTGTTGGGTTTTGCTTTGCTTTGAGCCATTTGCTTTGTTGTTACATCATTTGAGTTGTTTGAGAGTTTTGTGTATTTCTTTTACTCTTGGTAGTAATATTTGATCTACAAAATCCAAACTTACCTCCCAATTCTAAAAGGCAGCAGTAGTCACAGTGTGGCCTTCAGATCATCTATATCAGAATGACCTGGGGAGCTTGTTAACTGTGGCAATTCCAGAGATACTGAAGCCCTTCCCAGAGATACTGAATCAAAAGTCTCTTGGGATAAACTTCAAGAATATGTATTTTAAGCAATTGTTCCTAATTATGTTAATACATATTAAATTATGAGACTCGCTGCCAGGAAGAAAAAAAAGATGCTACCCAACCACAAATGGCAAAGAAAGAAATTAATTTTCTCTTATCCCAGAAAGCTCAACACTTGGCACCCCTTTTAGCTGGTACCACAGACTTAGTTTGTAGAACTCTAATGAGAGGTTTCATTAGCAGAATTTAAAATGTTTCATTTCTAGTCCCTGTCCTGAGAACAAATTACACAGAAACACAAACAGATGGTTTTCGGTTATCTGTTTTTTAAACAATCTAAGTTAATTGAAAAGCACAATGTGTTATTATCAAATAACAGCTGTACCAAAACCATACCAAACTAAAACTCAAGGTCATTTTGAGGGAAAGAAAAAGAGATACACGGGCTTATGCATCTTTTTTTAATTGAAAGCCTGGACTAACTCGTGAACTAGTTACGTTATTTCATAAACAGCTTTGGTCAATTACTATAACACATAAGTGTGTTTCCTCTTTCCCCTTCCCATTGTTATTCTCTCTTCACTTTTTCCATTTCTATCCCTATTTTCTTGCCTATTAATTACTCTATATTTTCATCTCTTGAGAACGTTATTGAGTCCATTTCTACGTATTTTTTTCACTGGGTAGGTTTAGCGACACACCATTCACTTGCTCTGAGCAACTTGGTTTCCAGAGCAGCTTTTTCCAGCAGTCTTTCCTCTTTCTAATAGGAAATGTGGTTTTACATTTACCAAAATGCAGAGGCACATGTGGGTCTGATCCTACAGACAGCAAAGGTAGACTGACAAATAACTGGCTGATCCCAAATTATACGACATATTTTCTCTTCCGATGATTATAATACTTGTGCTCATCATCTCAGGGATGCACAAGACTCAGTTGCAGCACTGCTCTGGAAACTAGTTAACCATATGGAGACTTCTTCATGGGGTGTGCCCTTAACTAGCACTCTCAAGTCTGTAAACTTATTTCCTCCAACCTTTCATATAAGGAGGCACTATTTCTCACCATTCCCAACCTCCCCTACTATGCCAAGCCTTGAGTGAAGCAAGAAAGGGGCAAGATTTGGGAGGCCGAGACGGGCGGATCACGAGGTCAGGAGATCGAGACCATCCTGGCTAACATGGTGAAACCCCGTCTCTACTAAAAGAAAACACACACACACACACAAAAAAAAACTAGCCGGGTGAGGTGGCGGGCACCTGTAGTCCCTGCTACCCGGGAGGCTGAGGCAGGAGAATGGTGTGAACCCGGGAGGCGGAGCTTGCAGTGAGCAGAGATCGCACCACTGCACTCCAGCCTGGGCCACAGAGCGAGACTCCGTCTCAAAAAAAAAAAAAAAAGGGTGGGGGGGCAAGATTTGGAAAGAAAATATTGACTTTGAATACAAATGAAAAGAAGAAGCCTGGCCCACTAGCCCCAGGACATCCCCACTGACTTTCTGGAAATCTGTGCCCGCCACAAAGGAGATGATGATATTGGAGAGGAAAGCATTCTAGCATTAACCATCTGGTAAAGCCTGATCTATCCGCTGGGGATTCTTTTCTAGGAATGAATGTATCATTTAAATATATTAACCTCAAAATGCCACAGAGCTGTCTTTAATACCACTTAGCCTCTTAATAGCTATTTATTCTTCATTTTGTCCTATTAACCCTCTCTTTTATAACTCTTTGTTTTTAAGGAAATTAATGTAATAAAAATAAATTCTTCTCAAACTCTCAATATGGTGACAAATCAAACAATAGATTGGGATATTAATGATAAAATTGTGACTAAATTATCAATAATAATTTTAAATATCAAGTAAAGAGGAAAACCAAGGATGCAGAGTATTCAAAAGAAATCCTTTATTTACAACTAACAGTAAAACTATTCAGAGGCACTGGTCAACAAGTAAACCTGGATTAAAAATAGAATTTTCCAGAACTCTGAGCGGAATACTACTTATGTAGTGAAATCCCAAAACCTAGTGAAATCTGAAAGTTAATTATTTTCCTTTTCTCCTTCCAGTCTGTTTAAGCAATCAAAAACTTACACTTCCACAAAAAAAGATGGATTCTTCAATAAATGGTGCAGAAACAAGACGATATCAGTTTGAAAAATATATATGTGGCTGAATATCTGTGTCATTACTTATAAGTAAATATGCTGATCATTGAGAAAAAATACTAAATGGTAAAAAAAAATGAAAACATGCTCACAGAATAAGATAGCCAACATGGAACTGGCAGTCAAGGAAAATGTGATGGAAATTTTGGCTCTATTAATTATGCTGGGATTCCTAAATCATTGTAGGAGGACATGAGCTGGTTTCGTTTTGTTTCTTAATTGACATTCTGTCAATTAAGTATGCATTTATTAAATACAAAATGATGTTTTGAAGTATTTTACATTGTGGAATAGTTAAATCTAGCTAATTAACATATGCATCAACTTACATAGTTATCACTTTGTGGGGGAGCATTTAATACCCACTTTCCTAGCATTTCTTAAGAATACAATATATTGCCATTAACTATAGTCACCATGCTCAGAAATAAACCTCTTGAATTTATTCCTCCTATCAAAAATTTTGTATCTTTTGACCATTTGTCCAAGCCCCCTGCCCCAACCTGTCTAGCCTCTCTACCATTTTCTTATTTGTTTCTATGAGATCAATGATTTTAGATTCTATATGAGTATGATCATACAGTGTTTCTCTTTTTGTGCCTGGCTTATTTCACTTAACATGAGGTTCTCCAGGTTAATCCATGTTGTTGCATGGATGATTGAGGTGATTCCATATCTTGACTATCATAAAAATAGTGCTACAATAAACATGGACTGCCTTTTCACCATTGTATGTTCTTGGCACTTTTGACAAAACTCAGTTGGCTGCAAATGTGTGAATTTATTTCTGGGCTCTGTATTCTGTTCCATTGGTCTGTTTTTATGCTGATATCATGCTGCTTAAGCTAATTTAGTTTTGTAGAGTATTTAGAGTATTAGCTTTGTAGAGGTAGTGCAATGCCTCCAGCTTTGTGGCTTCTGCTCGAGATTACTTTGGCTATTCAGGTTTTTTATAATTCTAGTATTAATTTTAAAATTTCTTTATTTCTGTGCAAGATGTCATTAATATTTTGGAAGGGACTGCACTGAAACTGTAGATCATTTGGGGCATTATGGTAATTTTAACAGTATTAATTATTTCAATCCAGAACATGAAATATCCTTCTATTCATTTGTGTGCTCTTCAATTTCATATCTGTATAATAACATTAATACATACTATATATAAAATGATATGTTTTTATAATTATATATAATTACATTATAATTGTAACATAATAGCATTATTATGCTATTATAATAATAGCATTATTATGCTATTATAATAATAGCATTATTATGCTATTATAATAATAGCATTATTATGCTATTATAATAATAGCATTATTATGCTATTATAATAATAGCATTATTATGCTATTATAATAATAGCATTATAACATAATAATATTTAACTTTCAATCTATGTGTGTACTTATAGGTGAAGTGGGTCCCTTGAGGGCAGAATATGATTGGGTCTTTTTTTTTTAAATCTATCTTTCTGTCTTTTGATTGCAGACTTTAATCCATTTACATTCAGAGTTTATTTATGGGTAAGAACTTACTACTGCTATTTTGTTCGTTGTTTTCTAGTTGTTTTGTAGACCCTTTCTTTCTTTATTCCTCTCTTACTATCCTGTGGTTGATTTTCTCTAGTAGTGTATTCCTTGCATTTCGTGTTGTGTGTACCCATAATAGGGTCTTCCTTTGTAGTTACCATGAGGCTTATAAAAAACACTTTTTATTTATTTATTTGCTTATTTATTTATTTGAGACTGAGTCTCACTCTGTCACCCAGGCTGGAGTGCAGTGGCACAATCCTGGCTCACTGAAAGCTCCATCTCCCGAGTTCACACCATTCTCTGCCTCCGCTTTCTGAGTAGCTAGGACTACAGGCGCCTGCCACCATGCCTGGCTAATTTTTTGTATTTTACTAGAGACGAGGTTTCATCATGTTAGCTAGGATGGTCTTGATCTCCTGACCTTGTGATCCGCCCGCCTCAGCCTTCCAAAAAAAAAAACACTTTATACTTTTAACAAATCATTTTTCAGTTGTAGTTATCATGAGGCTTATAAAAGACACTTTATACTTTTAACAGGTTATTTTAAGCTGATAACAACATGGATTGCAAAATAAAAATTTTTTAAACTCTAATCTTTTACCTCATTCTCCCAAACACATTTTGAATTTTGGTGTCACAATTTACATCTTATACTGCATGTCCTGTAACAAATTATTGCAGTTATTATTTTTACTAGTTTAGTCTTTTAACCTTTCTTCTAAAGATATAAGTGATTTAAACACCACCATTACAATATTAGAGTATTCTAAATTTGACTATGTACTTTTACCAACAAGTTTTATACTTACAGATGTTTTGGTGTTACTAGCATTAACACATGTTTTTGTGTTATTAGCATTCTTTTATTTCAGCTTGAAGAACTCTATTAAGCATTTCTTTTAATACAGGTCTGGCAGTGATAAACTTCAGCTTTTGATTTTCCAGGAAAGTATTTATTTCTAAAAGACAGATTTTCTGTGTATAGTATTCTTAGCTGGCATTTTTTTCCTTCAGCACTTTTAATATATCACCCAGTCCCTCCTGATCTGTAAGGTTTCTGCTGAGAAGTTTGTTGAAAGACATATTAAAATGTCCTTATGTGTTATTTGCTTCTTTTCTCTTGCTGCATTCAAGACCCACTCTTTGTCTTTGATTTTTGAGAATTTTATTGTAATATGTATTGAATAGTCTTATCTTCACTGAATCTTCCTGGAAATCTTTGAACTTCCTGACCTGAATACTTACCTCTTTCTCCAGATTTGGAAAGTTTTCTGCTTTAATTTCTTTAAACAAACTTTCCACTCCTTTGATTTTTTCTTCTTCTTGACACCAATGACACAAACATTTGCTTTCTTGATGCCGTCACATAAATCTCATATGCTTTCTTCATTCCTTTTCATTCTTTTCTCTCCTTAAACTGCATATTTTCAAATAACCCTGTGTTTAAGTTTACAGATTCTTTCTTCTGCTTGATCAAATCTGCTGTTGATGCTATTTCATTTTTCATTTTGTTCATTGTATATTTTAGCTCTAGAATTTCTGTTTAATTTTAAAAATTATTATTTCAATTTTTCTGTTTCTAATTGTGGGTCACTTAATGTTCTCCTTTTTAAAAAAGTTGTTTATCTGTCTTTTCTCAACATTCACTGAGCATTCTTAAACAGTTATTTTGAATTCTGTGTCAGGAAGTTCACACATCTCCATCTCTTTAGGGTCAATCACTGGTATTTTATTCTGCCCATTTGGTGACATCATGTTTCCCTGATAATATCTGATATTTGAGGACATGTATTAATATCTGCACATCTAAAGAAGTAAATACTTATTCCAATCTTTACAGAATGGCTTTGTCTAGGAATGGTCTTCAACAATACATCTGTTCAGAGATTCTGGGCAGGCCTACTGGCATGATTCCTCTGTCCAAGACTACTGTGGCCATTGCAGCATTAAGGGGTACTCCTAACCTGGGACTACTGCCTGAAAGCCCTGAGATACAAATATTTTCTACTTTAGGTTGCAAACCACTCTGGCTATAACAAGATTTATTGATACTGATAAGTAAGTGTGGACATAGTGAAAGAACAGCTAAAATCCAAAAGAGCTAATTAAGACTTCTCAAGTTAAAAGTAAAATCTTTTGAAAAAGAATGTTTTCTTGGGTAGAGGTTTAGAGCAGATTTTCCACTTGGCATAGTAATTTCAGGAGGAAGACTTTAATGCCTCAGTTTTTCCAGTTCCATAATCCCTGCTTTCTAATTCCTCACTGGAAATAACTTATTGGTTGTTTTCTAAGTAACCATTCTTCTATAGGCTCCACTCTCCCTCACAAGACATTATGAATCTCTGCATGCTGCCCCTTCTTCTGTGAAACCTCTTCTGAGTAGGCAGGCTGCATAGCCACATATATGTATATAGTTGCCCCTCGGTATCCAGGGGAGATTGGTTTCAGAACTTCCAGTGAATACCATGGATGCCCATATCCCTGATATAAAATGGCATGGTATTTGCATATAACATACACACATCCTCTTGTGTACTTTAAACCACCTCACGATTACTTATATTATCTAATACAGAGTAAATACTACGTAAATAGTTATACTATATTTTTTAGGAAATAATGACAAGGAAAGTCTCTACATGCTTACTACAGATGATTAAAAAAGTACTTTAGATTGCAACTGACTGAATCCACAGAGCAGAAATCATGAATATGAGGGCTGATTATGTATGTCTAGGTATGTGTTAGTACATATTTACTAATATGGCTATACCTCATGCAACATAATGATTGAAAAGAAGAATGCAGTTGTTTCTCAGTATACCACTAAAGCTCTTGTTGTTGTGTTTGTTATTACTATCTTTTTCATTTTGTCCATTGTATTTTTTAACTTTAGGATTATGCCTTCTTTTCCTCTTCTATAAGAAAACCTATCAGAATATGGATAAGACAGATCATCATGGAGGATTATTAATCTTCAAGAACTTTCAAATAGTTATCCCTGAAGCATCTAGTACATTTGAAAGGAAGTTTGTCAAGGTTAGGGGAAAAGAGAAAAACCATAAGACTGTTCAAAAACGTGGGCAAAATTATCCATAATCTTGCAATAGAAAAGCCTCACTAAGCAAAATACAAAAATAAGGAAACATGAAAGGAAACGATCAACTACATTTTTTACAACACAAAAGATGTACCTCCAGTGTTTATTCTTATTTAAACTTTCATATATTTATATACTGTTTTGGAGTTTTCAAACTATCTTAAATGAATTTGCTCAGGTTTCTTTCAGCTGAAATATTTAATTAATCCTAATCTAACCTCTTCCCTCACAAAGAACACCACAATTTTTTTCCTGGGGTTAGTTTCTGAATCTATCTATGAGATAGAATTCATTCTTACTGTAGAATGGACAAAGAGAAAGGCTGAATAAAGTCAAGAGATGACGAAATGAGGCTATTTTCTAACTCTATTTTTAATTCATTTATTAACCCACAATCAGTTAATAATAATATAAAGTTTTCATTAACTCCCCATTAGTTAAGACATATTCATGTTGAGTGAGATATAAGCATGCAAGCATTCCAAGTCTAAATAAACTGTTTTGGAATCCCACTTATCCCTCTGTTCCACTTTATTACTGCAGAGACAGATCCTAAAAAAAATGAGAGAATGCAACAACCATAATTTTTTAATCCATTAATTTCCATTCTTCTTTATTTTAGCATAATTGTATATCACTTTATTTTTTGTGAACCTGCAAATTATATTTAGTTTGCATTATCCACATGAAAAGCCTAAGAAACTTAATTTTACAACAGTTCCCAGAAAATTGCTCACAGTTTTTACTCTATCCTCTGCATTTTTCTTTCTTTTCTGATGCCATTTTTACCTCATAAATTATACTGACCATGATTTCATAGTCTAATTTGGAATAAATATTATAATTATTTTAATTTCAGAAGAAAATTTACATAGCAGTAAGGAATAGCCAACCTAGAATATTATGCTACCATATGGTATATAGATGGATAAAATGGTACTGTGTTAGACACTTTAACGTGCTTCAACTCATTTAGTTTTCATAACAATCCTATGATGTGGTCATTATCACTTGTATTACTTGGGATGAGTCAGATAAGGCTCAGCTTGGTAAAGTGATGGCTAGTAACTGAGAGGCTAGCCTTTGACTGTTGATCTACATAATTCCAAGGATACAGAGTAAAAGGGAACAAACTAAAAAGAGAGTGAACAGATTTCAGGTAAAGATTTGAAAATCTTCCATTTAAATGCCTTCTCCATTACCTGATAAAAGTGTTTTCTTATCTACAAATAATAACAATAATAATAATAACACAGCCTAATGTACAAGGTTGTTGTGAGTTGCAAATAAGGTAATGTTTTTGAAGAGGACTTTGCAAACTGAAAAGTGTCATACAAATGTTTTATATAGTATTATCATAATGAGGCCTCTGTAAACAAAATAAAGAGCACTTGATTAGAGAATTACGGTGCTCCAGAAAAATCATAAAGAGAAACACGATAGTGACATAGATGGTATGCAATGACATAATAGATGAAACAATGGCAGAGAACATCTTATTAAATTACAATAAACTGTTGAGACAATTCTGAGAATACATATATCTCTGACTCTTTAATTTCTAATATTGATAATGGAAATGATGAAACTTATAATAGTTTACTTTTAAAGAGGAGAAAAAGCTGGGAAAGCTTAAATGAAAATAGAAAACCATAAAATCTGACAGATGGAAAGTATAATAATCTAGCCATTGAAATATTTTCAAGTTTGGGATAAAAATATGTATCTGGCAGCACAGGGTTATGATTGTTGAAATAAAGAAACTATCTTTTAGATACTTCAAAATCACCTTACCTTCAGAAGTTAAAATATAGTGGAATTTTTATCAAATAATACTCCATGTACCAAAGATGGAATGACCACATTGTCATTTGTTGATGTAAACATCAACCAGATAGCTACATAGTTAAGCAAAAATAGTATACACAAATCAAACTTTGTGGCTCCTTTGTAAATGCAATGCAATAAACTATATGAGAGAATTGCAATTGTTTTTTGAAAGAGAGAGACAATAAATCATATTTCTAGGTAGATACAGTTGATTCCTAAAATTATGTTGTTCTGAATATGTACAGAGATACTCTTTACAGAAAGGGAACATTGATGAAGGCTATTGTGAGTTTTCAGAATTCATCTTAGTTCTACTGAAGTGCAAGGTAGAGACAAATTGAAAATTGGTCATAGAAACAATGAAAGCTCAATTTAAACAAAGTATAAAACTTAGAGAAATGCATTGATCTGAGGTAGAAGGAAGGGTGAACACATCCAAGGAGAGACTGAATAAAAACTCTTACTCTTCTGAAACTCGCATATGCTTTATAAATACTTTTTCCAGAAAGGAGTAAAACCTATTCCACTGTGGATTTAAATCCAGTGAAATCTGAATGACCATCCTCTAATTAGAAATGAAGTATTTGGGAAGAAGTGTTCAAAAGGTCATAAGGCCTGCATGGCCACTTATCTTCGAGAAATTGCTATTTGCATAGGTGCCTTCTTACAAGCTATTTAAAGTTATAAAAAAGAAACTGAATAATGTGTTCCATACTCACATCCAGACAGGAGGTCTAAAATTCACTCTTGAGCAAAATATTTCCATATACTAACTTTAATGTTTTAAAATGATTTGACTTTTCAATTTTATTAAAACCTACATAAAATTTTGGGACTTTTTCCTAATATTATCTTATTTCAAATATGTATGTTTTAGGTATTGTAGAGATAAGCATCAGCTCCTTTGTGTACTTTAGTTTGTTTATCCAAAAATCAGGAAAAAATAATAGTATCATAGAATAGTCACATAAACTATTAGTGTCATAGAACAGTTTTGAGAATTAAATGAGTGAATATATATATAATATATGAATATATATATATACTATATTCACTCACTTAAGTTTTCATAAAAGTTTTTATAAAGAAAACAACAAGAAAATGTTGTAATGGTATATGAAAACTTAAAAGCATTTTGCAACCCTAAATAATTATTGTTATTCTTATTAGTCACATTAACACACATATTAGACTTTGATTCCATCTGACATCTGGTATAATATATATATATTCACTCATTTAATTCTCAGAATATATATATGCATGTGTGTATATATATATAGTGTGTGAGTGTATATATATATATACACACACATGATGGCATTTGGTAAATCCCTCAATAATTTTGATCACAGAATATTATATCAACCAAATTATTTTATAAGTTAATTTGAAATAGCATAACCTTATGCCAAGTACTTCAGTACGCACGCACACACACACACACACACACACACACACAATATTTGAATGTATTCAGACTTCTGTGGGCAATACAAAAAACAAAACCATCTCCCCACATAACGATGGGACATTTAGAGCCCTTCCCAGTATTTCTGGGAAATTCCTCCAAAGGGACAGGTGCTTCACCAAGCCTAATTATCTGTCACAGCTTCCTCTGCACAGTTGTTCCAGTTCCACAGCCATCATTGCTTTCACTCTGCCCCTGCTATCTTTCTTCCCTGTTTTGTCTCTAGGAGGAACACAGCCCTTCTCTTCTCGTCTTGAGGCAAAATTGTTACAATGTTGCTGTGATTAGAAAAAGTTTAAAGAAAGGATTGAGGGAAAAAAACAAAAAAACAAAAATCTTTAAAACTGGTTACTAGAACTCATTCATTCTAAAGAGACTTTAACTAGACCACCTTTGCTACATGGACAATTGGTAATCCCTCTTCCTAAGTCCATGGCTCTATCTCTGCAGAACTTACTTGTATCTATTCACTTACCAGAGTCCTCCAAAGCACTGCCTCTCCCCAAACTTTATCTCTTCAGCAGTCAGGGGACAAGTTTAAAAATCCTAATACTTTATTATGCAAAAGAGTTTACCTTCCTTGTGATTTAACAAAGGATAATAGGGATACCCAACAAGCCTCCGTTCATAATTAAAATGTCTTCCTAAACAAAAAATCCACTTTCTATCATATTATAGAGTGCAAAAATATCTAGAGTTTACAATATAACATTGTTATCCAACTGTGAGTATAGCTCTAAATATAGATACTTGACTATAAATATGTTACAGTTTCTCTCCAGTAGGCACATGGTGTAACAGATATATTAGTGTGTAAGTCATGCCTATAGTTACATTTGTGTGACTTCAAGGTTTAGTGATCAAAGTGAGGAATTTGGAATCAGAAGAACTGAAGTACATCTAGGATTCACCATTACTAGTTGTGCAATATTGGCTAACTCATTTAATCTAAGGCTCATAAAATGAGGATAAATATAACTGCCTTTCCTACCTGTAAGTTTTTATAAAGAAAAAAAAAAAAAACAAGAAAATGTTGTAATGGTATATGAAAACTTAAAAGCATTTTGCAATCCTAAATAATTATTGTTATTCTTATTAGTCACATTAACACACATATTAGACTTTGATTCCATCTGACATCTGGTATAATAAATAATCTAACATTTCATCTAATCAGCCTTTGCTATAATTATTCCTCACAAACAATGAATTATGGATGATGGCTGTAATAGAAATTACACACATACACACACACACAATCAGGACCCACCTTATTATGAATTTAGTATTTAAAGGCTATCTTAAACTCTAATCAAAAGCAGTTGTGAAAAGATAGATTCAAAACACTTAGTACACTGTTAATAGGAAAAAATAGAGTTGCCACAGAAACAGATAATGGAGCAACAGTCAGCAGTTTCCACATATAATATATAATTTCACTACTTCTCACTACTTTGGTATATTTTAATGAGACCCATCTTGGGAAGAAAAAATAAGGCGATCCCCAGGGCACTGGTGGAAAGGGAAGTCAACCTGGGATGAGAAGGACTCAGAAATATGTGCCCCATAGATAACATGCAATAACACCTGTTGCTTGTTTAGATGTTGGGAGGGATGATGAATCTGGAGCTGAGGGGGGTTCCCAGGGCTCTGTCTTAGGCAACTGGATAGCTGGGGCAGTAAATATAATAGAAAATATTTAGAATATGCAGCAGTATGTTTAAAGATGAGGAAGAATAGTGGGTGGATCTAGTTTGGGAAATGTGTAGATGTTACGAATGTTCCGTAAGCACTTGGTTAGAGTCCTATGACTAAAACTAGAAATGTAAGCTGAATATGGAAATTGAAAGATAATCAAATAGAATACAGTTAAGACAGGAAAAGGGACATCTTACAATCTTTAAGGTGTCTTCATACCTTAAAATATTACATGGGCCAATGACTGAATCTTGGGGAACAGCATTGATTAAGGAGCATGCAGCCTCAGAAGGAAATAACAATAACTACCAGGAAGAAAAGGATAAATACTAGAATTGTCAAAAGAGATATACATGGACAGGAGTGACAGAACGGACTAGATGGTCTAGTTCATAGACCAAGGTAAAAGGGAGAGATAGAAGGGAGATGAGCTAAATTGCAATTGAGCCTATAGAGGGAGGAGGCAATTGACTAAGTCCTCTGAGGCTATAGAGGTGTTGGTCTTGAATAGAAGAAACAGCTTTACTCTCTCAGATTTGAAAAAGGAAAGACAAAATAAAATGAGGGTATAGGTGCATATTACTTTGGGGACATCAGAGAGAATAGGAACTAAAAGGTTCAGTCAGAAAAATTTAACTTCCTGTTTTAACTGTATTATTATTGGGTATAGAATTATGGGTTACTGGGTTTGTTTTTCGTTCAATACTTTAAAGATGTCATTCCCTTTTCATCTTGCTCGCAACGCTTCTGAGGAGAAATTTGCTGTAATTCTTATCCTTATTTGTCTTTAGGTAATTTATCATTCCCTCCCTCTGGTTGTCTTTAAGGTTTTCTCTATGTTTTTGATTTTTAGCAGTTTCAGTATAATATGCCTCTGCACATGTGTGTTTATTTTGGTATGTATCTTGCTTGTTATACTTGGAGATTTTGAATCTGTGATTTTGTGTCCATCATCAATTTTGGGAATTTTTCAGCCATTTTTTCTTCAAACATTTCTTCTCCCTCTTTTTCTCTTTCCTCTCCTTCTGTCTTATCAATTATGGATATGTCATGCCATTTAATATTGTGTCAGAGTTCTTTGATGCTCTGTTATGTTCTTTCTTTCTCTCTTTTATTTCCACTCTTTTTTTCTGTTTGGGTAATTTCCACTGACTTATTTTCAAGTCCAGTAATTCTTTCCTTAGCTGTCTTAAGTCTACTAAAAAGCCCAAAGACATTTTTTACCTCTTTGACTATGTTTTTAATTTCTAGCATTTCCATTTGATTTTTCTTAGTTTTCATATCTCCTCTGAAATTACCTATCTGATCTCACATGTAGTCAACCTTTTCCATTAGAGCCTTTAAAATATTAATCATAGTTACTTTAAATTCCTTGTCTGATAATTTTTATATGTGTCCCATATATCACATGTTTGTGTTTATTATCTTTTTGGGGTGCTTTTTCTTGTCTTTTCATATACTCATAATATTTTGCTGAAAGCCGGATATCTTGTGTAGGATAGTAGACACTGAGATAGATATTTTTGGAGGCTTAAAGAGGAGTAGATTGTGAAATGACTTTGCCAGTTGTTATTTTCTTAATATTTGCTTCCCCTTTAGCTTTGGGTCTTTCCTTAATGCTGTGCCCTAAAGAGAATGTGTATCTTGAATTTCTTCCATATTCAGCCATATTCCCATATTATTTTTACTCAACACTTGTTAGGCTGTTGGTAGCAGGCCAGGGAGGAAGGATATTCCTTGATGTTCTGATTAAGACTCAGGTAGGCAATGTGTACCTCTGTATCAGCAATGTGGCCTTCACAAGTGCTCCTGCAACGTTCTCCAATTGTTGTGCTAATCCTAGCATATATTCTGTACCCTACTCCTGGGGATAGAGCATTACTTTTTTTTCTTCCCCTCACCACGATCATTCTTCCTACTGCCACCATCACCAATGAATTTCCTCCAATTCCCTAAGACAACGATTTTTTTGCCATTCTCTTTGCCATTTAACTCTTTCATTCCACTGGGAAATGGTTGTGGTTTTGAAAGTGGCTGCTGTTCTCCCCAGTCTTTCCTGTGAGTGCCTGGTGGGTTTTGTGGAGGAAAAACCTGCTATAGGATGTACCCCCTATATCTGCCACCTCCAATGTGTCACATTTTCATGCTAGTCTATACTCAACCTTTAGCAATTCATTAAAATGTTCAACTGAATCATCTTGCTGGTTTATATGACATCTGGTGGTGTCTGCCCAAGGAAAAACAAATGATGCCATCCTCTTTCTCTTTGCAGGTGCCTGTCTCTTTCCAGATTCTGAGTTGTTTGATTGCCCTGCAACCTAAATTTGCTGGTACATTTTTTTTAAATTAATGAATAGGTAGTTTGTATAGCTTTTTCCTTACAGTAAGAATGAGAAGGACACTCTCTGAAGCTCTCTGCATCTCTGAGCTTAAATTAGAAGCTAGATAGTTTACTCTGGAATTTCTTAATTTACCAAAATAAAGAACTTGAGATTATTTACTGTGAGTCATAGAAATGATAAGGGTTTGGTGAGAATGATGATTGTTTGAATTTATTGATTTTTCCGTGTCTTTAAATATTTTTATTGGAATGGGGGTAGTCTTGGCTGATAGCTGATCCCAGTATTTTCTAAAGTCTTAATGAAAACATCTGGGAGTGTGGGACATGAAGTGTTATTTTAAAGGAAAAGGTGTCATTCCAGCTTTGAGGAAAGATTGCTCCTTTAGTTTGGCAAAGGACTGGTTAAGATCCATGTCTGGAACATAGACGTTCCAGTCTAAATGCCTTTGCATAACGCTGTAAAAGGAGTTTTTATTGTGGGCAGAGTTGTATCTTTATAAATTATTATGTTTATTTGAACTTGGAATGAGGGGTCTCTCCTGAGTTTCCTGGAGTAAAGGGCCTGCAAATGATGTAGGATATGAGAAGAAAGGCATTTCACTGTGGGAAGATAAGCAAAGTAACAGTAACTAAGCAGAAAGGACTGGGTTTGTCCTTTAATGCCAGAAATGATTACTTTTTATATTCAGTCCTATGGTTTTCTTTCTACACTAAGATTTTTTTCCCCATTATGTCCAGGACTCAGTAAAGTTTGGTTATATGTTACCACCTGGAACTGGTAAGTGAGGAAAGTGAGGAAGAAATAACACTGTCCACATTTGGCACAACAGTTCAGAGGTCTCTGTTAATGGAAAAACAGACAGGCTTGGTGCGACCACAGGTGAACTGCGGGGGTCAAAATGGTAGTTTTCAGAAGAGAGCTGGTCGCTGGTCAAAGCCGCTGTCATTGGAATATAAAGCAAAAGGATTCAGATTTCTTCAAAGCACAACCATTCAAAATCTTACAGCTCCTATCAGCAACATGTATGGGTAAAGTAAGAAGATTAATGTTTAAAGCAGCAAAAAATTTAAATAATTAATTCTCTGAGGTGCCAGTAAAATGAGGTTATTTTCAATTCCATCAGTTCTTAGAGGCAGTAAATGTCCAACAAACAGAGGCAGTGATTTTGCATACTTGGCAGAGATTTGATGAACTCAATTTATGAATCAGGATCCTATTTATACTTTGGGTGGAAAGGATAGTCATTTGTTAGGTTAAGAAGAACCTATTCTTTGACTGCAAGGTTCATAATGTGAAAAACTATTATTGAGCCTGTTCTAAGAAGTACACAATCTTGGAAATACATTGTCACAGCCTTGGAAATACATTGGAAATACATTGTCACAGCCTTGGAGTTGAAAGAAATCTTTTCATTTATTTAATCTACTCGTCATTTACATCAGGTATAACTCCCAATGCCATCCCTCCCTGCCCCCGATAATAGGCCCCGGTGTGTGATGTTCCCTTTCCCGAGTCCAAGTGATCTCATTGTTCAATTCCCACCTATGAGTGAGAACATGTGGTGTTTGGTTTTCTGTTCTTGTGATAGTCTGCTGAGAATGATGGTTTCCAGCTGCATCCATGTCCTTACAAAGGACACAAACTCATCCTTTTTTATGGCTGCATAGTATTCCATGGTATATATGTGCCACATTTTCTTAATCCAGTCTGTCACTGATGGACATTTGGGTTGATTCCAAGTCTTTGCTATTGTGAATAGTGCCGCAATAAACATACGTGCGCATGTGTCTTTATAGCAGCATGATTTATAATCCTTTGGGTATATACCCAGTAATGGGATGGCTGGGTCAAATGGTATTTCTTGTTCTAGATCCTTGAGGAATCGCCATACTGTTTTCCACAATGGTTGAACTAGTTTACAATCCCACCAACAGTGTAAAAGTGTTCCTATTTCTCCACATCCTCTCCAGCACCTGTTGTTTCCTGACTTTTTAACGATTGCCATTCTAACTGGTGTGAGATGGTATCTCATTGTGGTTTTGATTTACATTTCTCTGATGGCCAGTGATGATGAGCTGGTACCATTCCTTTTGAAACTATTCCAATCAATAGAAAAAGAGAGAATCCTCCCTAACTCATTGTATGAGGCCAACATCATCCTGATACCAAAGCCTGGCACAGACACAACAAAAAAAGAGAATTTTAGACCAATATCCCTGATGAACATCGAAGCAGAAATCCTCAATAAAATATTAGCAAACTGAATCCAACAGCACATCAAAAAGCTTATCCACCATGATCAAGTGGGCTTCATCCCTAGGACGCAAGGCTGGTTCAACATACGCAAATCAATAAACGTAATCCAGCATATAAACAGAACCAAAGACAAAAACCACATGATTATCTCAATAGATGCAGAAAAGGCCTAAGACAAAATTCAACAGCTCTTCATGCTAAAAACTCTCAATAAATTTGGTATTGATGGAACGTATCTCAAAATAATAAGAGCTATTTATGACAAACCCACAGCCAGTATCATACTGAATGGGCAAAAACTGGAAGCATTCCCTTTGAAAACTGGCACAAGACAGGGATGCCCTCTCTCACCACTCCTATTCAACATAGTGTTAGAACGTTTTAACTTACATCTATTCTGAGTCACTTTTACCAACATCTAATTGCATTTTATGGTTGTTGTTTTCAATTCTCCCTTCCTGCATTAGGACAGTTTTCAGCATTGTTTCAGGAAATCAAAACATGTAAATGCTTTCCGAATAGATAACAATACTATCCACTCAAGGATATAGTCTTCTTTGACTACTTACCAATTATTTCATTTTCTTTGGGTAAGAAATGCATGTTCTGAATCCCTGCATGAGCATTTGCAATGAAAAAAAAAAAAAAAACTAGAATCTTTTACTTTTTCAGCCCTTATACGCAGACATGCTGGACATCTCTCATCTTTTCCTTCAATCCGTTGTTTATTTTGGGACTATTGTTTCTGTGCAAAGTCTAGGTGTCTTTCGGTATGTTCAAATAGAACCCTGCTAGCAAATCAATGCTATGTAATGGTCTCTTCTAGAAAAATAAAAGTTGGACATTTAATAATATATTTAGGGGCATACAATAAGCAGAGATGATGACATTTAAAGCGTGTTGCTTCATGTTTTAAGTTAATTTATAGAAAGGATTGTTTTCATTGTGGTACTGTGGTGTTATCATTTGTTTTCAGTAATTTTAATACATTTAGCCAATATGATTTCATAAGCAAGATTCTCTGCAAATCTTAAAGCCCAACCTGGAAGTGAACTGGTGGTGTGTTAACTCTCTGAACTGCTGAGGTACCATTTGGTATACAGTTCCATGGGATGTAACTGTCATAGTTTGGTCAAATAGTTGGGAGGGCTTAACAAATATTGTAGATTGGATTAAATTCAGGAAGTTGAGGGCTGCAAGTACAGTCAAATCCTTACTACAGAAGCAATATTGCCAAAACAGAAGTCCAGACTACCATAGTAGGAAGAATGGCAGTCAGTGGGAGGGGAATATGACCATAAAAGAGTTTTAAGTTAAATGTCTTATTCCCAGTTCTTGTGCTCTAAGTGAGGCTGTATGCCTACCCCCATGTGTGTGGCATATGACATATCCTGGGTAATAGAAAGAACTAGAAAGCAGGGTCAGTGTGGCTCTAACTATATACCAATGAACAATTCTTGGTCTTGCTATCATGGCTTTTAATTTGCACAAGTTAGGGAAATTTGTGAACTGACAAGACTGACATTTTTCAACAATAAAAGTAAAGTTGTTACCTGTTTATTGATGGATTAATTCCATTTAGGAAAGTTTTAAGACTTCAAGGATTTGGTGTAGAAGTATAGAACATAATTGATTATTGTATAGCATTTTAAAAATGATTTTTGCTTGATGGCTTGGTTTGGATTTTTTGTTTGCTTTATTTTTTAATGTGATTTCAATGCTGTTTTTCTCATTTTACCTTTCAAAATAATATGCTAGATATTGGAAGTGTTTGATAATAAATCTAATTACTTATGGTTTTCTTACTCCCACTTCTACCAAGACATAGATGCATAGATGCAAAGCCAGAACTATAACTCAGGGACAATTCCAGTTCTGCCCTTGAAAGTGCTGACCATGGGAAACAATGCAAACACATCAATAATTTTAATTGAAGTCAGATTTTTAGCTTTCAAAACACTTGCCATTTCAATAGTGAAAAAAAGCTAAATAAAATTTTAAAACAGAGAATTACCTTCAGTTAAAAATAAGCAGCCATTATAAACATTTTTCTAGAGCAAATACTGACAGAAAACTCCATCAATTATGCTTTTCTTTAAAATTTCACTTTGTTATACAGAGATTTTGTCTGTAAGAATAATTTTTTAATATTCATTGTCAATGCAACAAGATTTCTCTCCATTTTTTTTATCTGTGTTGTTTACACTGGTAAGTACAATATATGCAATTATTTCTTGGACATAATCATTTGTAATTCAACTTCAACTTGAAATTGTCCAAAAATGAAATAGCAAACACATCACAATATAGACAAAAGTGGAGCTTTTTCCAAGATGACAATTTAATGATTGGCTTTGGCCACTAAAACAGTCATGTGACATGTGATTGATTTAAAGCAAATGGTTGCTGATCAGTCCCTATTCTTTCAGACCTTTCCTGTCATTCTCACATTTATTTATACTCTTGGCTATTCTTATAGCATTGTTGATTATCTGAGAAAAATTATTTTTACCCACTCTGAAATAATCTATGTTTCTGCAACAATGAGCATAATTGTCAATTATGGCACATTATTCACAGCTCAAAATATCCCTACTAAACAGGGTGCCCACAATGTGATGAAATGCAAGTACATAGAGACTTCAGAGAGATACAGAACTTCAGTCTTCCTCTAAAGAATTAAAGATTAAAATGGGATAGATTTAGGTGATCAGGGTTAGGGACACAGTAGTGAAATAATTTTAACAAATTATAAAAATTATAAATTTAGTTATCAGTTATGCTCTATGAGAAAGAACATGTATCTTACATTGGATACTCAGAGCTTAACACACAGTAGCCATTCAGTAAATATTTGTAGAACTTTGTAAAGAAAGAGAACAAGCGGGAAGGCAGCTATAAGCACCAAAGGAGTGAAATCTCTAAAACTACAACTTCTCATATCAATTTGTTGTGAATAAAGACACAAGCAGGAACTTGGTTTTGTTTTGTATTTTGTGCTTTTCAAAGGATTTTTACCTCATCTCCTCTGACGTTATTTGGACCCTACTGAGTGAATACCAGTGAAAAAAATCAGTTTCTACATCCTTAACTTTGTTAGGATTCTAAGCTGCAACAGCTTTGTCAATCTCGTAGCTTAGGTGTGGTTGAATATAGTAGAGAAATGAGGCCCATCTAGGAAGGAATTTGTTATTTTTATGTTAACCATACAAAAAAAAATACTCTATCTTATGGGGTAATTGTGAGGAAAAATGAATGCAGATAGCTCTGAAGTGCCACAACAAAATGTATCATCTTTTCCAAATTTATTTTTTAGCTGGCAACTCCAGGCGGACACTGAAATGCAGATAAAATGGCATAAATAACTCACCCTGGGTCATTAGGTGAGTGACTGCTTCTAAAAACTCAGAAATGTAAAGGTACAGATGGAAAAAATACATATCTTTTCTTAAGAATAAAATCACTTTAGTTTACAAAGTTTGTACAATATTTTTAAAGTCTTCCATGAAAATAAGCAATTCTCGGGAGCCTACTGTGAAAAATTTCACCAGATGGGCTCCTAGCCCCTGGACTCAAAACTGACAGCCTATTTAGGTGGGCTTTAAATTCATTATGGAAAAAATGTGACCGATACCCTATGTCTTCCAAACACAAAGGAGTTGCTTCCAGTTTTGAATTAACGCTGAACAACAATTCTATCAAAAAAGAACAGTTAACATCAATTAAAGACATCTGGTGAGTGACAAATTTATCCAAATGTAGAACATCCATAAGAATCCTAAATAAAGGGCAATTTCATCAAGAAAATTAACAAATCCAAGTGAGTAGATGACATCTTGAATATCTTCAAACTGGTAGGAAGAAAATTATTCAGTGTACTAGAAAAGTGGGAATTTAATGCAAAAGGCTACAAGAAAGTTTAGAATTTAATACACAAGAAAATTTATTAATGAATAAGAATTAAAATATATCTAGTTTATTCTCCAGATGAGAAGATTTATAAAACTTCATGAGTTTGGAGAATAACAGAGATATTGTAAAGAAAAAAAAATGCTAAAAATTTTCGTTTAACTCCTGATTTTAAAATATATAATTACAACAAAAATTTTTTATATCCTGTTCTCTTGTCTGTACCTTTCCTTCCCTCCCCTGATTAGCTAAAAGCCAGTAAGAAAGCAGACATTAGCAGAGGGAAGAAGGGTAACTCAGATAGTTCTGAGATAGTTCTGAAATTTATAAACATCTGAAAAGTTAGATGGTCAATCCATTGATAGGATAAGATACTTCAGAGACCTGTGTCATTGGATTTGATGTTAAGAAAGAACAATATAAAATAAGCAAACTAAGAATAGTGAAGAAAGGGGAAAATCATTTACAGTAAAATTAAAATTAGCTCCTAGGTCTATGAAGAGATTATTAGACTTCAAAAATCATTGGTAAGAATATCCCTAACATAAAATTTAGAAAATAAGAAATGAAGAGAAAGATGTTGACTAGATCATTTTCAGTGTTACCAAATTGGGAGAACATACAGATTCTAGTATACTGGTCACTACCTTTGGGCTTAAACAAGACAGTGACTTATAAAAATAAATCATGCCTTAAGAATATCAAATTCACCTGAGGTCAGGAGTTTGAGACCAGCCGAACCAACAAGGTGAAACCCTGTCTCTACTAAAAAGACAAAATTAGCTAGGTGTGGTGGCATATGCCTCTAATTCCGGCTACTCAGGAGGCTGAGACAGGAGAATCGCTTGAACTTGAGAGGCAGAGGTTGCAATGGGCCGAGATCCCAGCATTGCACTCCAGTGCAGTGGCTCACGCCTATAATCCCAGCACTTTGGGAGGCTGAGGCGGGTGGATCACGAGGTCAGGAGATCAAGACCATCCTGGCTAACATGGTAAAACCCCGTCTCTACTAAAAATACAAAAAAAAAATTATTCGGGAATGGTGGTGGGCGCCTGTAGTCCCAGGTACTCAGGAGGCTGAGGCAGGAGAATGGCGTGAACCCGGGAGGCGGAGCTTTCAGTGAGCCGAGATCTCACCACTGCACTGAAGCCTGGGTGACAGAGCGAGACTCCATCTCAAAAAAAAAAATCAAACTCTCTTATGGACCAAATGTTTGTGTCCCCCTGAAATACATATGTTGAAGCCCTAACCTCCACTGTGATGGTTTTTGGAGGTGGGGTCTTTGGGAGGTAATTAGGATTAGATGAATTCATGAAGGTGGGGCCATGATGATGGGACTAGTGACCTTAAAAGAAGCAGCAGCAGAGAGCTTGCTTTCTCTCTCTGCCATGTGAGGACCCAGGAAAAAGTAGCTTTCTGCAAGCCATGAGCAAACCAGGAAGAGAGCGCTTACCAGGAGCAAAATTGGTTGGCATTTTGATCTTGAACTTCCCAGCCTGTAGAATTGTGATAAAGTACATTTCTGTTTAAGCTACCTAGTCTATGGTATATTGTAGCCCAAGCTGATTAATATAATCTCTTTGCCCTGATGCCTTGATTTTCTATTTATTTGGGAACTGGTCTTCAATTCAACTTATGAATGAGCACAACATGGCATAGAATCATAGAAATTCATAACTGGTAGGAAACAGAACTCTCACGTAGCTTAACCACCCATCTTATGCCTGATTTGTTTGAGCTGAAAAGTGACTAAATGGTCTTCCAAGATACACTGGAACCCCTCTCATGAGAAGAATTCACTAAATAAGGTGATCGTTTAAGGATGATCTTTTTTCTACCTCTTTTGTATGCCTTAAATTTTCACAATGAAAGATGCAAGACCTACAGAGAGGCATGTAGGGAGGAACAGAGACTATTTTAAATTTCTAACATTTTCTTTGGATTTTCAAAGGTCATAATACCAAAGATAAATTCCTCAGATTCTAAAGAGAACTAATTCTTTAAACTTTCTTCATCAAAAGCAGGAAACATCTACCTCTAAGTCTACAATTTTGGATTATATTATGGCAAAAATGTTAAGCGTTGGAGGGTGACATGCTCAGACCAGAGCAAAATAAAATTTTATAGCCCTAAAGTGACCACTTCTAACTAGGCAATAAGTCTGGCTCTTTTTTCTGATAAACATTAACTTCTAATTAGGATCATTTAATTAAGTGGAAGCATTTTCTTTATGCCAGTGGATTCTCAAGAAGCTACAAAGCAGTGAAATGAGAGTTCTACTGTTTACCTTGGACAAATGTAGGCCAACTCAGGTTCTCTTAATCTGGAACTTGACCATTTCCACCAAGATAAAATTTTTTGCATTAAACAAATACAAATAGGAAATGTCCTAGCATCATTAAGTAGTCTCAGTTCCTTAAAGTCACGGCTCAGTTAATCATTTGCTTTTAGAATGTTTTCCTCCAAGAATAGGGAAATGTTTAATGACATATTTGTAATTATTCAAAATATTCTCCCTTTTGCCTTTACACATCTTTTTCAGATCACATGTCTCTGAAATTCAATAAAAGAAAACATTATATGAATAGTTTGATTTCATATTTAATTTATAATAAGAAAACTCCATAAGAGTAAGATGTGTTTGCAGTTTGGTCACCTATTACAGTGAGTGACTGTATGATGTTAAAAGGAATTTCAAGCTCAAAGCCAGGCCCCTTCTTTTATGCAATAATACACACAACCAAACACCAACCAGCAAAACACATAAATTTGAACAATCCCTCAGAGTTTGATGAATTTACTTGGTTAGTTATTAAACACAGTATTCAGTCAAAGGATTGGCATATGTCTCAGCAAATCCTCATTTTTTAACAAACACAGTTAGGCATACTACACTTTATCTGCACATACCCATGCCTCACCCTTAAAAGCTGGATGGTAACTCCATAGAAAGGATGAAAGATGACTTTGGGCCATCACAATAGAATCACTGGTTATAACACAAAGTGTTCTCATACTAGAGAAATGTGTTTGCATTTGTGGTTTTTCTGATGCCTTCAAATGAATATTCCTACGTCACAACTACATCTGTTTGGATGCCTACCCCCTTGGGTAAATGAACAAAGGGATGTGTTCTTAGCACTTGCTTGATGGAAATTAACAATCGCTTTCATCCTTGCCTTGTGTAGCTTTCTTTGAGTTGCTCTATTTGCTTTTTGCCATGAGCTAATATAAATTTTAAAAGTATCATGACTGTGGTATCTTAAGAACGCTATGTAATTGGAAATAAGGTTTAACCTTCAGTAGAGCCCTGAGGATGTTCACCTTAAAATGTTTAAAAAAAAAAAAAGATAAAAGAAGTAATTAGATATATATGCCAGGATTGAAAGCTCATGGAAGGGAAGAACTTTCAGAATGTTACTGGTTGAAGTACCTAATGACGTAAGTTTAATTTATGATTTTGGACATGCCCAGAAGGTTTCATATTCAAGACATAAATTCCCTATGTTTTGATTTTTAATCATATATTTTCTGCATGCACTCAAAAACTAGAGTGTTCAATATCAGGCTAGTAGACTTATATGAATGAATGGTAAGATATAAACTAGTTGAAAGAATTTTCATCAAATGCTACCCAGGCCACATAGACAAACAAGTCTTCGTTTGTTAATAAGCTGTGTACAGTCAGAAAACTGAAAGTTAACTAAAGGTTTCCCACAAGCCTAATCATGATAGTATAGTATTAAAATCCAAAACCAAAACTAAAATGTTATATGTACACATGTTTAGAAAACAGATGAAAACAAAAGTTACTTACACTTTTGCTCCGAGAAAGCAAATCACAGGTATTTCTTTTCATTGTGGTGTTTTAAGTAACTAAAATGAGAACTAGTGTTTCCAATGTCAATGCTCTCACTGCAAGTATCCACTCAAAAGCCAACTGGAATGCTGAAAAGAAAAGGAAGGAAATGTTTAATCAAGTATATGATTAACACATGCACTTTGAAATGCTCTTAGACTGGGACAGTAATTCTTAAATAATTCATCGGAACAGGCTAAAATGGTACTGTGTTTAAAACAATAAAAACATATACACAAGCAACATTTCCAAAACCGTTTTTGTTAAATGTAAGTTAGAGATTTCAAGCATCATCTGTTTTCTATTAAATATTCAACTCTACCGTTTTAGTGGCTGGAAAAAAAAAAAAAAAAAAACCAGATATGGTAGCCATAACCTAAAGTTACATGTACAAAATGAAGAGGCAAACTGAATTGTGTATATGTTGATTCTTGTTGGGACAGCTAGGGACTCGACAGTTTTTCACTAAGGGATCACTAAGGTGATCCACTGCTGGAGGAATCTTACCTACATGTGAAGAAAAGAGCCCTCTGAGCAACTGAATCATTGCCTCTTGTTTCACTGACAATAATCAATAGTACTTTAAAGCCAATCCAATAACTCTTCAGTAAATTTAGTGAGTTCCCTACCCCTTTAGTTCAAAGTGGTTGTAAGGAATACTTGAGAAGATGAGAACAAAAAGTATAAGCAATAACTGTTAAGTAGTAACTGTTATTTCAAGGAATCTTCCAGAGTAATTGCCACTTGAATGACATTGATATCCTCATTATCTAACAAATCTTTGCTTTCTCCTAGACACTACAATGGAGATTCTTCATTTTCAGTTTTGAAGATAGAACAAATCGAATAGCTGTACGTATTGTTTTCATTTACGATATTCTTTTACATCAGGACACAACCTACATATTTATAGGGTATATTTGCATGTGGGCTGAAGTGCTTTCAGGGAAAGAACTTACTGTAAGGGAAAGAGGATAAAAGACCTGATCAAACCACAAAAACTCTGATATTGCAAGTTTAGGCTAATATTGTAGGTGTAGACTGATGTTAACAGTGGCATGTAGTTCTATCATTTGGGTTTGTTCTAAGCTTTTCAAAAAACATGTGTCTGAGACTTAAGGAAAAGAGTAACAGCAGTGAAGGTCTGAAGGAGCTGGTTTTGCTGAAATGATTGAAAAATATTAAAGTACAAAGTAGTACGAATTATACATTTAAAAGATGAAAAACAAAGTAACTATGTATCATTTCAAAAAAAAAAAAAAAACATACAAAATGAAAACAGAGAAGCCTGCAGGGAATACAGCCTTTTTAAAGGCTGAAAATACTTGTTTGGAATATATGTGAGTCACCCTCTCAAGTCTTCTCAAAATAAAACGAAGACACTTTGCGGGAGGTTAGAGGTCCCATAACAGCAAAGTAGAGGTAGAAACAGAGAAATAAGTTCACTGCAGCTAAGAACATCTCTAGATGCAACTTGGGGACTCAAAGGCAAACAATGGACAAAGCCTTCTTCCAAGGTTGATAGAAATGCTTGCCTGAAGATTAAAGAAAAATGCACAATCAAATGTGAGTTGCTAAGATAAATACTGTTTCTCTGAGTGTGTACGGAATTTTTCTAAAGGAGAAGGATTTGAAGGGAGGAGCTGATCCACAAATGGAAAGTTCTCAGCTAGTACACCTCCAGGAATTGAATCACCTTTACAAATTAGCATCCTATAGGTCCCAGAAAATGTGGAATTATGTTACTCATTTAATTTAGGAATTGAACAGAAATAATACAAACTGTGAACAAAATATTACATATCTAGGGAGAAAAAAATTTAGATAACAGCTGTGGGAAGCTTACATATTATCAGAGAAAAACTTATTCAAAATATTTATTTATTCATCCAGTATTTAATGAGTAGCCTTAGGGACAACCATGGAATAGTTGTCCTACTAGGCTAGTGACTCAGTGGTAACAAATCAGTCAAATCAGACAAATAATGGATTTGACCTGATAAGCTTTGCTGAATTAACCAGGTTTTTTAAAAATTTGCCTTGAAATCATTTAAAGACCATCATTAGCAGATACTTTCCTGTGGGAAATTAGAACTTACAGAAACTTCAATAGGTAAAGAGATTCAGTTGAAAACTGACTGCTGATGGAATAGCTCTTCTCACCCTGTATAGCTAGAAGGCACCTAGCCTTACTAAAAGAGTATAGACTTTGGAACCAGATAGGTATAGATTGGAATTTCAGCTTTCCACTGGCATTCTATGTAGCTTTTAGGTACATTATTTGATTTATCTGAACTTTTTCCAGTTCTGCAAAAGAAAGATAGTAATACACATATGTGTTTTCAAAATAAATGAAGTAAAAAGTATTGTCTAGGAGAATGCTTGGCTCATAGGAGGTATTTGGATCTCATCATCATCATCATATATTTATCATCATCCATCATCACTACCTTCTTATTCTCTTAGTATCAAATAGCAAGCAACACCAGCCCATTCTTATTTTTTCTCCTATAAATGCTAACCTCTCCCAAATAATACATATGTGGGCAGATCTATTTTATACTAACCAGTATGAATAACCTATCAGTTAAAGGTCCAGGAGTAAACAGACAGCATACTTATATTAGGATAATTTACAGCAGGTTCAACAAAGAGACTCTTTAAGGAGATGTTGGTAGGGTAGAGGAATCCACAAAGGATGGCACAGTACTTGGAACTAGCAATAGCAAAGTTTTCACCCTAAGAGGGATGGGTTGCCCATACCTAGGAAAAAGCATCACCCGGAATGGGCTGCCTTTAAAATGGAAGTTGCTCTCTGGGACACAGCTAGCCTCAGGTCTCCCTAAAAGGAAGGAGATAAGAAGATGCACGCAGTCTCATTTTCCTTTCTCCATCTGTCTCCTGCTAGGACTCCCCACTAGCCAAATGCAAGCAAGCAGGAGGGCAAAGGAGGAAGATGTACATCTCACTGGTCAACCTTCCAGGGTACAAAGCCCCTCAAGGTAGGGCAGGGAGGAGAGTGGAGATGGAGAGGAAATGGTAGATGCACTCTGCAGTCTATGAAGAGGATTGCATGTTCTGCCACCTCATTTATCCTTAAAAAAGTCTGTAATTTATCCTTAAACTTTCCAATAATCCTGTGAGGTAGACATTGTCAACATGTTATCCCATGGCACAAAAGAGGAAATCAGAACCAAAAAATGAAGGAAATTGCCCAGGAAATGGCAGAACCAGGATTCACACCTGACTGATCTGCCTCAAAAGTCCACGTTTTTGTCTACTCTTTCGTAGTGCTTTGCTACCAATAGCATGAACCAGTGCATCTTAATTATGAACAACTGGTAACCTCTGCAAAAATCAAAGCTGTGCCTAAACTAAAAAATGTTTGATGAAAAGGTTGACTCTCAGGAAGGCATTTATCCTAGTTTCTACAAATTTCTCTCTCAGCAAAGATAATGTGGTTAGACTGCAGAAAGCTTTCTTCCTCCAGGTGCACTAAAAAGAAAGTCAGGCAAGAGAATACTCACACGTGCAATTTCATTACGATAGGAGTTTCCACATAAAGTTAATTAGAAAGAAGGAAGAGTCGGCTCCTTCAGGGAGAACACTTTAGAAATAAAAATGAAGAGAGGAGGTAGATAAGACAGCTAGTGCTGGAATATTCAGAGATGGAATTAGAGATGGAGCACCTGTATACATTTTGCTATGTCGACGCAAAGGGAATTAAGACAGGTTCTATCCTAGAGATTAAAGATTTATATAGCAGAAAATGTCTTGAACTGGTCATCAGATGAAGTAAGTTCTACTTTCATTGCTACGTCATATACACAAACTGTTTAGTATTAGGAAAATCCTTTCCCTTTTTTCTCTTGTATCTCCACAACCCACCTCACAGCATTGTTATGGGGATTAATCAGACAATATCTCAGAAAAAATTCTGGGGACTTTAAGTTCCCTGCAAATATAAATTTATGTATTGAAACAGCAAATGTCCCCATACATAATGACACCCTTCAATATAAGAATGAAAAGGGGTTCCAATCATCCACAAATATTAGAGAAGCTACTGAACAGGACATGTTTTATATATTTAAGAAGAATTCTTTATTCCCCTCTTTTTGAACTAACATTTTTTTCTTCTATACAGCAAGTCAGTTCATGTAGTAACTGCTGAATTATAAAGTCACTCAGATGCATTGCTTTTAAAAAGTTTATTGATCACCTTATATGTGTCAGGCACAGTACTAAGCCCTCAGATAAACAACAAACTTTCTTGATGCGAAGGGAAAGAATTGTTTGGGTGCAGTTGCCTATGAGTGATCAAGGTGTAATGTATTAGCTCTGTCTCAAACTTACTGTTGTCTCCAACTCATCCAAAGATAGATTTTTCTAGGGCTGCATAAAGTAGACATCAAAATGAAACCAAACTTGGCAGTTTCTTCCCTTGATTAGATTCTAATCTAAATGAAGAATGAATGTATGTGGCATGGATAAGAAGAGAAATTTGATCACAATCAAAGACAACTCCAAAGGAATATAATAAAAACAGGCTTAATTTATCCAGGTTTACTCACCAAAGTATCTGCAGGAAAGAAATTAGGAGGAGGCAATGCAATAATTAAATACTTTAAAAGTTTTTTTTTTAAAAAAGAAAAACATACAAGGATGGAAAAGCAGATTTTTTCATGGGAATGTTTGAATTATTGCCTTGGGCTCTTAAATGTCCACTAATTTGCTCTCTACACACGTAAGATAGATAATGTGAACATCTGCTTCAGTTGGCCCTCTGCTACATTAGTGGCAGAAACAAGGGAAGAAAGTTCCAGATATCTCCTCATACCTTCTAAAATTGTGAATTAAAAGAAAGGACTTCTTATTCCAGATCTAAAGATGACAATAGTTATTTCCTGCTATTTACATTTTCTCTAGGGTGCTCTTTATCTGAAGCTATGCTTTATCTGAGCTCCTGCTAGAGGCTATAGAATCTGAGATGTAGAAAGAGCGTAGGATACAAATAGGGTAATTGAAGTGTAGGGAACATAAGCAGTCTGCCTAAGGTCATAGGACTGCCTGGGACAACACAATAATGAGAGGACCCTGTATTTCATGCCCAGTCCTGTGTCCAGCTGATGATACTGCCCTGTGCGTGGCTTTTCCTAAAACTAGTTTTATCTGTCAACCCAGATGTATCTTGTAGTCTTCCCAACAGAGTTTAACATCTTGAAACGTGCCAAAGTCAGTGCAATCTACCTGTAACCACAAGGATGGCCTTGTATAATCAGATGTAGCTTATGCTCAGTAGGAACTCCAGAGTGATGTGTTTCAACTAGAAGAGTCAAGTGATCTGTGATTTGCATACTTAATTTGGCCTTAGCTCACATCCTATCTCCCAACACCAGCTCTCTACCCTCGTCAGGCTGGTCTCATCTCTGCAGCACCTGAGACACGTCCATTTCTACCTCTTAGCCTTAGATTCATGCCCTTTAATTGTTGTTTCTTTCATTTTACGGAACTCTTTCTATTCAAAGTCCATCAAAAGCCCTTATTTCTAATAACAACTTGCCCTGCTGCTCCAAGTCACATAGATTTCTACTGACTCTGAAGTCAAATAACAAAAAGTATGTTGTACCACAAACTTGTCTACTAGCTAACATTTTTTTCAATAATTGTTGTATGGGTTTAATCTCCTTCACCTGAGGCTTTGATGTGGTTTGGCTGTGTCCCTACCCAAAATCTCATCTTGAATTATAATCCCTATAATCCCCAGGTGATAAGGGAGAAACCAAATGGAGGTAATGGAATCATGGAGGCTCTTTTCCCCATGCTGATCTCATGATAGTGAGTGAGTTCTCATGAGATCTGATGGTTTTATAAGTATTTGGTAGTTCCTTCTGTGTTCATTCTCCATCCTGCCTCCTTGTGAAGAAAGTGCCTTGCTTCCCCTTTGCATTTCAACATGATTGTAAGTTTCCTGAGACTTCCCCAGCCATGCAGAACTGTGAGCCAATTAAACCTCTTATCTTTATAAATTACCCAGTCTTGAGCAGTTCTTTATAGTAGTATGAAAACGAACTAATAATACAGGGTTGAATAAGGTACATTGTAAAGTCTCTTCCACACTGCAAGTTGTATGATTAAAAAATATAACTTCTACCAGGCATGGTGGCTCATGTCTGTCATCCCAGCACTTTGGGAGGCCAAGGCAGGTAGTTCACCTGAGGTCAGGAGTTTGAGACCAACCTGGCCAACACGGTGAAACCCTGTCTCCATTAAAAAAAAATACAAAAATTAGCTGGGCATGGTGGCAGGCACCTGTAATCCAGCTACTCAAGAGGCTGAGGTAGGAGAATCATTTGAGCCCAGGAGGCAGAGGTTGCAGTGAGCTGAGATCGCACCATTGCACTCCAGGCTGGGTGGCAGAGTGAGACTCCATCTCAAAAAAAAAAAAAATAGAAAAAAAAAAATATATATATTTAAGTTTGAAAGAATTCATTATCATTATTTTGCCTTTGCCATAGTATTAATATGTAACATAACATTGTACCACTTACAAAATATATTAAAAATTCGAGATATCAGTCTATAAAAATGAACATTTTAATTAATAAGTAGAAATTTTGCAAAAGTGGAAATAAAATTATATCAAAATGTGGGATATATTCAATCTCACTATGAATGAAATGAAAATTAAAATCTCAATATTTGTTTGTCTTGCTTAAAAATTATTTTACTTCTTAAAAACAAAATAGTGTGTATATAATTAGATATGCATTTCATATATTACTGATCAGCTTTCCAAATGACCTAAGTCTTTGGATGGGAATTTGATAATACATACCAAAAGCTTTAACGGTATTATACACTTTTATATCATAATTCAGGAAGTAACTTGAAATATGGAAAGTGCTTTGTATGCAGAAGCCTTCTAGCAGTACCACTTAAAATAATGAAAATCTGGAAACAATTTAGATGTCAAATAGTAAAGGAATTGCTAAATAAAATATGAGAAACTTCATGATGTACTATGTAACTAAAATCACATATTTTGCAAGATATTTCAATTACATGAGAAAAGGCTTATGTTGTAATATTAAGTGAAAAAGTAGGATTAAAGTTGTATGTGTAGTATTATCCTATAAAAAGTTATGCACAGAGAAAAGACTTTAAAATTTAGCAAAATATTAGTAGTTATATGTAGGTACAGTATTATTGGTAGTTCTGTCTCGTTTCTGTGTTTCTTGGCTTCTCAAATTTTCAACACTTAGAAAAAAATACTTAAAAGTCGGATTAAAAGAAAGTATTTGAGAGAATACAAAACAAGTTACTCGTCTCTTCTTACTTCAGACTATATACAAAAGTGCTAGTTTTTGTTTGTGGAATTGTTAGACTGCTTTCTCATTTGTTTGTGTTTGAGTACTCGAGTTTGCTATTTCATACCCAGTGTTAGACTTTGTTTTTGGGAATCTATAGACCAGAGAAAAGCCCCGTTGGAAAATAGATGGCTAAAATTAAGTTCTCTCTCCCTGACTCTGCTATCTTCGTCCTCCATTTGGGTGTCAATTAACTTACCTCTTTCTTTCAGATCTAGTAATGGTGTCTATAAAAGGAAATCTTCAGGCTCCACTTCACCTAGGAAATCAATCAGTTGTTGAGGCCTCCCTGCCTGTGCTAGTTTCTGGGAATGCAAAATGCATGGAACATGAGACAAATGCAAATGAACAACTGAATCAGCAAGCAAGAGATTTGGGTTTTATAGGATCAACAGGAGCTCAATCTACAAAATAGGTTCATATTATTATAAGGTAGAAAATAAATGCAATGTAGGTAGAAAAACCTGTCACAATTTTCAAGAAAAATATTTTTAAAATAATAAGTTAACAATAGTGCTCTTTACCTAGATTTAGTTTCAACAAGCTTTGTTCCCTTTCAACTATTTGAGCCTCTTAATGTCTCTCTGAATATCCCATCAAAAATTATCCCTCAGCTTCCTTCTTCACCCAGCTTACTCTCCCTTACCTCCTTTCCCCCATCTGAGAGGATGAGTGAGGTGTTTCTCCTCCTAGGAGAAGTCCTGTCTTCTTCCTATGCCTGTCTTTCCTCCCCTATCTGTTCTAATTCTAACTGGCTCTCTCCCCTCAAGATCTAAATACTCTCTTGAGTCTCTCCTCTTGCAAAAAGCAAATCATCCTTATAACCCTATGTTCTCCCTCTTCGAGATATCATTCTCTTTCTCTTCAAAATCAAGTTATTCGAAAAAATGTCTATTAACTTTCTTTACCTCCTTATTCCCACCGTTTACCCCTCAACCCAATGCAAGCAAGTTTTACTCCTTCCACACTTAAGCTACTTTCTCCAAAGATCCTAGATCTCCATTTTACAAAATCTAATAAACTCTTCACAAATTATCTGACTAGAGCTCTCTATAATCACATTGTTTTTGCTTCTAGAAACTCCCTCTTCCTCTGTCTTCTGCTGGTTCTCCAACGAACTGCTCAACTTCTTCTACTTCATGGGGTCTTCTTATTTTGTCCACATCTAAAATACGGGTGATACCATTGCTATCATTTTTATCAGCATTTCCCAAATGTGACTGCATATTAAAATTAGCTAGGGAATGCCATAAAATGCAGATGGTTAACTCTCCTCCAATGAATCAGAACTTTGAGGAGAGGTACTCAGGAATCTACTTTTGGCCAATACCTCAGATAATAATCATGAAGGATGAAGAGCACCACCACTTTGATTGGCACTTGGGAGCCTCTGTTCTAGATTATATTTCTTGAAAATCCACTAATTTTCATTGTTTTTGTTGCCATGTGTATACGTTAACCCCCCACATACATATCTCATACACTGAGAGGGGTCTACCACAACTACAGTCTTCCGGAGTTTTATCTACACAAATTCAGGCACTTTCTAATGTTCTTCTTGTCACCAACGCTGCCTACTTCAAGTCTACCTTAAAATCTATCAATTTATGCTGTAGGGGATAGCTGCCTATTTCTGCTTCAAGACTCAACTCAGGTGTCATCTCCCCCTGGAAGAGTTTCCTGATTCTCCCAATATCCCAGCCCCATTCCCACTGCTAGCCTGACCTAATATCCCTTTTTACTCCCTCCATAATGCCTCCTGAATGCCTCCCACAGTATATTTGTCAAATTACATCAAAATGATCTGTTTAATTGTACGTCACTGACAACCTTGCCCTGGACTCTAAGTCCCTTGAGGTTAGAAAACATTTCATGTTTATATATATAATCACAACATAAAATATACTTAGTAAATGTATACTGATCTCTGCTGAATTGAAAGAGAATTATGAGAAGAAAAGCACATTTTGTCTCCAGACTGAAAAGAATAAAATCATTTCCTTTGTAGTTTATGCCCATATAAAACCATCATTCTATTCCCTTCTCTTCCTCCAAAATGATAACAGCAAACTCTTTTACTAATTTATTCACCAGACATTTACTGGACACTTCTGGAATGCAATGAACTGTGCTCTAGGGTCCAGGGATGCAGAGATAAATATGATAAAAATCTGTCTCCACATGGAACTCTAAGTCTAGTGGGGGACAGAGACAAATAACACAATATACTAACTACTCTGACAGAATCTCAGAATAGCTGGTGTGGGACCCCAGAGGAGGCAGCAAGTGATTCATACACCTAATGGCTTCAAAGCCTGTTCCAAGTTATTCTGCTCTTGTGAACACTTCTCTTTAAGTTATTCAAATGCCATTTCATATACTGATGTTTTCCCCCACGTAGAGGAAAAGGAAGATGAAGGTAGACATTGACGGTTCCTTTCATCTCCTTTGTGCGTCTAGTCAGAACTTTGTCCCTGCAGAAAAGGCGTCTGTAGAATTCCACACCTATAAAGTATGCTATAAATGACCATTGAATGAATAATATGCAGGTGGTCACACGTACGTAAGAGAACACAAACCACTTTCAATTTCAGTACAAATTTATTACAAAATAAATGACATTTTTGGAAATAAAAGCATATCATTTGGCTCCCCAAATAGCCTAATTCTTCACTCCCAAGGGTATGGAAATGCCAGAGTACCCACTCTTTCAATGCTCACCTTGACCAATATTTCAAAATGGCACAGCTCAGTCATTGAGCTGTAAATTAATGACTTTCCTCCGAGGATTCCATGCTCTATGGCCTTTCCCCCAACCTAAAATAATTTCAGCTCTCTAAAACACAACTCTCCACCCTAATTAAAAGTCCAGGGACATTCTCATTAATATCTCATAAATGTAGGGTTTGTTGCTTGATAATACTTTGCTTTGGTGTTAGCCTCCCACAGCAGAGAAGAAAGTTACAACAAATGCTTTCTTTTAGCAACTTTTCTAGCCATACACCCTCCCACTGCCTCATTATGGTGCCCTTCCTGCCTGGGTAGTGGGAGGTATCTAGAGCAGTTTTGTCCTGTGAATCATAGGACAGCATGGTTCGTAGTTTGCTGGCCTGAGGCCCAATGTGGAACGAGCCTCTGAGATGTGTCATCATCAGCTTCACTATAACAGATCCATTGAGAGCCTCAGGATAAAATTCTCTGAGTCACCATGAGGAAAATAAAATGATGGCAAGATGATCCCCATAAAATCTCTGGTGCAAGCTGCTTACTATCTACAAAGAAAAGTGGAGTTCATCAAGGCATTGAGCCTTTTATTCTTTATAATGTTTTTCTGTCCCATATTAAAGTAAAATCTGCTGTTTGAATACTTGTAAATTTGAGAAGTATTAGAAATGGCATTTCACTGAGGGTTGTAGAATGTATGCAGAGACTACGGTCTACAAATCATAATTACAAATCATAGTCTGTACTTTGTATCATGAGACCAACTCGGTTCTAAAACATGAACCATTCTGCCTCTCTAGCAAAAATAAGATAGACAGATGATAGATAGATAGATAGATAGATAGATAGATAGATAGATAGATAAATAGACAGACAGGAATAGGTAGCTGAAAGAGAAAAGGAAAGGTGAGAGTGAGAAATAGTGAGAAATTGAGAAAGAGAATCCATGCTATAGATCCTGCATTCTATTATGTGTAGCTTTCTCAATCTGAACTATAGAACCAAAATTATTATCTCTGGGTAATTGTGAGTCAGATACCTTCAGAAGTTCCCTTTTAAAATCAATATATCCCTTGGTTCTTTAGTTGCTTCTATTTAATTAATCAGCAATGAATTCTAATTTTTATTTTCCCACGAAATCTACTGTGAATAGCCTCCTTAAGAAAAAAAAGTGAATTATTTTAAGACCTAATAATACTCTTGGTTTAGATTATTTGGGACACAATGAGAATTTAAATAAAACAAACCAGAGTTAAAGTAAAGATAAAAGAGACAAAAGAGGAATTGGTAGAGCATCATGCAGATCTTACTTGAGGTAGGTACATAAAAGTTATTCTAATGGGGCTTCAGTAGAACAACTTTTATCCTAGCACCAAGTAAGTCAGGAAGTACCCTTAAGCTATCATTTCTCCCTAATTAACAAGTGCTACCCAAGGAGTCATTGCCTGCAGACTGTACAAACAGAAGAAAATCAAGGCATAAAATGAAGAACTTAATGTTAATTAAGAGAAACATAAACAAGGAAAATAACACAGCCAAGAAACCAAAGACTATGAGTAGAAACCAAAACCTCTCAGTCCTCTGTCTCTTAGGAACCAACAGCCCATTAGCATCCTTGCAAGGGAATGAGCCCACTGTGATGGAGTCATTAACACCAACAAATTGAAAACTGTCCATGCCCCTTAGTTTGGAGCAAATTTCTAACCCATGATAAAGAGCAGTTGGCTTTTTGACTTTAAAAATAAAATAGCAGAAAAAAATTGGGGCAAAGAATTTGTTTCTTTTTTCTTTTCAGGGTTTTACTGTTTTATCAATTTATATAGACATTAAAAATAACAAGAAACAAAACCAAGATCTAGTAGAGCATAAACTATAATATTTTTCTGCCAATAGAGAATCATTTTCAATATACTCTTTTTCTTTCATAGTCAGTGTATATATTGTAGATAAAATAAACTCAGCTCCTTCAGCGTAGTACCTTGTTTTAACTGCTTTTGTTCTTAAGGAGATATTTTTTTCTCACCCCATTATAAAACAAGAACTCTAAGATATCTCCTAAACAAAGGTAATTTACATAAGAGATGCTAGTTTAGAGAGATGAAGAGACAAAACTAATCAGTGGAATTTTAAGTTTTGGAATCAGTCATGTTCCACATTCTAAAGAATTTGGAGTCAAATTCTGTTTTGGCCATTTTCTAATTTTAGGGCCATGAGAAACTACTTGACCCTTTTGCATGTCAATTTCAGGATCAAGATAAATGTAGATATTGAAACTCACATTGCAAGGCTACTACTGTGTAAACTAAATGATGAACTTACATGTCAGCGTATATAAGCACCGTACCTAACTCTAAGAAGGCACCCCTTAAATGTGAGCTTTATATTACTTTATCCCCTGACATGTGTTTAACACCAAGAGCCTCAGTGAGCTCTAAGAATCAAGGTAAATTACAGTTAGAATTAATCCTTCAAAATGTAGGATAGAGGAGCTCAAAATTTATTGTAAAACCTATTGGTGGTATAGTGAAGAGCCTTGAATTATGTCTTATCCTTCTCATCTTAGAATAAGCAAGCATTGGGTTTTTTAGGAGATCCGAATTTTACTAATCCTGCAAAAATGTTTCATTAAAAATGCACTCTTCCCAGGATTGTTAGTCTGCTATTACACTGCCACAAAATGAGCCTGTTCTAATTCTAGAGACACTCAATTACAGTACACTATTTAATCTTCAGTTTCTGTGTCCAGGCCTAAGATTTTCCACAGTCATCAGTGAGGTCAAATGAACATTTCAAACCTTACACCCAGAGATTTGAAATCCTTTTCATTCTGATGCTTCCTTCTTCAAGGACTCATTCAATGAGCCTCAAAATGAACCCATCACGTTTCCAGTAAGATTTTAATTGTAACACCCTCTCTGAACTGCTAGGACCAAGCAGATACCAAGCTTCATAGCAAATTGAAAGGCTCTGAATATAGAGAAAGAACAAGTGGAAGATCTGACACACGGAAGAAAATTCACCTCATTTCACCAAGATCTTCTGATTATCCAAATAGCTGTTCAGAGCTTGGTATCTCTAACTGGAGCCTGTGCTGAATCATTGCCATTTGTGTGGCACCCATCTGGCACCTGGAATTAGATTTTGCTCTCTCTTCATTCATAATGGCGATAAGCGATGAATGAGGGATTGCACAACAGAAAAATCTCATAAATATTATTGTGCTAACAGATGAATTTCTTAATGAAAATGGAAAATGGCAATTTCTTTTCTAAGGATCTGGCTACCCTTTAATCATCTCAGCCCTTATTAGTTCAATTTTTCAAAAGGACAATGATGCTTGAAAAGCTAGAATTTTCTCTTTAAAAATATCTTTAATTCGCTAAGAAGTAATATAAGCAAAAGTATATAAATGAAAAAGCAAAACCAAATTTAATGTCTGAAACAGAAGTAGCTGAATGAAAGAAACTTAGTATTAAAAGGGTCTTTCAATTTCTAACTCATCTAAACTCTGCTAGGATGAAGATAATGTTACAACATATCATACCATACCAAGATATTGTTACAAATTATCTCATTCGTAAATATTACTAGGAAAGAGATCCCATATTCCCGGCAAGAGTTGGCTGCCAACCTAGTTGGCAAAAACAGATGTAATTCCTATTCTTTGCTTATGCCAAGAGAACAGAATAAGAGCATTAAACCAGCTTCAGATACTTCAAAGTGGAGGCAGAAGAGACAGGCACTAAATCATCCCAAGAGCACGCAACTGGAAAATGGCACATGAACCAAAGTCCACTTCACTCCTAACACTATGAGAACAATCACAATTTTATTATTATAATTACAAACACTTATGGGACATTTGCTATGTGCCAGGAAATGTTCTAATCACTTAAAATATATTAACTAATTCAATTCCCACACAATTCTGTGAAATAGTTATCATTTTTTTCTCATTAAACTTTTTTTAATTTTTTTTTATTATTATACTTTAAGTTCTAGGGTACATGTGCATAACGTGCAGGTTTGTTACATATGTACACTTGTGCCATGTTGGTGTGCTGCACCCATCAACTCATCAGCACCCATCAATTCATCATTTATATCAGGTATAACTCCCAATGCAATCCCTCCCCCCCCACCATGATAGGCCCCGGTGTGTGATGTTCCCCTTCCCGAGTCCAAGTGATCTCATTGTTCAGTTCCCACCTATGAGTGAGAACATGCGGTGTTTGGTTTTCTGTTCTTGTGATAGTTTGCTAAGAATGATGGTTTCCAGCTGCATCCATGTCCCTACAAAGGACGCAAACTCATCTTTTTTATGGCTGCATAGTATTCCATGGTGTATATGTGCCACATTTTCTTAATCCAGTCTGTCACAGATGGACATTTGGGTTGATTCCAAGTATTTGCTATTGTGAATAGTGCCACAATAAACATACGTGTGCATGTCTTTATAGCAGCATGATTTATAGTTCTTTGGGTATATACCCAGTAGTGGGATGGCTGGGTCATATGGTACTTCTAGTTCTAGATCCTTGAGGAATTGCCATACTGTTTTCCATAATGGTTGGACTAGTTTACAATCCCACCAACAGTGTAAAAGTGTAAAAACCCTAGAAGAAAACCTAGGTAGTACCATTCAGGACATAGGCATGGGCAAGGACTTCATGTCTAAAACACCAAAAGCAACGGCAGCAAAAGCCAAAATCGACAAATGGGATCTAATTAAACTCAAGAGCTTCTGCACAGCAAAAGAAACTACCATCAGAGTGAACAGGCAACCTACAGAATGGGAGAACATTTTGGCAATCTACTCATCTGACAAAGGGCTAATATCCAGAATCTACAAAGAACTCAAACAAATATACAAGAAAAAAACAAACAACCCCATCAAAAAGTGGGCAAAGGATATGAACAGACATTTCTCAAAAGAAGACATTCATACAGCCAACAGACACATGAAAAAATGCTCATCATCACTCGCCATCAGAGAAATGCAAATCAAAACCACAATGAGATACCATCTCACACCAGTTAGAATGGCAATCATTAAAAAGTCAGGAAACAACAGGTGTTGGAGAGCATGTGGAGAAATAGTTATCATTTTAATATCCAATTTGCAGATGAAGAAATCAAGGTAGGTAAAGATGAAATGATCAGTACAAGATTACATGGCTAGTAAGTATAAATCCAGGAAATGTATGTTTTCTCCTGCACCCAGAAGTTATTTTATATTTTAAGGAAGACACCAGAAGTCATTGAAGAGGAGAAAAACAGTTCTGATATATAACTAAACTTTCAATTATTTTAACACTGACCCCAAAGAAACTATTCTAATTCCAAAATGAATTAAAGTTTGGGTGTTTTTCCCCACCTCATCAATGGGAACATGGCTCTACAGCTAGAAACTAGAGCTAGAAAATTTGCTATAAGAAATAAAAGCCACATTGTTTAACCATATCTGAATTTCAGTCAGTACATTTGACTCTACTATAGATGACAGTCAATGCCAGTATGCCAGACTTCCAGTATGAGATAGAAATTTCGGTCCATTTATTTCACTCTCCTTGTTCCCAAATTCACTTTGAAGCAAGAAACAATAGAAAACTCATGGAGCAATGCCATCAATTTAGGGAATTTCTGTAAGACAATACACAGGATCTATATTCATGAGTTTACACACTCTGGAATATGAGAAGGGTTTAATAGTAAGAAATTTATTAATATAACTCATTAAAGTAATAGACCAAGGGGAAAGAAAAACACATAATCATTTTTTTTTTTTTTTTGAGTTATACACCACCACCCCTCATACACAGGTCCTGGACATGTAGTCTCAAAGTATGTCAAGAAAAACACATAATCATTTTTAAGAATATCTAAAATGCATGTGAAAAAACTTAACACTGAATCCTGATTTTTAAGATTTAATAAAATGGGACCAAAAGTCATATCTTCCTCAAATAGCCAATGTCTTGCTTAGTGATCAAAGATGGAAGACATTCTCATTAAAGCTGGGAGCAGCAGAAAAACACCCACTGCCACCACCCTCAGTTGCCAGTGTGTTTAAAGTGCTAATAAATCCCATAAAGGAGAATCATAAATATTGAAAATGATGAGGCAAGTCTCTCACTATGGGAAGACCACAGAATTCTCTACTTGAAAGACTTCCCAAAAAGAAAGCAAAAAAAAAAAAAAAAGAGTTTTTTTTTAAGTTAAGTATCTTGGTTGATTACAAATCAATGTTTTCCTATATACCAACAATTTGAAATATAATTGCTACACACACACATACACACACACATACACACACAACTTAAAAACTAGGCATGAAGATGCTTTCTTAGGTTTTGTATGCTTGTTTGTTTAGAAAGGTAGGGGGACTATATAAAGAAATGAACTACAAAACTTCATTGAAGTACATAAAAGAAGACATTAAAAAAAACCATGTTTCTAAAGAGGAAAGTATGTACAATTCCAATTACATGCAGTTCCGATCTGAATTATTTATCTAACTATTTATACAAAGTTTTGTTATCGTCACTTTCACACATACACACAGGCAGAGTAAACAGGATCATGAGTCCCACATTCCCATCACACAGCTACAACAATATCAACATTTTTCCAAACTTGCTTTATTTACCCCCAATTGCAATTCCCCCTTGTCTCCCATTGCTTGTGTATTTTAAAACCTCATATAAATAAATGTAAGTATATCCAAAACATTTCTGAAAGACAATGTTAACAAAGGAGTAATTTCTGTAATAATTATAATAATTGATCCTGGCACCAGACTAGAATAGAATCCAACAGAGCTGAACAGAAACACAAAAGAGATATAACTATACATAAGAATATGATGTTAGACAGAGGTAACATTTTTCATCAGTATGTGGAACACAGGTTAATCAATTATACTGTGACAACTTGATAATCATTTGGGAATATAAGCCTAAGACTTATATTATGCCAGAATAAAGTCCAGATGAATTCAAACTTTAAATGTGAAAAAGGAAGCTACGGAAATACTCAAAGAAAATATATGTGAACATTTTATTTCTCTAAGGGTGAGGAAGGTCTTTCTGAGCACTATATATGCCAGATGTTTTTCTAAGTGCATAAACTATGAATAAAGTGATTTAATTAATTGTATTTATTTACCTATGTATTTGTTTTTGAGACAAGGTTTGGCTCTGTCACCCAGACTGGAGTGCAGTGGTGCCATTAAACAGCTCACTGCAACCTCTGCTTCCAGGGCTCAAGTGATCCTCACCTCTTAGCCTCCCTAGTAGCTGGGACTACAGGTGCAGGCCACTGGGCTAATTTTTTTAAAAAAATTTTGTAGAGATAGAGTTTCCTGATGGATCCCAGGCTAGTCACAAATTTCTGGGCTCAAGTAATCTGCCCTGCCTTGGCCTCCCAAAGTACTGGGATTACAAGTGTGAGTCAGCATGTCCAGCCTGTGATTTAATCAACTTTAAAATAAAAACTTCTATATATCAAAAAATTTTAATATACAATACAACCTGGGAAAATATTACATATTACACATTTTATAGTTAAAGAGGTACAACATGGAGAACTTTTAAAAATCAGTAAGGAAAATAAATATGTCCCAGTAGAGAGAAAGAGAAAAGAACCATGAATTTACAGAAAAGGATAAATTACAAATTTTAAATTAATGATATGGAAAAATCAACCACGCAAGAAAACAAATGAATAAAAAATAAAATAAGGAGATGCCCTATTTTGTCTATCAGATGGTACATGAAAAGAAAAAGAAATCCAGTTTTGAGGCGCTCATTTATTGCCAGAGGGAGTATAGTCAGCACACTGTTTCTAGACATGTATTTGGCAAATACATCAAAAGTCTGATAAATACGCATGCCCTTTGAGTCAGTATGAAAAGAGGTTACATGGATGTGCAAAGATAACAGTCAAAGCTTTGTTCATAATAATAAAAACAATGTGAATAATTTTTTTTTTTTTTCGAGACGGAGTTTCACTCTTGTTGCCCAGGCTGGAGTGCAGTGGCGCAATCTCGGCTCACTGCAACCTCTGCCTCCTGGGTTCAAGTGATTTTCCTGCCTCAGCCTCCTGAGTAGCTGGGATTACAGGCACCACTATGCTCTACTAATTTTTTGTGTTTTTAGTAGAGACAGATTTCATCATGTTGGTCAGGCTGGTCTCAAACTCCTCACCTCAGGTGATCTACCGGCCTCTGCCTCCCAAAGTGCAGGGATTACAGGCGTGAGCCACCACACCCGGCCTAGCGAATAAATTAAATACTTAACAATAGCAGATTATCTAAATTAGTATTGCTACAAAAATGCAATGGAATGAGGTTATTACAGATGATAATGTATAGGAATATAAAGGTGTTTATTGTAATAGATAGCTGAGTGAGGAGCACAGATTACAAAACTGTGTGTAGAGTATGATCCCATTTCTGTACTATGTCTCAACATCTATAGAAAATAGTCTGGAAGGATATACCTCAAAATTTGCTACTATTTAGTACTGGAATTGTGGGTGGTTTTTCTCTTTTAATTTCTGTGCCTAATGTAATCTATTTTTTCTACAGTGAACACTTGGGCTATTTGCCTCAAATATGTTTTTAAGTACAGAAAAAGTATACAGAGTAATAGCTTTAAATGTAATTTGCAGCTAAAGATTCAAAAAAGCTGTAGGTGGAAAGAATGATCATGAAATTCTATAGTCAGAATTGTATTGATGCTTCTCATATGAAAGATGGTACAGGTATCCATGCCTCGACTAGAGATAGGATGTAATGTTTATGCCCTAGCCATTATCCTATGCAAGGTAGGCTTTGAAATTCTAGCATAATTATAGAAATTCAAACTTAGAAGCATTTCAGTTAGTTCTCCTGAGTGCTAACAAAGTTAATGAAAGCACAAAATCTTAAAAGCAAAAGATTATTAACATGTTTATAAAAATGCATAATTTTTAAATTTGCCAATTATTATTCCTGAAGTGAGCATTAGTTTACATCTTTAAGATGCAAAGTTTTATTGATTGAATTAACTGTACGCGAAAGCACTTGCCAGCACATTTTTCTGTAAAAGAAGAAAGCATCACGTTGTTTAAGGGTAAGCAGGCAGGAAACAGCCAGGTGCTGTCTCACCTCTCACTACAACCTGTGGCATCTTTTATCTATCTATCTATCTATCTATCTATCTATCTATCTATCTATCTATTTTCTTTCTTTCTATCTATCTCTATCTCTCTATCATCTATCTATTTTTCTATCTACTTATTCTTCTTTTCACAGGTGTTGAAACGTGTGGCCTCCCTGATTATCTCAAGCTTAGCCCAGACTTGTGCCCCAGAATAATCCTATTTCCAATCAGAAGTAACTGAAAGAGCTCTATATGAATGGGCATTTAGAGAGTGAAAGAAAGCAGATATTTACTGAGTGGCAGCTTCTTGCCAGATGCAATCTAATTAGCTTATATCTATTATTTCACTTCGTTCTTCAAAATCAGTGGGGTGAGTGGCATTCCCCCATTCTACAGATGATATAGCAAATCTAAGATAATCAAATGATTTTCCCAAAATGTCAGAAATAAGTGGTAGAGGTGAGATCCAAATCCTTATCTCTCTAGCTCAAAGCTTTTGCCCTTTCCAATAGACTATAAAGACTCAATTTATTTTGTGTCACTTTTTAGTACTTGAAGGTGGGATAGCTTGGAGGATGAGCACACAGACTTTTTAAACTGGAATTCCTGGATTAAGATGTCTATTCTACCACTAATTAGATGTGTAGTTCTGCAATGCTATTCCACCTTACTGTGACTCAGTTTACATCCCCTGCTAGTGGGGATGATAGCAGTACCAGCCTTTAAGGATTGATAGAGTTAAAATGTGTGAAGGACCTGGGACATTTTCTGACATATGGTAAGCATCAATAAGTGTTAGCTATCTTTACTATTATTATCTGTAGAGATTATTATTATTTTTGTAGCCACCTATGCTCCGTCTTCAACAGCTGGTCCTTATCATACTCCCCCACCTTCCTTGTCTCCCAGGTTTCCACCTGAGAGCTCCTTTAAGTCTGCAACTGTCATCCCCAGCTCAGAGGCTGGGTCCCGTGTCAGCTGCTAGGCCTACTTGAGCCGAGCTTCTTGCCCCACTGCCTGGAGCACCAAAAACTGACCACTCTCAGGCTCTGTCTTGCTATGATGGGCCAGCCCATGGGGTGCCACCTGTGAGCCTTTGCAGGACCTTCCCCAGTGACAGCTGGCTTAGATGTGCAACTTAGCACTTAGTACTCCTCTTTCAGTACATTGCACTCAGCTTGCAATGTACTTGCAAACTGGCAAAACATCCTTTTGTCTCTACCAGTGGGACCTGCTTCTCCCCTTGAAGCAGATCTTGTTTTCAAATTCTGATACCACAAAGTATAAAAATGCACCCAGCCTGACCCACCTATTATCCACTAAGCTGAAGCCAGCATTCAAAGGGACACTAAAGAGAAAGCTTCTAAAGATAACATGGACCCTCTGCAACCTTCAGAACACTCCCAAAACTTTCCTGAAAAATAGGGCCCGGCATGGTGGCTCATGCCTATAATTCCTGCACTTTGGGAGGCCAAGGCAGGTGGATTACCTGAGGTCATGAGTTTGAGATCAAGCTGACCAATATGGTGAAACCCAATCTCTACTAAAAAAAAAAAAAAAAAAAAAAAAAAAAATTAGCCAGGCATGGTGGCCTGTGCCTGTAGTAATGGGGAGGCTGAGACAGGAGAGTTGCTCAAACTTGGGAGGCAAGGGTTGCAGTGAGCCGAGATCACGCCACTGACTGCACTCCAGCCTGGGCAACAAAGTGAGACCCTGTCTCAAGAAAAGAAAAAAGAAAGAAAAAGAAGAAGAAAGAAAAGGCAATAAATATGCCTGACAGGGAAGAATCATAAATGTACTTCATTTTGAAAATTGGACAAACTGCACAGTATTCAATTAATGTCATTAAGTGAGGTATCTCCAGACATGGTACAGTTCCACACAAAGAAATTCTATCCCAGCGTTTCTTGAAAAAATGCTAACGTCTGCATCCTGACCCTCTCGGCTTCTTTTCTTTCCACCAAAACACATTCACTGGCACTTCGACTTATCTCATCTAAAAGATGGATTTGCAGTGTAACCCCCTGATTTGAAGTCACCTGCAGATCATCCCTAGCTTTTGCCACCTTTAATCTGATGGTAAAAAATGCTTAACACTGTCTCAGAAGTTCAAAGCCTTCCAGATTACCTTTACTGCTACAGGCATCTCCTCAAGGAAACAGACAGAGCTAAAGAGAAAAATATATATACTCTAAGGCTTCAAAGGACAGATTTCCCAACCTTTTCTAGTGCTCTAGAAATGGAATGATGAATTATTTGGTCTTGCAATATACCCAAAATTTCCCATGCTTTGTTTTGAAATTTCTAAATATTTGCATTTACATTTTGCTTTTTGAAGATGCATACTTTTGTACTTACACTACATCTTTCACCTAAAGTTCTCAAAAGTGTTCATACAAACGTTTCACAGTGTGGAAGTTTGGTGTTCAAATTTCAACTATAGTGGAAGCAAAATCTTCCAGTGACTTTCTGAAAATATGTGTGCTCAAAAAATGCACAAAACTAATATCAGATTGGAAGGATCTGCTCCTGGATAAACCACATTTTACTCTCTATCCTAAAATGATGTCATAGTTTCTATTAATAGCAGAACTCATACCTATACAGGATGAAAAGCCAAGTATTTGTAGGGCATCTCTTAATAAAACAACCTCTACTCTAGAAAGTACAGGCGGGAAAGTATAAGACATAAATCTCTTTAAGCACTTACAATCTTGTTTAGAGAACAAGGCTTACACTAGAAACAATTATAGAACACTACAGTCTATAATTAGCTAAGGATTAATAAATTGTGTGGTACACCTGATAAGTTCAAAAGTAATTAAGAAAAGAAAAATGAGAGAGATTATTTATTATAGGTTAGGGACATGAAAAACAAAGTGTGTAATTTACAGGTGGATCTTACAGATAGGTCCATAAGGTGTATGGATAAGCAGGAAAAAAAGGGAATGACATTCATGCCTGAAAGGAACATCAGAGAAGAAATAGGAAGTCCCTGAAGAAGGGCAGACTAGTAGATGGGTGCCTAACACAGGAGGGGTGGCTCATAAGGAGGAAGGAATAAAAGAAGAGAAACTTCTTGACTAGAGCAGAGGATTTGTTACAGGCAGCTGAGGGAAATAATCTAAGATGGTTAAGGGGAAATGAGACTATATGAGGCTTTGAGTGCCAGTTTTAGCTTGGATTTGATCCAGTAGGAAACCAACGCAGACTCTTAGCAGGAGAATGGCATGGCAGGGCCCTACTTTAAGATAAATATTCAGCTAACAGAGGATAGATAACATGGGGGGGTAGTCTAATTCTTTTACTTGTTGTTTTCTAACAGAAGTCCTTATTTTACAGCATAACTTGAAAAGATCATAATCTTCTCTCACAACTTGTGAAACCTTGAGTAATTAAAATGATGTTCAGAATTTCAGTTCAAATAGGAATAATAATGTATCTTTACCTGGTTTTTACAAGAATTAAAATAGATCATGTATAAGAAGTGATTGAGAGATAGTAAACATTCTCTCCCCAATAAACTACTTTAATAGTCTAAAAATATTCAGTGATGAGGTATAAATGAGATTCTGAGATTTAGACAGAGCTGTTATATGAAGTGTCCAGAAAGTTATAGAACAATCACATTTAGTATTGAATCCATCAATGGTCTGCTCTTATTTCAGTGTGATTGACATAGACCTAGGACTCTTACTCATTCCAAATGACTTCATAAATAAGTCAGCATACTGAATTTTGACCCAAACTTAAATGGGGCAAGTCATTATAGCATTTCCTTTGCTGTAGGTATAAACCAGATTAAGAAATAAATGTATGGGGCTTCTAACCATTCATTTGTTCTTTCAAAAACTTATTAAGCACCTACTAAGTGACAGGCATTGTTCCATGCATTCAAACTACAGCAGTGAACAAAAAGAAAAACCTCTATATTCATTTGCCTTATATTCTACAGAGGGAGTACAGATACTAAGTTAATAAGTAAATATAATATAAGTAAAATAAATAAGTGATTAGTGAGTAAAATATATTCTGTTAGATGGTGATATGTGCAAAGACAAAAATAAAGAGTGTATTGGCAGTAGGGATTGCAATTTTAGATAGCATGCCCAGGAAGAGATTCTTTGAAAAGACAACATTTGAGTAACAGCCTAAAGGAGTGGCAGGAGTGAAGCCTGTAAGTGTCTAGAAGTACCTTGGTGTATCTGAGGCACAGCTGGGGCCAAGTGAGCAGGGAAGAGAGAAGTAGAGAAGAGTCCGGAGATATCACAGGGTGTATGTAGGGTTAAACTGTGTAGTTACGGTCTTGTAAGTTTTAGCTACAGCAAATCTATAGGTGCACAGCCCCTTAAAAAGAAAGCCAAAGAGAATAGCAGGACAATGGCTCCCCCTTAGAGGTATCATGGAAAAGGCAGAAAAAGGCACCAAGCTCCAACCTGGCAGCACTAGGTGTGCTTTCCCGCCAGTGCTGCCAGATTTTAAATGGCTTCCCCCAGCACCCAGCCTCAGAATCCTGTCTCCCATTGTATTCTTATAAGCAGCAACAATGGTCAGTATAATAAAGTAAAAATATAGTCATTGTAGCATCAAACATCATCAATACATTTGCAGTCCGTCCATGGACTAGCAATAGCACCAGGCTACCCTTTGAGAACCGCTATCCTAGACCTGACGGGACACTATCCAGCATGCAGAAGTTGCCAACAAGGGCAAGAGATGCCAGCAAGTGCAGGAGGTACCAGCAAGACAGATGGGATCTACAGGAAACCTGCCTCACTTGGGTTAGGCAGCCAATGACAAGCATGAAAAGGTGAAGGAAAAAGCAACTCGAAGCTGATAAATTAAAACCAGATTTCTGAGATCTTTGCCTTTGCATCGACTGATTTAAAGCCAGGCTGGCTGGACTTTTATTTTCACTGACCTGGAAGAGAAATCTGTGCTGAAAACCTCTATGTACAGTCAAATAACACTGCCAGCAAGCCCTTAGAAATCCTGCTTGTCCCCAAGGAAAGTATTTTTTCTTTTTTCTTTCTTTTTTTTTTTTTTTTAGGGTTAATGACCTCGTGCCTGAGTTGCTCTCTGTATAGCACTAGAACCCTTATACTTTAGGAAATTCATCAGGAAATTCCTAATGATACATAGCTTCCCGTTTTCCAGAGACAAAGATAATTATGCTGTTGAAACATTAAAAACACTGCTATGTCATTCTTTTCTCTCTGGATAACAATGGGGATTTCAGAAAAGCTTCCTGTTAACAATTTTGACAATTTTGCCGTTCATCTAAAAAACAAACACATAGAATTAGATAGAATATTAGCAACATTTCAATCCAGCAAAGGGACTATTGTTGTGTGGCATTAAATAAAATAGAGGAAGAATCAATAATGATAATGTCACAGGATGGTAAAATGTCATCATTATCTTATGACAATTTTTGCAACATCATTCTAGTGTGGGATTTTTTTCCTAGTTTGGGCATAGTATTCATCTTCTGAGATAAGTTTAAGAGGTTATTACACTTACGCTGTCAGAGAGATGAGAAAGAGAGCTGGAGGGAAGAGGGTGGGAGGAGCGGAAAAGAGGGAGAAAGAGGGAGGGGGAGAAAACAAGGGAGAGGGAGGGAGGGAGACAGAAAGATCATGAAGGCAAGTATAAACTGGTTGTGTTTTTTAATTATCTTGAACCTAATGCAGTGTTTGCTTTAAGTTGGGAAATTCCCTGCAATAATTATCTTAGGTAAGAATTTAATAAAAGCCACCATCAGAAACCTTTCTAAGTAAGTAAATTACTTATTTTTAAGTAATTACATTTCTATTTCTGCAGCTATAAGGCAAAACACATTGAAAACAAAATAAAATGCACAGCAGCTCAGTCTTCTTTCCCTCAATGTGAACTGCAAGCACAAATTTTGAGATCCATACTAACTTAGAATCTACAAAAATGTCAATGTAGATTCTAAATTGGGAAAAAAATAATACTGCCAGTTTCCTTAACTACTTAACAAATGTACTCAATCTAATATATTAACTCAAAATAAAAGCAAAGTTTTAGTAAGACTGCTAATTGTGACAATTTTTAGTAATTATCCAGGTTTTTAAAAAATCCATAAATGTTGGCAAAGATAAACTGACAATTGAAAAAATAATATATAAATCCTCAAGCTTTTAATTTTTGATTTACCTCAAAAAAGAGATGTCTTATTTGTTAAAAAAAAAAAAAACTTTTAAAACCAAATGCTAAAATAAAGAAAACACTCTCATTAAATTATAAAATCAAATTTAACTTTTGAAACAGCCAAGTAATCAATACATAAATGCATTCAATCCTTAAAACAGGGAAAATAAAGTTGCATTCCACCAGGAAGCGAATTAAATTATTCCAGACCAATCCTTGCTTATTTAGCAAAAGATAGTAAAGGCTGTCCCAACAAGGAAATAAAAATATCTCTGAAGTAAAAAAGGAAATACACCCCCCAATTTTTTTTTAACCTGCAAGCTCTTTGATGTCTAAGAAACCATGTTAATTAACTGTTTTAAAACCTATTTCAAACCTCATTGTTTATGTATATACTCATGGCACGGTATTATTTTTGGAGGGTTTCCTTATTTTTTTTTTTTTTTCATAAATATTAGAAGATTACAGCACAGGTAGTTCTGGTAGGCTAGAACGTCAGGGAAGATTACAAGGTGGCCTCAGGGAACAAGAACAGTTTCACTTTGGTGCTTCTATTTCTAACAGCTGCGTTTCCATCATAATGGTGGATGCTCTATTATGGGAGGCCAGGCCACTGCAAATGGCCCAAGCTGAGAAGTGACACAGCCACAGCTGGCGGGGGCGGAGAGCCTGGCACTGAGCCTGCATGGGACTGGGGCGGACTGAGGGGCGCGACCAGAGCCGGCCAAGCCCCTCAGCCGCTTTCTTTCCACCTGGGCCCTGGAATCATTGAGCCCTCTCACTCTCCTGAAATGACAGAGGTGTCCTCCGAGCTCAGTGACGCTCAGTAGACCGAGAACGAAACCGTCATTCCGGAAACACAGCTCCTAATGCATTTCTCTGTACCCAGGGACCCTCATATTAGCTCGTAGATGCCATTTCTGTCCCTGGAGGTTGAAGGAGTTTGTGTGGACTTTGACCAGTTCCCAGGAGGCGGAAGGAAGACGTGTCAAGCAACATCCATTTTGCAGATAGGGGAGCTAATGAACAGAGCAACCCTTCACAGGGCACTGGGGACCGGTCCAGAGCACATTTCATATGGCACAGGTTTCTAAGCTGTCCTCAAGGGAAAGCTACTTGCTTTAAGAATCTTGGGGGGGTGGGGTGGGGAATACATAGATATATATATATGTTTATTTGTATATATGTTTATTTATATATTATGTGTTTATTACATGTTTTATCTGTATATTTTTAACCTATATTATATGAATAACATTTATATATATTCTCATTTAATATTTCCATATTTGTTTTCTATGCATCATATGCATATTAAAAATGAAAAACAGAAAAGATAGAACTAGAAAAAAAGTAAAAGAACATGTTACTTGTGAAACTATGTGTGCTTCCCTACCCCCACACTCATTTTCATGGTTTATTCTGGTTTTTAAATTAGCTATTTGGGTGGCAGCAACATCACCCATCTAATGGTACAGTATTTACTGGTACTTTATATACAGAATGAAAATGTCTTAAAATATTTCCTGAGCATGTCTTTCTGTAAGAGCACCTGAAATTGTGCATAGGCTACTTTTGGAATCCGTGATTAATTTAATTTCAAGGCAAGAAATCTGTTTTTGTTTTGGAGGCTTCAGAGTGACTGGCTCTGAAAGAGGCTCATAAATCTAGAAGCTCCCCAAGCACTACTTGGAAAAGGAAGATATCATTACATATATATGTAATTTTTAAATGTACATAGCAGCTGTTATCATGAATTTTAGAAATTTATTTTAAGTGTCACTAAATTCATAGTAGCTCTTTGTCATTATATATATATATTTTTTTTTTTTTTTCTCAAGTAACACATTCTAAAATATATAATTACTCTTATGTAGAACTGTCACAGACTGGTAAATTTGCCTGCTTAGCATCCCTTTTCTATTTTCTCTTTTTATAATACAAAAATCATAACTGTCTATGATTCACATGGAAAAATCCTTTCCATGTTTTGGGTATGACTTGATCAGATTTCCTCCACCAGCAGGATGGGCATGTAACCCAGATTTAGCCAATAGGAGCATTCTATGCTTACAGCCTGCAAGTGACTGGTGTAGTGAAAGGCACCTGACCTAAGCCAGGCCAATCAATCTCTTCCCTAAGATTTGATCTGGGGATACTAAAAGAGACAAAGGGTCTCTTCTTTTGGGAGCAGAAGTTGTATGAAATATGTAGGTCTGGTTTCCAGAGTACATTTTTTCCTAGTTTCATGGAAAAAGCCTGCCTAACAATGAAGCCAATACAGAGGGCAGACAAGCAAACAAAGCAAAAGAGAGAGGGAGAAAGGTTTAGCCTAATTGCACCACTTAAGCAGTTAATGCTAGATCTGTCCCCACTGGACTTAAAGTTGTATGTGTCAATAAATTCATTTTCTGCATAAATGACTTTAAGTTGATTTTCTGTAACAAAGTCTTGCCTAATACTCGGGGTACACAGAATTTTTGTTACTGAAAAGATGTCATAGTACAAAAACTGATAATTGCTGCAGTACATCATTTTCCCATTATTATGCACTTCCTTCTTCCTAAACTTTTGTTCTTCCTTGGTTGCCATAATACCACACTTTCCTGGTTCTTTCCTTGACCCTGTTACCATTCATTCTTAGCTTCCCCAATTGTCCCTTGAATATTCCTGTTCTCCGGTGCTTCTCTTCTCTACAGATTTCCTTATCCATGTCTTCCATCTTTTGTCTAGTATATATGATGAATTGGTCCTCAACATTAATTTCTCCCTTCTTCCAGAGAGCTCACCTGTATTATGGAGTCTGGAAAGGCAAAACCTACAATTATCAGACTACTTTGTGATAACGGTTTCAAGTACATATTAAATTCCACCAGTTTCATGTGCTCCAGTGAGATATCTGACAGACAGAAGCAAAGCAGGGCTATTTTCCTATTGCTTTGGTTATCGTTGTTGGCAAATAGGGGTGTGGAAATGTTAGGGTTGGGGCAGCAATGGCAAGGAAATGTCAACAGTGTCTCAAATATACACAAACTCAATTCTGCTCATGACCTAGTCCACTTTTCTATTTTCTCTCTCAAATTCATAGAAAGGAGACAGGCTACTTTGACAATCTTTCTCTTGTGTTATTTTCAATACTTTCTATTTTGTATGTTTTCATAACTTATAGAATATTTTTTAAACTTGATTTAAATGAAGATGTCCCATGTTTGTTATCTAGGAGTAACGTGGTGAACGCGGGAACTGTTAAGGAACTTAATAAAAATGAATTTAGTATAACTACTACATAACAATGTAATAATATTTTTATCTTAATACTTGAAGAAAAATTAAAGATTACTTGTTAGAGCAGAAGTAGAAACTGCAAAGTATGAAATAGTGATTTTAGCAGGCAAACCACACTATCATGACATATTGTGAACAAGTATTTTAACCATGGTGCATGGTCCTTCAGAAACTGAACAGAGGACAGAAGCCCTTATTGATTCTTAATACTTAATTAAAATAGAGAAAATACCATACTTCAAATAGGAGCTTGTCCTAAAAGGAGACATTCAAACCTAAAGTGTTCAAGGAAGAAAGAAAGCTTCTAAAGTGGAATCTCTGTGCCCCAGAAGTCCTTGAGGCCATTCAGTACTTAAATTTCCATCATCTGAAATGTAACAGTTGAAGAAAAATCTCACCTGATAGAGTTATTATTGCAGAATCTGTATTCTTCCTCTCTCCCATGCTACTCTCAGAATCATCTCTTATATGTCAATACTGATGCAACATTGCTACCAAAAAAATTCTTGCTCCCAGATTTTAATTTATGAGGTAGGCTAACTGAAATTCTTTGGCCATGACTGTTAGAAAGAGAGCAGTATGATTCACTCCTTTGCAGCGATTTCTATGACTCATTTGGTGACCAAATCTGGAACTGACAGAATTTGGAATTAGACCTTTCTAATCCCAATTGGAAATACTGTTTAAAGACATTTGATATCTGGTATATGCACAACAAGAACACGTAAATAAAAGAAAAATAAACAAACCAACCACAAAATCTGATTAGGCTGAACAGATTAAAAAACTGTAGAGCAGAGGTTAAGGCTACTTGCAATGGGATAAAAAAAAAACTCCTTGAGTGTTAAAAAATGTTACTTATGAGGATTTTTTCCCTTCTACAAGATGCATGATCTCCAAGAAATTAATCTGATAAATGATTCTATCTTTTACCCCAACCCTCAAGCAAATCAGAATTGCAAAAGTTAATTGAGGAGCAAATATTTTCATTTCTATAATAAAGGTTATTTATTTTCTGAAGAAAATATAGTTGCTTTTAATTGAAAGTTTTCCTAATGAGACAAAATATGATGTATAAAGGACTTATTCATGTTAGTATGTTTAGGGATGTATCTTTTATCTAGTTCTTAAAGTGTGATCTCTGGACAAGCAACAGCAGCATCATTAGGAACCTGCTAAATGTTGGGGACCTATCCCAGATCTATGGTATCATAAACTCTGAGAGATTTGGCCCAGCAATCTATATCTTAACCAGTCATACAGATGGTTTGTACACATGTTAAAGTTTGAGAATCACATATCCCAAGATAAATAAGATAGAAGTAAGAACTGAATACAGAGTTCCCTAAGAAGCGCTGACTGCTACAGAGTTAATATTTGAAGTGGCAATTATTCAAAAGCAACCATGTTGTTTATCTGTCACAATTATCAATTATCTAAATGCTGTTGTAGCCATAAGAATTTTAAACTCATGTTGGAGAAGCTTAGGAAGGAAAGGGAATGAAACATGAATTACTAACACAATATCTTTTAAGGGTGATAATTTGTGAGATTCTGGGCCCCATATTTTACCATCAGGAGCATCTCCTTGGAACCAGTAAGAGAAAATCAGATAGAGCTTTATTCTGATGGATGTAATATAGGGATCCACCTTTGACCTTAAAAACCCATGAAAGTGACTTACAAGTAAGAGTCTGGAATTTCATCTTGGATTTCTATTTTGCTTAGGCCTGCAATGATCCTCTATAGAGCCCCAGTTCTGAGAGCCAGACACTTTCAACAACCAGCTCATGTGAGTCAAGCATTTTTATTTCCTTTGTAATAGATATCTATTATTTGTATCTGCCCAGCACCTTATTTCCCTTCTTTTGGTAGTGGCATACCTACTTCTTTGGGTAAATTGTTTCCTTCTTTATTTCAACCTGTGATTAACAATAATAGTTTTTATCTCCCTCTTGTTCATGTGGGTTGACAGATGACTTAGGACTACCCAGAATCCTTCACTAGGATTATTATATACTGAAGTGAAGGAAAATAAAAGATGCTTTCTCCTCCTTTTGAGATGCTCAGTTAAGGTGTCATAAGGCTGGCACTGCCAACTGCCATATTTTCTTGCCTCATAAAGCCTTTATGCAGCCAATGGAAATGAAGATAATTCAGAGAGAAAAGAAGAGATCAAAGTGTGATTGGACTCCTAAGGTCCCATATGCTAACAATGGTTTTGGCAGCTCTTCCTCTGATTCTAGGATCTAACCACCTTCCAGATAACCCTCTCTTGCTTGAGGTGGCTTAATTAGTTTTCTGCCACTTGCAACCAAAAGAGTTCTGACTAATAAACTATATTACAAATGATGAGGAAGACTTAAAAGACTAATTACACTGCTCAAAGTACATATTTAGTCATCAGAAAAGACAGGACACTTAGATCTTCATACCTAAAATCCAATATATTTTCTATTATAACACAACTAGTTATCATCTTTAAAAACAAGTTTACGGCCGGGCGCGGTGGCTCAAGCCTGTAATCCCAGCACTTTGGGAGGCCGAGACGGGCGGATCACGAGGTCAGGAGATCGAGACCATCCTGGCTAACACCGTGAAATCCCGTCTCTACTAAAAAATACAAAAAACTAGCCGGGCGAGGTGGCGGGCGCCTATAGTCCCAGCTACTCGGGAGGCTGAGCCAGGAGAATGGCGTGAACCTGGGTGGCAGAGCTTGCAGTGAGCTGAGATCGCACCACTGCACTCCAGCCTGGGCCACAGAGCGAGACTCTATCTCAAAAAAAAAAAAAAAAAAGTTTAAGGGGAGAGGATTCTGGGAAGATGGCAGAGTCAGCAGTACTAGGACTCTGTCTTCCAAACTAGACAACAATTGCACTGGCAAAATCTGTCTGATATAACTATTTTGGAACTCTGGAGTCTATTGAAGGCTTGGAACTTCCAGGAGAATTCTTCGACAAAAAATTGCAGTCAATTTCAGCTCTTAGCACAGTAGCAGCTACCCGTCTCCAATCCCAGCTCATGGCAGGCAGCTATTCATGTGTTCTTGGGACAGCTTGCCCACAGCTTGCAGGAGACTGGGTGGGCAAAAATCACCCTGTCCTCCAAATATTTGGGATCCATGCTCTGATCACTGATTGCTGCCTCTGATCACAGACATGAAGTCAAAGAGGTAGGTGACCATCGTTGTTCCACCTCTTCCCATTGTTGAGGTCCCTCCCACTGCAGCTGAAGTGACTACCAGGGGATTTAAAGAGCTGAATCCTTTGTTTTAACGCCCTCTTCATTTTTATCTTTTTATTCTTTCGGGAGCTAAACATTCAAGACTAGAACATTCAAAAGCAACTGCATATCTGGGGAAAATTGGAAAGTGACCATGTATGTCTAGGGAGAGGCTCAGCCTCAGGAAAGACATGAGAAGAATTCAAGTTTATAATTCAGATTGATCCTTGGCACCCAGACAGTCTACAAATATAATAATAAAATAACAAAAAAAGCAAATCCTGGAGAAGGATAATCTTATTCCTACACTTACCAAATTATTAGATTAAAATGTTGAGTTCCCAAGAAAAAAAATAACAAAGAAACAGGAAAGTATAGTAAATTCAAAGGAAAAAAATAAATTAACAGAAACTATTCCTAGAAAGACCCAATGGCAAGTCTACAAGACAACAAAGACTTTAAAACAACAGTCTTAAAGATGCTCAAAAAACTAAGGGGAGATGTGAAGACAGTCAAGAAAATAACATATGAACAAAATAGAAATATCATTTTGGAAAGAGATAGAAAACATAAAAAGAAAACCAAAAAAAGGGATTCTGGAGCTGAAAAGAAGGCAGGCAGAAGAAAGAATCAGAAAACTCGATGCTAGGACAACAGAAATTATCAAGTCTGAGGAACAGAAAGAATAAAGATTAAAGAAAAATGAACAAAGCCTAAAGGACCTATGGGACACCATTAAGCACACCAGCATACATTGTAGAAATCTCAGAAAAAGAGATAAAGGAGTAGAAAGAAAAGTAGATGAAATAATGGCTGAAAACTTTCCAAATTTGATGAAAGTCATGAATATAAATATTCGCATTCATAAAACTCAACAAATTTCAAGGAAGATGAACAAAAGAGACTGGCACCAAGACACATTATAATCAAACTTTTCAAAACTCAAAGAGAGAATCTTAAAATCTTAGATATTTAGTCATTGGAAAAGATAGGACACCTAGATCTTCATAGCTAAAATCCAGTATATTTTCTATTATAACACAACTAGGTATCATCTTTAAAAACAAGCTTAAGGGGAGAGGATTCTGGGAAGATGGCAGAGTCAGAAGTACCAGGACTCTGTCTTCCAAACTAGACAACAAAAATTGTACTGGCAAAATCTGTCTGATGTAACTATTTAACTGTCTGATGCCGAATCTTAGATTTGGCAAAAGAGAAGCAATTTACACACACAAGGTATTCTTCAATAAGATTATGTGCATACTTTTATCAGAAACTTTAGAGGCCAGACGGTAGTGGGCCAATATATTCAAAGTACTAAAAGAAAAACATGTGACATCCAAGAATCCTACATCTAGCAAAACTGTTCTTCAAAAGTGAGAGAGAAATTAAAACATACTCAAATAAATCAAAGGAGAGGAAGTCTGTAACCAGTACCTTCCCTGTAGACGTGCTTAAGGAAGTCCTGAAGGTTGAAATCAAAGAACACTAGACAATAACTTGAGGCCATATTAAGAAATGAACATATCAATAAAGGTAAACATAGGAGCAATTATAAATGCCAGTATTATTATAACAACAGTTTGTAATTCTGCTTTTATATATTCTACATTATTTAAGAGACAATTACATTTTTTAAAAACACAATTAGTCTAAAAATTAGTATTATTGTAACTTGGTTTTATAAATCCATTTTGTTTCTACATAATTTAAGAGACTAATACATTTAAAGAATTATTAGTTTACGTTTGGAGGTATCCAATGTGTAAAGATATAACTTTATGACATCAACTAGTAAAAGGAGTGAAGATAGAGCTATAAAGAAATAGAGCTTTTATGTTACTGCAGTTAAGCAGATATAAATTTAAATTAGTGTTATAATTAGGATGTTAAATGTAGTGCCCATAGTAACCACAAAGAAAAGAGCTATAAGAATATACACAAAAGAAAATGAGAAAGCAATTTAAATGTTTCACTACAAAAAAATTAACTCAACACAAAGAAAGACAGTAGTAACACAGAAAATGAAAAACAAAAAAAGTTATAAGATATATAGAAAACAAATAGCAAAATGAAAGAAGTTAAGGCCCTCCTTATTTGTAATTACTTTAAATGTAAATGGATTAAATTTTCCAATCAGATGACAAATTGGCAGAATAGATTAAAAAACAGAATCCAACAATATACTATCTATAAGAAACTCATTTTAGATCCAAAGACATAGATAGATTAAAAATAAAATGATGAAAAAAATATTCCATGTAAACAGTAACCAAAAGAGAGCAGCAGTGGCTATGCTAACATAAGACAGAATAGACTTTAAACCAAAAAAAATTGCAAGAGACAAAGAAAGACATATTACATATTAGTAACAGTTTCAGTACCTCACTGGTGGAAATAAGAGTTTGTATTACCACTTTGTAAAATCCTTTGGCAGCATTTCCTAAAGCTGAATTATGTCTGCCTTACAAACCAGCCATGTTAACTCTAGTTATGTCAACTAAAAAATTAGTGAGTAGATGTATTCATCAAAAATCACAGCAGACATTCATAAATGAAAAATGAAAATAGAACAAAGATCTATCAAGAGTAAAATGAAATCTCCATAGACTATTACATCACAGTGAAAATGAAGCTAATGATTATTTATTATACCGTATGCAAGAATACACATGAATCTCACAAACACAGTATTGAGCAAAGAAAGCAAACATAAGGTATCATTCCATTTCTATGAAGAACAAAGACAGGCAAAATCAAGTTATCGTGCTTGAAGTCAAAATGGTGGTAACTTCTAAATGACAGAAAATTAACTAGGAAGGGATGAGAAGAGATTTTTTAAATCTTGCTTTATATCTTGGTTCAAGTGGTAGTTATACTAGTGTACACATATGTAAAAATTCATTGGGTTGTATACTTAAGATCTATATACTTTCCTATCTGTGTATTATACCTCACTTAAGGAAAAAAAGAATAAATTGTTAAAATGCCACATAGATGTCATAATTCCCCATGTTTGTATGAGGATTCAAAAGCATAAGAGCCCAGAAGGGAATGGAATTGAGAATCATTTCAAATGGAAAGTCTGTGTGATATGACTGTGAAGTCCACATTTCTTCCTAAAGTTGAGCAACAAAAGAGTCTAAAAAATATTTAACTATTTTAGGGTTGTTTGGGGACAAGATGTGACAAATCATTTCTGATGAGCAGAAATGATTTACATATGTTAAAATCATCTTTCTTGATCCACAAGATCACGCCAAAATGAATTTACATGTTCCTTGAAAACTGGGGAAAATAAAACTCATTCAGTTCCACAAACCCTCTCTATGAACCATGTATACTGGTGAATTCTGTCTTGAGAAGTATTGTGTTATTCAATTACTATTTAATTTTATAAACATATCCACCTCTTCTAAATTCACCCTCAAATAATTATATTTTCTCTGTATTTTCAAATTACCTTAGAAAAACCCATACATGACAGAGCATTAATAAAATAGCATATACAGCAGGCTTATTATTTCTAGCTAATCACTAAAGTACAATAAACTTGACGAAAAGCATGTCTAGGCAAATATACACACTCACAAATATTATCCAATCTCTTTCCAAAGTTCCTGCCTGCTGACCTTATCAACCTAATTAGATGGTTACCCATTTCCAAAGCAAACTTAAAAGCAGTAAACATATCATTATGAAAAACAGACAAAGGTTAGCTTCCTAGAGAATTGTTTTTACAATAAATGTATGATTTTTGTCAATTTATTTTGAGAAGTGACAAAATAAAACAGAAAATAATCTGATTATTATATCTGAAAGTATAACAGATTATTTTCTGTTTTATTTTATTTCACTGACATAATCTAGTAGCTATTGTTGAACATAACATTTTAGAACTGAAAGAGACCTTAGGAATAATGTAATTCATTTTCCTCATTCAAGAAGTGAGAAAACTGATGGCCAGAGAGTTTTCAATACTTTCTCCAGGTCAGATACATGGGATACACCTAAGTTTCCTTACAAATATAATTTAGAATTAGTCTATGAGCTATAAAGTCTACAGTAAATAACACATATCTCACAAAGGGAACTTCAGTTTACAAATTCTGAGGAAGTTACCATCTCCATTGAAATATCAGCATGGTTCTTCAGTTACATTTTGCAATGCAAACCAGTGGTTCTAAACCTCAAAACTAATGGGCATCTAAACTAAGGCTGGGACCTTAGACATGGCAAGAAAAGGATCTTTTAAAATATGAGTAATGGAGGAGGAGGACTCCTGAGTTTCCTGGTTGAAAGGATATTGTAATAGTCTTCAATATCACTTCCTACCTACATTTATTCATTTTTGTACATCATTCTTAGGAACTGTCGGAATTATGTTCCTAAAGCACAGGTTTTACCCTCCAATGCATTCCTTATTGCCTGTCTTAATTGGGCTCCTTGGAAGCAGATGGTCACACAATGAATCATGTGAAGGTAATTTGTAACTAAGAGTTCCCAGAGAAAAACAATGAGCAAGATGTCAAAGAGGGAAAGAAATGAGGCCAGGCAAGAGTGCAAGGTAAAGGCACAGCCACACAGGGTAAGTTTGGTTCACTGCCGCAGAGCATGCTGGAGACAGTGAAAGGCAGCACTACCCAAAGTGAGGTTTGCAGATCCTTGGTCTGTGTCATTGGTCCATGATGAAATAAAGTGCTTGCAGCTAAGTCACTAAATCCACTATTTACTTCAGCTGACCTTTCTTTCATAGAACCATTTATTTGTGAAGGAAGCAGCATACAGATTTATGTTCTGGCACAAGCTCATCTTGTCTTAGAAAACAAGGAAAAGTTTGCATATCAGCTACTTGAATGCACTAGTATAGATCACATGTCAGGATTGTCTTGATTAGGAGAGAAGAAGCTGGATTACTTATATCATATCATCAGCAATCATTGCTTCAGGCCTATGCCCTGGGGGTGTGGAGCAAAAACTCCCAGGTCTCCAGGCTTGTGGGTAGCTGTGGGGGTGGTTTTCTTGCAGCCGGTCCACAAGATCAAGTGCTAGTTGTTGGTTGGGAATAATGCACACCGCATCAGTGCATGAAAAGGTAAAGGACTCCAAGATGATAAGAAAGGAACACTAACCTAACAGCATTTGCTAATTTGCCCAGAATATACAATTTGTCCTAGAGCATTCTGTCTTGCTACATATGGTCTTCATCTCTTCTGTTTCATCTCTAATGGCAACTTATCCCATTTCACATCACTCTATACCACTGGTTTTACATTTTGCTTACAGATTGTAATCACCTGGGGACTTTCAAAAACTACTGATGCCTGAGTTCTTCACCCAACTATCCTGATTTTATTGGTCTAGTAAGGCTGAGATATTGGAGATTTTTACATTCTCCCTCAGGTGATCCTATTGTGCAGCCAAGATTGAGAACAACTGCTGTCAGCTTTGATACTAAATGACTTACAATTCCATGAGTTTGACATGGAATGACTTTGTTTGCCATGCCATGAACATTGCAGAAATAACCTTCCTCATCTTTGCCTTTTCAAATCCAACTGACATTTAAAATACTGTTCATTCTTAAAGGCTCAATTCAACCATTTTTCTCAATTACAGTGGTTAATAAACACATGAACAAAGTGTTCACTATGCTTATTAAAGCATAGTGAAATACCTACTTCACTTACCTGGGTTACTTACCTAACCAAAGCATAGTGAAATAAGTCCTTTAATAGACTATTGGTAAATGTGTATAATAATTTAAACCCTGTAGAAAGCAACATGGAAATGTGAAACATATTCTTTAATCTAGAACATTCTGGAAACCCTAGCCCAAGGAAATAATCCTCAACACTAAAGATCACTCTTTATGAACAACTCCACTGCATTATTTAAATGAGAAAGAACCTAAGGTCCATCAGTAACAGAACAGTTAACATAAACTATCAGTAGTCTTACAATGGAATATAACAACTGAAAATGATGCTTCAAAATAGTCTTTAATAATTTAGAGGACTGTTTATACTGTAAGGGCAACCACACATACACACACACATTTACACACACAAACACAATCAATTTACAAAATCTCAAATGCCAAACATTCTTATTTATTTTTTAAACGCATGAAAAAAGACTGGAAAGTACATCAAAATAAAATAAATCAACAATTATTCCAGAAGTGGAGATTATAAATATAAAAGATATCATTAAAAATACTTACAATTGGCCGGGCACGGTGGCTCAAGCCTGTAATCCCAGCACTTTGGGAGGCCGAGACGGGCGGATCCCGAGGTCAGGAGATCGAGACCATCCTGGCTAACACGGTGAAACCTCGTCTCTACTAAAAAATACAAAAAAACTAGCCGCACGAGGTGGCGGGCGCCTGTAGTCTCAGCTACTCCGGAGGCTGAGGCAGGAGAATAGCGTGAACCGGGGAGGTGGAGCTTGCAGTGAGCTGAGATCCGGCCACTGCACTCCAGCCTGGGCGACAGAGCAAGATTCCGTCTCGGCCGGGCGCGGTGGCTCAAGCCTGTAATCCCAGCACTTTGGGAGGCCGAGACGGGTGGATCACGAGGTCAGGAGATCGAGACCATCCTGGCTAACACGGTGAAACCCCGTCTCTACTAAAAATACAAAAACTAGCCGGGCGAGGTGGCAGGCGCCTGTAGTCCCAGCTACTAGGGAGGCTGAGGCAGGAGAATGGCGTAAACCCAGGAGGCGGAGCTTGCAGTGAGCTGAGATCCGGCCACTGCACTCCAGTCCGGGTGACAGAGCGAGACTCCGCCTCAAAAAAAAAAAAAAAAAATCTACAATTACCATGTGTTTTCTTATTTGAAAAATATATGTAACTAAGTTTCTCCCTTTAATATTTTCCCCTCTGTATTAATTTCTCTCTTATCAATTATAACACATGGCTTATTTGTCTTTCATGTTCCTTGGATTATGCCTTGCATTTTTTATTAAGGTATAATTTACATATAATCTTCAGAACATAAGTGTACTGTTGAGTTGATTTTGATAAATTTGATGGAATATTTCCATTACCCCAAAAGTTTCCTTTTACCCACTCCCAATCTGCCTACCATCCCTGTGAGAAGCAATGACACATAGGATTTGTATCACCTAGAGTTCTGCCTATTCTAGGATTGCATATAAGTCGAATAATATGGTATGTATTATCTTTTTCTTCTTTCACTCAGAATATTTTTGAAATTTATTAATATTTTTGCATTCATTAGTTCTTTTTTATCACTGAGATATTTCCAATGTGTGAATATACTACAGTTTGTTTATCCAGACTCCTGTGAACATCCGGGCTGTTTCCCAGTTTGGTTGTCATAAATAAAGCGCTATGAACATTCTTGTACAAGGTTTTGAAGGACTTTCATTCCATTTCCCTGGGGTAAATACCTATGTGGTAGCCAGACTCCAAAAACAGCATGCACTAGTCATTGCTTCCTTATCTCAATGCTCTTGCATAGCTGCACCCTTCTCCCCACACACATACATACATCATACACTCAATAGAGCTAATTTATGAAATTAATAGGATATTTCACAAAACTATGGAGTATGACTTTTGAAGTGAAGTCATAAAAGCTGCCACCTTTCTCTCTATTGAATCATTCACTCCAGGGCACGCCAGCTTCCAGGAGGACACTCAAGCAGCAATATTTGGGATCCACATGGCAAGGAACTGAGGTCTCTGGCCAGCTGTCATCCTCAATTTGTTAGTCATATGAGTAACTTGAATTGGAAGCAGAGCCTCCAGCCCCAGTCAATCTTTCAGGGAACTGCAGACCTGGCCAACATATTACTTGAAATCTCATGAGAGGCTCTTGAGTCCAAACCACCTAGCTAAACCCTCACCTGAATTACTGATTCCCCAGAAATTGAAATGATACGTGTTTATTCTTGTTATAAGCCATTGACATGTGGTAATTTGTTGTCCAGATAACTAATATAATTTAGGAATAGAATTTCTAGATCATAGGGTAGATGTACATTCAACTCTTTAAGGGATACTGAAAGTTTTCCAAGTTGGTTTTGCCATTTTCATTTCTAGAGTTATAATTGCTACATATCTATCTTTATAGATAGATACATGGTATAGTTATCATGTATCTAATGGTATAGTTAGTCTTTTTCATTTTAGCCATTCTCATAAATGTATAGTGGTATCTCAATGAGGTTTAAATTTATATCTCTCTGATGACTAATAACAGTAAACATTTAATATGCTTATTGTGTGCCTTGTGGTTTATGTATTTTTTAACATTCCTTTCACAGGACTGTTAATAAGCATTTACCATGGAACTTGGTACTAATTAGGGATTAATAAATGTTTGATGAAGAAATGAACAGGTTTTTCCTGTCAAAACTTACAAATAGAGGTAACTGTGAGCTCTTTTAAAGACATGAATTGTAAATTGCACAATATAAGCTGTAACTCAATTACTTGGTGGTAGATATTTATAATGAGATGTTAAAAGTTTTCCTTCTTTTCATTTCCTAAGCAAAACTATATAAATGCTCCCCCTTTCTTATTTACTGGGATCTTTCTTGTTAAGTGTGGTTGGCACTGCACTGAACATCTTGCAGGACAGGGTGGGAATAGAGTGACGCTTAGACAGTACATGGAGGCAACAGTGAGGTACTAAGGACTCTGAGTTAAATTAAGAAAATCAACATATAATAAATGAAATCTGATCTCTGAGGAGATGCTTGGAAGACACCATATTATAAACAAGCTTTGAGTATACCTAATTAACAGTGTAAACATATCTATCGATTAAGTTTGTCATTACTTGTGGAATGGTCACATTAGAAGGAAATAAATGGCAACCAGGAAGCCAGAATCTGCTATAATTTATTTAGCATATATGGAAGAGAACAATACTGAATGAGGGCATGGGACAGCACAAGAATTCTAAGCACCAAAGAGCTATTCTCTATTGTAAGGCAGAAGTGGTTCATCAGGCTCATGATGACCCACATGACAGAGCTTCTCCTGTTGCCTTTGTTCAGACCTTCTGATGACTGAATGGCCTGATGACTAATTTATCCTCCTAGCATGAGTACATACTGGAGCAGACACAAGAGTTCTGATCACAACCGAAAAACCATTCCCACTGTAAAAGAATAAATGGACACAGGAAGAGATGAGCCACTCAGATAATGGGGATTTTCTAATTGGCTTACTGGCTGTATTAAATGTATTTAATTAATATGGTAGATATTGATCTCACAAGCTCTAAACTCAATTGTGCTAAAAAATAACTGTTTCATTTTTCTATTACTATCCTTAATTCTTACCTCAAACTCCATTTTTTCCTACTGGCAAATAACCAACTTAGTTCAAGATGATAGTCTTCAGACAAATCACAGGTTCTTCTGCCATATGAGGATATCCCTACTGAAATGAAGGTTCCTCACCATCCCCTCTTTTTCCTGGGTAGTGTCTAAGACTTAGAGAGTAAGTGGGTGGCTAGCAAGGCTGCAGTGTTGTACAACTCCAGTGATACCAATCATGTCAGTATTGTTTGCTTCTCTGTCAATATTTGTTCATGCTAATGCCCACTGCTGATGAGCAAATGAATGAGTTTTCCTGTTCCAACTTAAAAAAGAGGCCCCCCTGAGGTCATTTTAAGGTAGATATTGCATAATTACAAAATATAATCAATAGCATTGTTCCCAAGTGTTCCCTGGGGATCACCTTGTGAATTCTTCTCTGACCAAAAGACTTCTTGAGGTTGAAGTTAGACAACTCTGTCTATCGCAGCCCTCTAAGAGCACATGAAGAGCTATGACCTGGTTATCTATTGTGGGGAAGCAAACCATCCAAAACTTAATGACCACAACAATAATTGTTTTTAGAATGTCCACGCCCCGTGGGTCATATTTTTAAGAACTAGGTTGTGTGATTCTGCTTCCCTTTGGATCACTTGGTAGTGTTTCAATGTGGCTGAACTGCTTTGGAAATCCAAGATGGCTTCATTCACATGCCAGTCATCTTGGTGAGACGGATGGAAGACAGGGCTTAACTGAGCTCCTCCCTCTCCTCTACAGGCAGTCTCAGCACCTCCCGAGGTAGGCTCTCCAGCAGCATGGTCAGACTTGTTATGTGACAGCTGTCTTTCTTTGAGGGGAGCAGTCTAAGAAATCTAAGTGAAAGCTACAAAACTTCTTGTTATCTAGCCTTGGAAGTCACAGATGCTCACTTAGGCTGCATTCTATTAGTCAGTTAAGCCACCAGGCCAGCCCACAGTCAAGGGGAGAGGAATTAGACTCTGTCCCTTTATGGGAGGTAGAAAGAATTTGTGGCCATTTTTAATCTGGAGGGGAGAGGGAAAGAGCAAGATTTTCCCAAGCCACTCTAGGGATCATAAGAAACTCAGTGAAGTTAACTTAGACTTTCCTGGCCCAAGATACCACATCATGCTGTGTTATAGCATCACCCCTATTCAACTGGTGTCATACTATCTCAGGATATGACAAAATTCCAGCACCTGGGTATTTTCCCAGGTACTATCTGGGAAGCAAGGGAGGGAGTGAGGAAAGGGAGGGAGAGGGAGGAAGGGAGGGAAGGAAGGAGGGAGGGAGGGAAGGAAGGAAAGAAAGAAGAAAGGAAGGAAGGAAGGAAGGAAGGAAGGAAGGAAGGAAGGAAGGAAGGAAGAAAGGAAAGAAGGAAGGAAGGAAAAGGAAAAGGAAAGGAAACAAGGGTTTTACTTTTGTAAAAACCTCCTAATTAGTCTTTGCACATTCACTCTTGGCCTCTTAAATTGGTTCTCCACACAGAAGCTAGATTTATTTTTACAAATTGTCAGTCTTGTTATTTGCCATGATCTTCAGCTGATCTATTAAATATTTCAGTGGTATTCTATTGCTCTTACAAATTCTTATCATAGCCAGTAAGTCCCTACATGCTCTGGCTCCCATTTTTTCATTGCAGTCACACGTCACATCACTTTTGCCCTAACTTTCAGCATTATAATCACATTGTCTACATTCATTTCCTCAAACACCCTTCTCCCCTCAATGTCATGTTTTCTCCCACCTCAAGGTCACCTCCTGGAATGCATCTCTCCCATTGCCCATCATTTCACTATTCTACTCTGCTCTCCTTGCCCTTTAAATAATTCAAACACACATCTCTTCCTCAGGGAATATTATCCCGACTTCCCTTTCCTAATATTCATGTACTTTCGTGGAACCTATACTTTCCCTCTACCATTTATAACATAGTTTATAACTATAAACACACATACATTAACACATAGATTTGTTTAGTTATTTGATCATATCTGCCTCTCCTCATAAACTGTCACCTCTACAAATCAAGGTCATGTCTGCCTTACTGTAATTGATAGAAGACATTTTGCAGAGATTAACAAAGGCTATGCAAAGCCCTACTAATAGGAACTAGGTCTAACTAAATCCATCTATCCATGACACAAAAGAGTACATGGGTAACTAGTATTTCTCATAATGAACAGAGAAATATTGCATGTCATTTGAATGAATCAACAAATGATCATGCAGGAGATGATTACTTGGTTGCCCCCCAATGAGCTGGGCTTCCCAGCATTCACATCCTTGTATCCGCCTCTCCTCTTGAATCTGGGTTGGCCCTGTGACTTGCTTTAACCAATAGAATGCTGCAAAAGTGCGCTGTGCCAATTCTGGGTCTAAGGATTAAGAAGGCCTGGAAAATTGTACTTTTGTACTTTTGGGTACCCTGAGCTGCTGTGTAAGAAGCTAAGCTACAAAAAAAAAAAAAAAAAAAAAAAAAAGCCACATGGAAACACTATGTAAAAAGAGAGAGAGGCCCAGAAACTACACAGAGAGTGAGAAGTCATCCCAGCATCCCAACTGAGCCTAGCTCCAGCTCACTGCAAACCTGCCCGCTAAATACAGCTGCGAGTGACTGCCCGCCACAAAACTACCCAGCTGGGCCCACGTCAGATTAAAGAATCATGAGAAACAGTGAGTGAGAATGGCTATGGTTTTAAGCCATTAAATTTCAGGGCATTTGTTATGCAACAATATATAAGATAATAGCAGGGAACTAAGAATAATTAGGGATCAGTTTAAAAGAATTTCAATGTAAGTCTGCTGATACATCTAGATTTTTAAATATCAATATTCTCTTTTATCTGCATATAATAAGAAGCCAAAAATTGGAAAGCTAAAAATTTTGAGACACTGTAAGACTATAATTTAGTAGTAGAAGTATGCATGGCTCACCATTCATAAAAAATAAACATCCTGGCACTTCAATATATTCACTTCAGAACTTTGGTCCTCTTTTAAGAGCAATCTTTAGCCAGTATTACGTTTTCAGCTTATAATGTATTATTTGCATTTAAAAATGACAACCACAAGATCTAGTCATTCCTCTCACAAGGTTAAGATATCTACTTCTCTTATAAAGCATTGTTTGTGTCAGTCACAATGTTTTGTCCTGAGATTAGCCTAAGATGCTTGATTGCAATATTCTTAAAGATTGCTAAAATAACGTTATTTTACGCTAAAGAATAAAAGAAAAATATTTAGATCTTGAACTAAAGTTCTAATATTTCAGAGAAGCTAGGAAGATACAAGTGTCATCATCCTTAATTTGTAAATGGTCTCCTGAGTTCTGAAGGATGGCATTATTTGCCAAACGCCAATGGAAAAATTCATGCTATCAGACAGATCTCCTTCAACAACAGTCATAATAACTGACATACTCACGTCCTAGATTCTGGCCCACTTACTATCATCAAAAGTAAATTCCTGTACAATCAATTTCTTTGAACAATCACTTGGGTTTAGCTTTTAGAACTGTAGTTTCAAAGTAGTAGATCAACTGGCAAGAATCAGCACTTGATTTTGAATACTTCCACAGCTGCAAGCATAGCAGTTATTCAGCAAGGTTTCATTAGAGAAATCTGGAATTCAGCCCAATCAGTTTGGATAAAAAATAGTCTTACATAACTCTTCTTCATTATAATGGCAGTTTAGCCTCCTTGCAGAAGAAACTATTTCTGTTGAAGGGACATTTTCACTCAATTAAGTTAACAGTTTGGATAGTGCTGACCACATAACACTCAAGCTCTTCAAAAGAAAGGAGACATCAAAATAGGGCAACAAGTATCTGGGAGGCTGTGCTGGATTACAACTGGGATTTTATGCTTATTGTTGATTTTGTTTTCAATGAGCAATAAATTATGAAAGGCTCAAATTTAATTTTAAAAAACACAATGATTTTAAAGTGAGAAACTAAAATGTGAATCTAGAAACTCTTAAAAAACCATCTGGAGGGCTTTATTGCTTTTCAAATGAGTTTTTAATTATTTTGAAATAGAGGAGTTTTTGAAGAAATCATTCAATAAAATTACTAGACTAGAGGTTCTGAAGAAAAAACAAGTCCCCGTTCTTGAACGCTGCTACCTAGAAAAAAAGTGGGTAAATGTGATGTCCTTTGAAAAGTGGAAACATATTCTAGTTTGTATTTTTCATTCCTTGCAAACCACCCATATCCCGAGCGAGTGAATTATTCTAGATTCTTTCTCTGCCACTAGAAGAGGGACTTTCCCCACCAATGTAATTCATTCTTGTAAAGGCAAAAACATCTGTGGACTACTGATTTTAATTGAGGTTGATATAACACTTTTAGGAAAGCAGAAGCTGGGCCTTCTTTCAATATTACAAAAGTATTCCATGATATTTGACATAATGATATTTGGCTAAAGAGAACTTGGAGTCAATGATAGAGAAAAATGCAGGACTGAATGAGTATGATGACATAAGTAAAGGTCTCAACCACTACTACGCTTACACAATCTTCATTGAGGAGTTTTCTAAAATTATTTGGCAGTCTAAAGTGAAGTGGAACTTAGAATGCAATGGAAAGGTAAACATCATCCATCAGAAGTAGGTAGGCTTTGGCATAAACTCTGAAAGATGTCATTTGAAACCCTTAGTTGTGGCAGGAACAGGGGTTAAAGTTTGCTTTTTTCACTGATCTCTCACTGTTCCTACCTGTTTACATGGAGAATGCAGTGATGACCTGGGGGATGTTAAAGGTCGAAGTTTGTTACAGAGGAATGAAAATGTATGCTCACACATAAAAGAAAAAGAAATATAATTGAGAATACTTCATAAAGTAGAAAGAAATTAAAACTATGTATTTTTGTGGGGTGGAGAGAACAGATTCATTCTTCCTTTTTCTGATAATGACACCATGATCTTCCTTGGTGAATCCACACTTCTCATCTCTCATTACAGGCAGTCTTGGTGCATGACACTCTCCTAGCTATAGTGATTAGTTCAACTGGGGTCATATGACCTGCATCAGTCTAGTGAGATGCAATCCTGAGACTTTTATTAAAACAAATAGAGAAGCTATTGTTCTATTGAGGTTGCTGAAACAGTAAGACATAAACTTTGTGGCAAATTATTTATGTTGGTGACAGGGTTGTAGGAGTAGAGTCTGCTTGAATGAAGCTGATACAGAGAAAAACTGAGCTGTGCAATGGAAGCAATGGTCTTAATGATATTTTTGAAGCCTGGGATCCAGACCTAATCCTAGAATTTTCAATGATAGCATCCATTTAAGTTGGATTATCATCACTTGCAACCAGTATGTCCAATAAAAATCCATGCCTCGAACGATACATGGGAACATGTCAAAGAGACAAAGTAATAGAAAATTGAAAAAATTACACATTCAAAGAGTCGCAGTAAATTATTCAAATAAGACAGTTGTAATCCTATATAACCATTCCCTGCTATGTAACTAAACATGACTTCTCAGGACAATGACCTCAAATTCTTCGTATTGCGCTCCTAAGATGTTGTCAGCTCTGTCCTTTGCACTATTAGGGCTGGTATAAAATCAAGATCACAGTTTAGCTGTGGAGAGGAGCTATTAATATGTGAAATAGTTGCATAATAGTTGTATGCCAAAAATGAGTTAAACAGACAATAAATGTTGGAGACATCCCGCTATGAGCTGACATATTATAGAGGGAGGGGGGCCGCCTTAGTCAATAGTTTAATAAATTCTCTCTAATCATTCTCATTAGCCTTGTTCAAGGCCTTTTTTTTTTCACAGATAGGATCTACAACCGTTTGTAAGTTTGTAATCTATAAAAAAGAACCACTATCACATTTTAGTGCTTCACACACAAAGTGGCTCAGTAGGATATGTAAATTTAAATTGCTTCAATTAAAGCAGTCCTAAGCAATTGCAATATAAAGTTTAGTAACGTTAAGACACAGTGAAATACTGTGGGAAATGCTTTAAAACAGCAGCAGATATTAAGCCATACTGTGGTTATCATTATGGTTCTGTTCTCTTAAGACAATAATTTAGATGCTTACAGGTTATACTAGCCTTTCGAGTCAAGGAATAATCCTACTTTCTTGCAACTTTAAATGCTTTAATTATCTGGTCAGTTCTTCTTGGATTATGATCAGTAATAATTCTCCTGGCATTGCAGTATCAGTCTCACATGTTAGTAAATCTAGACTTGGGAAGCAAAATCAATGGTATATTTTTGAGACATCAAGAAAGATGTGACAGTGCCTCAGAGCCTATGCACTGAGCTACTGTCCTACACTGCAATGAAAAAAGCTATAGATATTTCTCAAGAACTTGTATACTAAATTGAGTTAAGCAGGTTATTTCGCAAGGATCCAGGAAGCATAATTATTACTAAGCATTTTCATAGCAGTCAGTGTGGTTCTAATTGTTCACAAAACATAAAGAAGCCTTACATCCAGGCTATGTAATACAAAAGGTAAACTGAAACATGCTCTATGGAGCTAAAATATTTTCAAGTTTCTCTTAAAGAAATTAAAAGTGCCAACACAGAGGGTGAGACAGACCAAATAAAATTATTTAAATAGTCTGCAGAAATTAGGAAGAAACATAAAAATGTAACAGAAACTGGAAATCAAAATAGTGAACACATGCAAACACAGCAGCAGCCATACTACTAATAGAAAACATGACAGAAAAATTGGGGAGGGGTATTAAATAATCCCAATTATCCCTTAATACTTGGAGGATAGGATTTCTAAAACTCAGCTGAAAGATTAGAATCCATAGAAATACCTCAAAGTGAAATCTCATTCGGGAATAAGGTTAGCAGAAACATGCAAACTCAAGCATATCAGATGCAACTATATAGACTTTAGGAGACCAGTAGAAAGAGGACATTGTCACACACACACACACACACACACACACACACACACTGAGTAAGTCATGCACTTATGATCCATTCTTGTCATTCATTCCAATGCACATTCATTAACATCTCCTATATGATAAGTATGTTTCTAGGCAGCTGAGTATCTGTAATACTCTTCTAATGTTAAAACTTTAATGGTTATTAATTTTTTGAGCCATATGGTTCCAAAGGCCACTGAACAAAAACATAGTTCTAGAACGGTGGTTCTCTAATTTAAGATTTCATGAAAAAGTACAATTTCAAAATATATTTTAAAAATTACTTTGAGATCAATACAGAAGTGCCAACTGTTCCTTTAGCAAATTAAAGACATTACAAAATAACTGCCATCTACTGTAACTAACATTTCCTTTTTTTTTAACAAAGGGAAATTTTAACATAATAGAATAGGAAGACCAAACTCTTGAAATAAAAGGTAATTTTCCAAGAAACAAGTATTGTAGTCTTCCTACATTTATTTATTTCTCAAACACTTATATAGTGCTTATGTTGTGCCACATATTGTTCTAAATGCTTTTCAAATTATTAGCTCATTTAATATTAATGACAACATCATGATAAAGGCACTATTATTATGCTTAAAGGTGAGGAAACTGAGATACAGAGAAACTAAGAAAGCTGTGAGATCCCACAACTGTTATGGTGAGACTGACCTTAGGCACCCTGGCCCAAGTTGATGATCTTAACCACTCCCCTGCATAAATTCTACATACCATGCTATCTCAACATACATATTCACATTACTTTTATAAAACAATTTTCTTGAGATATAATTCACATACCATTTGAAGTGTACAATTCAGCCATTTCTACAATATTCAAAGTTATGCAACCATCAACACAATCAATTCCATAACATTTCAACCACAGGTCCATTAACAATCACTCCCTCTTGTCCCAAACTTCCCAGCTGTCGGAAGACACTAATCAACTTTCATAGATTTGTCTATTCTGGACACTTCATTTAAATTGAGTCATACAAGAAGTAGTGTTTTGTGACTTGCTTCCTTCACTAAGCATAATATTTTCAAGGTTCATCCATGTTTTAGCACATATCAGTACTTTATTTCTTTTTATTTCTCAGTAATACCTGACTGGATGGATATATAATATTTTGATTATCACTTCACTTGTTGATAGGTATTTTGGTTGTTTCTATTTTCTGCTATTATAAATAATGCTACTATGATCATTCAGGTAAAAGTTTTCTTGTAGATATATGGTAGTTCTCTTGGATATATACTAGGGAGTACAAAAACTGCTGGGTCATATGCAGCTCTAGAATTAATGTTTTCAGAAACTGCCAAACAGCTTTCCGAAGAGACTGCGTCATTCCATATTATCACCAACAATGAATGAAAATTCCAATTTCTCTGTTTCTAGAAGGAACTTGTGAAGGATTTGTAGTAATTCTTATTTAAACTTTTGTTAGAATGCATGAGTAAATCCATTTTGGCCTGGAACTTTCTTTGTGGGAAGTTTTAAAATTAGTAATTCAATCTGTTTACTTGTTGTAGATCTATTTGGAATTTTTATTTCTTATTGGGTCATTTTTGGTAGTTTCCATCTTTCCAGAAATTTGTACATTTCATGTAAGTTATCAAATTTGTTGGCATATGATGAAATTTGTAATCCTTTATTATTTTATTGATGCCAAAATTTCTGATAGAAAATAATTCTGCTACTAGCCAGAAGAAGTAAACAAAGAAGACAAAATCGATATCCTGTTGCTAATTTCTTGCTCTAGCCCTTCTCAAAAGGCCTTTTGTCATGATGAAACCAGAAAATATAAACTGTGTTCTAGACAACAGGCTTAAAGTCAAAGCCATAAAGAAAATCAGAAACTTTCTTCTAATTAAAATATAACAGTTGTTATTAATTAAAATGTGTATGATAAATATTTTCTCATAATCAATTTACAATGTGTTTATTTCTAAGAAGACTGTAAATGCTCCTTAGAGGGTTAAACTCCTATTTGGAATTCTGCTGACTAAACCCCTAGGACTCTTATATATTGTATTTTCTTATTTATATTTCAGACTTGTTTATAAATTGTAAATCAGATCCCAAGAAGTATCATATAGTGACCCCATTATGAAATCCAGAAGAAGTGTGTGAGGTATTTATAAGAAACTACAATGATACCTTCTATAGCATAATGATTTTTACAGGTATAATAAAACCTCCCAAAGTAGTTTGAAAAAGAAGGCTTGCCCTCAACCACTATGAACCTGTAGTTAATTAGGGAGCCTCCACCTGGAAATATAAACAGTCTCTCATCTTTAGGCTGTAAACTAGAATGACAGCCTAGATCCCACTCCTCATCTCTTACTCTAAACTCAACAATGAGGAGTCATCACATAGTATTTGAGCATGCAAATGTCAAAAGACTCCAGGGGCCATCTAGTTCAGCCCTCTCAGTTTACAAAAAAGTAAACAATAAAACTGAAGCCCAGAGAGGCCAGTAACTTTATCAATATCATAAAGCTATTAGTCTCCAGTCCACTGTGATTCCCATCTCACTATAGCATTACCCACTTTCCTAATATTTTCAGAGTTTGAGGGTACAAATGCCTCCCTATTATGTTATTGATTTTAAAATATTTCACTATAACAGAAAAATATAAAAAATAACACATGACTATGCCCTTAACCTTATTAGACTTTAGTAGTTTATTATATTTCCTCTTTTTGTTAAGGGATGAAACAATTCATCCCCACACAAATACAGCCAATTTATTTTTTGACATCAGTGGAAAAGCAGTTCTGTAGAGAAAGGATAGTCTTTTCAGCAAGTGGTGCTGGAGCAATGCATACAGATATTCACAGACAAATAAAATAGATAAAATAAACCTCAACATACACCTCACTATTTATACAAAAATTACTCGAAATGGGTGGTAGAATTAAATGTAAAACTATAAAACTTCTAGAAGATAGGAGAAAAATTTAGGACTTAGTGCTTGGTGATGAGTATTTATAAAGAATGACAACAAAAGCGTAATTTACTTTTAAAAATCTGTAAATTTGACTTCATCAAAATGAAAAACTTTTGTTTTGTGAATGGCCTTGCTAAGGGATTGAAAAGATAAGCTATGGACTGAGAAAAAATATTTGTAAACCAAATACTATACAGAGGACTTATATCTACAACAACAAAAAAAAGTTTAAACCCTCAAAACTCAATACTAATAAAACAAACAATCCAATTTGAAAATGGTCAAAAGACATAGTCATTTCATGGAATAAGACATATGGATGGCAAATAAGCGCATGAAAAGATGCTCAACATATCTACCTATGATAGGCAGAACAATGGCTCGCTAAAAATGTCTACACCTAATCCTCAGAACCAGTTATTCTGGCATGGCAAAGGGGGCTGTGGTTGCAGTTGGAATTAAGATTGCCAATTAGCTGACCTTAAAATACAGCCATTATTTCAGATTATTTGGTTGGGGCTACTTTAATCACAGGAGTTCTGAAAAGTGGAAGACCCAGGCAGAAGAGGTAAGAATGATGTGATGTGAGGACTGAAACCACAAATGCTGAAGACAGAGGAAGGGGAGCCATGAGCCAAAGAATATGAGTAGAGCCTAGGAGTTAGACAAGACAAGGAAATGAATTCTCCCTTACAACCTGCAGAAAGGAATGCCAACACTTTGATTTCAGTCTGGTGAAAACTGTGTTAGACTTCTGACTGACCTACAAAACTGTAAAATAGTAAGTTTATGTTGTTTTAAGCCACTAAGTTTACAATTATTTGTCACAGCGTCAGTAGAAAACCAGTACATTATCCATCAGAGAAATGCAAATTAAGACTATGATAAGACACCACTACACACCTCTTTGAACTGCTAAAATAAAAAACAGTGACAATACCAAATGTTTACAAAGATGGAAATAATTGGATCTCTCACAGGTCATGAAGTGAACAACGACATATGGCTGTACTATAAAATGGTACAGCAGCTCTGGAAAATAGTTTGAAAACTCTGGAAAATAGTTTTAATTTTCTGTAAAAACTAAATATGCATTTACCATATGACGTCATAATTCACTCTGAAGCATTTATCCGAGAGAAAAAGAATTATGATTGCAGCAAAACTTATATGCAGTTGTTTGTAGTAGCCAAAAATTGAAAAGACTAAAATGCCCCACAAAAGGTGAATAGTTTAAGAACTTCTACATCCATATCATGGAATACTACTCAGCAATAAAAAGGAATGGATTACAGATTCACAAAACAGCTTGGAGGATCTCAAGGATCAAAGACAGTGTGCAGGGTAGAAAAAAAGCCAATTTCAAAAAGTCACACTATATGGTTTAATTTATATAACAGTTTCAAAAAGAATATTTTATAGAGATGAAAATCATATTAGGTGGTTACCAGGGATTAGGTATGGTGGCAAAGGGGTGTGGCGGTGACTATAAAAGCATAGCACAAGGGAGATCTTTGTAGTGATTGGGGCTCTTCTGAATCTTGATTGAAGTGGTGATTACACAAATCTACACATGTAACAAAATGACAGAGCTACACAAACACATGAGATCAATGTCAAATTCATGACTATAATAACTAGAGTAATGAAAGGTGTAATCATTGGGGGAAACTGGGTGAAGGGTACATAAGACATATCTGTACAATTTTTGCAACTTCCTATGAATCTTTAATTATTATCAAATAAAATGTTGGGAAGAAAACAAACAATTCAGTTAGATTTGAAAACCCAGTATATCCTCCCCTCTCTGAGACCATTTGCCTCCTTCCCTACCTCCCTTCACAGAAAAATCCTACAATTGGTGTTTACGATTTCCACTCTCTTTTAATTATTTTACTGCCTATGGATGTATTCTTTAAAAATATAAAATATTGGCCGGGCGCGGTGGCTCAAGCCTGTAATCCCAGCACTTTGGGAGGCCGAGACGGGCGGATCACGAGGTCAGGAGATCGAGACCATCCTGGCTAATATGGTGAAACCCCGTCTCTACTAAAAAATACAAAAAACTAGCCGGGCGACGAGGCGGGCGCCTGTAGTCCCAGCTACTCAGGAGGCTGAGACAGGAGAATGGCGTGAACCCGGGAGGCGGAGCTTGCAGTGAGCTGAGAGCCGGCCACTGCACTCCAGCCTGGGCGGCAGAGCAAGACTCCGTCTCAAAAAAATAAAATAAAATAAAATAAAATAAAATAAAATATTGTTTTGGATGTTCTAAAACTTCCTAAAAATGGTATTGTATAATATTAATCCTTCTGCAAGTTGTTTTTGTTTTTGCTTAAATTTATGTTATTATGTTGTTTATTATGTTGTTTATTAAATTTATTAACATTACTTATTAATGTATCTCATGGAATTTATACATTTCATCTACTATACTGTAGTCCACTGCACAAATATCCCACTTTTTATTTGTACTTTCTTCTGTTTATAGAAACACAGGATTTTATTTTTGAGTATCATGCTATTTCAAAATAATGCTAGAATAAACATCTTTGTGCATGTCCCCTGGCAAACACATCTAATCATGTTTCTAGATATATGCCTAGAAGTGGAATTCCTCCTTCAAGATATGCAAATTTTTAAATTTACTCAGTAAAGTCAAATTTACTCAGTAAAGTCAATTGGTTTTACCAATTTATTCTTCTATGTAATTCCCAAATTTGGCACTTTCACACTTTAATTTTTAAAACTGGTGGGTATGAAATAAAATTTTCATTTTCTAAATTTGCATTTACTTGATTATTAGTGAGTTAAGGCAAATATTTGTCCATTTTTATTTCTTCTGTCAATTGTTTGTTTATATCTTTCACCTATTTTTCCACTGGATTGAACTTTTTAGTATTTATTTGTAAGACTCCTTCATACAAAATGCATATTAATTTTTGTTGGTTGTATATACTATAAATATCTCCTAGTCTGAAGCTTTTTAAAAATGTTGGTGTAATTTGCTATTCAAAAATGTTCGTTTTAATTATTCAACCTATTATTATTTTTCTTTATAGTTTGTCTTTCAACCCCTTTATGCCTGAGTTTGCAATTTTTTTTGGAAGTTTTGCAATCAGGCCTTGGCGATGATCTTGAGCAGTAGGATAATAAATAACTCTCATAGCTTAGCATTCCAATAATGGAACACTAGGCATACATGGGTTTTAGTCTTAAGAAATCCTTCCCTGCCCAATTGCCACAAAGATATTTCATATATTTTCTTCTAAAAAATATAAAATCTTTACTCTTCTTTTCACCTTTACACCTACATTCCACATGGGATTTAATTACTATATGTTGTGAGAAAGGGATCTTATTATTTCCCCATGTGTATAATTATATCTCCTAGCATCATTTATTGTATCCTTACCACACTGATTTGTAATACATCCTTAGGCATACATGAGTCTATTTCTGAACCTGGTATATTTATTTATTGCTGCTCCAATATCCCAATGTCTTAATCACTATACTTTCACAGTAGCTTGACATGTGGTAGGGCTAATCTTCCCAACTACTTCAAAATTGTGTTGGTTATGACTGACGCTTAGCTCCTTGTATACATTTTGGATTCAGATTGATCAGATTGTCAAGTTCCTCAAAACAACCAACAAAAATACCCTTGTGTGAGCTCTTATTAGAATTTATAAATTAATACAGAAAGAATTGAAATCTTTCTGATATTAAGTCATTCTGCTTTAAGTATAGTATATCTTTCTATTTATCATCATCTTTGTGTCTTAAAATTTTGTAATTTTATTTGTAAATATTTCTAAAAATCTTTTGTTAGGTTTTTTACTACGTTTCTAATTTTTGTTGTATTCGTGGTATCTGCTTTTAAACTGAATTTTCTAATTGTCTTTTGCTGGGGTACACAAAGGTGGTTTATTTTATATCTAGCAATTATCCTGAACTTTTGTATTATTTTCTAATAGTTTTTCAATGAAATCTCTTTTCTAGTAACAATTATGTTTCTCTTTATTCTTTCTTTCTGCCTTTTATTTATTTCCTTTATCTATAATGCTGGCTAGAACAACCAATTAAATGTAAACAGAACCCAAAGTCATTCTTCTCTTCTTTCAGATGTACAGTGATTGTTTCCAATATACTAGTAGCTGTAACGTTTCCAGTGGTTTCCTTGATCAAACATGCCATGTTAGTCTATTTATTAGTCTTTTCTTTTTTTTTTTTTAATTATACTTTAAGTTCTAGGGTACATGTGCACAACGTGCAGGTTTGTTACATATGTATACATGTGTCATGTTGGTGTGCTGCACCCATTAACTCGTCATTTATATTAGGTATATCTCCTAATGCTATCCCTCCCCCCTGCCCCCACAATAGGACCTGGCGTGTGATGATCCCCTTCCTGTGTCCAAGTGATCTCATTGTTCAATTCCCACCTATGAGTGAGAATATGCGGTATTTGGTTTTCTGTTCTTGCGATAGTTTGCTGAGAATGATGGTTTCCAATTGCATCCATATCCATACAAAGGACACGAACTCATCCTTTTTTATGACTGCATAGTATTCCATGGTGTATATGTACCACATTTTCTTAATCCAGTCTGTCACTGATGGACATTTGGGTTGATTCCAAGTCTTTGCTACTGTGAATAGTGCCGCAATAAACATACATGTACATGTGTCTTTGTAGCAGCATGACTTATAATCCTTTGGGTATATCTGCAGTAATGGGATGGCTGGGTCAAATGGTATTTCTAGTTCTAGATCCTTGAGGAATCGCCACACTGTTTTCCACAATGGTTGAACTAGTTTACAGTCCCACCAACAGTGTAGAAGTGTTCCTATTTCTCCACATCCTCTCTAGCACCTGTTGTTTCCTGATTTTTTTGATTGCCATTCTAACTGGTGTGAGATGGTATCTCATTGTGGTTTTGATTTGCATTTCTCTGATGGCAAGTGATGATGAGTATTTTTTCATATGTCTGTTGGTGGTATGAATGTCTTCTTTGGAGAAGTGTCTGTTCATATCCTTTGCCCACTTTTTGATGGGGTTCTTTGGATTAGTCTTTTCAGAGCTTTCGATTTTGTTTTATATATTATTAATACACACATTTTTCTTTTATTATACTTTATGTTTGCTTTGCCTACTCTCAATTCAAGTTCTTGAATTGGATGCTGATCTTATTATTAATAATATTTACTTCTTTGGAAGCAAGATGGTGGAATAGAAGGCCCCACTGATTGTCCCCCAACCCCACAGGAACAATGTAACAACTATCTATGCAAAAATCGCACCTTCAGCAGCACAAAAAATCAGGTACCAGCTCAGCTATGGTGGGGTAGGGCAACAAGCAGTCTCTTGGTGTCCCCAGTTCCAAGGCTTGACTCTTGAATGGTATTTCTGGACCTGCCCTGAGCCAGAAGGAAGTCTACTGCCCTGAAGCATGAGTCCCAGGCCTGGCTGCATTCACCACAAGCTGACTGAAGAGCCCTTGGGCCTTAAGTGAACAGTACCTTAAGTATGGCCAGGTATCTAGGGCCTTGCCAGATAGTGGTTACAGCAGGCCTTGGACAAGACCCAGTGCTATGCTGGCTTCAGGTCTGACCCAACATAGTTTTAGTGCAACAGGTATGCTTGTGTCACTCCACCCCTAGCCCTAGGTGGTTAACTCAACATAGAGAGAGATTCTGTGTTTGGGAGAAAGTAAGGGAAAAGAACAATAATCTCTCCCTGGTAATCCAGATGATTCTTCTGGATCTTATGCAAGACTACCAAGGCAGTACCTCTGATTCTGCAAGAACCACAGCATTACTAGGTTTGTGGTACCCCCTGATGGAGGTATGGCTTAGATCATAATACCCAAGTACTTTGGAATACCTGAAAAGTCTTCCCAAGAAGAATGGATATAAACAGTCCCAGACTGTGAAGATTACAATACCTAACTCTTCAATGTCCAGACACTGACAAACACCAACAAGCATAAGACCATCCAGGAAAACATGACCTCACCAAACAATCTAATTAAGGCATGAGAAACCAAACCTGGGGAAAGAGGCATGTGTGACCTTTCAAACAGAGAATTCCAAATAGCTGTTTTGAGGCAACCCAAAGAAATTCAAGATAGTACAAAGAAGGAATTCAGAATAATATCAGATAAATTTCACAAAAAGATTGAAATAATTAACAAGAATCAAACAGAAATTCTGGAGTTGAAACATGCAGTTGATATACTGTAGAATGCATCAGAGTCTCTCTCTCTCTCCCTTTTTTTTTTTTTTTTTTTTCAGATGCAGCCTTACTCTGTCACCCAGGCTGAAGTACAGTGGTGTGATCTTGGCTCACTACAACCTCTGCCTCTAGGGTTCAAGCGATTCTCCTGCCTCAGCCTCCCAAGTAGCTGGGATTACAGGCACACGCAACCACACTTGGCTAATTTTTGTATTTATAGTAGAGACGTGGTTTCACCATGTTGGCCAGGTTGGTCTCGAACTCCTGACCTCAGGTGATCTGCCCGCCTTGGCCTCTCAAAGTGCTGAGATTACAGGCGTGAGCCACAGTGCCCAGCCAGAGTCTCTTAATAGCAGAATTGATCAAGCAGAAGAAAAAATTAGTGAGCTAGAAGACAGGCTATTTGCAAATGCACACGCAGAGAAGACAAAGAAAAAAGAATAAAGCACGACTACAAGATCTAGAAAATAGCCTCAAAAGGGCAGATCTTAGAGTTATTGGCCTTAAAGAGGAGGCAGAGAAAGAGACAGAGGTAGAAAATTTATTCAAAGGGATCATAACAAAGATCTTCCCAAACCTAGAGAAGGGTATCAATATCCAAGTACAAGAAGGTTATAGAACATCAAGCAGATTTAACCCAAAGAAGACTAACTCAAGGTGTTTAATAATCAAACTCCCAAAAGTTATGGAGAAAGAAAGAATCCTAAAAGCAGCAAGAGAAAAGAAACAAATAACACAATGGAGCTCCAATATGTCTAGCAGCAGACTTTTCAGTGAAACCTTAAAGACCAGGAGAGAATGACATGACATATTTAAAGGGCATAAAGAAAAAACTTTTACCCTAGAATAGTATATCTGATGCTAATATCCTTCAAACATGCATTGCCTATAACAAACACACTTCACCTTTAAAAATACACACAGACTGAAACTAAAAGGGTGGAAAAAGATATTCCATACCAATGGAAACAAAAAGAGCAGGAGTAGCTCTACTTATATCAGACAAAATAGACTTCAAAACAAAAACTGTAAGAAGAGGCAAAGAATATAATGATAAAGGAATCAATTCAGGAAGAGGGTATAACAATTATAAATAGATATGTACCCAATATTGGAGCACCCAGATATAAAAAGCAAATATTATTAGAAATAAAGAAACAGACTCCAAGAGAAAAACAGCTGGGAACTTCAACACCTCACTTTCATCATAGGACAGATCTCCCAGATAGAAAATCAGCAAAGAAACATCAGACTTAATCTGCTCTATAGATCAAAAGAACCCAATAGATATTTACAGGACATTTCATCTAATGGCTGCAGAATGCACATTCTTTTCCTCAGCACATGGATCATTCTCAAGGACAGACCACACGTTAGGTCACAAAACAAGTTTTAAAACATACAAATAACTTCCACTATCCTCTCCAATCACAATGGAAGAAAACTAGAAATCAAAACAAGAAATTTTGGAAACTATACAAACACATGGAAATTAAACAATATGCTTCTGAATGATCAGTGGGTCGTGAAGAAAATAAGAGGGAAATTGTAAAATTTCTTGAAACAAATGATAGTAGTAACACAACATACCAAAACCTATGGGATACAGCAAAAGTAGTACTAAAAGGGAAGCTTATAGTTTTAAGTGCCTACATCAAAAAAGAATTAAAACTTCAAATAAAAAAACCCAATGATGTATCTTAAAGAACTAGGAAAGCAAGAGCAAACCAAACCCAAAACTAGTAGAAGAAAAAATAATAAAGTTCAGAGCAGAAATAAATGAAATGGAAACAAAGAAAATACAAAAATCTACACAAAAAAGTTTGTTTTTTGAAAAGACAAAATAGATTAACCTTTAGCCAGACTAATTAAGAAAAAAGAGAGAAGACACAAATAAATAAAATAGAGATGAAAAGGGAGACATTACAACTGATACTGTAGAAATTTGAAGGATCATTAGTGGCTACTGTGAGCAACTAAATCCCAGTAAATTAAAAAATCTAGAAGAAATAAACAAATTCCTAGACGCATACAACCTACAAAGGCTGAATCAGGAAGAAATCCAAAACCTGAACAGACTAATAATAAGTAACAAGATTGAAACTATAATAAAAAGTCTCTCAGTAAAGAAAAGCTGGGGACCTGATGGCTTCACTGCTTAATTCTACCAAACATTTAAACAAGAGCTAATAACAATGTTACTATTCTGAAAAATAGAGGAGAGAATACTTCCAAACACATTCTATGAGGCCAGTATTACCCTGATACCAAAACCAGACAAAGACACATCAAGAAAAGAAAACTACAGACCAACATCACTGATGAATATTGATGCAAAAATCCTTAACAAAATACTAACAAACCAAATTCAACAACACATTAAAAAGATAATTCATCATGACCAAGTAGGATTTATCCCAGGGAAGCAAGGATGGTTCAACATATGCCAATCAATCAATGTGATAGATCATATCAACAGAATGAAGAACAAATACCATTTCAATTGATGCTGAAAAAGTATTTAATAAAATTTCACATCCCTTCATGGTAAAAACCCTCAAAAAACTATGTATAGAAGGAACATACCTCAACACAATAAAGCCATATACAAAAGACATTTACCTAGTATCACACTAAAGGATGAAACACTGAAAGCCTTTTCTCTAAGACCAGGAACATAAGGATGCCCATTTTCACCACTGTTACTCAGCATGGTACTGAAAGTCCTAGCTAGATCAGTAAGACAAGAGAAAAAAAACACGTTGTTTCCAAATTAGAAAGGAAGGAGTCAAATTACCCTTCTTTGCAGGTGATATGATCTTATATTTGGGAAAACCTGTAGACAGTAAAAAAAAAATTAGAACTTATAAGCAAATCCAGTAAATGTGCAGGATACAAAATCAATATACAAAAATTAGCAGCATTTATAAATGCCAAGAGTGAACAATCTGAAAAAGAAATCAAGAAAGTAGTACCATTTATGATAGCTACAAACTAAATAAAATACCTAGAAATTAACAAAAACAATTTTGGTTAATTGTAAAAAAAATATTTTTACAATGAAAACTATAAAACACTGATGCAAGAAATTGAAGAGGGCACAAAAAGATGGAAAGATATCCAATGTTCATGGACTGGAAGAATCAATATTGTTAAAATGTCCATACTACCCAAAGCAATCTACAGATACAATGCACTCCCTATCAAAATATCAATGACATTCTTCACAGAAATAAAAAAAAAAATCCTAAAATTTATATGGAACCACAAAATACCCTGAATAGCCAAAGCTATCCTAAGCAAAAGGAACAAAACTCGAGAAATCACATTACATGACTTCCAAATTATACTACAGAGCTATAATAACAAAAACAGCATGGTATTGGCATTAAAGGTGGACACATAGACCAGTGGAATAGAATACAGAACCCAGAAATAAATCCATACCTCTACAGGGAACTTATTTTCAACAACAATGCCAAAAGCATACATTAGGGAAAGGATGATTTCTTCTATAAATAATGCTAGGAAAACTAGATATGCATATGCAAAAGAGTGAAACTGGATCCCTATCTCTCACCATATCCAAAACCAAAATGGATTAAAGACTTAAATCTAAGACCTCAAACTATGAAACTACAAAAATAAAACTCTGGGAAAAACTCTCCAGGACACTGGACTGGGCAAAAATTTCTTGAGTAATGCTCCACAAGCACAGGCAACCAAAACAAAAGTGGACAAATGGGATCACATCAAGTTAAAAAGCTTCTGCACAGTAAAGGAAACAGTCAACAAAACAAAGAGAAAACCCACAGAAAGGGAGAAAATATTTGCAAACCATCCATCTGATAAGGGATTAATAACCAGAATAGATAAGGAGCACAAACAACTCTATTTAAAAAATCTAATAATCTAATTTTAAAATGGGTAAAAGAGTTGAGTAAAAAATTTTCAAAAGAAGACATACAAATGGAAAACATATATGAAAAGGTGCTCAACATCATTGATTGATAAATGTAAATCAAAACTACAGTGACATATTATCTCACTCTCATTAAAATGGCTTTTATCCAAAAGAGAGGTAACAACAAATGCTGGTGAGGATGTGAAGAAAACGGAACTCTTGTACACAGTTGGTAACAATAGCGCTACCATATGATCCAGCAATCCCACTCCTAGGTATATAACCAAAAGAAAGGAAATCAGTATATCGAAGAGATATCTGCACTCCCATGTTTATTGTAGCACTAGTCAAAATAGCCAGGAATTGGTAGCAATCCATTAGCAGATAAATGGATTAAAAAAAAAAAAAAGGGATACATATACACAATGGAATACTATTAAACCATTAAAAAGAATGAGATTCTGTTATTTACAACAGTGTGGATGGAACTAGAAGTCACTGTATTAAGTTAAATAAGACAGGCACAGAAAGACAAATTTTGCATGTTTTCACTTACGTATGGGAGCTAAAAATTAAAACAATTGAACTCATGGAGATAGACGGTAAAAGGATGGTTACCATAGGCTGGTATGTGTAGTGGAGGAAGAAGGAAGTGGGGATGGTTAATGAGGCACAAAAAAATAGAAAGAATGAGTAAGACCTAGGATTTGCTAGCCCAGCAGGGTGACTATAGTCAAAAATAATTTAACTGTACAGTTTTAAACAACTAAAAGAGTGTAATTGGATTATTTGTAATGTAGAAAATAAATGCTTGAGGTGATAAGACACCCCATTTACCCTGATGTGATTATACATTCATGCCTGTATCAAAATACATACCCCATAAATGTACCCCATAACTATATACATCATGTACCCCATAAATATATACATTACTATATGTAGCCACAAAAATTAGAATTTTTTAATTTATATCTTTTTTCCTTTTCTGATATAGGCACTTAAAGCTATAACTTTCTAACTATAACTTTTGTTGCTTCTCATACAATATTTAATGTATTAATTTAATTAATATTAACATTCAGTTTTAAATATTTTCTAATTTTCAATTTTTTGCTTGACTCATGAGTTGTTTATAAGTGTGTTTATTTAATTTCAAATCCATGTGGGATTCTTTTTGTTGTCTTTTAATTTAAATTATTAATTTAATTGCATTATAGTCAGATACTGCCTCTTTCCAATTCTTCCTGTGCTCTCTTTCTAGAAGGCCTATGAAACATGTATTGAATCTTAGGCTCTCCAACATGTCTCTTCTTCTTCGTATCTTCTATCATTTTCTTTTCAGTGCCTTTTGGTTGATTTCTTCAAATTACATTATAGTCCACTAATTTTCTCTCCAGCTATATCTAATTTGTTAAACCTATGATAAATTATTAATTTCAATTACTTTAATTTTCACTTTTATAATGTCTGTTCTTTTTTTCAAACCTCATTTTTTATTATATTTATAATTCATTTATGTCTCTATCATTTTCAATATTCTTTCTTCATAGTCTATGTGATAGTTCCATCATTTTTAGGTCTTATTCTAATTCTGCTCTTTGTGTTTGCTAACTCTCATTCATGGGGGATTTTGTTCTTATGTTTTATAGTTTGAGGTTGTGAGTTAATCTTTAGAAGATATTTATCTGTAGGGGAATCGTGTTAAACGTGGCTGAATGGTATCTTTCTCCTAATAAATTTGCAACAGATTCTGCCAGGTGCTCTAGAAGGATCAGTAACTTGGGCTCTCTGCAGTTAATTTTTCAAGTTGTAATTTTTCCATACTACACAAGTAGTACAAATTCAATTCCCAAACCTAAATGAGGTACAAATCCATAGAGATGTGTCTTTGAAGGAGACATTCTTTTTCTAAGACACAGCTTCCTTGTCTCTTCTGTGCTGATGATTAATTTTTTTTTCAGTCCTTTCCATTCCAAGGTCACAACTTTGTGCTGAAGATCTCTTTTCCAACCCACAGAACCTCAATTTTCCATTTCATATCTCAAGCCCTTGGTTAGTGAGACTAATAACACTCTCCCAAAAGCAGCCGCAGCATCAATTCAAATGTTTATCCCTGGGGTTTTCAATTCAACCTTTCCACTTCTGACCCATAGTGATGATTTTATTTCCTTTCAAGATTAGACATGCATGGAAGAGGTTACTTATTTTATCTAGTATTTCTAAGCATTGTACCAGGGATGATAATGTTATTAGCCATGTTTCTAGAACTGTTAGTAAAAAGTAACTTATTTTCTCTACTAAAAATCAACTTACAGCACAATTGGTAAGATGAATCCTTATAATTTACCAATTATGAAACTTTTTCAGTTCACAATTATATTATCCAAAGCTTGTTTGATCCCACTTGGTCCCAGTTTCAGAAAACCACATGGAAAAAATATATAATAATTATAGGTGCATACATAGCCCCTAGCTACAACTAGAAACATTACACTGAACTTTACATGGATCCAAATAAATCCTTTAATTTTCTGGACTCCCTCTGAAGCCCATCCCATCACCTTTTTCTTGAGTCCTGCAGTACTTCCTCTCTCTCCTTTCTCTCACACACACTCAAGACAGAGACAGAGAAAGGGAGAGAGATCATTTTTCTTTTTTTTTTTTTTTTTTTTTTTTTTTTTTTTTTTTGAGACGGAGTCTCGCTCTGTCGCCCAGGCTGGAGTGCAGTGGCCGGATCTCAGCTCACTGCAAGCTCCGCCTCCCGGGTTTACGCCATTCTCTCGCCTCAGCCTCCCGAGTAGCTGGGACTACAGGCGCCCGCCATCTCGCCCGGCTAATTTTTTGTATTTTTTTAGTAGAGACGGGGTTTCACCGTGTTAGCCAGGATGGTCTCGATCTCCTGACCTCGTGATCCGCCCGTCTCGGCCTCCCAAAGTGCTGGGATTACAGGCTTGAGCCACCGCGCCCGGCCATTTTTCATATAAGTGTTCACTGCTTACTGTCAACAAGTTGTATGACTTTTCTTCTTCCTTTCCATTAATTCAATACAACTTGTCTAAGTTCCTGCTGTGCTTTAGACATTGGAGGTGTTGCCAAAAACAAAACAAAAGCTTTGACCCACAGGGTTTAAATCATAGTGTAGAAGAAATACAAATAATAAACAAATTAATAAATATATTTTAGTTTGAACCAAATGAAATGGCCAATATTCAGCTGTTCTTGATCCACCCAAAGGCAATTTCATATGGTTCAACTTGATAGAATATGACAGGTGGTGCTACGTGCTGTGAAGAAGATAGGGTAAGTGAAGAGAAACTCATGGGTGCATGTGAGTGTACCATTTTAGATAGCATGGCCACAGAATCTCTCTTTTTAAGTGCTGTTTGAACAGATGAGAATGAAGTGAGAAAATGTGTAATATGAATATCTGGGGGAAGAACATTCTGATCAGAAATGAAGGTGGAAAGGCCCTGAGGAGGGATGGCATGTAAAAGAGCAGCAAGGAAACAGAGGGACCTGGAGGGAGCGAGTGACAGTAAGAGTGGTGCAAGATAAGGACAGAGAAGGGCAGTGCCAGGCCCAGGAATGCCATGTCAGTCATGGCAAGACACTTGATCTCACACCTCATGGGTTGGGAAGCTGTAGGCAGGTTTGGGCAGAGGAGGGGCAAAATCAGACTTGTATTTTCAAGGATGTGGAGGCCAGCCTCCAAGGAGCAAGATGAACATAAGGGGCTTAGGTAGGAGATGACTGCATTCATGCAAAAGTGAGACCATGGTAACAGACTCAGGTGGTAGCAGAGGAAACAGGACAGGCTGGACCCTCACAATTATTTCATGACCTATCTTATCTTTCTTTTTAAAAGTATATTTGTCTTATCAATTTCTTATTCCCAAACAAGTATATTTCCAAGCTTCCACTTCTTGCCTTTGATTGGTATTGGTGTCAAAATCATTCTGCCTGCCTGCTTCAATAGCCTGCTTTCCAACAGGAAACTTCTAAATCTCTCTACATTCAGTGCCCCCAGAATATGCATTTGCACTTCCCATAGCCTGACACATCTGCATCATCCCTTTTGTTCCTAATCACTCTCATAACAGCAGCAGCATACCTGATTGAAGAGTAGCTGGCATTCACTGCGCAAAGAGCACCATCAAAAACAGAGCATGTGGCTCCAAGAGCCACCACTGTTTCCTTCTGTTTCTTGCCAAAGACTGTAACTTATGGGTAGGCTGGGCCTGAGTGATAGCAGGAAATGGCCCACTGCCATGCAAAGTGGCTCCTCTGAAAAAAACTTTTAACCCTATCCCTGCAGCTGGACCTCTTCCTCTGAAGTTTCTAGATATTGCAAGTCCCCAAAGAGGAAGTTGTCTAAGGGAGGCACAATGCTTTCGGGAGAAACTGACCACAGCTTAATGGCTTGTGAATGTAACCTCTGCAAATTCTGGGCCCATTTCCCTCTCATGCCCACACAGGGCTAGGTGTGTTCTATTAAACATTTAGGTAAAAGGAGTAAGTAACTAGCTCAGCAAGGTCAGCATCATGTCACCATGGCATGACAGAAACTCAGTTTTCTGACTCTTAGTGAAATGGATCATTCAAGAGTAAAGCATTAAAATGTTTATAAAATACAGTTGGTCCAAGAGGACAAGTTGTGTCAAAATCATTTGCCAACACACCTCATGTTTTAAAAAACCCTGACGTGTAGCCTGCATGCAATATGCAAACAGGCTGCTAAGGAGAGGACATGACATTAAAATGTCACTAAAATTACTGCTCAGCTATAAGAACTCACACACTTTGGATTTAACAGCACAGAGTTTACATTGGGTCACAAGAAACAGGATTTAAGTGAATATTCCAAACCTATTTTCTGAAAATGCATTTTGCAAAGATACAAGTAGGTATACCTAATTCTGAAAAAAAAAAATCATTTGCAATAGAAAATGGGATGAGAAAGCAGAGATAAAATGTATTCAATCACCCTTGCCACTCCTCTATTTTAAATAAAGTAGAAACCACACATAACATTCCAAGATATTAAGCTAGGTCTGAAATGATGTTCAGACTGCTAAGGCTAAAAATTACAGCCATAATTCAATCTGATATTAAAAGCATTTATGATGCCATATAATGTGGAAGACATTTAAAAGGACTACCAAAATTTCCTACTAATATGACCTTTTCTTCAATTTTATTGTTAAAAATCCTTTTCTGCCAAAATGTCAGGGTTTCTCACAGTGCTTCTAAATACATTCTAACCCCAATAATAGAAAGTGTATATTTTCTGTAGACACTGGGGCTATCATCAGACAAATTTATTCTGCTGAAACTGGAGTCAACATTGAAAGAGTTTTTTGCAGCATAAGTATCATTTCACTTATAAGTTATTACTCATTTTTCCTAATACTATGCAGATAATATAACAACAATATTGAAGGTAATTTTTTAATATTTGAAAATTAATTATACACAAAAGCATGCTATGCTATTGTTCCTGTTTTAGGTCCCCAGTCCCTGATCAAAGATGATATACATCTCTAGAGGCAGCTAGGAGGCATCTCTAAGCTAGTAATAGTCGGGGATGGATTCGTCTCAAAGAAGCAAAAACTTATAAAGAAGTGATTCTGCATCCCTAAGCCTTCTCTATCTGATAACTTTGATTACTTTCAAATATAATCATGTGCCATATAATGGCATTTAGGTCAACAATGGACCACATACTACATTAGATTATAATAAAATTGAAAAATTCCTATAGCCTAGTTACTAATGGACCATAGCCATCATAATGTCATAATGGAAAGCATCACTCATATGTTTATAGCAATGTTGGTATAAAAAATCCTACTGTGCTGTCATTCCTATAGAGCACACACAATTATGTATAGTACATAATACATGATAATGATAACAAATAATGGTTACTAACTTATGTGTTTACTATACTTTTTATCATTATTTTAGAGTGTGGTCTTTCTACTTATTAAAAAAATTAGTTGACTGTAAAACAGCCTCAGGTAGGCCTATCAAGAAGTATGCCATAAGAAGGCACTGTCATCAGAGATGATGGCAGCTCTATGCATGTTATTGCCTCTGAAAATCTTCAGTAAGACAGAGTATGAAGGTGAAAGACAGTGATATTGTTGATACTGACTCTATGTAGCCCTAGACTAATATGTGTATTTGTATATTAGTTATTAAGAAAAAAGTTCAAAAAATAAAAGAGGTAACTAGAAATTTTTTAATAAGAAGCTTACATAATAAGGATATAGAGATAGGAAATATTTTTTGTACAGCTCTACAATGCTTTATGTTTTAAGTAGTGTTATTACAAAAGAGTCAAAATTTTTAAAAATAAAAATTAGTTGTTAATTTTTTATTGAAGAAAGAAATGTTCTTAACTTTTAAGTTCAGGGGTGCATGTGCAGGTTTGTTATATAAGTAGACTCATGTCATGGGGGTTTGGTGTACAGATTATTTCATCACCAGGCATTAAGCCTGGTACCTGTTAGTTATTTTTCCTGATCCTCTCCCCCTTCCCACTGCCCATCTTCTAGTAGGCCCCAGTGTTTGTTGTTCTCCTTTATGTGTCCATGTGTTCTCATCATTTAGCTCCCACTTGTAAGTGAAAACATGCAGTATTTGGTTTTCTGTTTCTGCATTAGTTTGCTAAGGATAATGGCTTCCAGCTCCATGTATATTCCTGCAAAGGACATGATTTCATTATTTTGTATGGCTGCCTAGTATTCCATGGTGTATATGTACCACATTCTATTTATTCAATCTACTACTATTGATGGGCATTTAGGTTGATTCCATATCTTTGCTATTATGAACAGTGCAACATGAACATATGACTACATGTGTCTTTATGATATAATAGAATGATTTATATTCCTTTGGGTATATACCTAGTAATAGGATTGCTGGGTCAAATGCTAAAAAAGGTATTTTTATACATGTAGTGTACCCTAAGTGTACACTGTTTACAAAGTCTATGGTAGTGTACAGTAATGTTCTGGGCCTTTATATTCATTTACCACTCACTCACTCAGAGCAGCTTCTACTCCTGCAAGCTTCATTCATGGTAAGTGTCCTATACAGAGGTCACCTTTTTCCTCTTTTATTTTGTATTTTCACTGTACTTTTTCTGTGTTCACATATGCTTAGAAACAAAAATACTTGCCATTGTGTTACAATTGCCCACAGCATTCAGTACAGTAGCAAGCTGTACAGGTTTGTAGTCTAGGAGCAGTAGGATACACCATATAACCTAGGTGTATACTAAGCTATACCATCCAGGTTTATCTAAATACACTCTACAATGTTTGCACAATGACAAAATCGCCTAATGATGCATTTCTCAGAATGTATGCCTGTCACTAAGTGATGCATGACTGTATACAGGTTAGATGGATATGTAAGCTAAAAATACATGGGAGTGAAGAATTTTGCATTAATGTACTTTTTAAACAAAGAAATATATATTTATCATTTATGGATGAAATAGTTTCTTCTTTAAAATGCCATTCCAATTGGCACAATCAATATTCAAAATTTTACAGCACACTTTTTTACTTTTTTTTTTTTTGGTCAAACATTAGCTATAGACTCACTCCAGTTTATTTAGAGTCTTTCTAAATATGTTTTAAAATACCTGAAGTTCTACAAAAAGTGGGGAGTCTTTCAAATGCATGATAAACTAGGGTCAGTAGGTTTTGGAGAGTTGAAAGATATTTGAAAATATGGTAGTGGCAATGGCAGGGGTATGGGCTGATAATGAGATATATAGACATGAAGGATGCTACACCATTCAGGAATTAAAATTCAACTTTAATTCAAGTTTTAAGATTTTTACTCCTATTGAAAGAGTGGGGAATTGGAGTAAAATCCAAGAGAGCAGGAACCAACTAGAAGAAAATTAGCCTGCCAAATCTCTTTGGCTTGCTTCCTCCTCCTCATGGATCCCTCTCTATTAATAAATTTTAAATAGTGCTTATACCACACGTAGGCTCCATTTTCCATCCCATGCCACATCTCAAAGGAAGAGCTATAGGAATAATATACATAAACTAAAGTGGAATTTTGATTCCTACCACTTGGAACTTGACTAGAATGTTGAACAAACCAGATCTCATCTGGTGACTCTATATATTGGTGGATGAAGTCAATGCTTTGAAAGGCCAATAAGCACTGGACCGAAGAAACAATTTACCAGCAATGGTCACTATTAGTTATGAACAGCACAAAAAAGACCAAAAAACATCAGTACCCAAAGCCAATTTATGGAAACTAACTGAGTGGCACAGAGTTAACCAGAAGGAGCCCACGGTTCTGCTGATGGCAGTTGCTCTGCAGGTTTCAGCCATTTAATTTTTAATCTGAGCTCCTACAGCATAGGCTCTTTGCACCTTGCCCTAGAGGATCTGAGTAAATGCATTTTTATTTTTAGATGTTTTCTCTCTTGACACAGGGTTCCACAAATATGAAAGAGCAAGTCATCCCCCAGGCATGCTAGAAGTTGTTGCTGTCTCTTTTCTCTCCCTCTGTGGTCTCCTGTAAGCACTTAAAAGAATAATGTGCCAAGAAATGTTTTCCTACAGAACAGGCCACTTCTCTTGACTGGCCCTAAAATGCATGCATGTTAAAAGGACTGAGTCTGCTTTGGAATATTAGGTTGTCCCTTTTTGGTGAATTGGAAGGTGTTCCAGACTTGAGAGGCTATCTCAATTTTACAGTAAACAGCTATTTTATGGGAAAAGAAAAAAAAATTCCATGAGGTGTTTTTAGCAAAAACACGATTATTACCAGCCTAGCAAAAGTGTGAGGGGAAAAAGCACAGGCATCTTAATTAATATTATTTACAATCTTTACAGATGCTCACACAATACCACATACTTCTCATGCCTAGAATGAGTACTAAAGTCAAGGGTATGAAATCAAAAGGAGCTAAATGTTTTCACAGCTTATAAAATAATAATTCAAAATGAGTTTGTCAATATTTCAGAAACTACATGCCCCAGATTAACCTATAATATTGGGACAGAGTAAAGGGAATCTGATTCAATGATAAATTATCCACAGAACTATGTGGTGTGATAAATTGCTAACTCAACAAAGCCATCAACATATCATACTTTAAGAAAGCTTCTTGTTTCTGAAAAGAATCATCGATCATCCTTGGTACTTAGAAGAGAGTATCTTAGATATACCTCTTCTTTCTACGCCCTTCTAAAATTATTTTTAGCTAGGAATGATAACCAAAAGATAATGTAGCACTGTCAAAGTGAAGACACTCATGTTTCTCAAAGGAGAGGCATTGCTATGTGGGAGACTACCTACGATCCTTTTATCCTTGGGCTATAGTCCCTTGTTGGTTGAGTCCAGGGTTCAATCAGAGATGTTAACATTATACCAAGAGACAAGAGATTTCTTTCCTTCATGCTTTCATGACACCTTTTAAGATGCTCAATTAATGCTCATTGGGATATATGCCAGTAACCCTGGCCCCTAGAAAAACACAATTAGAAACACGTTGTTCTGTGGATATTCAGTCAAAGATGCTACCTTATCCAGCCCCTGCTTTTAAGCAAGTGAAGCATTATTCATTCCACTTAACAGCTGAAAGAAGTGGTTCCAAGAGCATATCTTTTGCCAGAACTCATTTGCCCTGATGCCCAATCCAATGTGTCTTCTGCTAAAGCAAAACCAACAGCAATTAATACACAGGGTTTTTATGGTGTCCCTTCATATAATCCGGTAGCCATAACTTGATTGAGTTTCAAAATTATCTAGGTAAACCATGAGCAAAATCATATGTAAAAATCATGTAGAATGCTTAAAGTGCAAAAAGCAGGAGAAACTTGTTAATGGCATAGACTGTGTCATCATGATACTTACACATCATTTGATTAAGTTAGTAATAAAATGTGTAATCTTAGAAAGTGATTTACCCTTTCTATGCCTCAGGTTGCTAATCTATGGCATGAGAATATTAATGGTATACACATCATAAGGTCACTGTAAAAAATAAAATGAGAAAGCATGCAGTTAGCCCTAAGTGCTGTACCTGGCATATAATAAACGCTCAATTAGTACAGGTATTAATATACAATGAGAGTGTTCATTAGCAAGTACTCTCATTCTCATAGCAAATATACTGAAAAGTAGCATCATGGCTTAAATACTTCCTAAAGAATACTGCTGCCTCAGTTTACACTTTGCTTCCCTGGCTCAGAAGTGTCATATTCACACTTTCTCCTTTCTTTGAGTTTAGTGGTCATCTCTTCATATCAAGGGATGAAAATGACGATCATTGTTCAACCAATTCAGCTGAGATTAGAAAAAGACAGGGATGAGGAGCAAAAGATAAGATGAGTACCATTGTCAAAGTGAAGACACTACTGTTTGTCAAAGGACAGACATTGCTATGATCCTTTTGTTCTTGGGGTATAATCTCTTGATGGCTGCAGAGTTCAGGGTTTAACCAGAAATGTTACCATTACACCAAGAGGTGACTTGACCAACACTAACTCATTGGAACTTCTCAGAATACACAAGGAATCCCTCTTTTATATGTCATAGTAACTATTCATGACTCATTTTCTATATCCTAAAAAACTTTTCAGTATCTCAAAATATTGGTCTTTGGACTCATTGAGAAGTGTGTTCAAATCCTAACTGCAGCTTACTAGTTACATAACCTAGGGCAACTCACATCTTCTCTATGAGCCTCAATTTTCTCATTTATAAATCGACATAATTATAACATAGTATATTGTTATAAGAAGTAAATAACTCAAATTCATACTTAATTGCTCTTTATCAACGTCATCATTGTCAACAACTACTCAAAAGTAAGTATGGCCAGGTGCAGTGGCTCACACCTTTAATCCAAGGCGGGCAGTTCACTTAGCCCCAGGAGTTTGAGACCAGCCTGGCAAATAGAGTGAGACCCTATCTCCAAAACAACAACAACAACAAAGGAAAACACTAAGCTTAAGAAAACACTATGCAACATATTTTCCAATGTAACACTGGCAAATGATTCCTCAAACATTGAGTTTGTACATATTTTTACATTTCTTCAACTTGATGGTGTCATTTGAATTATAATCTTGATGTTTAACAAGCTCATCACCTCCCTGGACACATTTATTGTCAAAGAAAGAGCTCACAATTTCAATATTGCATTGGGAATCTCAGAATTTAATTTTAGTGAATAAAAATCAGATGCATACAGTTCCTCCAGGCATCTTTACTAAGCCATACATGGACTCTCTTGAGAGTTATCACCATCAGATTTTGCTGTTGCTCCAGCTGGCCAAAGTTGTCCTCTCTATTCCAAACTGTTGCCAGAACTTGGTCTACATGCAGAGTTCCAAAATCACATAATTCCCACTCTCAAAGATATTTCTTCAAACATCACCATCAGTACCACTACTTTATAATGGGTTTAAGTATTTTTAAGCATGGTCTCATCAGAGATTTGAAAATATCTTTAAAAGAAAATTTTGTGAAATAGCTTATTTAAAGATTAAGGGACAAACAAAAAATATAATCACAATCTATTTTATTTTATAAATGTGCTTAATTTGTGATTTTGTTTAAAATATGAAATCAATAACCCTAAACTCATGTGTCCTTCAATTACCTGGTAATACAATCACAATTTGAATCTCATTAATGTTTTAGAATGAAAGAGAATCAAACAACTGCATTTATTAGATACACAGTGCACACAAAAATTTCTAGTCAACACACTGGAAAACATAAAGAATGTAAAATTAGTTTTACCTTAAGGAAACAATACATAGACATACCCAAGAGGATTTGTAAGGCAACATGTTTTGAATATGTGAGCTGACATAATGTGGAGGAGACAGAACTGAAGAAGAAAATTGAGGAGGCAAAATGTCAAAAGAAGTAAAGCTCCCACTGACAAACAAGAATGGGTTTGCTTCTTGGGGAGAATGTATGTGCAAACATACTGAGGTAGAAACAAGAAAGTTGATTTTTAAAGTATTTAACAATATTATAGAATCCAAAATTCATATTGAATTTTACACACATACATCTACACACACATATACACACACACCCACACGGTAACTATGTAGAAGTGATAGATATGTTAATTAGCTGGAATGTAATCATTTCACAATAAATACATAGAATAAAACATCAAGTTGTACACTTCAAATATATACAATTTGTATATATCAAGAATATCTCAATAAAGCTATTTTTAAAATAAAATAAAATTCACATAGAAAAGATGGCCAAAAAGAATTAAGATTTACTTCTGCATGTAATAAGAAGGTATTCTAGAGTCTAAGAAAGAAAGAAATTAATAAAACACAACAAGATCATATTTGGAAAAACCTCTTCTATCCTCAAATCATTTCTACATATTCCTAACTGTTCTACACAAAACTGTTGCTATTAAGGTAAAAGAGCTTTCATTTTCTTTGCTGTAGGACAATTTTTGTCGCACCAGTAATACCTGAAGTATTTTCAAGTATTTCATGCAAGACAAAAAGAAAGTATTAAAAAAAAAAAAACTATCTTCATGCTTTGATGTAGTTTGCAAAGTGTCTGTCCTGTTTTCAAAGGAGCCCTTAGCTTATGATGTATCTGAAGGCATTTAGCATTTAGTTATCTGATAAAATGACAAAGGACTGAAATAGACCGCAGAGATCTTATATTGACTTTTGTCATATCCAGGGATTTGAGGGGTGAAGTCAAGTTAGAGAAAGCACTTGTGCCAGCAGATGCTGACAGATTCAGCAGCTCTTCAGACAAAATGGACATTTCTCTGTCAATATGAGTCCTCAAACCTGTGAGGTGTCTCAAGCAATCCCAGCTGCAGAAGGATGTCTGCAGAAGGATGCCAAGTACAGACACAATCTGTCACCTCTCCTAAAATGAGGTTGATTCTCATTATTCTTAAGGAGTCACAAACAAGCTGTTGGCAATTTGCTCAAGTGAAGAGCAAACCATAGCGAGTCATTGCGACACTTAATATCTCAGAAAACAACATAAACCAAATGTGCCCACAGCCCCAACGCACCAGCAATTTCTGGACCTATCTAATAATAGTTGAGACAAAGGGAAGAATGAAGCCTGCCACACATACCTCACTCGCCAGGCCTTGCTTTTGTAATACTGAAATAACAGAAAGAGGGGACTGTTTAGTAACTCAGCTCCCTCCTGATTATTGCATTGCAAAACAATCCACAGAACAAACTGCTTCAGCTGCCTGCTGATGGTGATTTTACCCTGTTTCATACACTATCCTTGGACATCAGCAATGCAGTGGTGTGTGAATATAGAGCCCCTGCAGGAAATAGCATATTTTATGGAATGAAGCATTCATACAATTCAATAAGAAAAATAAATGGAAAGACATGAATGGACAATTCACAAATGAACAAAAATGACAAGTATGAGAAAAGATTTGACTTCAGTAATAAGAGCAAAAAATAGCCTCAGAAATTAAACCAAATAATAAAGCATTTTCCCATTAAAATCAATCAATATTTTAAAAAGTAAAAAAATGTTATTTGCCAGTGAACTTGCAATGAATTTGGAATGTTCATACATTGTTTGAAATAGCAAATATTGGCACATACTTTTGAAAAGCGGTTTGCCAATAAGTGTTTGATGCTTTGAAAATATTCAAAAGGAAAAACGTAAAAATATTCATGTCTAAAAATGTTTACTCCAGCTCTTGTATATCAATCAATCAATAATGAAGGCAAAACCTCATAAGAAACATAGTAATAAAATAACAAATGTTTAAGGAAACCATGTAGGAACAATTAAAAATTCTGTTTGTGAAAACCATATTACTTAAGACTGCTATGATTTTAAAAATTTTATTGTAAAAATATTTCCTATATACAAAAGAGCAAATATAATTATTATAAATACTTTGTATAACATAGTTTCATATGAAAAAAATCAGGACACAAAATTATATATACAATATGATTACAACTATACATAAAAATTCTCTTTGCAGGAAATATGTCTAGAGAGAAATAATCTGAAGTCTTAACAATGGCTATTCTTCGGTAGTGAAATGATAGGGTTTTTCCCCCTACTTTCAAAACTTTAACTTCTGCTACATATAAGCTCATCATAATTACCATCTCTATCTTCAGATGCTAAATTCGAAAAAATGAGCCACTATAGTCATCTTTTTATTTTTCAACAAATATTTATTGAGTTCTTCCTATAATCACAAAACACTAGGTAGCAATGGAGAAATAAATGCATATAAGACATATTTTATGCTTTCCAGAAGCTTATAAGGAATACAACATGTAATGGAACAGCAAAATAGAAAAACAAACTCGTCATAAATTTAATGAATTGAATTCGTAAGTACACAGTGACATTGTACAAGGTGAATGATGAAGAAAATTTCATGGCCTTCTGTCCATTCCTCATATATTGGTAATCTGGACAAACTTCTCCAATTAATAATTTCACATTATCAGACAGAAGCAAGGTAATAGGTAAATTTATCCAGACCAAGGAAAGAAGCCAATAAGAACCACCTGCAAAGCTGTACTCTGCCCTTCTTTAACCTAACTGTGGTTATCTATGAGTAATTTTGTTCTTATGTTAGCTTTATAACCTTAAGAAACTCACAGATTCCTGATCATAGATATCATCTTGACTACAATTTTCACTCATTTCAAAAATTCATTCTATAATAACATTTTCTATGACAGGAAGCTCAAAACTTTCAAGGCAGTGCCTTCCACTTATGGACAGTTTGACTCATTCAACACATCTTCCAAGTATAAGCACAGGACTAGACCTTCTTTACACAAGGCTAATAAGGAAAGGCTCCTGCCCTCAAAGAGTTCACGATGCAGAAAGGTACGTGTGGAATGCATAAACTCATCCATAGTCAGGAGCCCTGGGTGCTCTCCTGGGTGTTTTACTGTATTTCTGGGATGGGCACCAAGGAAAGAGTGGCTACTTCTGCTTTGCAGATGAGCCTGGTCAAGAGTTAGTGGCATAAAAGCATTAAAAATAGAAAACAGAAAAGGAACTATAGTTGGATACTTTCAGGAAACGCCTCTTAAAGATCTGAAGATTTACAATGTATTTTCTTTTTTTAAGCCAAAACATGTGAAAGACTCACATGCTTCAGCAAAGAAATCTGTTTAGGTTCATTTAATCTTTGCCTCCCCATCCCCTCCCAACCAGCACCACCTATTTTTAAATGGGACCATTTTTCATGTTGTATCTGTTAACATCTCATGGAAAACCCATTGAAAAAAGCTCCTCTCAATCTGGCCACACATCTGATAGTGATAAACTGAGACTCAGAGGCCTCTGAGCTCAGTAAATTAACCACCCAAAGTCATACCAGTAGCTGTGACAGAACCATGGTTGGAGCCTAGGATGCTGAGTCATATCCAGGCTAATCCTATGTCCTACACATCATAGACCCTGTCACACTTTTTATTTTTTTAAAAATCACATATTTTGGATGTTGACTGACAGAACCAGCATATTTTAGCACAGAGCAGGGGAATACTAGCAATGCAAAGAGTAGGACAGAGCAGGGGAATACTAGCAATGCAAAGAGTAGGCAAAAAATATGAAGGTCTAAAGTGAATGTAGGTCAACAACACAACATGAATTTATAATTTAAAAAAACTTTGTGATATCAATTTGGAAGAGAGAAGACAAACCAGTAACAATGAAGGGACTGAACTAATTGTTCCCTAAGGTGGTCATGTTCTCTAAATATCTGTCAATCTGCTCAAGTGCCATGCAAAATGACTTTACATAGATGCAGTGCTGTTTATATAAAGTTGATCTTCCCTGTGGAGAAGATGAACAATAAAAGTAAACAACAGAATCCTTCTCTGAAAACCCTCTAACTTCACAATGAGTTCCTAAGGGACCATGTGTCTTCTGTACTAGAAGTTTCATTTAAAAACAGGATAGATTAACATCTACTAGGAAAAGCATAAGAATAGTCTTGCCAAAAGGAAAAGAGATAGACTTGATAAAATTTCAAAGTCATTGCCAACCTTACAAGACAGCCTGTGAGTCAGAGGATGGCCATCCTGTTTATATGCCACCCAGAGACAGTCTCATTCTCCTTATTTGCCTCATATTTTGATCATTTTATTGTTTACTGGAATTTTGTCTACCCTATGGGAAGACATAAAAATGAAGGAAGACTGGAAACATTATTATATTGAATTCCTTGCTAGAGATATTTATTTTATTGAACATAGGATACAATAGGAGAAGGTAAAAATTACAGCTAAAATATGGTTTAGATTATATGTGCATTTTTCCATACCATTTCTTGAACAAATTAGAAACAACTGTGAATGTTTGGATGGTAATCACTGACCAGGTTACGTGTGAGAAGAGTTGCTTTAGTTAATCTTCCAAACTTAGATTTTCAGAATCAATTTTCCTACTCCAAATCAGACCCCAAAACAATTTGAACTGATTCTCCTTCTCCCTTATATCTTCCCCCTACATCTCTTTTTATAATCTACAACTAAAGGAAATACTTCTGAGAAGGCTTTAGAGGAGTTTCAACATGTAATTAAATTGGTACCTCTCTATTCCATTTAACTTTAAATTAATATAAAAAGAATCACAACACTAAAATTTCTTTCATTTGAAATAATATGTATGTTTTTAACTTATCTGAATTAATTAGCACTGATGGTCTTTGATTACTTTTGCTCATAATGAAAGAAAGAGGTGGGCTGAGTTTAGCACTTACAACCTAAAGATAATGCCCAAGGTTTAAATGTTAAGGATTTTTTAAAAAATCAATTTGCATTGATCTGGCTTAAATTCTCCTGTAAGTACTGGTCAAAAAAAAAGTATCTTCAATTAAGTATGATCAGAACAAAGAAATTACCAATTTCCTGGGCCACAAGTGTGCATGAAACAGATAAAAATGATGTTTCTGCAGTTTGTTATTTCCCTGAACTCCCCCCAACCCTGTATCCTACATCATATTGACTAGAGGAAGTGAAATCCCCCCGTGACCTCTTGGCACTAATCACGTGCCATTACTAGGCAGTTGACAGAACCAAAGTTCAGTCTGTGTAATACTTGGGAACTTACCCCCAAGTCTTTCTAGTCTCTTCACCAACCTTCTACCTCAGTGTAAGAAATGACAGGGGAGATTATAAACAAGCTAAAGTCCTTCTAATCTACCCTCATCACCCACAAAGCCTACTATCACTTGGATTTGGCAATAACTGTGACTGATTTATGGCCCAGAAATTGACCCCATGAAATAACACCATTGTAGAATGGCTAGTCAATGACACCTGAGTTGCTCCCATCCCTCAAACACTGGAAAGAATGCCTGGTCTGATAACTAATTTAAATTATTTTTGTAAGTTGGACCAAAAGACCTTGGGCAAACATAAATCAAAACGTCAGCAAAACAGAACCTTTAAGAACAGAGACTTTTGGAATCAGGCAAACCTAAGTTCAAATCCTGACACTTACAACTTGTTCTGCGACCTTGGACAAGCGTACATCTGAGCCTGGGCTTCTTCCTGTATAGCAGGGATCCTGGTAGTTCCTCACATGTCAGTGCTTATTCAATGGTAACTATTATCATCACTGTCTTCTTAGCAGAACATTCCCAAGACAGAGAAAGTCTCTCTTTATTTTACACCCAACAACCTGCAGACAGAGAAGGGGTTTCCTGCCCTGTGACTTAACCTTAAAATACAATGATTTAACAAAAGTGTGTGATGAGACTAAGATCTCCATTTTCAGCATAATTGAAGTCACATTACGGAAACTAGAGATCACTTCATAAAATGCACTGATGATGGACATTTATTTTTCAACACAACTTTCTAGCTTTGTCAGCACAACCTCAGCGAGAGTTCCTCCCATATGACAGGGTACTGTTTCACACTAAGAGTGGGGATAGGGGAAGGGTTAGGGAGAATAGAGAGTGGAGAAAAATGCAGTTGGAATCAAAGTAAGGTGTGCCTCAACTTTCTAATTATCTGTACTTTGGGAACCACCATCTGTTTGTGCAAGAAGGAGAGGCAGTTTGGATAGTGGAGGAAAAAGAGCAGCAGAGGAGAAATCACTACATATTATAAACAAAAACTCAGTCTTCACGATTGACAGTTTCTCATGGGACTTCCCTGGGGAGCCAATTAGCGCTCCTTGCTGAAGTGGGTTTGGTCCTATAAACCTCTGTGCTAACGCCCACCTGTGCTACACCAACCTCCAATGGAGCCACAAAGCCTCTGTTAATGAGGCTTAGGACCAATCATCCCACAGAGAGAGTTCTGCTAAGGGCTCCAAAGCAGATGTCTTAGGGTAACCAGCAGGGAATCTCCCTTAAATTCCATTGTCTGGTTGGAAACTAAGACATTTTAAAATAATGATTTGATTTATTCTTTCTGCACCTCTTTTTCTTTGTTCCTTATCACCTGAGACAACAGTGACCACAGACTCCATGTAAATTCTAATCCATTACCCGTCTAGCTGCTGGGTGATGCCACAAGGAGCAGAAGAGAAATCTAGGCAAAGAGCAAGTGACAATTAGTAACATCTCTAGAATCATTGTCTCCAGTAGCAGTGGAACATACAGTTAACACTAGCTCTACACAACAGTTAAAGCAGAGTTTAGCAACATCTGGGAAGTTGCCTAATTGCTCTTGCAATAAAATTCTTCATGTTTCTGTTACTTCAATACACAGAGCTCAGGAGGCCTTGTGAACTCATTTAATGTAACCTCAAACAAAGTAACACCAGTTTTGTTATTTTGTCTCCTATGAACAATACTCACCCTTAGAGAGGCATACCTACCTGGTTCCTGCTATCAAAAAATCAAGCAATGAAAACCTATTATGAAAAAAATAAACACCTATTATGAGCAGAGCACTGTATAAGGCACCCTGGAAAGAAAAGAAAATTCCTCAAAGTACTTGGCTTTGAGAAGCAAAAATGATTAAAATTAATACAAGCGATACTACATGTGAAAAAATAATAAACTAAAAATAAAATTAAGGATTTCTGAAAAGTAAACAAGAAGATAAATTGAGGGAACAATTCCCCACAAACCAGATGTGAACTTAACTTTTTAAATGGCGAGACTTAGATTGGAGGAATGGGCAAATATATGAAAACAAAGCTTTAGAAGTGGGAATGCACAAAATATGAAGCGTGAAACTATAAGACCCAATGATCTGAAAACTGTTCACATTCTCCTAAAGCTCAAATTTTCATGAAAATAAAGGGAAATAAAAGATAGTTTCCTAAATCTCATGTAGGCCAAATTTTTCCTGACACAACTCCATCTTCATGGCTGAGAAAAATATGCCTGTTGATTAATTTGACTGCAATACAAACAGAATAGGATGGTACCTTGGCCTAGCTATAGCCAAAGCAATCACAAAACACTAGAATGAAAGCTCTCTGCCTCCCCAGGCCCCACGCTCTCATTGTTGCTGGTAACAGCCATCTCCATGAACAAATCAGAAGTGGGGAAGATAGCTCAGAGAAAAAAAGAGGGAGGCACTGAAGTCCTTTCACATTTACTGGGTAAATGGTCTAGAATGTCTCAGAAGATGTGAAGTACAGTTAGTTGCCAAATTCAGTGACATCTGCCAATGTTTATCTCAAGAAAAGTGCATCAATCTAACACTGAGATGGCACTGAACTGGGGATGTGGGATACATCCTAAGGATCCATTATTCTCTTTGGCTTGCTTGGGACACCTCTGAGGTTGGAAGAACCTGGAGAAGTTAGAGGGGAAGTGCACACCCTGCTCACAGCCCTCATTTCATCCCTGATTACAGAGTGACAACATTTTGCAAGTAAGAGGAGAAACTATTTAGTGGAATCTTTACTCAGAAACGACCCTTGGAATTCACTTATTCATTTGTCCAACAGATATTTGTCAAGTGCTAGGGAACACTGTGCTGGACACCAAGGATATCATGATGAAAATTATAGGCATGTTTTCTTCTCTTTGCAGTGTGTTACAAGAGAGAGGGCAAGTGGTTGAAAAGTGGAAATACAGTTATACATGCTAGGAGGGTAGAAAAGCTGAATGCAGTGTGTCTTGATAGCCTCTTCTTTACCCCATTGGTAAGGGAGGAATTCCCATCCTAGAGATATGGGGATGGCCAACCACATGACATTCAACCTAAACAGAGGAGATTAATAGCAGTTCACTGGTCATATCTACTCACCGCCCAGGGGAGGACAATGCACCCCTCACAGGCCACACAGGGGCACACTCAGGAAAGGTGACAGGCAGGGCCTGTGTGAGGCTGGTTTTGAAGTAACAAAAGGGTGAGGTGGCCCTGGTTCCCACAAGAGGATGTGACTGGCTTGTCTGAATAATTCCACAGGCTGTCAGGGAAGCAAAATCCACTCCTCAGGGATAAGCAGATACTGGGCCTGGTCCCCAAGATAGGGAAGGTCATTCGGCTGGGAGATCCCACCCACAAGAGCACAATGGAGAGGAAAATTTGTGGTCAGGCCGTTTGATGCGCTCTTGGGTTTACATTTTACCTCTCTTGGAACCTTAATTCCAAGCCTTACCTGACACAGTGGTAGAGCAGAGAATGACTCATGGCTGCCTCAAGGTCCACCTTGGGATTATAGATGGCTCAATCAGAAGGCCTTAGCTGGTGGGACCCTAGACTAGAAAAAACCTTTTTCTGCTCCACTCCCACTCTGTACGTGGCAAAACAGCTCAGGCACACAAAAGGGGCAAGTGTCACCTGCCATTAACACCCTGCTCCTCCAAAAAAATTCTGTACTTGCCCTGAGATGCGCACCTCCTCCCAAGCTGAGACCTGAGGCAGGGCAGAGGAGAGCAAGGTGCGTCTTTGAAGCAGCCTCTCTGACAACTGTATTGACTACAAAGTCAATAAAGATATAAAGCTCCATTTACATTAGTGGACATTACCTGTTCACAAGAACAGGACAGAAGCTACAAAACTGCAAAGATTGTTGGTCCCTCCTGAGATGGTAGACAGCTTGGGAGAAGCAGCTGTCCATGGTAAAAGGAAGAAGGTGCTTTGCCTCACAGGCAAAGTTGAGACCTGGCAGAAGGCAGGAAGCCAGATGCAGCAGGAAGAAGGGGCAGACATTTACAAGGGCTGGGTCCGCCGTTGTCACTCAAACAGGAGGCCAAATTTCTACCCTGAACACAATCTTATCATCAGTAAATGCGAGGGAGAAAAAGAGAGAGGGAAACTGATTAGAGAAATCTCCTGCAAGAAGCGCAAACAGTTTGCTTCCCCACAGCAGGATATTGGAAAGCCCCATGAAGGCAGGCTCTGGAGAGACATACATAGTGGAATGAGAGTACTTTTTTAATAGAATTTTTATAAAGAAGGAAACCTTGAAGTTCAAGAGTCTGGTAATCTAAAAGTTTTGTAGTGAAAGAAAAGATTGGGTTCCAAATAGATAAGTGCTGGTGGGCATCTTTCTAATTTGCTCGCTTTTCTTTCTTGGCATCCTATTATCATTGGCAGCTTCTCCAGGCTGCTGCTGCTTCACTCCTGAGCAGTGTGTGCCTGAGAGGATGCTTGCCAATAATCTGGAAGGGGCAGGAGACTAGGCAATCTCCAGGCTTCTGTATCCTGAGCTCTGACAGCACCCAAACATGGGTATACATACCGTAGGCATTAGTCTTCACTCTGGCCCAAATCTAGGTGGATATACAATCTAGTCAATAAGCTTTAAGAGTTTATTTCTAAGAGAGCAAGGGAAGACATCTGAGTTATACCCATTTTTCTGTCTTCTTAGGGCTATCAGTGAAGTGGAAATAGAATGTCAGTAGACACATTTTCTCTGGCATTCCAGGCTCAGTCAAATGACTTAACTATGTTCTCCTGTGCTACGGACCAAATGATAATGTCCCAATCATTTTCATCTTGAGCAGATGTAGAAGAGTGAAGAAAAGTACACGTGTATTATCCCAAACTCATGTGTTTCTGCCCAGGTTGCTCAGGAACTATGGTGCTCTTTGTGCTTTTCCTCTCAATAGGCAGATCTTATGAAGATGACAGTGGGAGAGCACTAAACTATGCGCAGAATGAAGCGCTACGCAAAAAGTTATCAAAAATATATATATATAATAAGGATTTAAAACTGTGTGTTTCCATTACATTTACATTATAAATATAGTTGGGGGGAAAGGATTGGAAAAAATACAACAGCATATAAGCAAAGAGAAGAGACAGGAGAGGAAATCTTCATCAGGGCCAGTTATTATCTATCAGGGTCTACAAGCGACTGTGGTTGGAGTAGAACTGTTTCATGTGAGGGTTGTGTGTGTGTTTATATCTTTCTGAATTTTCTAATTTTATTAATGAGATCATAGTATATAAATAAAAATATTTGAAACACATACATATAAAAGATAATTAGAGCACTTCAAAACCATGTGCTGTCATACAACCTATTTGTTATAGATGAGACAGAGCTTGACTGGAAGCAGACATACTCAGTTTTGTCTCTAACTAACTGTATACTTGAACAAAATATGCTTTGGGCTTCCATTTCCTCACCTATAAAAATAAGACCACCACCACCTACTTCACAGGGTTCTCCTAGGATTAAATATTACAACTCTGAAAGCACCTTGGCCAGTGCTGGTACTTGGAGGCATCAAAAAAGTTCATTTCCTTACCTTTCCCACAATTCCTCTGCTCAATCCAGGGATTCAATCCTCTGTTTTGATACAGGGCCCTCCACAGAGATTAGACTGTAAAGGGCTTAACAACTTGCAAAAAAATATCAGACAGCTGTTTCTAGATCTGTGTTTGCCATCTTTATTGCACCAAAGAAAACACTTCTCCTTTATTTGTAAAATCTGCTGTCTGTGGCAAGATTCATCAAGGCCCTGTAGGACTTTCTGACAAAGAAAGGGCACTCTTCCACATTCGTTCCCAGTCAAAGGCTGGCTCTAGGGTGTTGGTAGTGGTACTTTTCCCTCACTTACTAGCTAACTTAAGGCTATGAAATAACAAAATCACCTAAAACCAGACGAAAGGAGACCTTTCCAAACCCTAATCATGAAGGCTGTGCAGGCACCAGGTAGAGAACCGCTACAGCACCAAGCACAATGAAAAATTCTAGAGCAGACAGATGCCTCATTCCGGTTACCATCATAGTCAAGGTCATATAAGGAAAACTGCCAGATAATGGAAGAAAACAAACATGCTCAAGAAAAAAAGTCTTTATCATGCCTGTTTACAACAAAATCATCAAATCTGAGAGGAAATGTTTAAGAAAGTAATAGATACAAAATTCAGTAATGTGAGAAACACATTATATTTGCTTACTTCTAGGACCTACCACTGACTTGGAAGCCACTCCCCTAGGTCTCTCCAATAAAAGATTATCTTTACAGAAAGGAAAAGCTTTGGCACTACTACAAAGAATAACAGTAGTAACCACCATAGGGTGGAACCTCTTCAGGTGTGGACGGGTAACTCACAGGCTTAGCAAATTACAGAACGTACCTCAGTAGCACATAATGAAGGGCATCACAGAATGATCTCAAGTCTGCTGGACAGCCTAGTTTCAAGGCAAAAGCTTAAAGTACTAAGAACTAGTTTTGCCTCTGCTCCCAGCTTCCTGAGGGAAAACAGGCAGATCCTCCATCATCTCTTAAATGAGAGCATTGTGCTTACTATCAAAAAGCTCTTGATCTGAGGCCCAAAATCCTGCTGAAGTTCTATGCCACATTTTGTGTTTATGGACAGATGTTCATTTTTCTGAGAGAAATTTCATGTCATTTGTCAGATCCTCAAAGATGCCCATGATCCAAAAATATATTAAGAACAACTAAACTAAATAACTTATAAGCTCTCTTACATATCCCAATCATTACAGCAAATTTTTCTGATTATTAAAACAATGCATTGTAGAAAAATTGAAAAGTGTAAGCAAAAAGAAAAATCTCCTGTTATTGAGTCACTCAGAAGTAACCACTGCTAACATTTATATATACATAAATATTTCTTGGCCGGGCACAGTGGCTCATGCCTGTAATTCCAACACTTTGGGAGGCCAAGGCGGGCAGATCACCTGAAGTCAGGAGTTCGAGCCAGCCTGGCCACCACGGTGAAATCCATCTCTACTAACAAAAAAAAAAAAAAAAATTAGCTGGGTGTGGTGGCACATGCCTGTAGTCCCAGCTACTTGGGAGGCTGAGGCAGGAGAATCGCTTGAACCTGGGAGGCAGAGCTTGCAGTGAGCCAAAATCGCACCACTGCACTCCATCCTGGGCAAGAGAGCAAGACTCTGTCTCACAAAAACAAAAAACAACAACATAAATGTTTCTTGTATTTTGAATTTATATAATATTAGGCTCTGCTACATTGCACATTTTCACACATTAAAAATTCTTCAAAAACAGCAACTTTAATGGTCACATTTTATTATAAGGATTTAATTACATTTTATCTAACTGTTTTCCTACGGTTGGACATCTGTGTTGATACTAATGTTTTGCCATTATAAACAATGCTGCTGTGAACATTCTTAAAGTCAAATTTGGTTATATTTTTGTAGGTAATAGCTACTAACAATTTTTGAGCAAGAAAATAGCAAAATCTCCAGAACTAGGGATCTATTGTACACCATGGTGATGGCAATTAATAAAATATATTGGACACTTAAAAACTGCTAAGAGTAGATCTCAAATGTTCTTACCACCAAAAAGTTATACATATGTAAGATGATGAATATATTGATTTGCTTGATTTAATCATTTCACAATGTATACATGTATCACAATATCACGTTTATACCATCAATATACAGAATTTTTGTCATTTACATCTTAATAAAGCTGGAAGGGGAAACGAAAAGAGCAAAATCAATAATTGTCTTATGATAGTACAGGAGATGAATTGAAATGGGGAAGACTAAAGGCTTGGGAAGACTAAAGGCAAAAGGTTATTATCTGAGAACTTGAACCAGGGGAGAGACAATGAGACTGAACATGAAGGTCCAGATACGGAACACATGCTAAAGGGAAATTGCCACGAGTCAGTGGTTCAGAGGGATACAGAAGAGTAAAGAGTAAGCTGACTTTCTACTTTCACAATTGGAAGAATGAGTACACCATTAACGAAGACAGGGAAAATATAAGCCAATTTAGAGCTAGAAAGATGAAGAGTCATTTCTAGAAGGTTACTGCAAGAAAGATAACTGCAAATGTCATGACTGAACTGCTTCTTTTTATCATTATCATCACAAAACATACCCCCAAAAAGCAACCGATAATCTAGGATACTCATTTACAATTACATGAACTAGAAAGTAGGAGACGAGGGAACTCATTGGTGTATCATCTCTTTGCTCTTGAATGTTCAAATCCAATAAATTAGGTATTAGTAATGATATCTTCTAAAGCATAAAAGCTGAGCAGTTTGCATCATTCAGATAAGAATAATTTTTCATAATTATGACTCTATACCTAGTATAGTAATTTTTTAAATTATACCACATTTTTCATCTTTATCTCTATTGTTTTATTTTGCTGTTTTAATCAATTCTATTTCAAATAAATGAGGTAAGACCTATGGTAAAAAGAAAAGTCCAGAAATCAATGTCACTAACATGTAAAACACGACCAGGAGGAAGTCAGCTAGAAAACTAATTCAGTGATGATATTTTGAGCTCTCCATGACATAGGAAAGCCAGTAGGAATGAAAAGTAGAGATTTTCTCAATGAAATCTCTGCTTATCATTCAGATGGCTGTATTCAGCTCTGAAACAGTAACTCTGGACTTAAATTTAAAATGTCATATTTTATTTTACTATTTACCATGTAAAAAGGTCTATGTCATTCTTTATTATTGAAATATGTTCTTTCCAAAAAACTTCAGATTACCAAGCAAAGATGCAGTTGAATTTCTGATAAGATTATTTGAAAACACCATTTTTACTGATTCCAGAATACTCAAGAGAATAAAAAATGTAGAAAGAGGCCATCTAGCAAAGAGAATGTTGATGTGCTCCTCATTTTAGTATGAGGTTACTATTTTTTTATAGCCACCTTTCCTAGTATGATAAATCTATTATGTATGTATTTATTGAAAGCTGTTTTCACATACCAGGCACTGATACTAGGTGCTGATGGTATAAGTGAGATCAAGCTCATAGAAATGTAATTGATCTAATTCTTTTCTTGGAACTGGAAATTAAAGGAATAAAGAAGCTAATTCCTTTTAACATTAATTCTATAATTTCACCCTGTAATTCTTTCTTTCACAGTCCCATAATGAGAGGAAAATTGGTTACATGAGAGCCCATGAGGTATAATCCCCACCAAAGAAAAGGCCCTATATAGTAATTCTGAAAGCCAGAGAAAATATGAGGAGAAGATTTGAAAAGCTCCAAGCCTTCCCTACGCTAATCTGGTTTTCAGATAAGACAGTGAGAAATTTGGCAACAATAGCTCCATGTGTCATTTCAAATGAAACACAGTATTTAAATGGCCTCAGTCTGAGTTATACGCTGCACGAAGTCATACTTTTCCGTATAAAGTAAAAGATACAACCTCTGCTCCAAAGGAACATGAAATAATTCGAAAGAATGGCACACAGTATTGAGAATGACAAAGCACCTAGACACCACGATGTATTCCCTGATTGCAGGAAATGAAACTTCAACTTTACAAAATAAGATTTAAAGAAACGGAGGAGATGAGGAAGAAGAAATGGATTCTAGAGCAATTCCTTTGTGGCAGTGCATAAGGAAAGGGACAGAAACAAGAATAAGCATACCTAGCTCCCAAGACAAACCTAGAGAGTGAGACTCCACTGGTATTCAGTGTGCCAGGCTCCTCCTACAGGAGAAACAGTGACATTAATTTGTGCTAGAATGTGGTCTATAAAGGGATCATCAACCCTCCACCTGGGAGACAGCATTAAAATTATGCTCTGCAAATTGCTAAAGAGGATGACCCCATACAACAGAAATCAGGAGAACATGGTAAAACTCAGATAGCCTTGAGGGTCCAAAATTCCAGAGAAACATTGGCAAAGGCCCTGGAGATGTTGGGCTGGAGTGTTTGTTATCAACTCGTATACTTATTCATTTGCTGCTCATTTAGTAAACTTCGCTTGATGTTACAAAATTTCCCTAGGCAAATATGCATGTAGGAAATGAACTGCAATCTTTTAAAACTGGCATTTCCATCAAAGTTAGTAATTACAGCTCCCTGGAAGAAGAGATCACACAGGTCTGCAGATCTTTTAGAATGGCATGGGTTTATCACTCACCAGAGAAGGCTGCCAGCTCCACAACATGAAGGCAATTTATTCTTCTCTGACCTAGTGCTGATTAGGTATAGACTGGGCAATCTACCACATACAACCCAGAAACTGAAACAGAGAGAAGGTGAGGACTTAGAACATGGAATTGTATCAATTACACAAAAATCCTCATCTGTTCTGAAAGGAAATGAAACCTAGAAAAAAAGAACTGCTGCAAGGATATAAAGAATTTAATTGCTAACCAAGGCCCTTTAAAAATTACATTATAACACCTCAGCAGAAGAAAATACGTCATTCAACCTAATGACTTCTCCACTTCTTTTAGGTATACTTTTTCTAAATATCCTGGAATAAGAAACTGAGCACTGTGATAAAAAGAGAAGTCACTACTGTAATGTGATTTGTGTATTTCTAACAGTTATATGACTGCCTCAAAAATTCTCTCACACTGATTTACCATGGCAAGTTCCTTTCCTTACACTAACTGGGTATTTTGTTTATTAATAACTATTTAGCACAGACTATTATAGTCTCTATTATAGAGACATTGGGCTTGATGCTAAGGGCAGAAGTGAAGAAGATGATCCCTTCTGAAGGCTATTGAGGAAGATAAACAAGTAAAGAGGGAAGTGAAGTTCAGTGTGATAATTTTAACACTAAGGATAAGAAGAGGGTATGAAACTCACCTTTGAGAGAGGCAGGGTCAAGGACGGCATCTGTTCAGAGGTAGTGTCTTAGCAAATAAAAAAGAATAAAACTAGGCTAATGGGAGAATGGAAAGACACTCCAAGCAGAGGCATAACCTCTTCAAAGGCTTAGAACCTACAGAGAAAGTGGTACATACGGAAAATGCATCCAGTTCAAGGTGAAAAGAAGATCCTTGGAAGGTGAGCAAACACCAGATAATTAATGATTTTTAAGTCATAATAAGGAGTCTTAATTCTGAGAGCAATGGAGAGCTACTAAAGACTTTTAGATATAAGAAGTGGCAAGAATAAACACTCTCATTGCCATGTGGAAAGTGGATTAGAAATTGACAGACAGACTAAAGGCAGGGAAATTAGTCAGGACACTGTAGCAGCAATTTAAGCAAGAGATGATGAAACCCTGCACCAGAGAAGTAGAGGCAAAGTGGTGAAAAATAGGTGGAATCAAGAGTGATAGAATCCACAGATCCTAATGATAAGTTCCATTTGGGGTGGAAAAGGGGGAAGGAGAATCAAAAATGCCCCCCAAGTTACTTATCACTGAAACAGAGAATGCAGGAGGAGAAGCCGACATGGTGGGGAAGATGAGTTCTAGTCTGGGCAAACCGAATTTGACGTGACTTTGAGAAATCACAGGAAAGATGTCCACTCAGTGACAAGCCAGAGAGATCTGGCCTGGCCACGGCGTGATCAGTACATGAGTGTTTCTCAGGCATATTGGAATAGATGAGCATGCCCAGTCAGAATGCATGAAACAAGATGTGATGCTCTCAAGACATTGGTCTCAGGGCATCAGGAGATGGTGAAAGTGAGAAGTGACAATGTGCTAGCAGCCCTGGCTCTCCGCGCCCCCTCGGCCTCGGCGTCCACTCTGGCCGTGCTTGAGGAGCCCTTCAGCTCGCCACGGTACTGTGGGAGCCCCTCTCCGAGCTGGCCAAGGCCAGAGCCGGCTCCCTCCGCTTGCCGGGAGGTGTGGAGGGAGAGGCGCGAGCGGGAACCAGGGCTGCGCGCCGCGAAGCGCTGACAGTCTGGCGGGTGCGGGCGGGGGCTCGGCGGCCCCGCAGTGGGCTCCCGGGAAGCCCAAGCCTCACCGACAGACGCTGGGTCCCATCAACCGCCCAAGGGCTGAGAAGTGCGGGCCCACTGCACGTGACTGGCAGGCTGAGGGACCCACTAGGTGAAGCCAGCTGGGCTCCTGAGTCTAGTGGGGACTTGAGAACCTTTATGTCTAGCAAAGGGATTGTAAATACACCAATCAGCACCCTGTGTCTGGCTCAAGGTTTGTAAATGCACCAATCAGTGCTCTGTGTCTAGCTAACCTAGTGGGGACTTGGAGAACTTTTATGTCTAGCTAGAGGATTGTAAATGCACCAATCAGCACTCTGTGTCTAGCTCAGGGATTGTAAAAGCACCAATCAGCACCTTGTCAAAATGGTTCAATCAGCGCTCTGTAAAACGGACCAATCAGCTCTCTGTAAAATGGACCAATCAGCAGTATGTGGGAGGGGCCAGATAAGGGACTAAAAGCAGGCTGCCTGACCCAGCCAGTGGCAACCTGCTCCAGTCATTTTCCCCAGTGTGGAAGTTTTGTTTTTTTGCTCTTGGCAATAAATCCTGCTGCTGCTTATTTTTTGGGTCCACACTGCCCTTAAGAGCTGTAACATTCACCATAAAGGTCTACAGCATGAGTTCTGAAGCCAGTGAGACCAGAAACCCGCTGGGAAGAACAAACAACTCCAGAGGTGCTGCTTTTAAGAACTGTAACACTCACCGCCAGGGTCTGGGGCTTTGTTCTTGAAGTCAGGAAGACCAAGAACCCACCAATTCCATACACAAAAGGATCCATGTTACTTTAAAAGGGAGGAAGCTGATCCTCTTCTGATACACTAGAATTTGTGCATCCCATCAGCCAATGTTTAGCTGAGAATGAAGAGGAGAATCTTGAAAGATGGTGAATCAGGCAAATATTGATGATGGGGGTAGAAAAAAGCAAGATGAAGTTTAAAAGCAGGGTGTTCAACATTAGTTCCAGACAATAAGGGATAAAACCATCACAACTGGGATTCTTGAGCAACCAAGGAGCCACTTAGTCAGTGATCATCACTTTAGGTTTTATTTTGTTGTTTCCTTGTTGTTGTTGTGAGACGGAGTCTTGTTCTGTCACCCAGGCTGGAGTGCAGAGTGCAGTTGTGCAATGTCGGCTCACTGCAGCCTCCGCCTCTTGGGTTGAAGTGATTCTCCTGCCTCAGCCTCCCAAGCAGCTGGGATTACTGACACGTGCCACCACGCCCAGCTAATTTTTGTATTTTCAGTAGAGAGAGGTTTTCACCATGTTGGCCAGGCTGATCATGAACTGACCTCAAGTGATCTGCCTGCCTCAGCCTCCCAAAGTGCTGGGATTGCAGGCATGAGCCACCATGTCCAACCAGATCATCACTTTAAAGAGAACAAGAAATATGTGCTCTTCAGTGACTCTACAACCTCAGGTACAGAAAACCAAGCAGAGATAGTTCAGATTGCATGGGCTATTGGCAGTGTCCCATAGAGCTATCTAGACTAGTTGTTTTCACCTTGGCTGCACTCCCACTTGGGACTCTTGTAATTCAAATTATATTTTTGCTACCAGCAGGATTAGCATCTGTGAGAGTGTATAATATCCAGACCACAAATTAAAATTTGCATTTTCCTAAGATTCTCTGGGAGATGTAAATGCACATTAAAGCTTGAGACCTGCTGCTTCAAAATCACTTGAAGGAGTTGTTAAAACAAGAGATTGCTAGATCAGGGATGGGGCTTATGAATTTGCATTTCTAACAAGTTTCCAAGTGCTGCTGCTGCTGCAAGGTTAATACTGTATTTTGAGAATTTTTGCCATAGAACAATTCAGAATCTTCCTGGATGGGACCCAGGCATCAGTGTATTTTTAAGCTCCCTAAGTGATTCTGATTTCCAACCAAGGTTGAGAAACACTGGTAAAAATATTTTTCTGCTTTTCATTACATAAATAGGGAAATGAATATGAGGAGCAACTTAGCTATTCTCTAACACTAGCTTAAATTCATGACTAAATTGTTTTTTAATATAAAATAGAATATATTTAATATAATTTTGATTAATCAAAAGAGAAAGGTGCTGAGCCATCCTTAGTGACTCATTTCCAGAGATATGTTTGGTTATGATTGGAAAAAAGGTCACCATAAGTAACGATTATCTTAATCATTACAGTAACCATCAACTCAATTTATTAATTTTAATTTCTGATAATTTAACATGGTATTGGCATTTTGAAGGCCACAATGTGTTTTTTGAACTCATTTTTTTTTTTAACAGAAGCAAGGTTGTATAAATTATTTTTCCCCAATCAGCCTACAAAACCAATTCTTTTCTTTCTTCTGTGTGCTTTCGGTTTCATTTTACCTTTTTTCTAGGTTCTTGAGGTAAAAGTTTAGGTTATTGATTGAACCTTTTTCTCTTTTTTAATGTATGTATTTGGTACTATAAATTTTATCTTGGCATGGCTTTAGTTGGGTCCCACAAATTTTATAGTGAATTGTACTTTTGTTAAGCTTAATTTTTTTTTATTTCCCTTGAGATTTTCTCTTTAATCCATGGATTTTCAGAAGTCTGTTGTTGTTTAGCTTCTAAATGTTTACAGATTTTTGTATTATCTTCCTCTTACTGATTTCTAGTTTGATTCCATTGTGGTCAGAGAACAAACACTCTGTGTCATTTAATTGTTTTGAAATTGGTTGAGGTTCTTTACATGGCCTAATGGTCTGTATTGTTATAAATTCTATAGACACTTGGGAAAAAATGTGTATTTTGCTGTTATCGGAAGGAATGTTCTCTAAGTGTTGGTTAGATCCAGTTGGTTGATGGTGTTGAGTTTTTCTATATCCTGGAGGACTAATGGCCTAGTTGTTCTATCAATTGTTGAGAAAGAAGGGCTAGAGTCTTCAACTGTAATTATAGATTTGTCTATTTCTCCTTTCAGTTCCATCAGGTTTTGCCTGCATATTTTCAGCTCTGTTGTTGTCTGCATATGCATTTAAGATTGCTATGTTTTCTTGGTGAAGTGACTCTTTTATCTTAGCTAAATTAAACTTGCCTAAAGCTGACTCCTTACACATTTTAAGTTAGGCCTGATGGTTTATATGTATACAGTGAATTGTAACCTAATAGGGTGTGTAAATAGACAGCAACCTACTCTTATAAGTAGCAGAGTCTCAGCCAATCACAGTAGCCATACTTTAGTATTCACAGACAACCAACTATTCAAACCTTGTTCAAATAAGACAAACACCCAGCTGTAACAAATCCAGGTGTTTCAGTATCCCATTTCTATTTTCTGTACATCGCTTTCTTTTTTCTTTCCATAAATTCTCTCTGACCACACAGCAGTGCTGGAGTTGCTCTTAATCTCTTCTGGTTCTGGGAGTTGTTTAATTTGCAAATCATTCTTAGCTCGATTAAACTTGTTAAATTTAATTTGTCTAAAGTGTTTCTTTTAACATCATTTTATAATGTACCTCTTTGTCACTAGTAATTTTTTTTGCTATGATGTCTACCTTATCAGATAGTAGTATAACTATTTATGCTTTTCTGTGGTTAATATTTATATGATATACATTTTTCTTTTTTATTTCACACTTGCCTGTATCATTATATTTGAATTGAGTTGCTTGTAGACAGCGGTTAGGTCATACTTTTTATTCCATAATGCCAATCTTTGTTTTTTGTTTTTTGCTTTAAGTTTCTTTTGTTTGTTTTTCTTCTTTATATCATGTGTCTTTATTTTAATTTTTTAATTGTAAACATTTGAGGTATATAAAACAATGTTTTATACACATATACATAACAAAATGATTACTACAGTCAAACAAAAGAAAATTAGCAAATCTAATGGGGAAAAGTGGCTTTTCCTCTGAAAGCCAGTACAAGACAAGGATCCTCACTCTTGCCACTTCTATTCAACATAATACTGAAAGTTCTAGCAAGAGCATCTAGAGAGGAAACAGATATAAAAATACATCTATATCAGAAAAGAAGTAAGATTATTCCTAGTTACAGATTACATGATACAAAATTCCACAAAAATCTGTTAGAATTAATAAATGAATTCAGTAAGGTTGCGGAATACAAAATCAACATACCAGCATTTGTATTTCTTTACACCGATTATGATCTATCCAAACAAGAAATCAAGGAAACAATCCTATGTACCATAGCATAATGCAGTTATATAGGATAAATAATTCTAGAGATGTAATGTACTGGCATGAGGGCTATAGTTCATAATATTACATCATATACTGAAATTTGCTAAGAGAATAGATTTTATGTGTTCTTACCACAAAAAAGGTAACAATCTGTTTTTTAATTGGTGCATTTGTACTATTTACAGCTAGTGCAATAATTGGTATGCTAGGGCTTAACTCTACCATTTTATTTTTTGTTTGTACAGCTTTTTTAGTAGTTGCTCTAGCTATTACATCTTATTTGTTTAATGTATCAAAGTCTATTGGTGTTGTCATTTTATCACTTAAAGTGAAGTATAGAAACCGTACCTCTTTGAACATCCCTTTAACACTCCACATTTATAATTGCCTTCAATATTTTCTCTATATACACTTAGAACCACATCAGAAAGTGTTATAATTTTTTTCAACCATCAAACATAATTTAGAAAACTCAGAAGAAGGAAAGTCTATGATATTTATACATATTTTTGCTTACCATGTTCTTTTGTCCTCCCTGATGTTCCAAGGTTCCTTTATATGTTACTTCCTTTCTGCTTAGCTAACTTCCTTTACCATTCTTTTAGAGTAGATCTGCTGGTGATAATCTGTTTTTATCTAAGTATGTCTTGATTTCCTCTTCATTCCTGAAGAGAATGTTTTCACTGAGTACAGGATTCAAGATTCACAATTCTTATCTTTCAGCGCATAAAAAAAAATGTGTGTCACTTCCTTCTGGTCTCCGTGGTTTCTGATGAGAAACCTACTGCCATTTCATTGATTTTCTTATATATGTAAGGAATAATTTTTCTCTGGCTGCTTTCAAGATTTTCTTTGTGTCTTTCATTTTTGAAAGTTTAATTATGAAATGACTTGGCATGAATTTCTTTGGGTGCATCCTGTTTATGGTTCACTCAGGTTTATGTGTTTTACCAAATTTGGGAAGTTTGGGACCATTACTTCTTCAAGTACTCTTTCAGCTCATCCCTCTTTCTCATTTCTTTCTGTACTCTGATGACATGAATGCTAGATCTTTTGTTTTAATTACATGGGCCCATGAGGCTCTTGTTTTGTTTTGTTTTTCCCATTTTTTTCTGTTGTTTAGGCTAGGTAATTTCTATCTTCCATTTTATTCATTATTTTTTATCTCCTGTATTCTACCCATCCACTAAGCTTTTTCTTTTAGTTATTGTATTTTTCATTTCTAAAACTCCATGTGGCTCATCTTTTTCTCTTTCATTTCTTTGTTGACGGCTTCTCTTTCCTTATTCAGGTTCTCTATTTTTTCATTCATTCTAAAGGTGTTCAGATTTACTCACTGAAGCGTTTTTATCATGACTATTTTAAAACTGTTGTCAAATAACTCTAACATCTCTGTCATCTCAGCATTGGTATCTATTAATTGCAATTTTCTTTCATTTTGAGATCTAGTTCTTGGTTTAAGAATAATTTATTAAAACCCGTTCATTTTTAAATTATGTTAAGAAACCATGTCTTATTTAAATCTTCTGTTTTAATTGGCTTTCTCTGATACCCTCTGGCAGGTAAAGGGGTGGGTGATGCTGCCTCATTATTACTACATGGATGCAAAAACCCAGATTCCCCATTCAGCATCTTAGGAAGAGGTTCCTTATTACTGCTGGGTGAATGTGAGAATTCTAGGAGTTCCAACTCCCAACGTGGTCTCCACTGACACGCAAGGAGGGTAGGGTGACCTCGTTATCACAGGGCAGTGGTGAAGGTCCTGAATATTCTCTAGGCCTCCACTGACACCAGCCCAGTCAGGAGAAGAAGGAGCACCCTGTTACTTCCAGATGGCTGTGGAAGTCCAGAATTCCCATGTGGTCTCGACTGACACTGAGAATAGAAATGGAGCTCAGTGATGATAAAACTCCTGGTTCCCTCCTTGCCCTTTTGTGACACTATCCCAGTGTGGACATTGGGGTACTTCATTAGAATCTCAAAAAGGTAAAAACCTAAACTCCCAACATGGTTTTTGCAGGTATAGATGTCACTGGGTCCACAATGCTTTCTGTTATTTACCTGGAATATGGTGGCTATTGTCTAAAAGTTTTGTCTTGTTATGTTGACCCTCTCTAGTCCTTTAGTTATAGAAAGCATGCTTTTGTTAAGAATGTTTTTGTTTACCGTGTAATGCATTGGTATTTTTGTGTTGTTGATTTATTTTTATTTTCCTTGAGACAGAGTCTCACACTATCACCTGGGCTAGAGTGTAATGGCATGATCTCGGCTCACTGCAACCTCCACCTCCCAGGTTCACATGGTTCTCCTGCCTCAGCCTCCTGAGTAGCTGGGATTACAGATGCCCGCCACCATGCCTGGCTAATCTTTTGTGTTTTTAGTAGAGACGGGGTTTCACTATGTTGGCCAGGCTATTCTCAAACTCCTGACCTGATGATCTGCCCACCTCGGCCTCCCAAAGTGCTGGGATTACAGGTGTGAGCCATCATGCCCAGCCCATGTTGTTGATTTCCTAAACTCCAAGTCTGGTATATATGAGGAAAAAAGAAAACCCAGGGCACTCCAGGCTGGGCAACAGAACAAGGCCCTGTCTCAAGGAAAAGTAAAAAGGAGAGATACTCTATTTCAATACAAATAACATTGTTTTAAACAACATTACTCAACATATGAAACAAGTAAGTCATTATCATTCCTAGAGTAAGGAATCTAAATTGATTGAAACTCATGTGACACAGCAATTAATGTTTTTCTTTTGGCCCCAAGGCCCCAAGTCAGTCTGCCTTCTGCCTTCTCTCCATATTTTAGAGTATTCCTCCCTCTCTCTCTCTCTCTACACACACACACACACACACACACACACACACACCCACCCCTAAAATTTTTAATTGTGTTTAGCAGGAGGAATAGGGAAAGCTATGTATATTCCATCTTCCTGGAAGTCTCAATTCTTTAATAGGATAAACTATTAATGAATATAATTAAATTTAACTTTTGCAGAATAGAAATTATCTGAAAACATTACTAAGTCACTAATGGTAGCTTAAATAAAATGAGAGAGTAAGAAACAAACCAGGAAGAAGTACAAGCCAAAGTTATAGATATAATCTGAGGCAGGGAGAGCTATACCTCATGGCCTCAGGTTCATATAACCAGATGTCAGAGGCTGCTGGAACAAACCCTTAGCACCTGATGCCTGAAAACAGGATGCGTCATGGGCCTTGAGAAGTTCCTTAACTCTTCATCAGTAAATAGCATCGTTGTGAGAGCTAAGCGAGTTGATAAACATAAATAATACATAGCACGGCCGGGCTCACATTAGGGCTCTATAAATGTTAATTATTAACTTACTAATTAAAAATATGTTTATTATCTAAAATAAGGGCTATCTGCGATAAAAATCTATCTGGTGTAATTCTTAGGCCACAAATCTCTAAGGCTTTGGAGGTCAATGTAGCAGAGGACATTGTGGTCATCATTACTGAACTTAACATGTGAAATACACTCTGCCTGTTGACAAGGACGTTTCAATCATTTCAGGCACCTGCTTAAGTTGATAGGCAGCATTGTCAACCTAATTTAGAAATAAATATTGAAAAAGAGATACATACAAGGTCAGGGGGAGCTAAGTCTACCCCTCCCTCTCACTCTACTTTGTTTCAGTAGCAGACTTCCCTGTCTATTAGACACTTTCTCCAAACATACAAGAAAGTACCTCAAAACCACACAAATCCAAAATCAAACTTCTTGTCCTTCCTGTGGAAATTTGCTCTTCCTTCCGGTTTCTCTATTTCAGTAAGGAAATCTTAATCTCCAAGGAAACCAAAACAGAAATTACAATAATCCTTTATTCACCATTCCTAAAAAGTCACTAAATATACTGATTCTATATCCACACTAGTTTAAATTTATTCCTGCCTCTCCCCACTGTCATTTCTGTAGTATACCAACTATGATGGCTGAAATCTGTGAAATCTTTACCAAGAATTATTCTAAATGATAAGAAATTTATGAAAGGAACAAGAGTTTATTTCAATAGATAATAGATATCATTCAGAACAGTTTCAACATGACCAAGCCTTTTTTAAAAAATTAAGCAAAAGAAATGAAAAATAATAGAAAAATTAAGAATAAGAAAAGAAGAGACCGAGCATGGTGGCTCAATCTTGTAATCCCAACACTTTGGGAGGCCGAGGCAGACAGATGGCTTAAGCCCAGGAATTTGAGACCAGCCTGGGCAACAGCAAAACCCTGTCTCTACAAAAACATACAAAATTAGCCAGTCCTGTTGGTGCACGCCTGTAGTCCCAGCTGCCCAGGAGGCTGAGGTGGGAGGATTGCTTGAGCCTGGGAGGTTGAGTCTACAGTGAGCCGTGATTATACCACTGCACTCCAGGCTGGCCAACAGGAAAAAAGGAAAAAAAAAAAAATGAGAGATACTGTATTTCAGTAGCAATAACATTGTTTTAAACAACATTACTCAACATATGAAACAAGTAAATCATTATCATTCCTAGTGTATAGAATCTAAATGAATTGAAATTCATGTGCTATAGCAATTAATCTTTAAAGAACAAGAGAGAAATAAACCTATATATATATTCCTCAAAATGAGCTCTATTTGTCAGGCAAGACTATTCAGGGGAAAAAAGGATTATATGGTAAAAAAAAAAAAAAATCTGGAATATGCTACATTTGATCAATGAAGATTGAAGAGTACATCAGCATATTGTAGGTTGGAAGTCCTATGGTAACTTGTTTAATTTGGTCTAATATGAAGATTCCAAGGTTTCAGTGACAGTGAAAACATTCTTTTTCCTCTAAGTGCCTTTCATAGAAATAATGAGAAGCTGTAGCTTAGAAACCACATGGAGTCCATCATCATTAAAAATTTGATTTCAAATAAAACAAATAAAATTTCTTATTACTATGTTCTCTGTGTCTACATCCTCTTGTCTTCTTTCTTTTATAAAGACACATTTTGTTGGATTTGGGGCCCAGCTGGATAATCCAGGATTATTCCATTTGGAGATCCTCAACTTAATTACATCTTCAAAGATCAGTTTCCCAACTAAATTCACATTCACAGGTTCCAAGGGTTAAGAGATAGGTATATGCTTTTGGAGGCTGCAGTTCAATCCACTACATATGAGTTACTTGCAAGTATGATATTTAGTGTCCAGATATCTGGGGACTTTCCAGGCATCTTTCTGCTACTGATTTATAACTTAATTCCACTGTGGTTTGAGTACATATTCTGAAATCCTTTTAAATGTACTGAGATATATTGTATGGCCTAAAATATGTATTGGTAAATGTTTCATGCACATTTGAAAAGAATGTATATTCTGCTGTTGTTGGGTGGAATGTTCTAAAATGTGGATGCAGTTATTTCATTGCTTTTCAAGTCTCTATATCTTTACTGATTTTCTGTCTACTTATTCTACCAATTACTGAGAGGGGTGGTAAAATTTTTACTATAATTATGAGCAGTATCTACTATATTACCATGTTTTCTAATATGATCTCCATCTTATACCCCCAGGTTCATTAATAGCTACATAGATACATGCTTCCTAATGCATAATCTCCCTATTCTATTAGAAGTCTTGCCCATCTTTTGTCTTATTTTGTCATAGATATTTTTTCATAAATTTTGGTTAATATATAGGAGATAGTTGACTACAAAAAACTCAATTTCAGGTTTCACTCATACTTTGAAACTCAAAATATACTTTTTTTGTTATAAATGTTGTAAATTATGTTCTTAGTTTCACGAACTGTCTGCTCCTGATCATTTGATGTAATTCTGCATACAATCAAAGCCACTTAGAAATTTTGTGAGAGGTACTAAATGCTCTACTGCAAAGTTTTGGGCATTAAGTAATTTAAAAGAAATAAAAAAATGGTAACATTTTTCCCAAATATGTTAGCAAATTCAAGAAGCAGATTATACTAATTACAATTACTGTGAAGTTACATACACATCATGAACTCAAATTTCTTCTTATGAGGCTTAATGCAGCTTAACACTTCACCTCATGGGAGTTACAATATAGAAAGAACACATTAAAAAATTGAGTTGATTGCTCTATATCACAGCAGGGCCTGTAAAATGTGCGAGGTCTCCCAAGGTGGCCACATTCTTTGATAAATTCACCTGTGGGCTGCTGTTATATTTGAGGGAGGCTCATGAACTACCATCTGCAGAAAAGAGAAAGGAACATGAGGACTGCGTGTTATTTCCTACACACTGAGTCAAGCTCACTACTGGGAAAAAAAAAAACTGTCCCGTATTCAGCCAGTTCTGAGAAACCAGCTGAATGAATACAGTGTGGTCACATCTCAACATTAAAATACACAGAATCATCCACTCTAGGAAGCACAGTGAATGGAAAGATGAGACAAGATCCAACTAATTAATATGGTGAAACTGCAATTTGTCATAGGAGACAAATTTCTGTTAAAATTGTCATGCAAAATAGCTAAATAGTACACTTTGGGAACTTGATCATTATTTCTACATCTATTTAGCACTCACCTTGTTTTAGGTAACTATGCCTGGTAGTATAAAGAGCTAGTAATGTTTTACCTGATCTCAAGGAAATTAAAAATTAATGTTAAAAATGCATAATCATTAAAATAAGGTAGCCTATATTTCTGCTATTATTATGTCTACCAACAATAGAGTTATCTTCTGGGTAAAAAGTCCCTGAGACAATCTCTTACGTAGGTGTGGAAACTCCCAGGAAGTTGCACTTTTTAGGAACACATTCTTTGGTCACCAGACTTCTTCCCAAAATAGTCAATGCCTGTAGGTCTTAACTGTAACACTAAAGTCCTAATTCAGATACAAATGCAGTATATGAAAAAGAAGGGTGTTGCCTGCTTTTAGCTAAAAGTTTAGGATGACAGTGTTGTACTCCGCCATGAGCTGCATCACAGAAAAGAGCCCCCGATGATATTTCTTTTTTCCAGGACAACTAAGGCAACAGAACATTGTCCCATCACTGTCATTGTTTTTGCACCTACAGAGACCCACTGATGAAAGAGCTGTTTCTTCTGGGTCCAGACCAGACAGATGTACCTGATGATCCTTTTCCAGTATTAGATACTCAAATAGTGAGAATCTGTAACACTTTGTTCACCTTTTATCCCCACTTTAAAATAGAGAACAGCTAGAGGCTTGTGACTTATTCTCATGTTAGAAGCCCTCTTATCTGACATAATGAGGATAGGTAGTTGGCCAGTTTGTTAAATGAATATATTAAAGTCAAGAATCTTCAGAAATAATACCTCAAGCATTCTTTATAAATGTAAACATTTAAATGCACATAGTTGGCTACTCTTTTGATGTAGAGCCAAGGCCTTTGCTTTGAGTTTGAATCTCTTAGAGTTCTAAGCTGTCTTACATCAAAAACATCCATTATGCATCATCTATGACTTACAGTATTTCTTTGTAATTGAGAAGTTAAGGCACTCGAGAAGCAGTCTGAGTTAAGAATCATTCACATTTCCTCCCAATCTTTTATGATTGGCTCACCTACACCTAATTCTATGGTAATATTTTTAGCATATTTACTAGTCTTCTATTTAGCTTTCATATAAACACTTCACTTATATGTTACATCAGTCTACATAGTAATTATATGATATAATATAATAGCAAGTACAACAGTCATTAACAGATTTGGGACTCTTGGCAAACATGCACCGCCACAAAGGGGACCTGAAGTACAAAGGTGTACTAAATGGTAGCTGTCTAGAATGTCATAGACATTGGTGTGCAGACTTGAGAGAGGACATAATGTCTGCTAAGGCACTCTGCTGAAAAATATATAGAATAAGGATTCTGCTGTTGCTGCTTGAGCATGTAACTTTGTGTAAAGTCCTGATTATTTAGAAAAGAACAAACAAAAAAATAACCTGCCTAATGCTCTCCATTACAATTAGAAAATAACCTTAATCCAAATACACAGATATGAATAAAAAATTACAGAGAAGAAAAACAACAAATCTGTTTGGGAGTTGAAGAATTTTTAAAAAATGAAATTTCAGAAAAATCAAGACAGCAAAAGAAGGTTAGCAGAGGAAGACTTCTACCCTAAGAAGAAAAGCTATGTGTGAATATAAAACTACTAAAGTGAAAACAAAGAGATACTACCTTGCCAGCCTCAGCTCCCTGCTACAAGTTCATAGAGTGATGTGGTGCCCACAAGTTCCCAAATTCATCAAAGATGGATTGCAATAAAATGACCTTGAGAATTCTTTTCGGGTCTATTTGTACAAACCTTGGCATGTGAGTGGCAGTTTCAACAAAAAAACCAGCAGATCACGTGACTGGGTTTGCATGTTTATAAAACTGTTTCAAATGCAATCACCAGATTTCGAGATTTGAAAAGCATTCTAAAATGTTTCATAGTGCACAAATAAAAGGGACAGGAACATTTCAATGTTTCTGAGCAAATACAGAGCTTTAAGAAAATAGCTGGTATCAGTGAAGACATTTTGATTGGACAACTTCAGGCAAACAGGACGCCCATTTAACACTACACGTTCTCATATCCTTCACCATGAATTCAGGCATAGCTATCTTCAATCTGTCACAACAACCTGGGAAACATGATAATTCTTATAAGTGCCACAAAAAAACTATTTAAGAAATAGCAGAATTTGTCTGTTTCCTTAGTGAGAGAGGAGATTGATACATACCCTGGAAGAAGCTGTAAAGTAATACCATTCCCATGAAATACAACAAGCTATTGTAGATACTTAAGTAGTATTGTCTAAAGAAAAACAACATTCTTAAAGACCATTTTTGACAACAATGAAACCAACTCATGACCACTTTTTTCTTACATTTGATCTCCATAGATATTTGTACTCCAAAGATAGACAGACATTTGTTTACATAAAATAAAACATCATAAATTACCAACTAGAGTAAGATGTGTGTCAGAATAGCTGCAAACGACACTTTTGCAAAAACCACAGATAATATGATGTGGCCGCTAAGAGATTCGTCACTGGCTATTTTTGAAACTCCAGCCCTTTACACCGACTACCATTATAGCTATTTAAGCATGAAATGTTTGTCCTCATTTTTATTCATATGTTTTATGGACCATTTACTGTTAGCTAGAAAAATCGTTTAAAAGGTAATTCAGTTTACAGCTGAGGAAAAATAAGCCTCCGAAACAATCTCAGAATATTGACTTAGTGTCAGATAGGTAGGAATGAACTTAAATTCAATGTGAAATTGGGGTAAAAGGTGACTTTTTAACAATTAACTTTAAAAGAAATAAATGAGAAGAGTAGCTTGTTAATGTTTCTCTCTTGGTTTCCCCCTTAATAGAAAACACCTTAGCCACAAAGGGATGCAAACTTCCTGCAAAGTTTTCATTGTTCAAAAATAACTTCAAGTATGAAAGGTATGGCTTCAACACAGGATTAACTACTGTTGGCCTCTGCCACACAACACACTGTAAAGACTATGAAAGACTAGATTAGGGAGCAAGATGGCCGAATAGGAGCAGCTCCAGTCTCCAACTCTTAGCGCGAGCGACACAGAAGACCGGTGATTTCTGCGTTTTCAACTGAGGTACTGGGGTCATCTCGCTAGGGAGTGCCGGACAATCGGTGCTGGTCAGCTGCTGCAGCCTGACCAGCGTGAGCTGAAGCAGGGCGAGGCATCGCCTCACCTGGAAGCGCAAGGGGGAAAGGAATCCCTTTTTCCTAGCCAGGGGAACTGAGACACACAACACCTGGAAAATCGGGTAACTCCCACCCCAATACTGCGCTTTAAGGAAACAGGCACACCAGGAGAATATATCCCACACCTGGCCGGGAGGGTCCCACGCCCACGGAGCCTCCCTCACTGCTAACACAGCCGTCTGCGGCGATCTATCCGCAAGGCAGCAGCGAGGCTGGGGGAGGGGCGCCCGCCATTGCTGAGGCTTAAGTAGGTAAACAAAGCCGCTGGGAAGCTCGAACTGGGTGGAGCTCACAGCAGCTCAAGGAAGCCTGCCTGTCTCTGTAGACTCTACCTCTGTGGACAGCGCACAGCTGCAGTCCATTAGGGGAAAGAGCGGGGGTGGTGCAGACGCGAACGACTCTGTCTGACAGCTTTGGGGAGAGCCGTGGATCTCCTAACGCAGAGGTTGAGATCCGAGAACGGACAGACTGCCTGCTCAGGTGGGTCCCTGACCCCTGAGTAGCCTAGCTGGGAGACATCCCCCACTAGGGGCAGTCTGACACCCCACACCTCACAGGGTGGCGTCACCCCTGAGAGGAAACTTCCAAAGAAAGAATCAGACAGGTACACTCGCTGTTCAGCAATATTCTATCTTCGGCAACCTCTGCTGCTGATACCCAGGCAAACAGGGTCTGGAGTGGACCTCAAGCAATCTCCAACAGACCAACAGACAGTCCTTCTGACTGTCAGACGGAAAACTATCAAACAGGAAGGACACCTATACCAAAACCCCATCAGTACGTCACCATCATCAAAGTCCAGAGACAGATAAAACCACAAAGATGGGGAAGAAGCAGGGCAGAAAAGCTGGAAATTCAAAAAATAAGAGCGCATCTCCCCCTGCAAAGGAGCGCAGCCCATCGCCAGCAACGGATCAAAGCTGGTCAGAGAATGACTTTGACGAGATGAGAGAAGAAGGCTTCAGTCCATCAAACCTCTCAGAGCTAAAGGAGGAATTACGTACCCAGCGCAAAGAAACTAAAAATCTTTAAAAAAAAGTGGAAGAATTGACAGCTAGACTAATTAATGCAGAGAAGATCATAAACGAAATGACAGAGATGAAAACCATGACACGAGAAATACGTGACAAATGCACAAGCTTCAGTAACCGACTCGATCAACTGGAAGAAAGAGTATCAGCGATTGAGGATCAAATGAATGAAATGAAGCGAGAAGAGAAACCAAAAGAAAAAAGAAGAAAAAGAAATGAACAAAGCCTGCAAGAAGTATGGGATTATGTAAAAAGACCAAATCTACGTCTGATTGGGGTGCCGAAAGTGAGGGGAAAATGGAACCAAGTTGGAAAACACTCTTCAGGATATCATCCAGGAGAACTTCCCCAACCTAGTAGGGCAGGCCAACATTCAAATTCAGGAAATACAGAGAACGCCACAAAGATACTCCTCCAGAAGAGCAACTCCAAGACACATAATTGCCAGATTCACCAAAGTTGAAATGAAGGAAAAAATCTTAAGGGCAGCCAGAGAGAAAGGTCGGGTTACCCACAAAGGGAAGCCCATCAGAATAACAGCAGACCTCTCGGCAGAAACTCTACAAGCCAGAAGAGAGTGGGGGCCAATATTCAACGTTCTTAAAGAAAAGAATTTTCAACCCAGAATTTCATATCCAGCCAAACTAAGCTTCATCAGTGAAGGAGAAATAAAATCCTTTACAGATAAGCAAATGCTTAGAGATTTTGTCACCACCAGGCCTGCCTTACAAGAGACCCTGAAGGAAGCCCTAAACATGGAAAGGAACAACCGGTACCAGCCATTGCAAAAACATGCCAAAATGTAAAGACCATCGAGGCTAGGAAGAAACTGCATCAACTAACGAGCAAAATAACCAGTTAATATCATAATGACAGGATCAAGTTCACACATAACAATATTAACCTAAATGTCAATGGACTAAATGCTCCAATTAAAAGACACAGACTGGCAAACTGGATCAAGAGTCAAGACCCATCAGTCTGCTGTATTCAGGAGACCCATCTCACATGCAGAGACATACATAGGCTCAAAATAAAGGGATGGAGGAAGATCTACCAAGCAAATGGAGAACAAAAAAAAGCAGGGGTTGCAATCCTAGTCTCTGATAAAACAGACTTTAAACCATCAAAGATCAAAAGAGACAAAGAAGGCCATTACATCATGGTAAAGGGATCAATTCAACAGGAAGAGCTAACTCTCCTAAATATATATGCACCCAATACAGGAGCACCCAGATTCATAAAGCAAGTCCTTAGAGACCTACAAAGAGACTTAGACTCCCATACAATAATAATGGGAGACTTCAACACTCCACTGTCAACATTAGACAGATCAACGAGACAGAAAGTTAACAAGGATATCCAGGAATTGAACTCATCTCTGCACCAAGCGGACCTAATAGACATCTATAGAACTCTCCACCCCAAATCAACAGAATATACATTCTTCTCAGCACCACATCGCACTTATTCCAAAATTGACCACATAATTGGAAGTAAAGCACTCCTCAGCAAATGTACAAGAACAGAAATTATAACAAACTGTCTCTCAGACCACAGTGCAATCAAACTAGAACTCAGGACTAAGAAACTCAATCAAACCGCTCAACTACATGGAAACTGAACAACCTGCTCCTGAATGACTACTGGGTACATAACGAAATGAAAGCAGAAATAAAGATGTTCTTTGAAACCAATGAGAACAAAGATACAACATACCAGAATCTCTGGGACACATTTAAAGCAGTGTGTAGAGGGAAATTTATAGCACTAAATGCCCACAAGAGAAAGCAGGAGAGATCTAAAATTGACACTCTAACATCACAATTAAAAGAACTAGAGAGGCAAGAGCAAACACATTCAAAAGCTAGCAGAAGGCAAGAAATAACTAAGATCAGAGCAGAACTGAAGGAGATAGAGACACAAAAAACCCTCCAAAAAATCAATGAATCCAGGAGTTGGTTTTTTGAAAAGATCAACAAAATTGACAGACCGCTAGCTAGACTAATAAAGAAGAAAAGAGAGAGGAATCAAATAGACGCAATAAAAAATGATAAAGGGGATATCACCACCGACCCCACAGAAATACAAACAACCATCAGAGAATACTATAAATGCCTCTACGCAAATCAACTAGAAAATCTAGAAGAAATGGATAATTTCCTGGACACTTACACTCTCCCAAGACTAAACCAGGAAGAAGTTGAATCCCTGAATAGACCAATAGCAGGCTCTGAAATTGAGGCAACAATTAATAGCCTACCCACCAAAAAAAGTCCAGGACCAGATGGATTCACAGCTGAATTCTACCAGAGGTACAAGGAGGAGCTGGTACCATTCCTTCTGAAACTATTTCAATCAATAGAAAAAGAGGGAATCCTCCCTAACTCTTTTTATGAGGCCAACATCATCCTGATACCAAAGCCTGGCAGAGACACAACAAAAAAAGAGAATTTTAGACCAATATCCCTGATGAACATCGATGCAAAAATCCTCAATAAAATACTGGCAAACCGGATTCAGCAGCACATCAAAAAGCTTATCCACCATGATCAAGTGGGCTTCATCCCTGGGATGCAAGGCTGGTTCAACATTCGCAAATCAATAAACGTAATCCAGCATATAAACAGAACCAAAGACAAGAACCACATGATTATCTCAATAGATGCAGAAAAGGCTTTTGACAAAATTCAACAGCCCTTTATGCTAAAAACGCTCAATAAATTGGTATTGATGGAACGTACCTCAAAATAATAAGAGCTATTTATGACAAACCCACAGCTAATATCATACTGAATGGGCAAAAACTGGAAAAATTCCCTTTGAAAACTGGCACAAGACAGGGATGCCCTCTCTCACCACTCCTATTCAACATAGTGTTGGAAGTTCTGGCTAGGGCAATCAGGCAAGAGAAAGAAATCAAGGGTATCCAGTTAGGAAAAGAAGAAGTCAAATTGTCCCTGTTTGCAGATGACATGATTGTATATTTAGAAAACCCCATTGTCTCAGCCCAAAATCTCCTTAAGCTGATAAGCAACTTCAGCAAAGTCTCAGGATACAAAATTAATGTGCAAAAATCACAAGCATTCTTATACACCAGTAACAGACAAGCAGAGAGCCAAATCAGGAATGAACTTCCATTCACAATTGCTTCAAAGAGAATCAAATACCTAGGAATCCAGCTTACAAGGGATGTAAAGGACCTCTTCAAGGAGAACTACAAACCACTGCTCAGTGAAATCAAAGAGGACACAAACAAATGGAAGAACATACCATGCTCATGGATAGGAAGAATCAATATCGTGAAAATGGCCATACTGCCCAAGGTGATTTATAGATTCAATGCCATCCCCATCAAGCTACCAATGACTTTCTTCACAGAATTGGAAAAAACGGCTTTAAAGTTCATATGGAACAAAAAAGAGCCCGCATTGCCAAGACAATCCTAAGTCAAAAGGACAAAGCTGGAGGCGTCACGCTACCTGACTTCAAACTATACTACAAGGCTACAGTAACCAAAACAGCATGGTACTGGTACCACAACAGAGATATAGACCAATGGAACAGAACAGAGTCCTCAGAAATAATACCACACATCTACAGCCATCTGATCTTTGACAAACCTGAGAGAAACAAGAAATGGGGAAAGGATTCCCTATTTAATAAATGGTGCTGGGAAAATTGGCTAGCCATAAGTAGAAAGCTGAAACTGGATCCTTTCCTTACCCCTTATACGAAAATTAATTCAAGATGGATTAGAGACTTAAATGTTAGACCTAATACCATAAAAACCCTAGAAGAAAATCTAGGTAGTACCATTCAGGACATAGGCATGGGCAAGGACTTCATGTCTAAAACACCAAAAGCAACGGCAGCAAAAGCAAAATTGACACATGGGATCTAATTAAACTAAAGAGCTTTTGCACAGCTAAAGAAACTACCATCAGAGTGAACAGGCAACCTACAGAATGGGAAAAAATTTTTGCAACCTACTCATCTGACAAAGGGCTAATATCCAGAATCTACAAAGAACTCAAACAAATTACAAGAAAAAAACAAACAACCCCATCAAAAAGTGGGGAAAGGATATGAACAGACATTTCTCAAAAGAAGACATCCATACAGCCAACAGACACATGAAAAAATGCTCATCATCACTGCCATCAGAGAAATGCAAATCAAAACCACAATGAGATACCATCTCACACCAGTTAGAATGGCAATCATTAAGAAGTCAGGAAACAACAGGTGTTGGAGAGGATGTGGAGAAATAGGAACACTTTTACACTGTTGGTGGGATTGTAAACTAGTTCAACCATTATGGAAAACAGTATGGCGATTCCTCAAGGATCTAGAACTAGATGTACCATATGACCCAGCCATCCCACTACTGGGTATATACCCAAAGGATTATAAATTACTCTACTACAAAGACACATGCACACGTATGTTTATTGCGGCACTATTCACAATAGCAAAGACTTGGAATCAACCCAAATGTCCATCTGTGACAGACTGGATTAAGAAAATGTGGCACATATACACCATGGAATACTATGCAGCCATCAAAAAGGATGAGTTTGCGTCCTTTGTAGGGACATGGATGCAGCTGGAAACCATCATTCTTAGCAAACTATCACAAGAAGAGAAACCAAACACCGCATGTTCTCACTCATAGGTGGGAACTGAACAATGAGATCACATGGACTCGGGAAGGGGAACATCACACACTGGGGCCTATCATGGGGAGGGGGGAGGAGGAGGGATTGCATTGGGGAGTTATACATGATATAAACGTCATGCACATGTACCCTAGAACTTAAAGTATAATAAAAAAAAAAAAAAAAAAGAAAAAAAAGATTCAGTTACAAAAAAGAAAAAAAAAAAAAAAAGAAAGACTAGATTAGTGAAGAATAGGACAACCATGCCTTCCACAAGACTATTTTATTTCCCAGTAAAAACAAAACTTAATTATAATCGAAAAGTCTTTAATGCTTACTGTGTGTCCAAGGCACTACTCTAGACAGCACAGAGGGATACAAAAATGGTAAAACCTGGCTTGTGGCCTCCATGAACTTAAGGATTAGAGGGAAGAGAAATGCCTGAATAACTTCAGCACAAAGCAGTGTATAAAACAGGATACAAATATACAAAATGCACCTTCTGCTGGAAAATGCAGTTCCCCTAGCTGTCAGTTGGGTTGAGGTGCCATGAGAATAAACTCCACCCTCGTATTGCTGTGTAGGAGAGGCGCCCCCTTCAGGCCTTAGAGCACCATAGATTGCCTCTTGCAAGTACGTGTTTCCTCTACTGCGGGGAGGCTCTTCAAAGAATTAAAATTCTTATTTACCCTGTGTTCCTAGCACGTAGTTTAGTTTCTTGTACAAAGGAAGTAATCAGTAAATGTAAAATGAAGAATTAATAAATTCCCTCCATCTGGAATCCTCTGCCTCCTTTTCTCTACACGTGCCTATTTACATTTCTGAATGTAAAAGTCCTACCCAGCTCAAATGCCACTTCTTCCTTATGGCAATATCCAGTCGTGCCTCACAATTCCCATCCTTGGCAGAAATATTGTTTATACTTTCTCTGGACTTTATAGTTTATATCCCTAAAATTTCTACAATTTTGAAATGGCTGAATCTTTAAATCAACAGTTGTCACTAGCTCTCCTTTGATACAATCCCCTAATATTTTATTTGATTATTGCTATTCGTGTACATTTGTTTTTATGTGTAAGCTCCTAGAGGGAGGTACCTGATGCTAACATGCCATTTATGATGCCACCAGCATTTTAAAGGAGCATCCATTTGTTGGTTCAACAAGAACTTCTTTAGCATCAATATTGTACCTAGAGCTAAATAAAATATTGATTTAATTAAATCGTATTTCTGGAAGTGATTGAAAGATTCCATGGAACAGGGGTCTTCTTAACCTCCGCAGACTTTTGTCTGTTCTAACAATGTGTGTGTTTGTGCAAGGATTATCATCACCTAGGGCTATTTTGAGACTAACTACTGCAAGCATTTTTCCCCCTCAAATCTGCAAGCATTGTTTCCCTCAGATTCATCTTCTTCTTGGGCAATGTCACAGATGAAATATACTGATGATCTTACATCAAATACTTAGAGGAAGAGGTTAAATGATTATTTGCCCCATCGTGATGGTCAGCTTCTAGCTTTGACCATCAAACCTCTGCTATACATTTATGAGTCTTCCTAAACCTCTAATTTAGGTTTCTAAATTCAAAATACAAATGTCCTCTTCACCCCCAGAAAAGTTTGACATCTTTTTGTTTGGTCTTTCCATCTCTACAAATAACAAAATAAAACAAAACAAAAATAAAATGAAGAATGCATTAAATGCACAGCTTTTAGCTCACTGCTGGGCACATAGGAAAGATGGGGCTAAAAATAGTTAACTAGTGATATGTGTGCAAAAAGATTTTTTAACTATAAATAATATTATAACTGGATACTTTATTTCACAGACAACTGTCATGTAGTCAGAGACTTCAAAATGCAACACTCATAGCTGGGATTTTATGTGCTTTCAGTTTGAGGTTTCTCATTTACAATGAATCATTTATATTTTCTCTAAAAACATAAAGCATTTTTGTTATTTTCAATCACATCAAATTGATTCTATTCTTGACATGATGACCATAATTGCAACAAGAACATCAATGATCATAATGGGATATGAGTATTTCACTTCAGCACTTCATATTCACCAAATCATGTCATGTGTGTACCTTAAATTTCTGAGAATTCATTTTTCAGAATCATCTTATAGATCGCTATTTTTCATACTAAACTGCTGATTCACCTACAAGAAAACACAGAAGGAACATGTATAACTATATCTGAGTTAACAGCTGCTGTGCCTACTAAAATCTTCCCCGTCTCACATTGAGAACACCATCACTACATTTTTGCAGCTAAAAGAAGGTTGTTCTAAATGCAGATAATCTAAGAATCAGTCATCTTACATTCATGTCTTTCCCCAGAGTGGTTTAAAGGAAAATGCTTTAGAAAAATGTTTATAACATTTAAATTTGTTAGTTGCTGGAAACACTAAGTCTAAAGTAGGCTGTTTCTAGAATTCCTTAAATATCACCCCCCTCAAAAAAATAACAGAATGCAAAGTCCAGTATGTCTGATTTAAATGTACCTACAGGAGTTCAAAATAAGCATGATATTTTGCCCTAACTGGTAAAAAGTTCTGGCGTAAATTTTAGACAATTTGGGTGATTCTATAAATCATGAAAATCTCTCACCATCTGTCTTTTCTAATTTCACCATTCTTAACTTCTGTTCTGTTTCTCTCATCACAGTCCCAAAGTAAAGAGTCTGTTTTGAAGGTTATCAACTCTTTCCCCACCCCACTCCTCTGTAGAAGAGACTTCCCAACTGCTAAAATAGCAATAAAAAATAACTTGCCTACCAATTACTGAGATGGTTATAGAATCTCCGATTGGATCATCCTCTGGTTAAATGTTTAAAGCTCAGTTAAAATGCAAATTGACAGTAGACAATGTAGCAATTATGGCAAGAGTGGGACAAGAGAAAAAGTTTCATCCAAGAATGTAAATTTTTGAAACTATAATTAAATGTGCAATTTGTTCCGTTTCATTGAAATTTTTATGGCATGGAAATGTACCAGGAAACCCCAACTAAAATAGTGTCAGATTAGTATTTCTAGTCTGGTCAAAAAGAATCACCTTAGAGACACTGCAATTTTGACAGCCCATCTTTTATCTCATGTCACTGAATTGATTTTTCCTAAATTGTTAAATTGGGTGGGTTAATGTGAAATTCCCTTTTGGGGAAAGATGAAGTAATTTATTGATGAGGATGAAATTTTCTAGATATGTCAAGATATGATTGCTGCATCACAGAGAGGCTGGTACTCATATGTGTGAGTAGGAATAGTGTTTCCACTAGTGGCTTGAGTAAAATCTATACATGCATATGGAACATATGTGGATTCCATCTGACCAGCCATTCATGTAACAGTTGCCAGTGTGGGAATGGGTTGAGAAGAGGTGAAATTAGAACAATAAAAGATCAAAAGTAGTAAGAATATAACAGAAAGCACAAAGCACTAAAGGAGGAATCATCTGAGAAGTAAATGATTATAAATCATAACAGAATGGAGATTGATTTACATTCTGAAGCTCTCAAGGAAACTGTATAAGGAACAAAAAAATAATGTTTGGTAAAATTAAGAACTGACACATCTAATAAGAAATGACTATAGAAGAGCAGAGAATTAGTGGTTTGTTCATATGGAATAACCCATACTTGAAAAAAATTATACATTAATATGAAAAACTACATATAGAATAACAAAGAGGAGGCTGGGAGTGGTGGCTCACACCTGTAATCCAAACACTTTAGCAGGCCAAGGTGGGTGGATTGCTTGAGCTTAGGAGTTTGAGACCAGCCTGGGCAACATAGTGAAACCCCATTTCTACTAAAAATACAAAAAGTTAGCTGTGCATGGTGGCGCACACCTGTGGTCCCAGCTACTCAGGAGGCTGAGTTGGGAGAATCACCTGAGCCTGGGGAAATGGAGGCTGCAGTGAGCGGTGATTGCACCACTGCACTGCAGCCTGGGCAATAGGAGTGAGACCCTGTCTCAAAAATAAAAATAATAATAATAAATAGGAGAGTATATAGACATAGATGAAGCAAAGGCATAATGACTTTTAAAAATACTCTTTCCCCTAATGTATTTGTAACTCCCCAAAAAAGGGTCACAAACCAATAATACAAATAGACAAATAGTAAGTGCTGTAACACTAAGAAGGAGACCTGAATATTTTCTAAAGAACAAAATGTTCTGCACTGTCTCAAAGAAATGTGAGGTAGCATCAAAAATTGTTAGAATCTTTTTTCTGGGTTTCCTGTTTATCCAAAGAGCAACATCTTTAATGAGCAATGACCTGGACACTGAGTCAACATCTTGACATGGACACAAACCATCTTGACATTGCCAACCTCCATTACAGACTGATAATATTGGTTCCAATCTTGGACATTTTCAGGAAATGAGAAAACAAGCTAACCATCTGCCTTCCTTTAGTTGTAGTTTTGAAGCAAGGATACTCCAAAAATAAAAGTCAACTCTATGCCACAGATTAAATATCAAACTATGAATGACATTTGCTATTCAGGTAATAAAAGTGTAAGATTCCACTTGCCCATAGGGTTCTTCAAACAAAATAATAAAAATGCCAAAGAATTCAATTTAAAAAAGAACTCCATTGAAGAAAATTTTACTTTTTTAAATTAAAAATCAAATATATAATTAAAAGCTTAATAGCGAAATGCAAAAAAAAAATACCTATTACAATATAATGAACAAATATAACATTTTTAGAGAAAAGATGATGCTGATCATTAAGAAAATCCTAAAAACCCTAAAAGACAAAGGCCTGAAAAGACAGGTTTTTAAATTTCAAACTCACTAATAATCCAAGAGATGCAAACTAAAACGAGATTCTATTTATAAAAAACAAAATTAAAAAAAAAAAAAAAAACATGTAAGGCTAGCAAGTGGGCAGTGAGACAAGCACACTTGAATAGAATACAGTGGGAATTTCTTTTTGAAAAATAAATTGAGAAAAGCCTTTGACCTGGCAGTTTCACTTCTGGGAATCTATTCTAAGCAAACAATCCAAAGTGTAAATAAAAATGTATGCACACAGGTGTTCCTAATAATTTGTATATAATATGGGAAAATGACTAACAATAAAAGAATGGTTAAGTAAATCAGGATATATAATTCGTATAATACACACAATACAGACACATTATACAGACTTTTTTGTTACATAGGTAAACATTCCTGTTAAGTAGAAAAGTAGGGTTCAACATTTTAGATATGATGTCAAACTCTGTGTGTGTGCACGTGTTTGTTTATGTTCATACCCACAAGTACATATTGAAAACTATATTTTGAAATAACTATCTCTATAAAGATAGACATTATTTTTCTTAATAGAAAAACACATTATTTAAAGAATAAAATTTTTACTGTTTTCCAATAATACCATGCAGCCAAAACAAAGTATCCTTTTGGATTTACTAAATTTGGTTTATAATAACTGAGGATTATGAGAGAATCCAGAGGGTGTAGGCATGGCTAAAGCCTATCTTCACTGTATACACACTATTCATTTTAACGAAGTTGAAAGCCAAACATTTCAAGACATCAAATAACACTTAAGACTTAGATCCATTTGGTATGTTAAATACAAATTGTTCTTTTGTACTTAGCTCTGCCAAGAATCTTTATTGATTAACTTGTAAACCTTAAGAGAAAATGGTATACATCTGAAACGACATAAAATACACTTCTTGCCAAAGATCCTACAATCCTTCCAAACAAGTCTAATTCTACTGAATGTTTAAATTAATTCTATCAAACATTCATAACTTTTGCTGTGAAGAGTTACTATCCAATTCTAATTCTAGAGTTTGCAGATTTAATAACAAAAAGTATATGTAAAATATTTTATTCCTAAAATGTAGACGTGTTTCTAATTAGATGAACAGGTCCTCTCCCCATTCCCCAACAAAAGATATTGCAAAGACTAGTACTGTCAATGAATTGAGTAATACCATTTATTGATACCAGTAAAAACAAAAAGCTTTAATTACTCTCAATTCTGAGACTAGTTTCCATAATCATGGTGTTGTTGGAACATATGACTTAATTTTGAACTATCTTCTCTCTATTATGACATGGTTCAAAATGATAACAGGTCCTTGTTTGATCATATATATTGGAAAACTCTAAAGTTTCCTTATGAAATATTTGTTTTCAAGAGTGTAAATTTCTTTTTTTTTTTTGAGACGGAGTTTCACTCTTTCACCCAGGTTGGAGTGAAGTGTCATGATCTCGGCTCGCTGAAACCTCTGCCCCCCAGGTTCAAGCAATTCTCCTGCCTCAGCCTCCCCTTAACAGAAAAAAAAAAAAAAAAAAACTGATGAACTATTTCATAAGCCATCCCTGTTGAAGAGTGATTAGAAGGATTCCTGAACACTGACTACCAATTTACTTAAAATACTTAAAAAGATGTAACTTGGCCGGGCGCAGTGGCTCACGCCTGTAATCCCAACACTTTGGGAGGCGGATCACGAGGTCAGGAGATGGAGACCATCCTGGCTAACACGGTGAAACCCCGTCTCTACTAAAAATACAAAAAATTAGCCGAGCCTGGTAGCAGGTGCCTGTAGTCCGAGCTACCTGGGAGGCTGAGGGAGAAGAATCGCTTGAACCTGGGAGGCGGAGCTTGCAGTGAGCCGAAATGGTGCCATTGCACTCCAGCCTGGGCAACAGACCCAGACTCCGTCTCAAAAAAAAAAAAAAAAAAAAAAAAAAAAAAAAAGATGTAACCCACATCCTTAAGATACAGAACATTTCCATCTCCCTAGAAAGTTCTTTCATCTCTCTTTCTGGTCAGTCATCCATCTCAGAGGCAATCACCTTTCTCTAACCTTAGTTTTGTTCTACAACTTTCTAGAAATGGAATCATACCAGATGTATTCCCTTTTTGTCTCGATTCCTTCACTCAGCGTTTCGTCTTTGAGAGTCACTCATTTAGTTGCAGGTATCAGTAGTTCACTCATTTTTGTTGCTGAGTAATATTCCATTGTATAACTGTGACAAAATTTGTTTACTGATTCTCCTTTTGATTAATATGTGGGTTTATGAATATATGGGTTTATGAATATTTTAGCAAGTGTTTATGTATAATATAATTTTTTATATGTAACATAAAATTTGCTTCTGGGTAAATAATAGGAGTGGAATTGCTGGGTCAAGTGTAGGTGAAAGTAACATTTTATTATCTGCAAAACATTTTTTCAAAGTAGTTACAACATTTAATTTTCCTATCAACAAGTATAAGAGTTCAGTGGTTCTAACTCCTCACCAGTATTCGGTGTTTTCAACCTTTTTAATTTTGTCCATTCCAGTGGGTGTGTGGTGGTATCTCTTTGTGGTTGTAAATGCGTTTCTCTGAAGCCGAAAGATGTGGAGCACTCTTTACTGTGTTCATTGGCCATTTGTATATTTACTTTTATAAAGTGTCCCTTGAAATGCTTTGCTCATTTTTATTGAGCTATTTTCTTTGGTCCTTATCTTATTAATGTAGATGTGCTTTATGTGATATTGATTGAAGTCCTTTGTCAGGTATGTTTTACAAATATCTTTATCCTGTTAGTTGCTTCCTTACTCATTTACTTAATTATGTCTTTTGATGAGCAGTCTAATTTACCAATTTTGAGGGTTATTATGTTCTGAATCCTGTCATGTTCGGTTCTTGAAGTATCAAAGTTTTACCCTTTGCTTTTAGGTCTCCAATCCATCTTGAATTAATTTTTGTCTGAGGTGTGAACTTAGAGAATGAAAATTTATTTTTTCCAATATGGATATCAATTTATTCCAATTTCATTTGTAAATAAGACTCTCCATTCCTGTATTTAATTGCTTCAGTGTCTTGAAAAAAATCAATTTACTGTATAAATGTGTGTTTATTTCCGGACTCTTTTATTTCTGTCATTTATTTGTGTATCCTTATGTCAAAACCTCATAATCTTTAGTACAACTGTATTTTTATAGGAAATGTAGAGTCGGGTAGAATTGCTATACTTTTTCAAGATTATTCTGACTATTCTACCTTCTTTACTCTCCCATATAAATTTTAGAATAAGCTTGTCAATTCCTATAAAATAAAAGCCACTGTGATGAAGATTAAGATAAATTTGAACATATAGATTAGTTCAGGGAAAATTAATATCCTAAATTGTTATTGAGTCTTCTGATCAATGAGCAAAGTGCATCTCTCCACTTATTTAAGTCTTAATTTCTCTTGGTAAATTATAGTTTTCAGTGTAAGAATTGTGCACATATTTCATTAAATTTACTACCAAGTATTTTCTATTTTCTGGCATTATAATAAATGACATTTTTAAATATTTAGTTTTAATTGTCCATTGTATTTATAAACGTGATTACATTTGTATTGACTGAGATACTGATACCTTTCTAAACTCATTTATTAGTTTAAGTCCCTTTTTTGGAAGCTATTCCTTATGGTTATTTAAGTACCTATTTATGTCATCCATGAATAAAATCTGCTTTACTTCTTGCTCTGCAAACTGTATGTGTTTTAATTATTCTTCTTGCACTGTTGCTAAGACCTTCAGTAAAATGTTGAATAGAGATGTGAGAACAGACATTACTACCTTGTTCCCAATCTTATAGGAAGAGCAGTCTTTCATCTGTAATTATGATGTGAGCTGTTGGGCTTTTATGTAGATGGCTTTTATCAAATATTCCTACAGATGACTCTTTGCTAGGATGGGAGTAGGTGCTGTCCTGTGCACTGTAGGATGTTTAGCAGCAACTCTGGCTTCTACCAACTTGATGGCAGTAGCACCCTTCCTCTAGCTGTGACAATGTCTCCAGACATTTCCTAATGTCCCTACGGTCAAAGTTGCCCCCATTTGAGAACCACTAAGCTAAACTGAGGCAGTAAGTCAGGCACAAGCACAGGAGATTACAGCTAACATCATCAGGCAGCTGCCTGAATGGGGACTTGCATTTTCTGAGCTGCAGACTGACTTGCTTGGTTCGCCTATTTCTTTAGATCCCCTTGCCCCTTAAAAGGCTATCTTAGTCCACCTGGGCTACTATAAACAAAATGCCACAAACACGGTGGCTTATAAACAGTAGTAATTTATTTCTCACAATTCTGGAGACTGGGAAGTCCAAGATCAAGGAACCAGCAAATTTGAGAAGCTTCCTCATAGATGGCACCTTCTCATGGTGTCCTCACATGGTGGAAGAGTTAACTGAGATCCCTACGGCCCCTTTTATAAGAGCAACAGTCTTATTCATGAGAATCACCTAAACATCCCCTAGAGCCCTCAACTCCTAATACAATCACCTTGGAGGCGAGGACTTCAACATATGAATTTTGGAGGGACACAAACATTCAGACCATAGGAGAGGCTCTGACCCATTCTTCTGGGTGCAATGCTCACATAAAATAGGAACATTCAGACTCAGGACCCTGAAGATACTGCAATAGCACCCTGGAGAGGAAGTATTCTTGGGCCTCTGGGCTTTCGATAGATGTCAGAGATGGCACAGAATGACAGCAGCCTAGTCTTCATCTCCTTTATTTGTTTTGTTTTTCATGTACAATTAGAGACAATGTCTTGAGGTACTTTCTTATCTCCAATGCAGCTATTATTCAAAAAAAATGACTGGGTAAGCCTGCTTCTTAAAAGAGCCATGTTTTTACAGACATACCCATGCACACACACTTTCTTTCTAATAAGTACCATAAGTGCTTTCCAATTGTAATAAAATTTGACAAAGTTGGCGTATTTGAATTGTACAATGAGTCAATGTTTTCCAATCTCCTTCCCTCATGCTATTGCAAAAGACACATGCACGCATATGTTTATTGCAGCACTTTTCACAACTTGCAAAGATTTGGAACCAACCCAAATGCCCATCAGTATTAGACTGGATAAAGAAAATGTGGCATATATACCATGGAATACTACGCCACCATAAAAAAGAATTTTGTGTCCTTTGCAGGGACATGTATGAAACTGGAAACCATCATTCTCAGCAAACTAACACAGCAACAGAAAACCAAACACCACATGTTCTCAGTCATAAGTGGGAGTTGAACAGTGAGAACATATGGGCACAGCGAGGGGAACATCACACACCAGGGACTGTCGGGAGGTGGGGGGCAAGGGGAGGGATGGCATTAGGAGAAATACCTAATGTAAATGATGAGTTGATGGGTGCAGCAAACCACCATGGCATGTGTATACCTATGTAACAAGCCTGCACGTTCTGTGTACGTATCCCAGAACTTAAAGTACAATTTTAAAAAAGGTTTATTTGTATATTGAATGAACTTTGAATATTGGAAAAATGTACATGCTCCTCTTTTTCAAATATTTTTGGTATTAATAAAATTCAAAATAATTTAAAAGCAACTTCTCTCATCAAGTATTTTCAAAATTCATAGATACTAAATTTACCCTTCTTGGGTTAGGTTTGCCAGGTTTTATAACATTAGAACAGGCTTGTAATGAGGAGCCTAGGCAAAAACAGAAATATAAAGTAATGAAAGCTACAAATATGGAGAAATATTAATCACTGGATAATTTTCTAAGATCCACTATGAATAGAACTGCTTAATAACAGAAGGGAGAAAATACTATGAAATTTAAAGTGTTTGAAGAAATAAGCATTTATATGGAAATCAGTATATCAAGAAGTATGTTATGGTTACCAAATATGCTATAAATCTGGACATCATCTCAATTTCTTCACCAAAACTTTTTAACTCAATCTTCTGATGAAATTTCTTTCATTTCATTTTATTATACATTCTATCCAATTGTATAATAAAAACACAGTTCCAATTACTGAAATACACTTTATAATAAAATTGCTGGTATTATTCAATAACCAAAGGTTAATAGGTTCACCTCCAAATAAAAAGGCAAAGTGTTTTTATTCATAAATGAGGATTTCTATTCCCAGCCACTTATACAGGAAGTGCCAATAAGATTCATTGTGGAAATTTTAACACAATATAACTTCTATGCGTGCTTAATTTAGCACAGCCAAAGAAGAAACATCTTCAAGATGTTCCAAGTGTGAGGCCCACTCCAATTGTAGATGACTCATGTTTATGGATGTGATTAATAAACTGCTAGTGCAGTCAGCTGTAGAGTAGAATTTTTAGCTAGTTCAAATGTACATTCCAAATAATGTACTTCTAAATTATCAAATTCTTTTTGTACTTTCATTCCAGATAATCCCTCTACTTGAGCAAAAACTATGAATTCATCATTTTGCTGTGATTTATATATAGTTTGACGATTCTTTTTTATCTTACTTTAAATCAACAAGCATCTGCGAGAAAAATTTTTAAAAAAAGATTACAAGAAAAAATTCCAATTAACTTATCAGGTACAGAAAATTTATTTGCATTAAGCATGTTATTTTTCCTCAATCTCTCCTGTTTATGACTAACTGCATACCATTCAACTAATATAAAAGTGTTTACTAAAAGATCAGAGAAGTTATCCACCTTCACAGCCATTTGGAAGAGAAAAAAATCTTTCTACTCTTTCCAAAATGGGTTATAAACACACCCCTAGAGCAATTTCAAACAAATATATTCCTCTGCAATTTGATTCTGAAAAAATTGTATACAAATGAAAATTACACACAGAGAATACTTAAATCATGACTATGGAACAACAATTACTACATCTGGATACACAATTAGGCAACTAATTATTTCAAAAATGTAATCGTGCACACAAATAGATACTCACTAATTTCCGTCCCACTCTAATCCCTTAACTTCCTCCTGTGTTTTTCAAATCAATTTTAGCTCTCCTATCACTTTTTTCTCTATTAAGAACAATTTGTTGAATGGTTTTTTATCTTCCACTAATATATGCAATTCAATTATGTTTTCCTGTCAATGTATCCATCAACAAGGACGATTAGCATCCATTATCTGACCCTTCATTTTCTATATGACCTTTGTAAAATCAGTGGCATAAAAGAAATTCTTGTTTCTTTGGTTTGTGTGAGCAGTAACAAGAGAAACATACCAAATATAAGACATTAGGAATATATCACAGTAAATTCAAACACAGTGCAATTTCCGTTATATTTCAACAGTCACCATGGAACTTTTAAGTCTCTGTTTCACTTATTCTTTTGAGACATTCTTACCTCCAAAAAAAAAAAAAAAGGAAGAAAGGAAACAATTGAAAATTCATACTTCAATATTAACTACAGGATTGTGTCTTCATTCCAAGTAGAGTCAGAGATTTAAAAATTAAATGATTAGCACATAAGCTCTAAATAAAAGTAAAATTGGGTTTTCTTCAACCTTCTAATAGGAATTTCAGGTTCAAAATAGCTTCTGGCTAACATCATGTAATGCTGCTGTTACCAACTTGTCACTAAAACCGTTGAAGACAGCCTTTAAAACCAGAACTAACGGATAATCAATTCCATAATCTATAAGAGAAAGATAGGTTCTAACTTTGAAATCCTAAAGGGAATTTAGTTATTCAATGGCATACCCAGCTTTCACTTCCAATTGACTGGCTTGTAGACATAGCAAACTAAGAACATATCCTTCTTTTGTTTTTTCCTTCAACTTTTAAGTTCAAGGGTACATGTGCAGGATGTGCAGGTTTGTTACATAAGTAAATATGTGCCATGGTGGTTGCTGCACAGATCATCTCACTACCTAGGTATTAAGCCTACCACATATTACCTATTCTTCCTGATACCATCCCTCCCCACAAACCATCCCACCCCTACAAGTCCCAGTGTGTGGTGTTCCCCCATGTGTCCATGTGTTCTCATCATACAGTTCCCACTTATAAGTAAGAACATGTGGTGTTTGGTTTTCCATTCCTGCATTAGTTTGCTGAGGATAGTGGCTTCCAACTCCAACCATGTCGCTGCAAAGGACATGAACTCGACCTTTTTAATGGCTGCATAGTATTCCATGGTGTATATGTACCACATTTTCTTTATCCAGTCTATCATTGGTGGGCATTTAAGTTGATTCCATGTCTTTGCTTTTGTAAATAGTGCTGCAGTGAACATACACATGCATGTATCTTTATAATAGAATGATTTATATTCCTTTGGGTGTATACCCAGTATTGGGATTGCTGGGTCAAATAGTATTTCTGCCTCAAGGTCTTCAAGGAATTGCCACACTGTCTTCCAAAATGGTTGAACTAATTTGCACTCCAACAGTGTAAAAGCATTCCTTTTTCTCTACAACCTTACCAGTATCTGTTGTTTTTTGATTTTTAATCACAGCCGTCCTGACTGGTGTGAGATAATATCTCATTGTGGTTTTGATTTGCATTTCGCTAATGATGTGATGAGCTTTTTTTCAGACGCTTGTTTGCTGCATGAATGTTTTCTTTTGCAAAGTGTCTGTTCATGTCCTTTGCCCACTTTTTAATTGGGTCATTGGTTTATTTCTTGTAAATCTGTTTAAGTTCTGGATATTAGACTTTTGTCAGACGGCCAGATTGCAAAAATTTTCTCCTATTCTGTAGGTTGTCTATTCACTCTGATAGTTTTTTTTTCTTTTTCTGTGCAGGGGCTCTTTAGTTTAATTAGATCCCATTTGTCAATTTTTGCTTTTGTTGCAATTGTTTTTGGCATTTTCATCATGAAATCTTTGCCTGTACCTATATCCTGAATGGTAATGCCTAGATCTTCTTCTAGGGTTTTTATGGTCTTAGGTTTTACATTTAAGTCTTTAATTCAACCTGAGTTAATTTTTATATATGGTGTAAGGAAGGGGTCAAATTCAATTTTCTGCATATGACTAGCCCATTCTCCCAGCACCATTTATTAAGTAGGGAATCCTTTTTCTCATTGCTTGTTTCTGTCAGATTTGTCAAGGATCAGATGTTGTAGGTGTGTGGTATTATTTCTGAGTTCTCTATTCTCTTCTATTGGTCTATGTGTCTGCTCTTTTGTTTTTCTTTCTTTCTTGTTTCTTTTTTTTTTTTTTTTTTGAGGTGGAGTCTCACTCTGTTGCCCAGGCTGGAGTGCAGTGGCACGATCTCAGCTCTGCAACCTCTGCCTCCCAGGTTCAAGCAATTCTTCTGGCTCAGCCTCCTGAGTAGCAGAGATTACAGGCGCATGCCACCACACCTGGCTAATTTTTGTATTTTTAGTAGGGATGGGGTTTCACCATGTTGGTCAGGCTGGTCTCAAGCTCCTGACCTCGTGATCTGCCTGCCTTCGCCTCCCAAAGTGCTGAGATTACAGGCATGAGCCACCGCGCCTGGCCCTTTGTGTCTGTTCTTATACCAATACCATGCTGTTTTGGCTACTGTAGCCTTGTAGTATATTTTGAAGTCAGGTAGCATGATGCCTCCAGCTTTGTTCTTTTTGCTTAGGCTTGTCTTGGCAATTTGGGCTCCTTTTTGGTTGCAAACGAATTTTAAAATAGTTTTTTCTAATTCTGTGAAGAACGTCAATGGTAGTTTCATGGGAATAGCATTGAATATATAAATTACTTTATTCAGTATGACCATTTTCACAATATTGATTCTTCCCATCCATGAGCATGAAATGTTGTTCCATTTGTGTTATCTCTGATTTCTTTGAGCACTGGCTTGTAGTTCTCCTTGAAGAGGTCCTTCACTTACCTTGTTAGCTGTATTCCTATTTTATTCTTTCTGTAGTAATTGTGAATGGGAGTTCATTCATGATTTGGCTCTCTGCTTACCTGTTGTTGGTGTATAGGAATGCCAGCAATTTTTGCACATTGATTTTGTATCCTGACTGCTGAAGTTGCTTATCAGATTAAGAAGCTTTTGGGCTGAAACTATCGGTTTTCTAGATATAAGATCATGTCATCTGCAAACAAAGATAATTGGACTTCCTCTCTTCCTATTTATTTCTGTCTCTTGCCTGATTGCCCTGGCCAGAATACTATGTTGAATAGGAGTGGTGACAGAGGGCATCCTTGTTTTGTGCCCATTCAGTATGATATTGGCTGTGGGTTTGTCATATATGGCTCTTATTATTTTGAGGTATGTTCATTCAATATCTAGTTTATTGAGAGTCTTTAACATGAATGGATGCTGAACTTTATCAAAGGCCTTTTCTGCATCTATTGAGATAATCATGTGGTTTTGTCTTTAGTTTTTTATATGATAAATAACATTTATTGATTTGCATATGTTGATACAACCTTGCATCCCAGAGATGAAGCCAACTTGATCTTAGTTGATAAGCTTTTTGATGTGCTGCTGGATTTGTTTTGTCAGTATTTTATTGAGGACTTTTGCATCAATGTTCATCAAGAATATTGGCCTGAAGTTTTCTTTTTTTGTTATATATCTGCCAGGTTTTGGTATCAGGATGATGCCGGCCTCATAGAATGAGGGGTCCTTCCTATTCAATTTTTTGGAATAGTTTCAGCAGAAAGAGTACTAGCTCTTCTTTGTACCTCTGGTAGAATTCAGCCGTGAATCCTTCTAGTCCTGGGCTTTTTTTGGTTAGTAGACTACTTACTACTGTCTCAATTTCAGAACTTGTTATTGATCTGTTCAGGGATTCAATTTCTTCCTGGTTCAGTCTTGGGAAGATGTATGTGTCCAGGAATTTACCCATTTCTTCTAGTTTTTCTAATATATGTACCTAGAGGTGTTTAAAGTATTCTCTGATGGTTATTTGAATTTCTGTGGAGTCAGTGGTGATATCCCCCTTATCATTCCTAATTGTGTTTATTTGATCCTTCTCTCTTTTATTCTTTTTTAGTCTTGCTAGCAGTCTATTTATTAATTTTTCAAAACAACAGCTCCTGGATTTGTTGACATTTTGAAGGATTTTTTGTGTCTCTATCTCCTTCAATTCAACACTGATCTTGGTTATTCTTGTCTTCTGCTAGCTTAGGGTTTTGTTTGCTCTTGATTCTCTAGTTCCTTTAGTTGTGATGTTAAATTGTTAATTTGAAATATTTCCAGCTTTTTGATGTGGGAATTTAGTGCTATAAATTTCTACTTTTTTTTTTTTTTTGAAATGGGTCTCACTCTGTCACCCAGGCTGGAGTGCAGTGGCGCAATCTCGCTCACTCCAACCTCCGCCTCCCAGGTCCAAGAGATTGTCCTGCCTCAGGCTCCCAAGTAGTTGGGACTACAGGCGCATGCCACACACCCAGGTGCTTTTTGTATTTTTAGTAGAGACAGGGTTTAACCATGTTGGCCAGGCTGGCCTCGAACTCCTGACCTCAAATGATCCGCTCCCTTTGGCCTCCCAAAGTGCTGGGATTACAGGCATGAACTACTGTGCCCAGCCTAAATTTCCTTCTTAACACCACTTTAGCTACAGCCCAGAGATTCTGGTATGTTGTCTCTGTATTCTCATCAGTTTCAAAGAACTTCTTGATTTCTACCTTAATTTCATTATTTACCCAAGAGTCATTCAAGAGCAGGTTGTTCAATTGCCATGTAATTATGTGGTTATGTCTGGATTTCTTAATCTTGAGTTCTAATTTGATTGTGCTGTGATCTGACAGACTGTTATGATTTCAGTTTTTTGCATTTGCTGAGGCATGTTTTACTTCTGGTTGTGATTAATTTTAGAGTCAGTGCTGTATGGCAATGAAAGAATGTATATTCTGTTGTTTTTAGTGGAGAATTTTTAGTGGAGATAATATAGATATGTATCAGGTCCGCTTGATCCAGAGCTGAGTTCAGGTTCTGAATATCTTTGTTAATTTTCTGTCTCAATGATCTGTCTGATATTGTCAGTGAGGTGTTAAAGTTTTCTACTATTATTGTGTGGGAGTCTGTCTCTTTGTAGGTCTCTAAGAACTTGCTTTATGAATCTGGGTGCTCCTGCATGGGGCACATATATATTTAGGATAGTTATTTCTTCTTGTTGATTTGAACTCTTTACTATTACGTAAAAAAATATGGAACGTTTCAGGAACTTGCATGTAATCCTGGTGTGGGGCCATGCTAATGTTCTTTGCATTGTTCCAATTTTAGTATATGTGCTGCCAAAGCAAGCACTCCTTCTTTTCTTTACTGGATAAAAGGGACCCAGAGTTCTTGGTTTGGGGAATTTTACTTAGAGGCAAATGCTCTTTCTTCCACCACTCCAGCATTTTTAAGAAAAAAAGTGAACAGAAAGTAGGGGAGAGAGACCTGTAATGCTACATGTTCCAAAAGGCTTAGTCTGCAGAAGTAGAGCCTTTGGTTGATGAAATGGGGAGAAAAGGTGAACAGAGCACAGAGAAACAATCCTGATAGGTTGGGAATTACAGATGCCATGTATAACTTCTTATGGTATCAAAGAATCAGGCTGCAGAAGCTGAAAGATCAAAAGCTAACTGAGAGGAGATACTTTAAATAAAAATTACCAGAAAATGGTCATTGAAATGGCAACTAAACCCAACAATGTTCATTAAACTGTAAACTGGATGTTGAAGTTTTCACCACCATTGTAATAGAAAAAGAGCTGGACCAAAAAACTTCAATTTGGGTATCTTTGTGGCTTTACTTAAAATTGTGTAAAATATATATATATATATATATATATATTATAAAACACATAGATAATAGATAATATATATTATATATTTATTGTATATTATATATTTAATATATATTTAATATATTATATATTATAAAACAAATATATATATATTTGATTCTCTAGTTATTTTAGTTGGGAGAGATATAGATATAGATATAGATACACACATACACACACAAAAAAAACACAGAACAGGGGAAAGAGAACAGTGCTCCAAAAACTCAGAACAAACCTCTGAAAAATGTTTACTGCAGAATTCAAAAGAAAAACTTAGAAGACTACTTGGTATCCTTAATAAAGAACCAAGAGATTGGCCTCTATGGAAAGAAAACAGGATGAAATGAAGAGGATTCCAGGCAGGTTAAACAAGGCAATGGACAATGGGTAAAATGAAAAGGAAGAGAGAATGTTTTTAAAGGATGATTACACAGAAACTAAAAGCAAAGTAGAATAATTAATTGATACTGAAGACAGTGGGTTGAAGCATTATTTAACAGTTCTATAAGCCTTCACAGGGAGACAGGAAAAGAAAAGTATGATAGAGAAGAAGAAAGAATTGAAAAAGAGAGACTAGGGAGCTAACATATAGCTCATCAGCATTCCCAGAGGAGAGTCAGAGAAATAAAACAGAAACAATAACCAAATACACATCCCAAGAAAACTTTCTAACCTCAGGAAAATGGGTGACATGGCTCCAGGAAAAAAATAAATCAGTAAAAGACCTAAACCTTAACATATCTGGCACTTTTTAAGCTACTAAATAAACAGAAAAAAAAAGAAATCCTGCAAGATTCCAGGAAGAAATAAAACTTTTAGCTTAAAACAAATAAAGTATGCTGGCTTCAAATAAAATATAGATTCTAAGGAAATGTTGCAGCCCTTAAGACATTATATACTACAATGTGTGTGCATCAATATATATAATGTGTGTATATACACACACACACATAGTTAAAACTGTAAGAAGAAACTAATAGAAATACAGTACTAAAGTCTAACAAAACTCTCTTGAAGAGAAAAAGTAGCTGGAAAATTAAAAGGACCATAAAGCATATGAGTAAATTCAATTAATGAAGTTGGTCTAACAGTTACATTTAAAAGTTTGGATTCTTCAAACAAAGAAAATACTTTTGTAAAAAGTTGATCAAAAATTATTCATATATCAGACAGAGGCAGATAAAAGCTATAAAACATAGAAATTATATAAACCATAAGTATGCATAAGTATGTGAAAGACATATACATAACCCAGGGGAATTAATATCAGAAGATAACCTTTAAAATTAAAAACGCAAAGGCAAACCTTAAAATAAAACATTTCTAAATGGCACAGGCTAAAGAATAAATCCAAATTGCAATTATATAGCTAAAAGTTAAGAAAATTGAAAAATCTATATAAAAAACTAATGATGTGTGGTAAAGGATGGACTCAAAAGGAAAAAAAGCCCATGACATTCAGGGTTCTCATCATTTTAAAAATTGAATAAAATAAAATAACAAAATATTCAACTCAATAAACTGGAGAAGTTCAATAAAGGTCAACAAAATAATCTGAAGAAAAGTCACAGGAACGAATCAATAAAAATCAAAACAGAATGACATATCCATTTAATAACCTAGAAAAAGATCAGAACTCCAAGGAAGGTTGGGAAAAATGAGTTAATAAAAATAAAAGCAGAAAAAGGGCAATTAAATAAGCAGAACTCTGCAAGAGTAAGACAAGAAAATTTAGTTTTCATTAAAAATGACAAAGTAGATGTGACCAAATATAGAAACAAGATTAAGGCCGGGCGCGGTGGCTCAAGCCTGTAATCCCAGCACTTTGGGAGGCCGAGACGGGCGGATCACGAGGTCAGGAGATCGAGACCATCCTGGCTAACACGGTGAAACCCCGTCTCTACTAAAAAATACAAAAAACTAGCCGGGCGAAGTGGTGGGCGCCTGTAGTCCCAGCTACTCGGGAGGCTGAGGCAGGAGAATGGCGTAAACCTGGGAGGCGGAGCTTGCAGTGAGCTGAGATCTGGCCACTGTACTCCAGCCCGGGCGACAGAGCGAGACTCCGTCTCAAAAAAAAAAAAAAAAAAAAGAAACAAGATTAAAAATATGCAAAAGAATAGCATATACAATTCTATTCTGATTAATGTGATAGACTAATGCAGTGGCAATAATGTAAGAAAATATGAAGTGATGAAACTGATCCAGAAAGAAATCGAAACCAGAACATAGTAAAACAAATATACAGCAGAAACAAAAGAAAAAAGCTTTTAGAAAAATTGACCTAAACCAAAAAAGCAAAACAAAAATGGTATAAGAAGTAAGTTATTTCAGAATTACACTATATTCCACAACATAGATAAACAACGGAAGCCTACCGAATTCATTATATTAGGTTGTTGCAAAAGTATTTGTGGTTTTTGCCATTAAAAGTAATGTAATAGCTAATAGCTATTACAAACTTAACACCATACCTGACGATTATTTTTTAAAAGATACACCTATCTCACTTTTTAAAAATGCAAACATAACTAATTAAATATATAAATAAAACTAAGGAATATATTAAAAGAAAAAAATTCACAACAAAATAAGAGTTGTAAATACTGTAAACAATGACATAGAAACAGAAGTACTATTTTCCATGGTAATTCTTTTTCTCAAAAGATCAAAGGAGAAAGATACAATGGGAGTTATGTTATTCTAGATTTTAAAGTGTATTAGAAACCTATAACAAGGAAAATATTATGACACTATCTCTAGACAAGAAAGACAAATGATTAAAAGAGGTTTGATGCCACAGACACCCAAATATGTCTAGTATAAGATTTTAGTATAAGTAAATGTGACATTTCAACTCACTGGAGAAGCTATAGACTAATCAAGAAAAGCTATTAAGAAAATTGACTTGTACATGCCAGCAAGTTCTCAGATCACAAGAAGAAAGGCAAAACTCCAGAGGCTAGCATTTAAATTCAGCCAGACAAACCATCTGAAAGTGAAATGGCCCATGGAACATGCCAATGGGACTGCAAAAGTACATCAACTCTGTTTGCATTTACTAGTCAGCCCTTTTCTTTCTTCTCCAACCTTTATTTATCACTGTCCCTAAATCACACTAGATTAGCAAAGAAAATATTAGGCTGGTGCAAAAGTAATTGTGGTTTTTGCTATGAAAAGTAATGGCAAATAATAACAATGTTCCCACAGATTATGCCCCTCAAAATTAACCAAAATAGTAAAGTATGGAGGGTGAAAGCCTATAGATTGTGACCAGCCTGGTCAACCTGGTGAAACTCAGTCTCTACTAAAACTACAAAAATTAGCTGGGTATGGTGGTGGACACCTGTAATCCAAGCTACTCAGGAGGCTGAGGCAGGAGAATCACTTGAACCCAGGAGGCTAAAGTTGCAGTGAGCCGAGCTAGTACTCCAGCCTGGGCAACAAGAGCAAAACTCCATCAAAAAAAAAAAGAAGTCGTTTTGTTCACAGGCCATTACTTATTTCCATGACAATTTAAAAATGGAGATGTTTCTATTCTATTTATATAGAAGAGCAGGAGTGTATATAGTCTCATAAAATTCCATTGAGAAAAAAGAAAATACAAATTCTGTCTCAACATATGGGAAATATTTTCATACCCTAAAGCCTAGTAATTTTCAAATTCTATCATGCTTGACTTTCCAGCTAACCTTCTCTTTTTCAATGTGTTCTACAGTATAACCTTTTGCAAAACTGAATTTAAATTAATTTTATTTTGAATATTTTCCAACATCCCTTGTTGAATTCTGAGGTACCAAATAGCCGGGATTGGAGGTTTCTAAACTAGTCTGACCCACCCCCTTCTGGGTCTGTTTCTTATGTTGCTGTAGACATTTAAGGATTGTCCAACTTTAAAAACCAATAATAACAAATTTTTGGTAATTGGTGGCAAAACTAATGCTATTATAAGATTATCAGTCCATCAGTAAAAAGAAGAGCCAGAAACCCCACAAAGGCTTGTGTTTCTAAATGTTGCTACATAAGGCAAAATTTGATCAAAGTGCACTTTAGGATGCTCTCCAAAGAATGTTACACTCTAACACAGCATGGTTTATAATTATAGTATTATGGAAACAGCCAAAGAAGAAAATTGAATCTGTAGTTTTCACAACCAGTTTTCTTTTGGGTTCCAAGATAATTCAGATGGCAAAACAAATGCCCCAAGACTGAGCTGAGGGATTCGAATTTGAAAATCCTCCCTGGCTCTCAATCTTTTTTCCGGATAACGAACCTGCCCCCGCCCCACCACCACCACCATTTTCCTCAGATATCCTACTCTGCCTCTCAGTGATTTAGTGAGAAACTCTTCTCTGAAAAATATAAATTGGCAGATAACGACCAAGTAGAATAGGTATTTATGTTGCCTCTATGTTTGCCTTCATATATATTATAAACATACTGAGCTCTAAAAGTACATGGCTTTCTGCCTAGATATTCACTGTTTAGTTTATTCTGAGTGCTTGGTGGGAAACTCTTAATATTACTTAAGTATTGTTATGGGTGAATCTGTCAAGAAAAAGTCACTAATACTCAAATCAATAAATGTCATTTATGGGCATAGCATCTGCCTCTGAAAGACAGTCTGGGGACAGGGAGAAACATGAGGGAGGATGGGGAGGGGAGGAGCTGCAACAGGAAGCTAAATTTAAATTCAGATTACAATGAATTCTGTTTCCTACAACTTCCACTCTCAAAAGCAGCCACATTTATAGAAAAAGAGAAGTATAATGGTCACTGTTCACAATGAGTCTAACCACAAACAACTGGACAAACTAAAACTATGGAAACCAGTGTATCCTGAAACTTTGACATTAAAAATTCAATTTAGAAAAAAAAAAAATTGAAATAGGTAATCTCATTAGTAGACTAGATAGAGAGATGGACACTTAGGCTTTTTCCCTTCTTCCAGGAATTTGGAAACTAAATCATTTTCAATCAGTTTGCTTCTCTGACAAGAAAGTCCACTCCTCAGGGTTATAATATTTCTTAAGAGAGAACACTGAAAGCACAACTGTTGAAAGAAAAGAAAAGGAAAAAAGACTTATTTTTTGTCTCTTCATGGGATCTACAGATGAAAACATCAGGAATGGGGGCCACAGGGATATGCTGAAATGGCACAACAACAGTGCCATATTAGCAGCAGGTGATAAATATTAGTTCCTTAGAGCAATGCTAATTTGCTTATATATCATATAATCATTTGGACTACTGGCCAAATTATGGAGAATAAGACCTAGACACTATGTAAGACATGTGGACTAGTTAATGTCACAATAAAAAGATTTTAATACAGAAATCCTTGGCGTTTTATTTAAATTCATAATCTAATATATAAGTAACATCATTTGAGTGCACTTGTTCTCCTTGACTTCACTTTGGAGTTTTGATGGAAATGAATTGATTTGTGGATGTGAATGCCTTTTTTCCTCTTTGAGAAGTAGGAAAGAATAGCACCTTACCACTAGTGCTTCCCATGGCTGCCATACTGAAGTGGCATCCTGGAGAACCCTTTCCTTCTTCAAATTCTCTTCTTTTTCTAAAAATACAGATTCCCCAGTCTTGGCCCTCTCTTTGACCTTACAGTTGTGAAATCAGTGAAAACAATAATCCCACTTTACCAGCATTTAAAAAATCACATACAGTGAGCACCTCATTTTGAGAAGAACAATAAAAATCAAGAATGTTTGCTTTATGATGACCACGACAGTAGAGGGTTTGGGAAAAAAAATATATGAGTAATAGCTGATAGAACTAACAGTGTCTCACTTGGAGAAGGGAAGGTTTAAAAAATGAATGAGGGGGGAGAGGAACTGAAGTTTATTTTGCAAAGTTCCAGTGGGCATGTAGCAAAGACCGGTTAAATGCTCAAAAAAGCCACACTTTCCTTCCAGGAAAACAGGTAAGCTATTTTCCAGCCACCATAGCAGAAAAGTGGGGCTGTGTGATTGACTTCTGGCCAACAGAATAGGGTTCTAACAGACCCAGACGTTATAACCTCCCAAGTGCGTCTGCACATGCTCCTGAGAAACGGATTAGTAGTAGCCAGCAAATCCAGCCTTTGCTCTTGCTCTACTTCTGACACATTTCTTCCTGAATCTTCCTTTATGGAATCTTTCTGTAGTCTCTCCTTTCTCTTACTCTTTGAACTTTTGCTCACCTCTTTCAACATCTTTTTACACCTTTTGTACAAGTATGTTCCCTCCCTAGCCAAACAAGAAATTCTGCAAGTGGGGGATAATCATTTTATGTGCTCTCCTGTGTTCCCACCAGCATACCTCGTAACATTCCCCATACACAGGAAATATGAAGTTTCACACTTAGGCAATTTCTATTAGGTAAGCAGAGTCAAAGTTTTTGTTTTTTTGTTTGTTTGTTTGTTTGTTTGTTTTGAGGTGGGGTTTTGCTCTTGTTGCCCAGGCTGGTGTGCAATGGCACGATCTCAGCTCACCACAACCTCCACCTCCCAGGTTCAAGAAATTCTCCTGCCTCAGCCTCCCCAGAGCTGGGATTACAGGCACGTGCTGCCACACCTGGATAATTTTGTATTTTTAGTAGAAACGGGGTTTCTCCATGTTGGTCAGGCTGGTCTCAAACTCCCAACCTCAGGTGATCTGCCCACCTCGGCCTCCCAAAGTGCTGAGATTACAGGTATGAGCCACTGCAACTGGCCTAAAATAAGCATTTATTTCTATAAGTGATGACTGACACATTTCTAATCTCCAGGTATCTGCATCTTGTGTTCCACAGCCGAAACACCACTTAGAAAGTGAGGCTACATGTGCTGAGTTAGTTTCAGATTCACAGAAACATCTGTTTGTCTTCTGGAGTGGATAGGAACATTGTATAGACCTAATACCAGTGGATCAAGGGCAAAAATAAAAATTTCACGACTTAAGTTTAAATTTCTAGGTAAACACTGATATTATCCTTTAAAATAATCTCTAATGTTTAACCCAACCCAGGTCTTAATGTTAAAACAACATAAATTGGTCAGGTTGCTCATATAAAAAGGAAAATGGAATATAGGATTGCTAGCAAGATGGTCAAATAGGAACAGCTCCGGTCTGCAGCTCCTAGCGAGATCAACACAGAAGGCAGGTGATTTCTGCATTTACAACTGAGGTACCTGGTTCAGCTCATTAGGACTGGTTGGACAGTGGGTGCAGCCCACATAGGGTGAGCCAAAGCAGAGCGGGGCATCGCCTCACCCAGGAAGTGCAAAGGATTGGGGAATTTTCTCTCCTACCCAAGGGAAGCAGTGAGGGACTGAGCCTGAGGAACCATGCACACTCGGGCCTAGATACTGCGCTTTTCCCATGGTCTTTGCAACCTGCAGTCCAGGAGATTCCTCCTGTGCCTACCCCACCAGGGCTCTGGGTTTCAAGCACAAAACTAGGCGGCCATTTGAGCAGACATGAAACTAGCTGCAGGAGTTTGTTTGTTTGTTTTTTCCATACCCCAGTGGTGCCTGGAATACAAGTGAGACAGAACCATTAACTCCCGTGGAAAGGGGGCTAAAGCGAGGGAGCCTAGTAATCTTGCTCGGTAGGTTGCACCCCCACAGAGCACAGCAAACTAAAATCCACTGGCTTGAAATTCTCACTGCCAGCACAGGAGCAGTCTGAGATTGACCTGGGACACTGGAGCTTGATGGGAGGAGGGGCATCCACCATTGTTGAGGCTTGAGTAGGTGGTTTCCTCCCTGGTAGTGTAAACAAAGCCACTGGGAAGTTGGAACTTGGTGGAGCCCACTGAAACTCAGCAAGGCCACTGTGGCCAGATAGCCAGATTTCTCCTCTCTGGGAAGAGCATCTCTGAAAAAAAGGCAGCAGCCCCAGTCAGGCACTTATAGATAAAACCCCCATCTCCATGGGACACAGCACTTGGGGGAAGGGGTGGCTGTGGGTGCAGCTTCAGCAGACTTAAACGTCCCTGCCTGACAGCTGTGAAAAGAGCAGTGGACCTCCCAGTACAGCGTTCGAGCTCTATTAAGGGTCAGACTGCCTCCTCAAGTGGGTCCCTGACCCCCGCGAATCCTGACTGGGAGACACCTCCCAGCAGGGGCCGACAGACACCTCATACAGGAGAGTTCTGACTGGCATCTGGCAGGTGCCCCTCTGGGATGAAGCTTCCAGAGGAAAGAACAGGTGGCAATCTTTGCTGTTCTGCAGCCTCCTCTGGTGATACCCAGGCAAACAGGGTCTGAATGGACCTCCAGCAAACTCCAGCAGAACTGAGGCAGAGAGGCCTGACTGTTAGAAGGAAAAGTAACAGAAAGGAAGAACACTCAGAGACCCCATCAGAAAGCCACCAATATCAAAGATCTAAGGTAGATAAACCCACAAAGATGGGGAAAAACCAGAACAAAAAGGCTGAAAATTCCAAAAAACAGAACGCCTCTTCTCCTCCAAAGGATCACAGCTCTTCACCAGCAAGGGAACAAAACTGGATGGAGAATGACTTTAATGAATTGACAGAAGTAGCCTTCAGAAGGTGAGTAATAACAAACTCCTACAAGCTAAAGGAGCATGTTCTAACCCAAAACAAGGAAGCTAAGAACTGTGAAAAAAGGTTAGACGAATTGCTAACTAGAATAACCCATTTTTAGAGAAGAACATAAATGACCTGATGGACTAGAAAAACACAGCACAAAAACTTGGTGAAACATACGCAAATATCAATAGCTGAATCGATAAGCAGAAGAAAGGATAGCAGATATTGAAGAGCAACTCAATGAAATCAAGCAAAAGACAAGATTAGAGAAAAAAGAATAAAAAGAAATGAACAAAGCCTCCAAGAAATATGGGACTATGTGAAAAGACCAAATCTATGTTTGATTGGTGTACCTGAAAGTGATGGGGAGAATGGAATCAAGTTGAAAAACACTCTTCAGGGTATTATCTAGGAGAATTTCCCAACCTAGTAAGGCAGGCCAACATTCAAATTTAGGAAATACAGAGAACACCACAAAGATACTTGTCAAGAAGAGCAACCCTAAGACACATAATTGTCAGATTCACCAAGGTTGAAATGAAGGAAAAAATGTTAGATGCAGTCAGAGAGAAAGATTGGGTTACCCACAAAGGAAAGTCCATCAGACTAACATTGGATCTCTATGCAGAAAGTCTACAAGCCAGAAGAAAGTGGGGGCTAATATTCAACATTCTTAAAGAAAAGAATTTCAAACGAGAATTTCATATCCAGCCAAACTAACCTTCATAAGTGAAGGAGAATAAAATCCTTTGCAGACAAGCAAATATTGAGAGATTTTGTCATCACCAGGCCTGCCTTAAAATAGCTCCTGAAGGAAGGACTAAACATGGAAAGGAACAACCAGTACCAGCCACTGCAAAAACATACCAAAGTATAAAGACCATTGACACTATGAAGAAACTGCATCAACTAATGGTCAAAATAACCAGCTAGCATCATAAAGACAGGGTCAAATTCACACATAACAATATTAACTTTAAATGTAAATGGCCTAAATGCCCCAATTAAAAGATACAGACTGGCAAATTGGATAAAGAGTCAAGACCCATCAGTGTGCTGTATGCAGGAGACCCATCTCACATGCAAAGACACACATAGGCTCGGAATAAAGGGATGGTGGAATATTTACCAAGCAAATGGAAAGCAAAACAAAAGCAAGAGTTGAAATCCTAATCTCTGATAAGACAGACTTCAAACGAACAAAGATCAAAAGAGACAAAGAAAGGCATTACATAATGGTAAAGGGATCAATGCAACAAGAAGAGCTAACTATCCTAAATATAGATGCACCCAATACAGGAGCATCCAGATTCACAAAGCAAGTTCTTAGAGACCTACAAAGAGACTTAGACTCCCACACAAGAATAGTGGAATACTTTAACACTCCACTGTCAATATTAGACAGATCAACGAGACAGAAAATTAACAAGGATATTCAGGACTTGAACTCAGCTTTGGAATAAGCAGAACTAATAGACATCTACAGAACTTTCTAGCCAAAATCAATGGAACATACATTCTTCTCAGCACCTCATTGCACTTATTCCAAAATTGACCACATTATTGGAAGTAAAACACTCCTCAGCAAATGCAAACAAATGGAAATCATAACAAACAGTCTCTCAGACCACAGTGCAATCAAATTAGAACTCAGGATTAACTCACACAAAATTGCACAACTACATGGAAACTGAACAACCTGCTCCTGAATTACTACTGAGTAAATAATGAAATGAAGGCAGAAATAAAGATGTTCTTTGAAACCAATGAGAACAAAGACACAACATACCAGAATCTCTGGGACTCATTTAAAGCAGTGTGTAGAGGGAAATTTACAGCACTAGATGCCCACAAGAGAAAGCAGGAAAGATCTAAAATCAACACCTTAACATCACAATTAAAAGAACTAGAGAAACAAGAGCAAACAAATTCAAAAGCTAGCAGAAGACAAGAAATAACAAAGATTAGAGCTGAATTGAAGGATATAGAGACATGGAAAATCCTTCAAAAAAAAAATCAATGAATCCAGGACCTGGTTTTTTGAAAAGATAAAAAAAAATAGACTGCTAGACAGACTAATAAAGAAGAAAAGAGAGAATAATCAAATAGATGCAATAAAAAAAAATGATATGGGGGATATCACAGCTGATCCCATAGAAACACAAACTATCATCAGAAAAGACAATGAACACCTCTACATAAATAAACTAGAAAATCTAGAAGAAATGGATAAATTCCTGGACACATACACCCTCCCAAGTCTACCCCAGGAAGAAGTTGAATCCTTGAATAGACCAATAATAGGTTCTGAAATTGAGGAAGTAATAAATAGCCTACCACCCAAAAAGAGCCCAGGACTAGATGGATTCACAGTTGAATTCTACCAGAGGTACAAAGAAGAGCTGGTACTATTTCTGCTGAAACTATTCCAAAAAATTGAAAAGGAGGGACTCCTCCCTAACTCATTCTATGAGACCAGCATCATCCTGATACTAAAACCTGGCAGAGATATAACAAAAAAAGAAAACTTCAGGCTGATGTCCCTGATGAACATCGATGCAAAAGTCCTCAATAAAATTCTGCAAACTGAATCCAGCAGCACATCAAAAAGCTCATCCACCATGATCAAGTCGGCTTCATCCCTGGAATGCAAGTCTGGTTCAACATACGCAAATCAATAAATGTAATCCATCACATAAACAGAAGCAATGACAAAAACCACATAATTATTTCAGTAGATGCAGAAAAGGACTCCGACAAAATTCAACAGCCCTTCATGCTAAAAACTCTCAATAAACTAGGTATTGATGGAATGTATCACAAAATAATAAGAGCTATTTATGACAAACCCACAGCCAATATCATAGTAAGTAGGCAAAAACTGGAAGCATTCCCTTTGAAAACCGGCACAAGACAAGGATACCCTCTCTTACCACTCCTATTCAACACAGTATTGGAAGTTCTGGCCAGGGCAATCAGGCAAGAGAAAGAAATAAAAGATATTCAAATAGGAAAAAAGGAGGCCAAACTGTCTCTGTTTGCAGATGACATGATCATATATTGAGAAAGCCCCATTATCTCAACCCAAAATCTCCTTAAGCTGATAAGCAACTTCAGCAAAGTCTCAGGATACAAAATCAATTGGCAAAAATCACAAGGATTTCTGTACAACAGTAACACATAGATCATGCATAAACTCCCATTCACAATTGCTTCAAAGAGAATAAAATACCTAGGAATCCAACTTACAAGGGATGTAAAGGACGTCTTCAAGGAGAACTACAAACCACTGCTCAATGAAATAAAAGAGGACACAAACAAATGGGAAAACGTTCCATGCTCATGGATAGGAAGAATCAATATCATGAAAATGGCCATACTGCCCAAAGTAATTTATAGAAATGCTATCCCCATCAAACTACCATTGATTTTCTTCACAGAATTAGAAGAAACTGCTTTAAACTTTATATGGGACCAAAAAAGAACCTTCATAGCCAAGACAATCCTAAGCGAAAAGAATAAAGCTGGAGGCATCACACTACTTGACTTCAAACTATACTACAAGGGTACAGTAATCAAAACAGCATGGTACTGGTACTAAAACAGATATACGGACCAAGGGAACAGACCAGAGGCCTCAGAAATAATGCCACACATCTACAGCCATCTGATCTTTGACAAACATGACACGAACAAGCAATGGGGAAAGGATTCCCTATTTAATAAGTGATGTTGGAAAATTATACCAAATTTATACCAAAATTAACTCAAGGTGGATTAAAGACTTAAACATAAGACCTAAAACCATAAAAATCCTAGAAGAAAACCTAGGCAATACCATTCAAGGCATAGGCATGGGCAAAGGCTTCATGTATGAAACACCAAAAGCAATGGTAATAAAAGCCAAAGTTGACAAATGGGATCTAATTAAACTAAAGAGTTTCTGCACAGCAAAATAAACTATCATCAGAGTGAACAGCAACCTACAAAATGGGAGAAAATGTTTGCAGTCTATCCATCTGACAAAGGGCTGATATCCAGAATCTACAAGGAACTTAAACAAATTTATAAGAAAAAAACAAACAACCCCATCAAAAAGTGGGCAAAGGATATGAACAGACACTTCTTGAAAGAAGACATTTATGCCCCCAACAAACATAAGAAAAAATGTTTGTCATCACTGGTCATTAGAGAAATGCAAATCAAAAGCACAGTGAGATACCATCTCATGCCAGTTGGAATGGTGATCATTAAAAAGTCAGGAAACGACAGAGGCTGGAGAAGATGTGGAGAAATAGGGACACTTTTATACTGCTGGTGGGAGTGTAAATTAGTTCAACCATTGTGGAAGACAGTGTGGCAGTTCCTCAAGGATCTAGAACTAGAAATACCATTTGACCCAGCAATCCCATTACCGGGTATATACCCAAAGGATTATAAGTCATTCTACTATAAAGACACATCCACATGTATGTTTACTGCAGCACTATTCACAATAGCAAAGATTTGGAATCAACCCGAATGTCCATCAATGATAGACTGGATTAAGGAAATGTGGCACATATACACCATGGAATACTATGCAGCCATAAAAAAGGATGAGTTCTTGTTTTTTGCAGGGACATGGTTGAAGCTAGAAACCATCATTCTCAGCAAACTAACATGAGAGAAGAAAATCAAACACTGCATATTCTCACTCATAAGTGGGAGTTGAACAATGAGAACACATGGACACAGGAAGGGGAACATCACACACTGGGGCCTGTTGGAGGTTGGGAGCTAGGGAAGGGATAGCATTAGGAGAAATATCTAATGTAGGTGATGGGTTGATGGGTGCAGCAAACCACCATGGCACATGGTTTGTTACCTATGTAACAAAACTATATGTTCTGCACATGTACCCCAGAACTTAAATTATAATAAATAAGCAAACAGATAAATAAATAAAATCAACAAAATAATAAAAGGAAAATTTTTTCCCTCAGCTAGTTCACATAATAAATACATAAACCTCAGAGATATCTAAATATTCACATATTTTCAAATGAATACCTTTCTTCCAGCCTCCTCAAACAGTCTAAAAACAAAAAAAAATCACCAATTTTTTGTCCCTCTCACTTCTTTCAAAACCTTTCATCTTATTTATACAGATGTTGTTAACTCAGATTTTTCACAAAATATGGATATATCATGGATTTCTTAATTAGCAAAAGAAAATGTATATTACCAAGTATATGGGAACAGGCCCTAAATCTTGGCTAGTAATTCCATGGCTCTTCTCAAGCTAACTCACTCCCCACTAGTCACAACTACCATGTTTCAGGCAACCTCACCTCCACCAGCAACACGCCCCTACTACACCACTGCCTAAGCATGCAAAGGAATACCACTGCCCCATTACCACCAGTGCCCCCACCACAGCAAACATGCATGCAACTCACTGTGCTGCTGTGGCTGTTGACATGCACAAGCAAGCATGGATCCTGCTGCCATCACTCCAGTGAAGTGCTTTGGCAGGTACACCCCATTGAAATGTTATGACCAGCAGATCAGGAACTTCTTTACCCCTCAACCACAGCAGGTTGCTAACCTTGAGGGACCAGAAAACAAGGTCAGAGGCCTGGTACTGTCCCCCAGAGTTAGAGTATGCAGCCAAAAGTGGTAAGCTGAGCCTTGGCCCCCTAAAATCTTCCAAAAATGAAGCAAGTGGACTGAACCCATCTTATACCACAATCGAACCCCCAAAGTCATCAAAGATCAAACCAAAAAGTTCCATCTAAAGGACAGCAACTTCAAAGACAGAAGAAATATCAGCTCACACAGATGAGAAAGAACCATCACAAGAACTCTGACAACTCAAAAACCCAGAGTGTCTTCTTACCTCCAAATGATTGCACTAGTTCCCCAGCAATGGTTCTTAACCAGGCTGAGATGGCTGAAATGACAGATATAGAATTCAGAATATGAATAGGAACAAAGATCATAGAGATTCAGGAGAAAGTTGAAAACCAATCCAAGAAATTTAAGAATAAAATAAAACAATATAGGGGCTGAAAGATGAAATGGCCATTTTAAGAAAGAAATAAACTAATGTGATAGAGAAAAAAAAGCTACTTTCAGGAATTTCATAATATGACCACATGTATTAACAGCAGAATAGACTAAGCTGGGGAAAGAATCTGAGTTCAAATACCAGTTCTCTGAATTAACTCAGTCAGACAAAAAGGAAGAAAAAAAAACTAAAAAAGAAAGAACACAACCTCCAAGAAATATGGGATTATGTAAAGAGACCAAATCTACAACTCATTGATATCCCTGAATGACAGGGAGTGAAAGCAGACAACTTGGAAAACATATTCGAGAATATTGTTCATGAAAATTTCCCCACCCTCACTAGAGAAGCTAACATCCAAATTCAAAAAATACAGAGAACCCCTGTGAGATACTATTCAACACAATAATCCCCTAGACACACAGTCATCACATTCTTCAAGGCTGAAATGGAGGAAAAAATGTTGAAGGTAGCCAGAGAGAAAGGTCAAGTCACCTTCCAAGAAAACTCCATCGGGTTAACAGCAGGCCTTTCAGCAGAAACCCTACAAGCCAGATGAGGCCAGAAGCCTATATTCAGCATTCTTAAAAAAAAGAAATTCCAACCAAGAATTTCATATCTGGCCAAATTAAGTTTCATAAGCAAAGGAGAAGTATCATCTTTTGCAGAGAAGCAAATGCTAAGGGAATTCATTACCACCAGACCTGTGTTACAAGAAGTCCATAAGGAAGTACCAAATATGGAAAGAAAAGAACATTACCTACCACCATGAAAACACACTTAAGTACATAGATCACTGATACTATAAAGCAACTCCACAATCAAGTCTGTATAGTAACCAGCTAACAACATGATGACAGAATCAACTCCACACGTATCAATGTTAACTTTGAGTTTAAATGGGCTAAATGTCCCAATTAAAAGACATAGAGTGGCCAACTGAATAAAGAAACAAGACCTAACTGTATGCTGTCTTCAAGAGACCCATCTCACATTCAGTGACACTCATAGGCTCAAAGTAAAGGAATGAAGAAAATTCTACCAAGCAAGGCATGGGTTTGTATTATAATTTCAGACAAAATTAACTGTAAACTGACAATGATCAAAAAGACAAATAAGGGCATTATGTAATGGTAAAGTGTTCAATTCAATATGAAGACCTAACTATCCTAAATATATATGCATCCAACACAGGAGCACCCAGATTCATAAAACAAGTTCTTAGAGACCTACAAAGAGATTTAGATAACCACATAATAATAGTGGGAGACTTCAACACCCCATTAACAGTACCAGACAGATCACTGAGGCAGAAAACTAACAAACATATATTCGAGACTTGAACTTGACACTTGACCTAATTGGCTTAACAGACATCTACAGAACTCTCCAACCAAAAACAACAGAATATACATTATTCTCACCTGCATATGGCACGTACTCTAGAATCTACCACACAATGTGCCATAAAACAATTCTCAGCAAATTCAAAAAAACGGAAATCATACCAACCACACTATCAGACCACAGCTTAATAAAAATAGAAATCAGTTGTATTAGTTTATTCTCACACAGCTATGAAGAAATATCTAAGACTGGGTAATTTATAAAGGAAGAAAGTTTCATTGACTCACAGTTCTGCACTCCTAGGAGACCTCAGGAAACTTACAATCAAGGCAGAAAGCAAAGGAAGGCAGGCACCTTCTTCACAAGGTGGCAGGATGGAGTGAGTGCAAGCAGGAGAAATGCCTGATGCTTATAAAACCATCAGATGTCATGAGAACTCACTATCACAAGAACTACATGGGGTAAACCACCTCATGATCCAATTACCTTCACCTGGTCCTGCCCTTGACCTGTGGGGATTATGAGGATTACAACTCAAGGTGAGATCTGGGTGGGAACACAGAGCCAAACCATATCATTGGTACTAAGGAAATCACTCAAAACCATACAGTTACATGGAAAATAAGCAACCTGATCCTGAATGACTTTTGGGTAAACATTGAAATTAAGGCAGAAATCAAGAAATTATTTGAAATTAATGAGAACAAAGATACAATATATCAGAATCTCTCTCTTGTCAATGTTAAAGCAGTGTTAAGAGGAAAGTTTATAGATCTAAATGCTCACATCAAAAAGTTAGGAAGGTTTTAATTTAACAACATAACATCACACCTAGGGGAAAGAGAAAAAGAGCAAACCAACCCAAAAGCTAGCAGAGGAAAGGAAATAACCAAAATCAGAACAGAATTGGGTGAAATTGAAATGCAAAAAAAAATATGAAAGATCAATGAATCCAGGAGTTGGTTTTTTGAAAGAATAAATAAAATTGATATACCACTAGCTGGACTAACAAAAAAAAGAGAGATGATCCAAATAAACAAAATCAGAAATTGTAAAGTGGACATTACCATCGACCCAACAGAAATACAAAAAACCCTCAGAGACTATAACAAACACCTTTATGCATACAAACCAGAAAATCTAGAATTTTTCAGGGTAAATTCCTGGAAACATACAACCTCCCAAGATTGAACTAGGAAGAAATTCAAATCCTGAACAGACCGATGACAAGTTCTGAAGCTGAATCAGTAATAAAACTCCTACCAACCAGAAAAAGCCCAGGACCAGAAAGATTCACAGGCACATTCTACCAGACATATAAAGAGCCAGCTGGTACAATTCTATCTGAAACTATTCAAAAAAACTGAAGAGGAGGGACTCCTCCCTAACTCATTCTACAAGGCCAGCATCATTCTGATACCAAAGCCTGGAAGAAACAGAAGAAGGAAAGAAAACATCAGGTCAATATTCTTGATGAACATAGGTGCAAAAATCCTCAACAAAATACTAGCAAATTCTGTCCTGGATCCATCAGGACATTAAAAGGCTAATTCAGCATAATTAAGTAGACTTTATCCCTGGGATACAAAGTTAGTTCAAAATACATAAATCAACAAATGTGATTCATCACATAAACAGAACTAAAAACAGAAACTACATGATCACCTTGATAGATGAGGAAAAAGTTTTCAATAAAATTAAGCATCACTTCATTTTAAAAATCCTCAACAAACTAGGCATTAAAGGAACAAACTTCAAAATAATAAGAACCATCTATAACAAACCCATAGCCAACATCATACTGAATGGGTAAAAGCTAGAAGTATTCCCCTTGAGAGCCAGCACAAGACAAGGATGCCAAATATCACTACTCTATTCAACACAGTACTGGAACTCCTAGCCAGAGTAATAGGCAAGAGAAAAAAATAAAAGGCATCCAAATAAGAAGAGAGGAAGTCAAACTATCTGTATGCAGACAGTATGATTTTTTTTTTTTTTTTTTTTTTTTTTTTTTTTTTTTTTTTGAGATGGAGTCTTGCTCTGTCACCCAGGCTGGAGTGCAGCGGCATGATCTCGGCTCACTGCAATCTCCGCCTCCTGAGTTCAAGTGATTCTCCTGTCTCAGCCTCCCGAGTAGCTGGGATTACAGGCACATACTGCCATATCCAGCTAATTTTTTGTATTTTGTTTCACCACGTTGCCCAGGCTGGTCTTGAACTCCTGAGCTCAGGCAATCCACCCGCCTCAGCCTCCCAAAGTGCTGGGATTATAGGCATGAGCCATTGCGCCTGGCCGACAGTATGATTTGATTCCTAGAAAACCCCATAGTCTCTGCCCAAAACCTTCTAGATCTGATAACTTCGGCAAAGTTTCAGTATACAAAATCAATATTCAAAAATCGGTAGCATTTCTATGCACCAGTTACATCCAAGCTGAGAACCAAATCAAGAACACAATCCTACAACAGTCACAAAATAAATGAAATACTTAGGAATACAGCTAGCCAGGGAGGTGAAAAATCTCTACAATGAGAATTACAAAACAATGCTCAAAGAAATCAGAGATAACACAAACCAATAAAAAAAATTCCACAATCATGCATAGGAAGAATCAATATTGTTAAAATGGTCATACTTCCCAAAGCAATTTACAGATTCAATGCCATTCCTGTCAAACTACGAATGACATTTTTCAAAAAATTTGAAAAATCCATTTAAAAATTCATATGGAACCAAAAAAGAGCCTGAATAGCTAAGGCAATTCTTAGCAAATGAATAGAGGCATCATATTATCTGACTTCAAACTATACAAGTCAACAGTAACCAAAACAGCATGATACAGGTACAAAAACAGACATATAGACCAAAGGAACAGACTAGAGAGCCCAGAAATAATACCACACACATAAAATCATCTGATCTTTGACAAAGTCAACAAAGACAAGCAATGGGGAAGGGATTCCCTATTCAATAAATGGTGCTAGGATAACTGACTAGCCCTATGCAGATTGATGCTGGACCTCTTTTTTATATCATATACAACAATTAACCCAAGATGAATTAAAGACTTAAATGTAAAACCTAAAACTATAAAAACACTGGAAGATAACCAACAAAATACCATTCTGGACTTTGGTCTTGGCAAAGATTTCATGACAAAGATGCCAAAAGCAATTGCAACAAAAATTAAAAATTGACAAATGGTATCTAATTAAACTAATGAGCTTTTGCATAGCAAAATAAACTATCAATATACTAAAGAGACAGCCTGCAGAATGGGAGAAAATATTTGCAAACTATGCATCTGACAAAGGTCTAATGTACAACATCTATAAGGAACTTAAACAAATTAACAAGCGAAAAACAGCCCCATCACAAAGTGGGCAAAGGACATGAACAGACATTTTTCAGAAGAAGACATACACACAGCCAACAAATATGTAATAATGTTCAACATCACTAATCATTAGACCAATGCAAATCAAAACCACAATAAGATGCTATCTCACACCAGTCAGAATGGCTATGATTAAAAAGTCAAAAAAGTAACAGATGCTGGCAAGGTTGCAGATAAAAGGGAACACTTACATACTGCTGGTGAGAATGTAATTTAGAAGTTCAGCCATTGTGGAAAGCAGTTTGGCAATTTCTGCAAGAACTTAAGTCAGAACTACCATTCAACCCAGCAACCCCATTATTGGGTTTATACCCAAAGGAATATAAATAATTCCTCCATAAAGACACATGCATGCATGCGTTCATCACAGCACTATTCACATGAATATTCACTATTCAAAGACATGGAATCAAACTAAATGTCCATCAGTGGTGGACTGCATAAAGAAAATGTGCTATATATACATCATAGAATACTATGCAGCCTAAAAAATGAGATCATGTCCTTTGCAGCAACACGGTTGAAGCTGGAGGCCATTGTCCTAAGCGAATGAATGTAGGAACAGAAAACCAAATGCTGCATGTTCTCACTTACAAATGGGAGCTAAACACTGAATACATATGGACACACACACACACACACACACACACATACATACGCAAAAAAAAAAAAAATTCTCTAACATATTTCAAACTTTTTCAGCTCTTTTCACACCTTTACCTCTCTTTCCTGTCCCCTCACCTTCAGCCAATAATACTGTCTCCAACTTTACAGGAAGATAGAATTCCTAGGAGGGGAACTCTCATCTTCCCCATACCAACCAAGCAATTAAGGGCACTTCTGCAAATCCCTTTCTGCCTACTCCCCTTGTCATGAGCTAACACTACCCATTACCTATTTTCTCTCTCAAATAGCTGTTAGATCCCTGTCAATTAAGTCTTTACCAATGGCTTTTAAACATACTCAAGTCTCTTCCATCTCATCTAGAAAATCTTCCCCAAATCCTACATGTCCTGTTCTTCTCTTCTTATAAGTCTCGTGTCTCTATTCTCATTGCATCCAGTTTCCCAGCCCTCACTCACTCTTCACTCTACTCTAGTCTACCTTTTTCCTCATAAAATAGCTTTTGCTAAAGTTTCCAATGACTTCCATGTCAATAACTCCAAAGAACTGGTTCAAACCTGTTATTTAAGCAGCACTTTATATTGCTGACCATCCCATCTTTATCAAATTATATCTTCCTTATATTTTTGTAACTCTTCCTAACTTTTGTGATATTCTTCCATTTCCTCTGGAGGTTGATCTTCCTTCACACAGCTGTGAGATTACGTTTCTTAAAGCTTGGTTCCAGGCTCTCCTTTCTTGTCACTCTTTTGTATTTCTCTAGGCAGTGGCATCCATGGCCATGATGTCATGTACCACCTGAACACTTATGATACACACAGGTGTATCTCCAGTGAGGACCTCCACTCTAGGATCCAGACATAGATTTAAGTGTCTACTTGATGTTTCTTTTGTCCCTATCAAAGTCACCCCAAACCAAACATATCCAAAATTGAATTCAAAATCTGCCTTCCAAATCTGATCTGCTTCCAATGTCCCTATCCCAGTCAATGGTACCACCGACTGTCAGATAAACTTAGTATCATCCTTACACTTTTGTTCCCCCGACTTTTGTTCAATCTGTCACTGATTTCTTCCCATTTACCTCCTAACTACATCTGATACCCCTCCACTTCTCTCTATCTTCACACCACAGCTCTAGTCCAAGCTCTAGAAGTTACAAGGCCATATCTGGCCTTGTAACTTCAGCAATTCTCTGCTGGTCTTTCCCCAGCATACCTTGGCTTCTCACCAATGCTTATGTGCTGAACTAAAAAGAGCTGTCTAAATAACAAATATGACTTTGTCACTCAATTATTTTCAGTGACTTTCCTTTGTTCTTGGGATTAAATATCCTTACTACCACTCTAAAGCCTTGCTTTTTCTGGCCTCTGGATGTCTCTTGGCTTCAATTAGCATGATTACCATGCCCTCAACCCCACAGCTTCTCTGGCATTCTCTCAGTCATCGGAATTTCAGTGCCCTGACCTGCTACAGGGATTTTGTCTCCTCTGCCCTCTGCTCCCATTCTTTACCTAGTTAATGCCTATTTAGTTCTCAGCTATTCCCTCTGAGGTAATATGGCCCTGACAAGAACTGACTCTCTGATTAATTTCCTCTGGTAGCACCATGTGTCTGTCTTTGACGGTGCTTGTCAGTTCCAATTTTCTGTTTATTTCTATGAACACTTGATTAAGTGTATGCCTCACTAAAAGGTAAATAAGCTTTATAAGGACAAGACCTCATCTGTTTCCTATACCAATCTATCTCCAAGGCCTAGCTTAGCACCCAACATATTACAAACACTCAAAAGAATTTTTGTTGAGTGAATGAACAAATAAATAAATTGACTATTTACTATTTTGTTCTCAGGGATGTGCTGTCTCTAAAACAGTCTGAATTTGAATATTTTTGAGACTGTAAGAGACTGTTTGTCTAACATTTTATTTTTCACAATGTACCTAACATCTGTCCTTGTAATAAACTAGGAGCACCTCTGCATCATGTTCAGTAGTTTATTATCCATAGGACCCAGCACAGTGCCTAAAAGATGGCAGGTCTCCAAAAGTGTCTCTTGAAAGAACAGAATTGTCAACCCTAACTCAAAGATGCTGTATTGTACAAAGAGAGGCTAACTCCAGATGTGGTAGTGTGCACCTGTAGTCCCAGCTACTAGGGAGGCTGAGTCAGGAGAATGACTTGAACCCAGGAAGGAGAGGCTGCAGTGAGCAAAGATGGTGCCACTGCACTCCAGCCTGGATGACAGAGCGAGACTCCGTCTCAAAACAAAGACAAAAATAAAGAGAGGCGAACTGTGTAGACTGTGAAGTTAGCTTCCTGAACTCAAATTCTGGTCCCGTCGCATACATGTCCAGGGACAAATTATTTAGCTTCCTTAAGTCTCTATAAAATGGAGGTGATAATACCTCTGCCTCATATGGTTACTGTGAACCTCATATGGTTTCACAGTAGGATTTGTGAGATAATCCTATGAAACAACAGAAAACAAAGTATAGTCAACTATAGGTCTCAGAAAAAATGATTTCTAAAGAGATTTTATTCAGACTAGAAAACTCAAAGACATGGTAACCCAAAAGCTGGAAGATCCTGTGCACAATGACATAGAAGGGGAAAAAACTAAAAGAACATGGTGAGGCTCCCCAGGATATGAGTTACAGCATTTCAAAAAGAATTGCACTGGGGGAGTCATGGAACTAGAGAATGGATATTATATTCTAAGCCTTAAAAACAAACCAAAGGTCTCAGTCACTTTATTCGCACTAAGATTCATTACATTGCCTCTATTATTTCCTAAGCTGATCCCTGAACCACCCAAGTCAAATGAGAACTAAACAATAGGTAAACTTCATAGAACTTAATGACTGGTCTGACAGGTTCTTCTGGGACAGAAGAAAAGCAATGATAAGGGGAAAAGAATCTCAACCAACCTCCCACTTATTTAGCAGCAGTTCAAATATACTGCTTCTTAAAGATCTAAGATTTGTGCCTGATTGCACATATCCCTACAGGTAAAATAATATGAACTAATGGTACCCTGAAAGTCTGCATGAAGAATTTCAGAAACTTTGTAGATGTCTTTGATGATTGATATCATCCTTAATGGAAAGCAGGGAGAGTGGCCTTCCTTTGATAACAATCTATAAGATTTAAGAAATGGATAGGTAACTGTGTTAAAAAAAAAAAAAGAATTTATCTAAGAGAAACTACATAGAACTTTACCTCTCTTGTACTTTATTTTTTATTTTTTTATTTTGAGATAATTGTAGATTCACATGCAGTTATAAAAAAAATACAAAATCAATGTATCTTTTACCCAGTTTTCCCTAATGGTAACAATATCACAACCAATATATTGACATTGATATGGTCAAGATATAAAACAGTTCCATTATCAGCAGGCTCGCCCATGTTGCCTCTCTAATAGCCACATCCAGTTTCCTCCTATTCCTTCCCTTCTTAATCCCTAGCAACTACTAATGTATACTAATCTGTTTCTCATTTCATAATTTTGTCATTTGACAATGTTATATAATTTGAATCATATAGTATGTGATCCTTGGGGATTGGCTTTTTCCATTCAGCACAATTCTCTCAAGATTCATCTAGATCATGGAGTGTATCAGTAGTTTGTTTCTTTTATTGCTAAGTAGTATTCCACAGTATAGATGTACCACATTTAATCATTCACCACTGAAGGACATCTGTGTTGCTTCCAGTTTTAGGCGATTATAAATAAGACTGTTATAAACACTTACATACAGGTTTTTCTGTGAACACAGAAGTCTTTATTTCTCTGGGATAAATGCCCAGGAGTGCATTTACTAGATAGTATAGTATTTACATGTTTAGTTTTTTAAGAAACTGCCAAACTGTTTTCCAGAGTGGCTGTACCATTTTACATTCCCATTATCCATGTATGAGTGGCCCAGTTTCTCCACATCCTTGCGAGCATTTGCTGTTGTCATTATTTTTTATTTAACCATTCTGATAGGTATCTCTGACTCTCCTTTAAAGGTAACAGTGAAGATAAGTATAAGGACTTGCCTAAAATCAGGGATAACACTAGACACTTTAATTCAGCAACTTAAATTTTGCCCTATGTTTTTCCTAAAATATGATGAGCTAAAATCAGAAAATTGCACCCTTAGGCCATCAGAAAATTTTAAGAATTAAGTAAGGATGAACAACCAGTCAAGTGACCCAATTTCACCGAAAACATTCCATCATGTATATGCTTCTTATGACTTTTTAATCTCATTTAGACTACTATTTGTTACGGCGATTCTCTTAAGCAAACGGTTTTGCCCACACAGAGCTGTTGGCTCACTGACACAGATTTAACTGGTTAAAGAACTCACAGATTGTTTCTCACCATTAACAGATATTATATTGTTTTACCATCAGTTATACCTTACTTCTGCTTCTATCTTTACAACTACAGACTTCGGTCATTTTTAAAGTCATTCAAGTTTAGATTGCATTGACATGCAATCAAATTATATAGGACAAAAAACTATGTATTTTCACTGAGGTGGATGCAGTAAAAAGTTCCCAGGCTTTCTCTCCTACTTTTAGATAGGTCTTTTTCAGAAGCTTCCTATCTCCCTAAGAAGTCTGAGAGTTATTACAATTTCTTCATCCCCTCTTACATATCCCACACCATAGAAAACCGTTTAATAGAACCTACTGTAGCAGAGGCAAAACTTTTATCTCTGCTCTCTTGGAGTCCCAGGTAGACCAGATAATGAAATTGACATACGATAGATTAATAGGAGAAAAGTACATAACTTTTACATGACACAGGAGCCCTCATAAGGAAATGAAGACCCAAACAAGTGGCCAAACCTAAATGCTGTTACACTTGGTTGAACAAAGAGAGGCAATTGTGGAAAAGTAACTACATTATGTGGGAAGACTAAAGGAAGATCAATAAGAGTTATTTTAACAAGGTCCGTGTGTACAGGATTCTTATGGCTATGACTCCTTGTCAAAGAATGTTTCTTTTCTCTTGGTAGAAGGAGAATAACTTTCACATGTGAGTTTTTATCTCCTGTTTTCAGGGGGAAAAAAAAGAAAATTATTAGACTGCCCTTTTTTCATCTGCTGTTATTCAAGTGCCTTTCACTCAAACTAATCCTTGTAACAAAAATGGCACATTCTGGGTTGCATATTCTGCCATCCTTCACTACTAAATAACAGAACATATGCTTACCTATGTACTAGCTACTTTGTTTCTAGTATATGCCAAACAGAAACCTGTATGTGTGAGCCAAAACAAATCTACAAAAATCTTTATACCAGCATCATTTGTAATAGTCCAAATGGAAAACAATCCAAGTTTCCATCAACAGAAGAATGCATACCTAAACTGCCATTTAGCAAATACATAGTGGAATATTATACAGCAATGAAAATGAAACAGTAGTTTTACTGTTATAGGCAACAATATAGATGAATATCACAAACATTTACATGGAAGTTACATGGATATATTAAGTATATGAAAATGCATCACACTGAGCAAATGATTTTTATGTTTTTTCTACATTTCTGTTAAACCTAACATAATAGTTTATACAACTATAATTTTTAAAGACATGAGTAAAGAAATCAAAATAATAATTATGATCATGACAATGATGATGATAGAATCTTTCCTCTGACCTCAGACAATTGTCACCAGCCTTTTTTCACAAAAGTTCAAGCCTCCTTATTGAGCTTTAGAATTCAGAGTCTTGGTTTTAACAAACTGTTCATATGGCTGGATATCTAGCTCTAGTCACTGGGAGACTAAGGCAATTTGACTTCCTTCCATACAATGACTAAAGGGACACAATGAGGTGTGGTTGGCAGCACCTAGATAAGTAAATAATAATGTTTTGGGGAAAGGAGACTTTTCTGCAGTTTTATGAAGTTTTGGTCACTGTTTCTGAGAAGAGTCCATTCTTCTGGCTCTCCAAGGGAAAAAGACAGGATCACAGTTCTTATCCCCCAAATGGCAATATTATCTGACCAATTTTTGAACTTTATACAAATGGAATCAAATCATTCATTATGTACTCTTTTTTAATTGATTTAGTCAACATTGTGTTTGTGATATTCATCTATATTGTTGCCTATAGCAGTAAAACTACTGTTTCATTTTCATTGCTGTATAATATTCCACTATATATTTGCTATATGGCAGTTTAGGTATGCATTCTTCTGTTGGTGGAAACTTAGATTGTTTTCCATTTGGACTATTACAAATAATGCTGGTATAAAGATTTTGTAGATTTTTTTTTGGTTCACACATATACATTTCTGTTTGGCATATACCAGAAATGAAATAGCTAGTACATAGGTAAGCATATGTTCTGTTATTTAGTAGTGAAGGATGGGAGAATATGCACCCCAGAATATGCCATTTTGGTATAAGGATTAGTATGAGCTAAGGGCACTTGAATAACAGCAGATGCAAAAACGGCAGTCTAATCTTTTCCCTTTTTCCCCTGAAAACAGGAGATAAAAACTCACATGTGAAAGTTGCTGTCTTTCTGCCAGGAGAAAAGAAACATTCTTTGATGGGGCGTCACAACTAAGAGAATTCTGTACACACAGACCTTGTTAAAATAACTCTTATTGATCTTCCTTTAGTCTTCCCACATAACTTAGTTACTTTTTGACAATTGTCTTTTCTTTGTTCAACCTAGTATAAAAGCATTTAGGTTTGGCCACTTGTTTGGGTCTTCATTTCCTTATGAGGGCTCCTGTGTTATGTAAAACTTATGTGCTTTTATCCTACTAATATGGTTTAGCTGTGTCCCCACCCAAATCTCATCTTAAACTGTAGTTCCCATAATCCCCATGTGTCATGAGAGGAACCCAGTAGGAGGTAATTGAATCATGGGCAGGGAGTTACTTCCATGCAGTTCTTGCACTAGTGAGTGAGTTCTCATGAGATCTGATGGTTTTATAAAGGGCACTTCCCCTGCTTCACTCAGCACTTCTCCTTGCTGCCACCATGTGAAGAAGGACATATTTGCTTCCTCTTCCACCATGATTGTAGGTTTCCTGAATCCTCCTCAGACCTTTAGACTGTGAGTCAATTAAACCTCTTTCCTTTATACATTATCCAGTCTCCAGTACGTCTTTATTAACAGAATGAGAATGGACTAATATACCTATTAATCTACCTTATATCAATTTCATTATCAGGTCTGCTTGGGACTCCAAGAGAGCAGAGGTAAAGTTTTGCCTCTGCTACAATAGATTCTATTAAATGGTTTTCTATGGGATGGGATATGTAAGCAGAGGATAAAGAAATTGTAATAACTCTCAGACTTCTTAGGGAGATAGGAAGCTTCTGAAAAAAGCCTATCTAAAAGTAGGCGAGAAAGCCTGGGAACGTTTTACTGTGCCCACTCTCAGTGAAAATACATAGTTGTTTGTCCTCTATGATTTGATTTAATGTCAATGCAATCTAAACTTGAATGACTTTTAAAATGACCAAAGCGGCCGGGCGCGGTGGCTCAAGCCTGTAATCCCAGCACTTTGGGAGGCCGAGACGGGCGGATCACGAGGTCAGGAGATCGAGACCATCCTGGCTAACACGGTGAAACCCCGTCTCTACTAAAAAATACAAAAAAACTAGCCGGGCGAGGTGGCGGGCGCCTGTAGTCCCAGCTACTCGGGAGGCTGAGGCAGGAGAATGGCGTGAACCCGGGAGGCGGAGCTTGTAGTGAGCTGAGATCCGGCCACTGCACTCCAGCCTGGGCGACAGAGCGAGACTCCGTCTCAAAAAAAAAAAAAAAATAAATAAATAAAATGACCAAAGCCTGCAGTTGTAAAGATAGAAGTAGAAATGAGGTATAATTGATGGTAAAATAACATAATAGCCATTAATGGTGAGAAACAACCTGTGAGTTCTTTAACCAGTTAAGCCTGTGTCAGTGAGCAAACAGCTCTGCGTGGGCAAAACCATTTGCTTAAGAGAATCACAGTAACAAATAGTTCTAAATGAGATAAAAAAAAAGTTACTCTGGGAGGATACACAGTGATCACACTCTTGGTGAGTCTCCAAGCAGGTAGATACAATTACAGCATAGAGGGAAATGCAAGTTTTTTGTGAAAGGAAACTTTGATCTGATTACCTTCATGCTAGAACTTTTTTGAAAAAGTAGTTAGACTCAATTATGATGGTAGTCCATTGTCATTCTGTAAATATTCATTAAGTATTCTACGTACCAGGCATTGTGTTAGATGTGATGATACAATGGTAAACAAGAGAGACACAAAGCCTGTCCACAAATGAGCCTACAGTTTAGCAAGGAAGACAGACAAATAAGCCCAAACAATTAAGGGTACTAATGGGAACCCATGGGGAAAAGATCAAAATGAGCCTATAGCAGGATTAGGGAAGTATGTTCCATGACTTTCTGCCAACAGCAGAGAATGGTCTTGGCATCCATGATAAGTGGGAGTGAGCACAGGGAAAAACCAAGCTCCAGGGCAGCACACTGACCATTCCAGGAGTGACCAGCATGGGCGGCCCACGCACGTGGAAGAACTACAGCCCAGACAAGCCGAGAACGGGGCCACACCAAGAGAGGGACTCTGCCAATCAACTCCTGTGAAACTGGCATTCTCACAACTTCTTGAATCACCTTAATTCTCAGAGTTGGTGCCATTTTTAAATAAGAAAAAAAAAACATTTTGGACTATAGCAGCATATATGGTGTTTATTAATACTTTCTTTGAATAAAAGTTTGTTCTGGGACATTTGAGTCCTTGCTAGACAGAACATTTGCAGCAATTTACTAAACTGACAAATGGAGAGATGAGCCCATAAGCTACATGGCCATAAGGAGATCAACACATCCATCCAGTACATATGGATCAGGAGTGAAATGTCCCTTTCAGTATATTTGACATGAAATTCCTCACCACTGTTATATTGTATATACCATTAACAGTAAAGGTGAATAAATAAATAATAAATAATAAATAACTAGTAAAGGTGAATAAATAGTCTGTTTTGTTAGTTACTCAGTAAATATTTATTACATGTCACCATGTGTCAAGCACCAGGTTAGGTTCTGGAAAGAACTGGGAAAGTATAGAAGCAAAGACACTGATCACAGGCAGCATAACAAGGTAGAAAAACACACACACTTTAGAGCTCAATCACCTTAGGTTTAATCTCAGCTCAACTTCTTACTAAATCAGTTGCCTCGGGTCTGTCACTTAACTCCCCTGAGCCTCATTTCCCTGTCCCATAATGTGATAGTAGAACACTACCCTGAAGTATTCTGCAGAATTAAATGAGATAATATATGCAAAGCACGTAAGAAAAGCCCTGCACCAGAATTTACTGGTCCAGAAGAAGCTGAGCCTCAGGTTGTAGCCTACCCCTCCTTCTCTTCATGCCAACTTCTTTCACTGAGATTTGCCAACTTACTTATGGACACCACGGTTTGTCATCCATTCACATTCCCTGCCCCTTGGCCTCCCTTTGTGTGGAATGCAAACTTCCCTCTGAAGGATAGACCTGTGTCTTGGTTATGGACTATCCTGGCAGGAAATTCGAGAGTCCAGATACCCAGACCATGGGAGGGTTAGGGGATATGATTACTTGGACTTACAGAATCCTCACCCTGTGGGGAAGGGGAAGGCAAGAGGAGGGTTTAATTAGGATCCTCTAAAATGCTGGGCTGGGGAGGGAATATCCTTGCTCAAGTCTAAGGGCAGTGTGGTTTAGAAGTAAATTCTATGGGAGTATAAGAATTTTAAGGAATAGTCTTTCTACCAGATTATTTCACTGATTGTGTTTCTACAACAATCATCTTTCCTAAGCTACCCTGCCTCAATAGCTATTTTATAGGAATGCTACCCACGTTCCTGCCTTTTCCTGCTTTGAAACTCACTCTGAATCTCTAACAAGTCCAAGGTCTTAAGGTGCTTGCTCATTGTTCTGCGCATGTCACTCTAGCTGTTGGATAAAAGAAAATATTACCTAAACTGCATTCCCTGTGGTTGCTGTTAGTGTGTAGATTTAAATAAATATTCCAGCTACTATTAAACATACTTTGTATAATGACAATTTAGAGGTGGGAAAAGTTCTAGAAATTTAAGCCTAAGTCCAAAAATGGAATTTTTTTGAATTTAAATTTAAATTTTAGATTCAGGGAGTGCATAAGCAGGTTTGTTACAGGGATACACTGCATGATGCTGAAGTTTGGGCTTCTATTGATCCTGTCCAGATAGTGAACATAGTACCCAACAAGAAGTTGTTTAGCCCTTGCTCCCCTCCTTCTCTCTCTCTGGAGTCTCCAGTATCTATTGTTTCCATCTTTACGTCTGTGTGTGTCCAGCTACTTATAAGTAGCTCCCACTTATAAATGAGAAAATGGGATATTTGGTTGTCTGTTTTTCACATTAATTCATTTAGGATAATGGGTTCCAGCTGCATCCATGCTGCTGCAAAGGACATGATTTTATTATTTTTATGGCTGCATAGTATTCCATACTGCATATGTACCACAGGAAAATGGAAGCTATAAAATTACAAGAAAAAAATCAACAGTATCCAAATGCTAATAAATATTATTAGCTATCTTTACAGTCACAACCACATAATTGACCAAAATATATTCACTCAAATTTATAGCAACACAATTATTTTTTTTTTTTTTTTTTTTACATACCAAGTATTATATATTTATGTTTTTGTATAATAATGGTAGAAACAGTGGCAAAGCATAAATTTTTCAGCATATATTAAGAGCAACAGAACAGATTAGTTTTTTGTGCTCAGACAACAGCCTTATAACTATATTCATTGTTGTTTGTCATAACATTAATTGTTTGTTCTTAAAAGTATATATCATACTTAGGTTATGAGAATGGCAAATGTTCATTCTATCAAAGCACACACCAAAAAACCCACATGTAGCTGTTACTTAATATTTTTAGATTTGCTTTCTTTTTGTATTTCTGCCTGTATCTTTTGACATTTATTTGCATCCGGTCAATATCATATAAGTGATGTCAATTATTTAATTATATAAAAACAAATTAGTATAATATATTTATATTTTCTTACCAGGTTAAAAGTGGAAACTATTTCATTTTCTTTCTTTTTTTTTTTTTTTTTTTTTTTTATTTTTTTTCTCTCTTTTTTTATTTTTTTTTATTTATTTTATTTTTTATTTTTTATTATACTTTAAGTTCTAGGGTACATGTGCATGACGTTTATATCATGTATAACTCCCCAATGCAATCCCTCCCTCCTCCCCCCTCCCCATGATAGGCCCCAGTGTGTGATGTTCCCCTTCCCGAGTCCAAGTGATCTCATTGTTCAGTTCCCACCTATGAGTGAGAACATGCGGTGTTTGGTTTTCTCTTCTTGTGATAGTTTGCTAAGAATGATGGTTTCCAGCTGCATCCATGTCCCTACAAAGGATGCAAACTCATCCTTTTTTATGGCTGCATAGTATTCCATGGTGTATATGTGCCACATTTTCTTAATCCAGTCTGTCACGGATGGACATTTGGGTTGATTCCAAGTCTTTGCTATTGTGAATAGTGCCGCAATAAACATACGTGTGCATGGCAACACAATTATTAAGCACTCAATTCAGTGGCCACATGTAGCTATGGCTATGAGTTATTTATTACTCAGTGGTTATATACAGATACGGCTATGAGTCATTTAAAGTAAAGAGCCTTCACTCTGTCTAGGAGACATGATTCATCAAAAAGTCAGAAACAGAACAGTCAAAATTCCTAACAGAAAAGTCAAAGGGTAGAATACGCTGAGCTCAGGAATTATAATTCATGCTCTGGCCAGGATAATCCAGGTATAGCATCCTGACATCCAAGGGGCGTATGCAAAGCTTGGTGCAAGCTACCCAGGCCAAAGTTGGCTCTAAGGCAGATGCAGGAAGGTCAGACAGCTGCCTGGTCAAAAGGAAAGGACAGCCTTCCCTAGCTCTCTTCATTACCCTGATATATTCTCCTTGTTCAGGGATGACTAGATCCACTTATCTCTTCTCCTACAAAGATCCACTCATTTCTTCTCCTAGTTCAGGTATGACTCGCTTCCCTCACTGATTCACTCCAGGGCTCATCTTTAAAATACAGATGCAAACAGGCTGAAATATCCCCAAGGCTAACAGCTTAAAATATACAAAAGATGAATAAGTGCACCTGGGGCTTCAAGGACTAATGCCATAAAACTGTCATCGTTTCCCACCAAACGTTATTTCACCCACTCACTTGATGTACATCTGTGGCCTGTTCACACTGCATATGGCTGTGGACAGAAAATGCCTCAGTTCAGAACTGACACAGTGGGTCTGGAAGAGGCTTCTGCTGCAGCGTTCTCTCTCTGGTTTTAGCTCCGAACCTTGTCACTCTAACATAAGAACCATGAACAAGCCTACATGGAGGCTCAGAAGGTTCCGAATATGGTTCCAACTGTGTGTCTGACTAACTAATGCGTGGCCTGAGCAAAGTATTATTTAAAAATCTAAAATGCCAAAAGCGACTACTCTATTTCTGCTACCTTTAAACCTGTCAATCACACCCCAAACTTCTACCAGCTTCCTCAATTCACCACGTGTTATGTGTGAGCTACATCCATCCACACCTGTTGTTACTACTTTCCATTTGATTGCAAATAATTCCAATTCATCATAACTCACAAATCTCACTCATTTCTGCAAGCAAACTTCAGGTTTTTTTCAACACGAGGTTGAAAGAGAAAAGGAAAAGAGAGGAGGAAAAAGAGAGAAAAGAGAGAAAAAATATGGAAATACACAACGGGTCGATATCAAGTCCAGATAAGATTTCTTCATGGCTGTTGCACACAAGAGCATTACGGCTCTCAGGGTCACCCTTTCTATCCTAGCCACAGTGCCCAATCACTGATTCATTCTTACAATATCCATCAACACATAGCTTTGCTGCCATAACTGGATGTAGTCATTCCTTCCTAATGTGAATGTCTATGTGTTTTTTCTTTCTCAATCATAATATGGTATCAAGGTCTCTCCAAATTTCTGTTATCTGGATGTCTTCCTAATTTTATCTTTTTGAAGACTTTGTTATGTAAACATGTGCTGTATACATCATGAAAAGGCAAATTCTGATAGCTCACATTCAATTCTAATTGATTAATAGTGCCCTATTGATAACTCCTTCTGATTTGATAACAACTCACCCCAGCCTGACTCCCAATGGACCCACCTAATAATTATCATCTTCCAATTTGAGGAGCTAATAACATTAACTTGTTCATCTTGTCAAGTTAGGGGGTAAGGGAATAGAATAATTATTGTAAATCACATTACAGACCTCAGGCAAAGTTCATCGCAGTGATGCCAGTAGCCACAGGGTAATGTCTGTAAGCATCAGGATTTCTGAGTCATCTCCTGCTCTGACTTCATGCCTAGCCCTTCTGCCAGAATTACACAAGCTGTGTCCTCTAATTCCCCACTCATACAGTCCCTGTGGGTCCTTTATCCCATTGTGGGTAGTATTTCTTATTTAGGAGATAAGCCCAACACACTCAAGCCACTGCCCCCAAGAGCTGCTGAGTCCATTGAGCTGCCAGGATGGAAAGAACTCTGAAAGGGAGGAAACTAGTTCTCTTGCAAACTTGTGTTTTACCCTCCCAGTTGTTCTTAATGATTCTGAGACTCCCCAAATAAGTGTAAAGAGAAAAGAAGGAGTAAATACGATTCTAGATTTCCTACCCCTGTTTCCATAAGAGCAATTCTGCCTTCACTTGCTTTATTTTGTGCATTCCATATAATTTTGTAATGGATTCCGTTTACAACCTAATAATAATCTGAAAACAGCTGAACAGGGTGGCCTTCTAGTCCCAGTCTCCTACATATAGCAAGACACATCAAAGGTCTGTTCTAGGAGGATGAGCAGAACAGACAGCCACCTCTATGCAATGTGATTTTAAAAATAAAAGATGCCTACCCCAAGCCATCTCCTTCCCATGCTCCTTGCAATTTCCAACTTCTTCACACTGTCATAGATAAAGGAAGCCAGATGCTAGTTAAAGAGGGGAGGACAGATTTGAACCACTAATACACTATTGCAATAGGGAAGGGAGTGCAGTGTGAACTAAACTCAACCTTGATTTGTACAGAGAAGACTGGGTATTTTAGAAGAGAAATGAGAGTAGAAAGGGGAGGGGGTGAGAGCAGGCTCAGTGAAGTCAGAGAAATGAAAAATTACAAAGGGTTGGTCAACATAAATGTTGATTAGGCAATTATAGGTGTTAGGATTCTATCTGCCCAGACACCGAAAGACAGAGGCCCTATCTCTCCTGATGGTTACTTTTTAGAAGAATGGCTCTCAGGTCCTTGAGAAAGACACTCTTGAGCTGTAGGAAGTGCATATATTTATCAAAGGTTCCAGGGCAAGGATTCACAATTGTAAGCTTTTAGTAAATCTCTAAGAAAGGGTGGTTGGGCCTAGCTCCAGGGTAATGGCTAGAAGAAATAGTAAACCCTCCTGGCAGCCTTGAGCCTCCTCAGGCAGGCATCCTAAGTGGGGTAGGGTAGTCCTAGGGACATGGCCTTGAGCTGTTAGAAATTATTCTAGTGTTTGTGTAAGTCCTTTAATGTGAGGCATGAGTGGATGAAATCATTGGTGTTGAGAATCTGTAGTTCTGATAGGAAGTCAAGGCCTAATCAAGAAGGGGGTACAGAGGAGCATGGCTAGATTTTGGTAAGTTAGAGAATCTTTGTCAACACCTAGAAACCAAAGATGCTATTTGTAAGTCATTAACTGATAGCATTAATATGTCAAATAATTTTAAACTTGTGTCCCTTTACTGATATTAAACTATTATCAAGCAGCTTAGCAGCATGGTCATTTGGTCAGGACTCGGGTTGGAGACAGCCTCACAGGGTAGGTTAGCCTTGGGGAGCGAGGAAAAGAATGAAGAATTCCAGACACAAGTGCTACCACTCTGACCAAACACTGACAACTTATTTCCAAGTAACTGTCCTGCCAAGCTTGTTTCAAAACAGAAAGGTAAGACTTATGGTAGTATAAACACTGGACTTGCCAAAAGTCTTTTAAAATAGTTTATTCTTTTATGTAGAGTAAGAAGAAGCCACTTGGAAGTTTCTTTCCTTGGCATTGCTTAGTAGGCCCTATTGTTACAGTAAGGTATAGATAAACTAGAGGTCAGTCATTTAGTCAAGTTGGTCAGTTACCAACTTGAATTTTACTGTAAGTATGTGTTTGTGGTATGGCTATCCTGAAAATAGCAAGTACTCACTTTGATAACTCAGCAAAAGTTCATTTTCTTAAGGGTGGAACCCTAGTGTGCTTCCCCCTTTTCCACAGACAACATCCACCTATTTCAGGGTGCCCGTGCTTCCTGAGTCCCACTCCTCCACAGCACAATTTGGTTGCAAGCTACCCAGATAGAACTGGTTTACAAACTGGAAGGCCAAGAACTTCAGTCTTCAAAGCAGGCTCGCATATGTTGTTCATGTACAAACAAGTGAATTTCTTACTTCATACAAAAATCGCACTCCCTCCTCTCCTTTTAGGTTGTCACAAAGTGTCTGAATGGCTAAGTGATGCTGCTGATAGGATCCAAGACCTCTTCTTGCAGTTTCCTTCTCTGTCTGCCAATTTCACACTTACCCTCAATTCTAACAGTTCCCACGCTGGCAATACCCATACAGTGGGGTTGGGTTGGGTTGCCAGATAAACTACAGGATGCCCAATTAAACTGAATTTCATATAAGTAATGGATAATTTTTAGTATAAGCGTGTATTATTTTAATTTCCTAATTTCAGCAACTGTATTCCTAGACAAAAATCCACTATCCAATTATTTTATCTTTCCAGGTGTATAAAACATTATTCTGGAAAGTTGTAGACCTATGATAACTGCTTAAAATATAAATTCATAGGCTGGATGTGGTGGCTCACACTTGTAATCTCAGCACTTTGGGAGGCCAAGGTCAGTGGATCACCTGAGATCAGGAGTTTGAGACCAGCCTGGCCAACATGGTGAACCATGTCTCTACTAAAAATACAAAAAATAAAAATAAAAAATTTAGCTGGGCTTGGTGGCAGGCACCTATAATCTAAGCTACTTGGGAGGTTGAGGCAGGAGAATCACTTGAACCCGGGAGGCAGAGGTTGCAGTAAGCCAAGATTGTGCTGCTGTACTCAAGACTGGGCAACAGAGAGAGACTTTGTCTCAAAAAAAAAAAAAAAAAAAAAAAAAAAATATATATATATATATATATATATACACACACACACACACGTATATACACACACACACACACACACATATCAATTCATAGATGAATTGTTTCCAGGAGCTGAAGATGTGGGGAGAGACTGGCTATAAGAAGGAGGAAGAGCTTTTGAGGGGAGGTGATCAAACTGTTCTATACCTTGATTCTGGTGGTATACACCTGACTATATGCATCTGTCAAAACTTATAGAACTCTACAATAAAAGGGATGAATTGTATTGTAAATAAATAATACCTAAATAAACCAGACTTTTTAAAGTTGAAAATAAATGTATACTACCCAATATCAGATGGCCCTCACACATTTCAGATATCATTTTATTCCTCCCTTGGTATCATCAGAGTAAATGCCTCACAACAGCTATTCTATTTTTTTCATTCTCCCTAGGTTCACAATTCCAACACTACATCCCTCCCTGCAAACAGATTTGATCAGTCATGCAACCAGTGTGTAATATTAGCTGGATCTGGAAATATAAAGATGAAAATAGAGTTCCCACCAAAACATATTCTTCATGGGCTAGTAGGCAAACAGAAATGAATAATAAAAAAAGACAATGGAAAAAAATTGTATAACAGGTAATTATAAGATGTTGTACTGTACAGAGGAATAGTAAACAGTGAAGTCTCTCCAATAACTCAGGAAAAGTTAAAAATGCAGGAGTTCAGCCTTCAAAGTAGGCAGTTATACAAGTAGATAAAGGAAGGCGAGTACCCAGAGAAAAAAGGCAGAAGATCAGCTGCACAGGTGGGTCAGCACAAACGATGAAAGCCCTTGACACTCAGGTGCTGTGGGAATTCTTGCTTGCCATAACAGAAACCAGCCTTGGCTAGCTGGAGGAGAAAAAAGTAGACTCATTGGAAAGACATGCTCGTTCAGACTCAGTAGAAGTCTCCATCACCAAGCACAGAAAATGAGCAAAAACCGAGGCACGCAGGATGCCAAGGAGCAAAAATCACAACCACTATCCTGTAGCAGGAATTACAACCAGGACACTGCTGCCGCCGCCGCCACTGAAAACCAAAGGGCACCACCACTGATACCAGCAATAAGTTCTAACAGCCTCTTGACCTTTAACCCATTCGCTCTAGAGTCAGAGTCCCAGCCTGAGTCACGTGGCTATCTATGAGCAGTGCCAGGGGCTGCCAGAATGCACAGGGAGGTAAGGACAGCCTCTTTCCAAGGTTCCATACACACGGCAGGGAACTTCCCCAAATAGGAGAGGGGCCTGACTCCCTAGCATCATTAGTATCCAGGGGCTCTATAGAGTAGTCCCCCATTATCTGCAGGGCATATGTTCCAGGACCCCCAGTGTAGGCCTGAAACTGCACTGACAGTACCAAACCTAACTGCCGTCAATCAGAACACATTTCTGTTTATGTCTTCCACAAATTCAATGCCTTTTTTTTATCTTAGCTAAGCACTTATCACACACTGTGGTCATAACTTTTGCAGATCGAGGCGCAACAGCAAAAGTAGCGTGAATTTCTTTTTCCCTCTTCACAACTTCATGAATAGAAGATTCATTTTTAGCATAAACCTTGGCAATCTCAGCATATAATTTTTGTATTTTCCTTATTAGGTTCAAACTTTCACCATTTAGCTTAAAGGAAGCACTTTAGGGATATTTGAATTGCCAGCATTCCCACTCCTGCACTTTGGGCCATTATTAAGCAAACTAAGAGTTCCTTGAACACAAGAACTGCCATACCTCGCAGGTGGATCTGCTAATGAGATGGCTACTAAGGGAACTCCAGGCAAGTCACAGAGACAGCATGGACATGCTAGACAAAGGGATCTACGCACCCTAGGCAGGAGAGCAAGAAACTTCATCACACTAGTCAGAACAGAGTGCAAATTAAAATTTATGAATTTTGTATTTCTTAAATGTTCCATTCAATATTGTTGGACATGGTTGACTGCAGGTAACTGAAACCACAAAAAGCGAAACTTGAAATAAAGGGTGCCACAGGTAATATGGCCTGTCTGGTCTTTCTAATGTGGATTCTCCCCACTGGAAAGAAAATCTATTCTCCAGCTCTGTGGGTCTCATACTAGAATGCTTTTGGGATATCACATTTTAGGCTGAGTGATATTCTCTATGTGTCTCTGGCTCGTCCTTCCAACTCAACATGTGCTTTCTGGAAGCAGTTATTTCACAGCAGCCATGTGTCTTTCTATTCCCCCTTGTGCTCAGCACACTGCCTTCCACAAACTAGCTGCCTAATGCATGTCTGTGTTCGGCACGGATGTGTTCTGAAGCAACTCAGCATGTGCAGTTGGAAATGTGCCACTTTCATTTGGCAGAGTCAAATCTCCAAACCAGACCCTTTTATTTCAGCTCACGGAAGATCCCTGCCCTAAAGGCCTCTGCTTTGAACCAAACCTCAATAAGCTAGATTATAAACCAGCCAAAACCACTGGAGATTATGTCAATGTGCATGTGGCTTTGGAGCGACTAAGAACTGGCACAAAGCATCAGGGAGGCTGCCAGTGAGCTCTCCGAAGAAAGCAAAACAGGGATCCGGGCCCACGGCGCGATGTTCAGGGAATCCCTGCTTACAGCGCCTTTTCAGACATTGCATAAGCTACACAAAAGCAAAATCTGTGAATTAGCTGTCTTTTGACAAACTAAAAGAACCTGTATAGCATCCTATTATTATTATTTTTTTATCTAGGGAAAAGAAACAATAAATTTCTCTAGGCTGAGGAAGAAAAGGGATTACATTTGGAGTGGATAATCTCCTCACACCATTTAAACACAGAAATATTTAAAGAGGTTGTAATGGGAATTTTATCTCAGGCCTCAGATGTTACCCTGGTATAATAGTTTCTCCTTTCATCCATGACTAGAGTTGATGCCACAGTCCTCCCACCTCTCCAAGAAATCATAATAGCCTTCTTTCCTGACAAAGTTGTTGAAGAGGAATAGAACAGAACACAGACTCATTATGTCCCTTCACAAAGCAATCACATCATTTAAAAAAAAAAAAAAAAAACAAAACACAAGTACTCTCGTTTGCAGCCAAGTTCAGGCCTTAAGCAAATACAATTTACAGATTAAAGTGGCTATTTAAGTGGAGTTTTATGAATATTCCAGGTAACAGATATAATGAAAAAGCTACAAAGTTCAGAGAAGAGTTTAAACAATCCAATTACATACAAAGACAAATAATAATAATATGGATTTTCAAGGACACTGTCCTCAGAAAGGGGCATAAACACAAATATCAGCCTTTGTTCCTCTGTATGTAATAGAAAAGAGAAAAAATAAGTTCCCAGTCTTCCATTTCTATGAGTTTTTATTCTGAACTTCTGTTATCCCTCAGTAAGTAAATGTAAGAGTATTCTCTAGAGAATTGTTTTATTATACAACAAGTACACCATAAAGAGCCATGCTGGCCAAAAGAAATGCAAAATGGAAGTCGAGTGAGATGCCCCTTTCACTATGATTTGCCATCCAGTGAGTCAGAGCAATATCTTGAAACTGTTGTGAATGAAAAATGTTTTTTTTCTTCTGTTGAATTCATGTTCATGCTTCAAAGAACAGTAGAAACTACAAAACTCTAGAGCCACAGAGATCATTAAACCCCTATTGCATTACAGGAAAGTCAACTTGGTTTAAAGTAGTCAAGTGACCTACCCAAGGCATGGCACAGAACCCAGGCAGGCATCCAGGCCTCCTCTCTCTATCCCTGGGCTCCTCCTGCTGCTTTCTGGTTTTCCATCCATGCCATGGTGACTGTGACCATGCCCTTTCACAGAAATGGTCACAGGCAGATTCTGAAGAGCCTTTGTGTAGAGTCTGAGAGCAGGTTACAGTGGTCAGTTCATGCTAACCCAGAAGTGGAGCTGGAGGGGTAAGGAAGAGCTATGGTCACCACTCCCCAGGTGTGTGACTCAAATCTGAATATCAGGATTAAAATTCCTGAAAGGTTATAGACAAGTCAAATGCCAAGTCCATTTAAAGACTCCAAACACAGCACCTTTCATCCTTGCTACCTTGTTAATACTTAAAGCCAAGAGAAGAAGCCCATACAGAGTATTTTCCAAGCAAAAACACTATGTTGCTATCACCTTGCCTTTAAAAGGGCACAATCCAAGGCCAAAATTAACCTCAAAGAGTATAGAGCCAGATAAGGATGTATAAAACTCAAAACAGAACTATGCACCAGATAGAAAATGTAGTAATTATAGTACGCTGGAGTTAGCTCACCAACCAAACACAGACCCATCAGCCCTCCACCCCACCACTGTCTAATCAACATGAATTTACAGGCAAGGAAGAGCAACAAGAAGTCCACCCACTTAAGTTAAGGAAAGAAGACTCCTTGAGGCTTAACTTCTGCAAACTTCTTGCAATGCAAATGCAAGAGAAATAATTTCAAACCATAAAATTGTTTGCTTCCTTGGAACAAGTAAATGACCAATGTCATTTTCAATCTCTGCTTGAGAATGACACGGGACGTGGTCAGAACTCTGTGATCATGGAAGGCAGAGAAGAATAAGTGAGACAACTTGATACTTGTTAGGTAGTCTACTTTATAATCAAAAGGCTCATTTCTTTTTTCTAGAGATGGGTTTTCTCAGTTGTAAAAGGGGAGGCTGAACCAGATGCTCTTTAAAATCATCTCCTGCTTTGATCATTTTTTGCATTTACTTCTTTCCCTTTATGCTTTCCATTTATGCCTTATTGTTTAACATTTACAATAAGATGTCAACATTACCATGTATTAATAGTAGTTGAAGGTGTGACCTGAGTCCAGCAGCATGATTTTGTGACTGTGGGGGAGATTTATAACTTCTGTGCCTCCGTTTCTTAGTCATTAAAATGAAGCTCCTGTCTCATAGGGTTGTTAGAAGTTCCCACATCACATCAAATGAGAGAATGAAACCAAAGTGCTGGGTGCAATAACTGACATGGAGGAAAACTCAAAAACTCTTAGCCAGTATTATCTTTTATTGTTACTTAGTTGAGATCTGGTCTTAAATGTGAAGAATACAGAACCAGAGAAAACAAGACAATGCTTAACTCCTTGAGATCAATAAATGTTATTTCTGAGAATAGGATAATTGGAAAACCAATGAAAAAAAAGACTGACAATATTCTAAAACTTAGAAAAGCCTCTATTTTTCATACTGGTAAAAATCTCTGAGGAGAGAAATTCCCAAGAGCTTAGCAAAATGCTACAATACATAGTGTGTTCTCAAAAGGGGAGCAATTTAAGAGGGTACTTTGGCAAAGCCTCATGACTTATCCAGATGGGACTTTTTATTTTATGTCTATGCTTCAAAATAGGCAACTGTGTGATTATTCCTGGTGGGCCTATTAAGGCATCTTGTCAAACTTCTATTCCTTTAAATTTATTAATTTTAATTTCAAACTACAGAAAATACCAAAAAATTAAATATGTATTCTTTCAGTTTTGCAGGACACAGCTAAGCTCAAGCCTAAAGGGACTAGGATATGTAAGGAAATCCTAATTATACAATCATTAATTTTAAAGTTAACTTCCAAGGGTCATTTCCCACAGGGTTGTGAATTTTTATCATGCTCCAAAAACTGCCTGGATTCTTTAGAACACTGAGTGGTTCATTCTAGTCATCAATGAACTAGGTCTGGTCACTCTAAATGTAATCAACACAGGGTAGATGAGAATGGGAGGTGGAACACCCTTGCCTCACCAAACGCTAAAAATGCTGAAATGATTAGCAACCTGACCATGGCAGGGCCCGGGAAAGGACTGTAGTTAAAAACAATCTCCTAGCACCCAACCTGTAAAGTATATTCACAAAGAGATGTTGCTGCTCTGCAAATGGCACCAATGATGATGATGACGATGATAATGGTAGTGTCTATTAAGCACATATCTTCCAGGCACTGTTCTAAATGCTTTAGACACAATACCTCTGAGGTAGGGATTGTTGCCTATCACACATCCATTCTTCACCCTTCTCCTTCTCTGCTCTGTATTAAAGAGAGGCATTGCAGGGTCCCTTGTCAGCTGACTTCTGACTGTGTTTGGCTACAAGACTGCAGGGTCAAAAGATGGGAACATCAAGATATTTCCTCTCTCGGTGCCTTGAGCAGAATCTCTACTATCAAAAATGTCTCTCCCATGCCTCCTCCAGTTCCACCATAATTCCAGTGACCTCAGTCCCTGGACCACAGTAACACTGTCTCCAACATATTGTCCCTTCAAATTAGAATTAGTAGATGCTTCCTGCTATTGCTAATATTCAGGTTGTTTAGTGACCCCATTTGGCTTTTCAGCTCCTCCCTCAGCTGCATAGTCAATTAAATTCTCTCTGGTTCAAATACTTAAGATGATTCATCTTTTTTGGACCATTATTATCCACATTTTCCAAATTAGAAAACTGAGAGTAGTTTGTCCAGAATTACAGAGTCATAAAGTGGCAAATTTGAGTCCAGTGATTCTTAAGTCATACCTCTTGGCCACTACATTATATTGTCTCTTCTTAATGATACAATATAACAATTGGTTAGACAATAAAAAAGGTTAGAAGTATATGAAGAGGCTCCTATCTACCCCTGCTTCATGAACAATGATCCCCCACATACCTGCTATCTTGCTGTCAATCCTTCTCCAATGGACATAGCAAGGGGTTTGGTCTGGACTGTGAGTTTCGCTTTGCTAAGGGATCTAAGTTTATACTTCAGCCAATAACAATAGAGCTCTCTATTCATTAGTTTTGGTTCTTGATTTTTTTTCTGAGCACCTTAAATTTACCATTACAAAGTGAATATATCATGATCTTCCTTAACTAGGTATCAATCTCTTATAGAGTAGAAAGTTATATCAATGGTCTATTAGACAAAGGTGCAACAGTGACCACAATGAAGGACCCATAAAACCCTTCTGATTCTCTACCAAGTACTCTTTCTACAAAACATTTCTCTTGCACTGTATCCTATAACCTATGCAATAAAATCTTTATGCAAGAATTGTTCAAATTTTCACCAACTACCTCAGTCTTATTATGAAAGTAATACAGGAGCTAAAAACACACACATACCGACAGATGAATTTACTCAATTTTAATTGATCTTATTATCTATCCAAAGATTTTTAAGGGGACCTATTTATGCAAGTAAAAAAAGAAAAGCACACATCTATATAGTCTTCTGTAAAGAAGTTCAGTAAAATTCCAACTGCATTTTGACATAGTTCATTCACTATGTTCATCTGCCAAGATTTAAAATAAATTATATTGATTTTCTGATTATTAAAGTAATAGACATATTGTGGAAAAAGAGAAAATACAAAGAGTGTAAAGGAGAAAATAGCAGTAATTATTCAAACCCTAGAGATAATATTTATTAACACTTTGACTTGTTTTGCAATCTTTTATTTTTTGTCTTTTTTTTTTACATAGCTGAGATTATACTACATACATATTACATACATGTATATATAGTTTTAGGTCTTACTCTCTAAAAAGTTAACATTATATTGAAAGAATTTTCCTTCATTTAAATAATCTATTTGCATTTGTTAAATAGTTGCATAAAACTATAGCAAATGAACCTGCCACAAATTATCTTATACCTCTACTTGAATATTAGGTACTATTCAACTTTTTATTATTAATAGTATATCTGAAACCATCCTTATGCCAAGATGACTGAATTTCAGATTTTTCCCTAGGCTAGATTCCTAAAATAGGATAAATTTCTCAAAGTGCAATTACTGGGCCAGGAGAGTAAATATGTTCAAATGCCTGAAACATATTATCAAACTGTTTTCCAGAATAATCCAAATTTCTATTTAAACGATAAAATCACTGAAGCACTCTAAAATGTATTCATAGCCTCTTAACAAATCTGATTTCTTTTTTATTAAAAAAAACAAAGTTTATATCCATTGAGTAAAATTTAAAATTCAAAGCCACTCATTCAATTAAGAACTTTAAATTTATCACTATTGTTTCCTTCTACTTATTTTATTTGGTTTTGTAAAATCTTTAAAAATACATATGCAACATGCATGATTTTGTAATCGATTTTGAATTTGCCAGGATGAATTTTTCCACTTTCATGAAGATTATAGTAATGATGAATAAGTTTTTCACTTATCTTATTCCTACTGACCTTCCTAAGAGAAATTCAACTGGAAAGTTCTCCTAGTGCTGAGTGGCTCTGACAGTCCAGAGCATGTCAGATGTGGGTCCTGCTGGTGACATTCTAACACAAGCTGAAGAAAGTAATCTGTTGACATTCAGAAAGCAATAGGCAGAAAGGAAAGCTACAATTTTCTCTCTATATTCACCTTGTAGAATTTTAGAAAAAGTATTCAGATGCTGTTCTCTAATACTCAAACTACCATTATTTACTGCCTCTTATAAAAATGACAGGAAAATGTGTTCAATCCATTTCCCATGGTTTTGCAAAATCTCTAGCAAATTGCCAGTCTAATATTCATGGCTGTGTCCAATCTACTGGGCAGTAGCCATGACTCATGGTGAGATATTAAGCAACAGCCATGATGCAGGAATCAGAATGTGCATCCCCTGGCCTCAGCTCTGCCACTAATTGTGGGGTCTGAGCCACTCACAGCCTCCCAGAGTCTCAGTTTTTATATCTATAAAATAGAGTCTGGAGTAAAGGGGACAAATACTCCTATTTGCTCTTACATTTCATGATTTTGAGTCCTTAGTAAAGCATTGTTTTTTTAATGCTAATTAAGTATTCTTCTCACATTTCTATAACCCAGTTCCCCTTATGAATAAAATTCCAATGATGATATTCTGCCAACTTTGGAAATGACATTATATAGGCTAATTATTTAAATCATTAATTCATTCCACAAACAATGCATTGTTCTGAGTACTGGGCTTGAAGTGATGAACTAGAGAGAAGAGTTTCCTGCTCCCACAGAGCTTATATTCTGAATTGTAAACACATGAGCAAATAGACAAACAAAACAATCTAAGGCAGACAATTGAACAGGGTGATGGGCTAGAATGACTGGGTGATGGCAAACTTGCTATTTTCAGTAGGGTGGACAGGGAAGGTCCTTCTGAGGAGGACACTTAAGCTGTGAACTGAATGATACATAAGAGCCAGTTTGTCCGGGACATTGGCAGAAAGAATGTTGAGTGCAAAGGCCCCAAGCAGGAATGAGTTCTGTTAGTTCAAGAAACAGAGAGGGTCAGTGTGACTGGAATTTAAGGAGCAGGAGAAAGAGTGGGTAAGAAAGAAGATTATTAGGAGCCAGATCATGCAGACATTTGTAGAAAACATAAGGGGTTTTGCTTTTAATTTAAGAGCAATGAAAAACTGTGGAAAGTCCTAAGTAGGGGACTGACATGATCTAAATTGTACTTTTAAAGATTACCCTGACTGTTGTGTAGAGAATAGATTGCATGTTTTATTTCCAGCAATACACTAGAAAGGACTCCCTGTTCTCTCACAGAAATATTGAAAATACTAGTTTTGGTAAAAAACAACAAAAAACGCTGGATAAAATATTCTAAAATATTTAAATGCAGACACGATTTAGAAAGGAAGGGACATGCCCAGACAACAAAATCAATGAGAAAGCATAAGTCTAGACAGCTAAAAGCACTACTGAAGCCAGCTGCTATCCTGATAGCTTCAGCCCACCTTTCATGCCCTGGAAGAGTCAGTTACATATAATTCCTTGCACACTGAGAAGTTCACCTGCCATGATGGGAAAAAGGTAGAACAGAGAAAAGAAAATACAACAGCTATCTTGGTGCCAGATTGCAAAGCAAAAACTCAGGATTACACAAAACCTCCATAGAACTGTAATCTGGGCTGGGTATTCCCTTCTCAGTTGCTTTCTGCTGTTTTTGGAGTAATCATAATCAGCCCAAAAGATTAAAGCTGGCCTTTGAAATGAAGTGGGTATGACCTAAACTATTGCCCACCTACTTTGCTAAGGTAGATGCCCATAAGCCTTACAAAGGACACAACAGTCAAGTGTTTCTTAATTTGACTTGTCTCAGTGAAACAACAGATGTCTTGGCATTGTCCCTTGGCCATCGGGAGTGAACTCAGGGTGAATATAGGGTGAATAAAAGTGTTCAACATGTCTCCCTTCAGCCAGCAAATTCCTTTCAGTTAGCAAACAAGAAACTGGAGAGCAAAACTCAGCAATGATTCTTTGATTCCTTCTTCTTTTTACATCGTTTCTCCTCACAGCTTCTCATCTGATGCTCCAAACACAGAAAAAAAAAATTCAGGCAGAGTATTAGGAAACATGGATTTATGGATTGCTCCCTGCAAACTAATATTAAGTTTAAAAATGTCTCTTGAACCAGTAGATCTACCTGTAAGAACTCAAATTTTAAAAAAAAACTCAAGTATGGAAATGGTCTATATATAAAAGTATTCCACACAGTATTAATTAGTCTTGGTCAAAAAAAAAAATTTGAAACAGCTAAGTGAACTATGACACACTTGGTAGAATCATTATATATTAGAATCATTATATATTAGAGTTGAAAATTCTTATGAAATAATGTTAAGTCCAACTGCTTAAAATTTCATTTTTAATATGATGACTTTCATGGAAGTCTAGAATATTTGTTCTTTTTTTGCAGCTTGCCTGTATATTAAAAAAATTCTTTAAGGAGTTGATATTACTTTTATAACTGAACATATATTTTAAAGACAAAATATATAAAAATAGAAAATGCATACCTTAACTTCAGTATCCTAACATTAGATAAGGAATGGAAAGAAATCCCATACACAAATTTTCTCTGAGAACAGAATCTATAATTTTATTTTGCTAAGAATGAAATTGGGGACCACTAGGAAAAAGAGGTTAATACTTTTAGTATTAATACAAAGTGTCAATTATCGTGTAGATACAAAGCAATATCTTCAAGGAATCACTTTTCCAAGCTGTATATAAATTACTAAATTAAAACTTAATACCACAAAGTAAATTTGGAATCAAATAACTAAAGTGTGATATAGAGTGGAGCATAGCACAATAGGAAAAAGTTGAATTCATTAGAATAGAGCAACGACAAATACTAGTAAAAAGCCAATTGCTATTTTTTTCACATGCAGACTATTTTTAATGCACTGCCCCAGCCACTGAACACATCTGACTTAAGCTGAAGGAACTCTTGCATGGATATTTTCAGATCAATTCAATACATGAAAGAAAAAAAACTCTAACTGAAATAAAACTGATATAATTTATATTACCTTTGTTAATTAAAATGTTGAGCCTTTCCCAGTTGCAATGAATAAAAACAGATCTTACAATTACAGACCCCCACATCTAAGGAAAATCAAATAGAGACTGAGTATATTTCTCAAGGTAGCAAATACTTTCTATTTTCCTTTTTTCCTATTTGCACCATTCATCAGTAGGGCAAATTTAAAGATCAGAATCATGCCACTTTAAACTGTTGGCATTTACTATCTAAGGCAGAATTAAAAGATTTCATTTCAAGCCAAAGTCCATGAATACAAATGCCAATCCAATCACTTACTTGGGCTGGAAGAAGGTAAGAGGACTCTTTCTGAAATTTATAAACACAATCCCAAAATAAAAGCCTCAAATGATGAAAGCAGTTTCCTCAAGCCATTCTTTCCAACAGAGCTGATAAACCCTGATTTTTTTTTTTATCTAACAGGTAAGTAAATCCTAAATCCTGAATCTTTTTGAGGTTTTATTTTCTCTTTTCTACATTAACACGAATTACGAAGTGAATTTTTAAAGGTGGCAAAAATATACATGCACGTATCAGTACACGTTTTGAGAGGAGAGTGGATTGGGAAGCAATTGTGTATACTTCTTGTTTAAAAAACCGTAATGCCCACTTCATGAATTCAGATAACAACGTCAATGAACAGATTGCCAACCAGTTGGAATACAGGCCTAAGTTCTGAACCACTTGAATAAGACTCCTAAGTAGGTTACAGAGTCATTCATGGAGATTATAGAGAAGGATTTCAAATAGCACCATCTGTTAGAACCAGCACCCTGAAAATATTACTCTAGCCAATTATCACTTCAAAATACCACAGTTCACTCCACTTGTGTTGGAACAACTTGGCTACAACCCATAGTTACATCCTGGTGCCAGCTTTGTAAACCATGGCTTAGGTTCGAACCTATCAGTCAGAGTCTTGAGACACCAGGTGCTCCTAGGTGCACTTATGTGTCTTCCCACAGATGACTCCTGGCAACCTCATACTGGACAAGCCCTCAGGCTTTCCTTGTCAAGATATTTTCTTCTAGGGTCTCATCTTTCACCTACATCCTTTTTCATCTCTCCAGGCTAGGAGTTCTCCACAAATACTCTGCCCACCCAGATAGCAATTGACGTAGGCCAGAAACTTCTCATGCACTGGTTACCTCCTGAGCCATCCACGGAAAGGGTCACAGCCTAGATGCTTAGAGGTATCCAGCAGGTTACATTCAATGAGTGAAAATTAGGCCAAACACAAGATATCAGAAATGTGTCACTAGTTGGGGGCAGCAAATACAGGCCCCACCTAAGGATGACAACTATTACTCAGTCCCAGGACGTTGTCAACATGCAGGATGCAGGACAGGTGTGGCCAAATTGCCTAACTATTCAATATATATGAAATAAACTAATTTTCACATTTGGCTCACTTTTTCTGAAACTGTTTGGGCCAAACAAAACATCTTATTTTAGATTTTTTTATGGTAGTCAAAGGGTCTTGATTTGAGTTTGATTAGCTCTAAAAACACCTAGACTGTGACCCCCAAAAGATCCCTACTCTGTTTCCTCCTCTTAAATTTTTTTCAAGAGCTTCAGCTGCTATAGGCATTTATCTGAGAACACTAGCCAAGTTTCAGAGGCTGTATGTCAAAGAATTCCAGCTTACACCTGCTATTGCTTCAGTGGATTAAAAACTACAACAAGCAGATAAAAGGGTCTCAGGTGCCGTTGCTGATCTCACAGAGCTGAGTATGTGCTCAGCTGTTTTTGGTAGTATTTTCTGAAAACCAGTTTAGTTTCCTGGATCATCCAGAAGTAAATGTGAGAAACTCCATTTGTGGCCCTAGAAAAGAAAGCCTCAGCCCAGAGCCAAAAGGCCACAGTCAACAACAGTATGGTATAATCCCTGTCTAGCTCAGCCTTATGGCAGAGATCACCTACTTCATGGCAGAGGTTAGAGTTGCCCACCAAATATCCACTCCTCTTCTCCTTTAGTAGCAGAATCTCATGTTTTTGCTAGGTATATTTCTGCTTGGCCAAATAGACTAAATTTCCAGGCTCCCTTGCAGCTTAGTGAGGCCATGTGACAAAATTCTGGCCAAAGAGATGTAAGAGGAAATATTGCCTGGGCCTCTGGGGAAGGAGAGTCCTTCTCCCCTTTCTGCTGGCTGGAAATCAGAGGTGATACCTATTTCTTTAGCAGCTCTCTTGGATCATGAGTTGATCTTGAGAATGGAAGCCATGTGCTTAGAAAATGAATAATAGAACAGAACAGAACAAGAAGGAAACTGGGTCCATGATGACCTTGCAGAATTGCCATGCCAACCCCAGATGGCCTACTTTCAGAATTCTTTTAACAGAATAAACATGCATGTCTGTATTTAATTAACTATTTGGAAAGGAATCAGTATTATTATAGCTGAATATAATTATGAAGCAACGTATAGTCTCTCACCTTCCTAGGTCATCTTTATTCCAGCTAACTATTTAATTTATTTATTTATGTATTTATTTTTAGATACAGGATCTCACTCTGTCACCCAGGCTAGAGTGCAGTGGCATGATCACAGCTCACTACGGCCTTGAACTCTTGGGGTCAAGCACTCCTCCCACCTCAGCCTTCTGAGTAGCTGGGACTACAGGTGTGCACCACCACACCCGACTAATTTTTTTTTTTTTTTTTTTGGTAGACATGTGGTCTCACTATGTTGTCCAGGTTGGTTTCAAACTCCTGGTCTCAAGTCAGCCTTCCACTTTGGCCTTCCAAAGTGCTGGGATTACAGGTATGAGCCACAGCACTTGGCCTTTTTCATCTTTTTATTTATTTATTTATTTATTTATTTATTTATTTTGTGTGTGTGTGAGACGGAGTCTCGCTCTGTCGCCCAGGCTGGAGTGCAGTGGCTGGATGTCAGCTCACTGCAAGCTCCGCCTCCCGGGTTTAGGCCATTCTCCTGTCTCTGCCTCCTGAGTAGCTGGGACTACAGGCGCCCGCCATCTCGCCCGGCTAGTTTTTTGTATTTTTTTTTTTAGTAAAGACGGGGTTTCACCGGGTTAGCCAGGATGGTCTCGATCTCCTGACCTCGTGATCCGCCCGTCTCAGCCTCCCAAAGTGCTGGGATTACAGGCTTGAGCCACCGCGCCCGGCCTTTCATCTTTTAAAACTCCTAATGTGAACCAAATTCTCCTATATACTCAAAATGTTTCTATCATGCCTCCACCTTAACCAATATATACCATTCTCCCTGATAATACAAATTTGCTCCCAAGGCACAGTGGTGAGCCTCCTTTTTGCCTGTCTATTCAGCTTAGCATAGCTCACAGTTACTTGACAGGTTGCATTTCTCTCTTCTCTCTGAAGAGACTGACTAGGACCCACAGTCACTCTAGAAAATGATGCTCCTGACCCATCATCACTAAAGAATTTTGAGAAAGTATTTTCTGCCACCTTTCTATACTCTCTGTCTGCTCAAAGGCAGGTAGTATGACTAGGCAAGACCAAGAGAGAAAGCTGAGGCCACAAAAGAGAGTAAAACTAAATGGCTTACCTGGTGATAGGACCCACTGCTTTGGCCTCTAATTAGACCTGTGCCTTCAGCCATAGAGATAAGCAGCATTAGACATTAGCTAGAATATTGGTATTTTCCATCTCTAGTTTGAATGACAGGACCCTGAAGGCAAAACATTTCCTGTGGAGATTCTGCATTTCTGCCTGCTCTTGCTTTTATAGCTCAAACAACTCAATTTTGCTGGAGTTCAAAGTACAGTTCAAGGGATATTTTATAAGGAAAATTAATGGGCCTGGGGATATCACCAGTGTAACTCATCGATTAAAGGGAAAATATGGAATATGTGTAAACATTTCATGATGGATTTGAAAAAGACACAATTATAATTATATTTATGATTATTTCTAGTGATACTCCCACAAATTTCCACAAAATAACATAGTGCTCAATGACTTGACATTGAAACAATTTGTAGGAAGCATATGGTCCAATGGGATATTGATTATGGTTCAACTAAAGATAACAGAATCTACTCTAGCTATTTTAAGAAGAAAAACATTTAATACATATAACTAAATGGCCTAGAGAATCACTGGGGAGGGCTGAATACATCTAAGTTGAGCCTTCAGAAATAGTTCCCAAGCCACACCACAGAAATGGGCTGCTCTGCTGCCTCTTCTGGTATCAGGAAGCTATCTGCCACCTTGGGTCGCTGCCAGTTCCATAACCACAGTGCCTTGCCACAGTTAGAAAGCAAACACCAACAAGGAAGCCAGCCGATCACTAACCACTTTGATCCTAGGACCACCCAATCAGGAAGCTGCTGACACCACTGCTACCACTCTCAGCTCCCAAATCATACTGTCCTCACTCTGTTGCTCAACAACACAGGTGATACCTTACATCCTGCCTCTTAACACCCACACTGCTAGCAAATGGGTCCTGGAGTTGTGCCAATGCTGAGAGCAAAGCAACAAGATATCCCCATAACCCTGCATGGTAGATGAAATAGCAGAAGTTAGTCTCTGCTTTCCTTCCACCTAGTAAATCTCATAAATCGGTACCTCTGAACTCATGCCAACTAAGGGATGCTTCACAAGGGTTCTGGTGAGCAGAATTCCCCCAACAGACTAGCACCTTCATGGATTTAGTACTTTATCTCCAGGGAAGACTAAGAGACAGTTCCAGCTTTTACAGGATCAGGGGTACACTAGTAAGAAATTGGAATGGATGTTGAGAGATAATCCATGACATACACCACAGAATAGTTTACTTTTAATGTGTCATATTAATATATTAATAAGCATGTGCCAAATACTTTATATGCATACGACACTATATATTGGCCAGGTGGCCAATAACATTTGCTGAGAAATTCATTGGGCCAGGGTCTTCAATTTCCATCTCCTAGAGCACATAGCGTCTAATCCATTACATTTTTTATACCACCATTCACGGGATCATATTTAAGCAGCCACTGCATGAATGCTTACTCATAAGAATGAAGATCATGGTAACTATTCTGGAAAACTTTATAAAAAGATATATACTCTCCCAAGAATCTTAATAACTGATAAGAGAATACAGTACAAATATGAACATCTATGAACTAAGTGACAGAAATATGAAAAATGTTCCAAATCAAACCTTGAAACTTAGTTATAATTACTTTAGAGTTAAATAATTTAGCAAGAAAATGGGGGAAAGTAGGTACATTTGAATCATCACTCTCATTTGACTATTTAAGAAACATTATTTAAGTTATACTGACCACTTTTATTCCAAAGTAGCAAACACAGAAATAGTGCAAAGTAAACAGAATTTCGTACAGGGAACAAAGTGTGTAACAGAAAATGGCAAGGCACACCACCAAATACTGTGAATTGGTTTTCAGACCAATGCTGAGATGTGTTAAAGTTAAGTTTGGCACACAGCAGATTCTTTACTTGGTAGTAAAGTTTGGCTCAAAGCAGCCTCCATGCATAGTAAGCTGTAGTCTAGGAGTATACCCTTGTTACCAAGCAACTGATTCTCAGCCAATCATAGCAGCCAAATCCTCAGTCAATCCCAGGCTGAAAGCTGCCAAATTATGCCCACATAAGGCAAACATTGAATTGCACCAACAAGGTAATCTCTATATGTTATTTCCTGTTTTCTGGTTATAAATCTAAGTCACCGCACTTGGAGGTTGGGGCATTCTGAACCATCTTTAGTCTGGGATGCTGCCCAGTACTAGGACCTTTTTATTGTTCAAATAAGTTTTCTTCAGTGTAATTGGTCTCCACGTTTTCATTTTTTAACGTCATTGAAAAAATAGTCCAGGACATTTATTTCATTCAGTTGGACACTGAGATTAATATGCTTGATAGTAAATCACTAGAGAAAACAACAATTTGACCACTAATTAGGCTACCAATTTGGCAGAATCCGCTCTCCAATATAACCAATTTGCAATAAATCATGTGAGAAGGCAGTGCTGGTGGTAAGGGCTATATACTGTGATTGCCATTCCCACAGCAAACCTAATACAGATGAGGATTATGGAAATGCCATGTAACACAGGAAGAATAACTAATAAGTTTCCTGGAAGCTGTTTGCTTGTTACTGTTTATATTTGTTTTTATTTTTACCATAACAGAAACACACAAGATCAAGAAATTATGTGCCACTACTGCACTGGGAAAATCCTATAAAAAGTAAAAACAAGTTCAAGGTATAATAGGAGACCAAACCTAAGGAAGGTCACTGTGACCTTTGGTCTCCTTACTATTATATTTTCCCTCCACTTTGCAAATGTATCTTGTTGCACATTAGACTAGTACACTCTAGTGTTCATAGGTAAATATTTACGTTGTCAGCAAGAATATCTGGCTGCACAACTGGACAAGTTGGATGATGATAATCTACTTTCCCCACAGTCTCCTGGCAGAGGGCCATGTACACCTAGATAACAAACCATTAGTACCTTCACTCCTTGGAATTCAGATTGACCTCTAAGCTTCTTGAACCAGTCCAGAGATAGAGAATTTTTCCAGACATGAAAAACCTTTTAATCTACTACAGTTGACCCTTGAACAAGGTGGGGCTTGGAGGCACGTGTAGTCAAAAATTTGAGTATAACTTTTGACTCCCCAAAAACTTAACTACTAATAGGCTGCTGTTGACCAATACTATAAACAGCCAATTAACATGTATTTTGTGTGTGTGTGTGTGTGTGTGTGTGTGTGTGTGTGTATATATATATATTATATACTGTATTCTTACAATAAAGTAAGCTAGAGGAAAGAAAATGTGATTAAGAAAATCATAAAGAAAAGAAAATATATTTACTATATATTAAGTGGAACCATATCATTCAAAAGGTCTTCATCCTCATCATCTTCACATTGAGTAGGCTCAGGAGGAAAAGGAAGAGAAGGGGTTGGTCTTGCTGTCTCAGGGGTGGCAGAGGCAGAAGAAAATCCAAGTATAAGCAGATGCACACATTCCAGACTTGTGCTGTTCGAAGATCAACAGTACTTCGCTTTATCCCTACATCTAGTCTGGTTCTCAATTCAGAGGAATTTGAAAATAAGTTCTCTCTCGCATTTACTAAGAAATGCCTCAGGAGGGGTCCTGGGAATGCTTCCAAGAGAGTGAAAAAAACTGCAGGGGGTCCATAATTAACGGGTCAGGAACCCCCAGAGCCGCACGTCAGTCTCACAGATCTAGAGCTGCCCTTTTATCAGTCCCCAGGATCTTCAGCATTACATTCCCATTAATATTAACAGTGTTCTCACTGGCAAAACAGAGTGATTATTATGTTCTCACTGGCTCTGCTTATTGAACAGCCCCAATAATTACCTTGAACATTTTATTATAAAGATGAAAATATAGCATTTTACCTAACCAAGTTGTCAATGCTTTTCTTCAAATACCATTTACCTTACTTCTCACGTATTTAAATAGACTGCCTTGGGCTGCAGTTCTTACTCTTATATAATTTATAAATTTTGAGAAATCCAAATAGTAATATTAGTATCAGCATATTCACATCTGAATGATAATCTTTATGAATACTGTGTTTTTCTCTGGCTACACCAATATCTACCTATGATTGAAAATATCTGAATTGAAGCCATCTGACATGGCTTCCACCTTCTTCTAATTTATTTCTTTTGAGAAATTTACTAGTTTTCCCTCTTTTTCTCCACTTTAAAAAGTTATTTTCTCATCATTTACTATTGGAAAAATAGTACTGAATATTCAAGTGAACCAAAATGAGTGAGTAAATGAATGATGTTGATATTGATGCTGCACACTAAATTTGTTTCATTTAGCTTTCATCACACTTGTTTGATTAACAGTATATATCACCAGGGACCCCATGGCTTGGAAGCACCAGAAGCAAGGAAACTGGCATATTAGTGCATCATGTCTGGCTGTGCTGGCAGGGCCTCTGTAGCTCTATTACTGCTATTCATCTGGCATCCAGCTATGGAACTGGACATTCACGTCCATCAACACAGCTACTAGCTCTAAGGTCATAAATTCACTGGTGATGTTTTTACAGGTTAGGGAAAAAATGAGCTTGATAAAGAAAAATACTGCAACTAGAAACAGAGGTGGAGGAAAGAAAAGCATTTCAATCCCAGTGGAAAGCAGACAGAAAGGGCAAGGAGAGGGTACCAGCAGACAGATATGTTACAGCAATACCAAAAAAAAAGCAGGGAATAATTGAAATCAGAGGCCAGAGAGCTGTCCCACAGGTTAGGTGAGGCCCCAAAAATCTAACTTTATCATGTTGCTGCTCCACAGAACCAAGCTCTTCTCATAAGCCTCTGCTACTATATAATTTTTTGAGCTTCATTGTATTTATGAATGCAGAACCAAGCTGTGCGGTGAATTCATTTTTAAACTGTCTGGCTTATTTTCTGAGTTGTCTTTGTAAAAAAAAAAAAAATCACTCTTGCTCTTTTAACACCTATTATGAATAATCCATGCCATGCCTTCTTTTCAATTCATTTATCTATATATTCAACTTTCTATTAGCTACTATTTCAACTCATTAAAAAATTATCTTATCCTGGGACTAGAGCATGATTTTTATTTTTTATGCCAGACCAGTTGCATTTCAAAGACTAAAGTTTTATATGACTTTCTACTTGTAATTTTTACTAGATTTCTGTCTTTTGACTTCTGCTACCTCTCAGTAAAGTTGAGAACAAAAACCTTTGAAAAGCTGAAGCAATGAGAATTAAAAGCTTTGGGTTATATTATTCACCTCATGTGTGAAGTAGGATCCATAGTGCATATAGAAATATTTTTAACATCTCCTTGGTAATAACATCAATAGTTATGGTAACAACAGAAGTAATAATAACAATATGTTTTTATTCAACTAGCATTTCTCATACATCTTCAAATACTGAACTTAGGTGTCCCATTATACATGTTTCACATCTATATTTACCACATATATGCAGTTGTCCTGACCCTGCCTTTATTAATAAAAGTCATACAATACATAGTAAGCACATAGTATCTCATTTAATCTTCACTACCCCCCTATGAGATAATATTTTCATTACTTTCTCTATTTTATAGATTAAAACTCTGCAGCACTGAGGGTTTAGTAACTAGGTAATAAGTGGTAGAAAAGCAAGGGGAACCCAGGCAGTCTGGCAACAGAGCCTACAGATTTGACCACTCTGCTATACTGTGGTGTTCCCTTGTCTGCTTCCCAGTGACTGATGTGGTTGAGAATGTGAAGACGCAGGTGTGGTAAGGGAGTAGCCCTTCTGCCCGCAGAGAAGACAGATTACGCAGAGATAGGTGCTCCTACACTGCTGATTCCCAGGGAATGAGATAGAGAAGCAAAACGTGGGTTTCTGGGCTGGTTTTTCTTCATCTTTTTGCCTTTTACTTCTTCAGCAGTCTTTTTGATCACGGCATTTGGCTTGTGGTTCTCTTAACAATCATGGGTAGCTGCCAGAGGCATTGATAAATAATCTTGTTTTGACTGACTATATCAGATATGTTTTGGGATGGTATGTTAAGCCAATAAAATATCTCATTCTGATAGATACTCTCTGGGTGGTACCAAGCACTGCCTTTGGCTTCACACTCATAAGGCACTTTACAGGACAGCCATCCATCTTTCCCAACCATGTCACCCATGGTGACATAGGCCTGTCATCCCAAGGCCTGAGTCTTCCAGACCAGCTACATAATTTACCAAAGCAAAATGCCAAAACCCCTTGGCAGAAAAATATAATAGTTAATTTTGCACATTATTTAATAAGGTTTCATTCAAGTTCAGTGTTAAGATACTACAAGAAAAAACTACCTATGTTTTTCCCTGAATTTAAATAACAGAAATAAATGAAATCAAATCACTAGCAAACAAGATATGTGCACTGGTGTTATATGTGATATTCAGGTAATCTTTTTACTGTAGAAGGACAAAGAAACATAGGTTTTTATTCTCTTTCTATTAGGAGTCTTAGGTCTGTCTTCATTCATTAATTCATTCATTTAATTAATCAAAAGACATCAATTGGGCACATATTATGTGGGGGTGACAAGGGTGAAGATATAACTTCTGTCTTCAGGTGGCTTTCATTCTAAGTGTTTAAGTAAGAATATATGTGGTCTTCCACAGCCTAAACAGAATATTGTTATAGGCAGGGCACAGTGGCTCACGTCTGTAATCCCAGCACTTTGGGAAGCCAACGAGTGCAGATCGCTAGAGCTCAGGAGTTTGAGACCAGCCTGGGCAACATGGCAAAACCTCATCTCCACCAAAAACAAAAACAAAAAAATTGGCTGGGCATGGTGGCACATGCCTGTGATCCCAGGTACTCGGGAAGCTGAGTTGGGAGGATGACTTGAGCTCCGGAGGTGGAGGCTACGGTGAGCCGAGATCGCATCACTGCATTCCAGCCTAGGTGATAGAGTGAGACTCCATCTCAATAAAATAAATAAATAAATAAACAAACAAACATAGAAAAAATATTGTTATAAGAACAAGGCACCTTGGAAAAATAATGAGTTCCGAAGGTGGGTCTTATAAAGAAGTAGTAGCTGATTTTCCCCTATAAATATTTGAATAGAACAAATAAAAGGATGGAACTTCCTATTTATGTCTTATTCTTAGAAAGGGCAACAAAAAGGAAAATTTGCTTGTTCCCTAAAGACTTCTTAAAATATATGCCCAAAACCTTTTCACAAGGACAACACTTTCAGTAAAATACATCTTATAAAATGTCTTCCGGCCTTTATAGACAGTCAGTTTGCCTTTCCCAAAGCTATTGTTGTACACTGTGCATTATCTGTGCACTAATATTATGGAATCATTTGGTAAATTGGTGTCTTATTCACCTGTTCTCTTTCTCACCCATCTACCCCCTCCCAACACACACCTTCTCCCATGTTTCTAGTGTCATGTTTTCTTACCTAACATGATATGCTCCTTCCTCACATTCAACCTCTCATGCTTTTGTAAATACCTTTTGTTAAGGTATTTCATAATTAGGTTGCAAGATGTAGCCCTGTGCCAGTGCTAAGCACTTTGAAAACACAATCTCGAATACCACCAGTACCCTACAAAGTGGGTAAGCCTCAACAAGAACCTTCTTGTTGAAATGTCCCCATGAGGCTAAAGTGGACGTAATTTGTTGCTAGGGCACAAGGTCTCCTCTATCTGTGACCTGGGAGCAGGGGTGAGATCAGACAGGTGGAATTGCTCACACAAAAATCAAGCAAAGCAGACTTGGCTTTTTGAAGCCATGTGCCAAAAACATACTCATATTACATACTTTCTCAGACAAAGCTGTAAAACACTGACCAGAAGCCCTAAATTCCAAGATCTTTGCAGAAGGAAGCCTTACCCCATTAACATTATGATGACAACATTAATCTGAGAAAATCATCAAGAGTAAATTTTCACATTCAACTAAAATGCAGTTGCTTTTGGAAATGGCTAAGGGAGAATGTGTAATACAAAAGTAACTTACAATCCTCATTCAGGATATCTGCCTTTTCACACAGCACTGGCACAAAACTGACTTACCACCATACACATCTGCTATTTACTGAAGGGAAAACATGTGGGGAACCATGGTCAGCAGAAGAAAATTCCTTCTGTGGGTGGAGAACGAAGAGGCCAACTTCAAAGCACCAGAGAGTAGAATATAGGAGTTAAGGATTTACACCTAATTAAGCTTAAATTTAAGTACCTTCATCCATACCTAACGCTATATGTGGGTCTTCTTTAGTCATTTTATAGGGACAGTGCTGAATCATCAAGTCTTCTCCCAGAAACTATCACGTGCATGGTTGTCATCTGTGCTCTTGTTATCATCAGAAATAAATCCTATGTAAGTATCCCAACTCAGGAGGCTACTGTTAGAGAATGAATGGTGAGCTTCACAAGGCAGTCTTCACTCCATGACGAACCATCAAGTGAGCACTGTTTACTTGAATTATTAGTTGAATAAAAATTATTTTAGGAAATGAACTACCAAATCCTAGTCAACTTGCAATATCATTATGAACATCACTATTTCCAGTGCTAAGCACTTTGAAAACACAATCTCAAATGCCACCAATACCCTACAAAGTGAGTAAGCCTCAATAAGAACCTTCTCTGCATGCATTGAGATGTATTCATTTCTGAGCTTAGCTAAGTGAGTGAAGACTTAACAATAATTCAGCAAAGCCATACAGGGTAGTATCTAGCATAGTGATCAAGTACATGGTAGATGATCAAGCACGTGAGACCCACCTTCCCTATGTCTGATCTGTTCCCATGAACTGTTTCCCAATAAATGTTGGCTACAATCAAGGATTGAATTTACTTTGTAATATTATTTAATTTGTAGAATTTAATAATTGATTAGTAAATCAATAATTAGTTACTTGATGTAGCTGTGAAAATTAATCAATCATTGATGCAAAATATATTAAAGAATGAAATCATGATTCAATAAATCAGTAGTAAGTACATGAGGAAAATAGGACATTCTTTGATAATCAGCTTACCTTCTCCACTCTAATAAATCAGTCTGTGCCAAAAATCAAGCAGACAAATACTAAGTAAATATCATTAGTTCTGTTCACAATTAGACTTTCTGCCCTCCCTTGTGGATGATTTTGGTGGGGCCAGGCACACTGAGCTCTGTTCAATGAGTTTTGAGTTGAAGTGTCACGTTCCATTTCTACATGAGCTTATTTAATCACCTAGGGTAACATCCTTTAGAGTTTCCTTTCTTCCCAAGTATGGTAATTGACAGCGTTTGAGATGGTGGATGCTCCATCAACCCATGCCTGAGTGACAAGGATGAACAGTGCACTCAGCTGACCCACAATAGACAGACAGCATAAGCAAGAAAGAAATTGTTGTTGTTTAATCCACATCACAGCAGCACATCTTAGCCCACACTAATTGATAAAGCAAATAAAACTCCAAGATTCTAAAATTTGTAAAAAAATAATAGTGAGCCTGGACCATGTCACAGTCCAGATTCATAGTTTCTGATTTTACTCACCTAAATTACAAGCTATGTCCTTGTCTCCTCCTAAATACCTTTACTCTCATCTATTTATTAATTCTACAAGAATTTAAAACTCTGCTTTCTGCTGAAGATTGTAATCAGTGCTGGGAATAGAGAGGAGAGAAGGCAATTTATGTCCCACAGAAATGCAATACACATTCTTATTGAGGAGATTATATTGAGAGCTCTGCCCAAGAGATGTGAAATAAACCAAAAAGAGTCACGAGACCCACCTTCCCTATGTCTGATCTGTTCCCATGGACTGGTGTTGATGAAATTCTTTTGGCCACAGAAATCCATTTTGCTTTCCTTTGTTTCATGTCTTAAAAAGATGAGTAGAAGGTCAGATGAGTCACCTTTTGGGAACCTGACAATTTCAAGCTTTATTTACAAGGATTTCACATTTTTCCATCAAGATATAACATTTAACAGAATTTCACATTTTTCTGCCACATGGTAACAATAAGGATGATGATTGATGAGGGTTAAATCTCAATGGATTATTTATTGCATTAAGTTAAAATTTCATCAGCTTCATGGGACGTCTCCCTGTCCAGCATGTCTTAGGGTACAGATAAGAAATATTGTTTTATTTCTGGCTAGGCGCAGTGGCTCACGCCTGTAATCCCAGCACTTTGGGAGGCTGAAGTGGGTGGATCACCTGAGGTCAAGAATTTGAGACTAGCCTGGGCCAACATGGCAAAACTCTCTCTCTACTAAGAATACAAAAATTAGCCAGTTATGGTGGCAGGCATCTGTAGTCCCAGCTACTCGGGAGGCTGAGGCAGGAGAATCGCTTGAACTTGGGAGGTGGAGGTTGCAGTGAGCTGAGATCATGCCACTGCACTCCAGACTGGGTGACAGAATGAGACTCCATCTCAAGAAAAAAAAAAGAAAGAAAGAAAGAAAAATATTATTTTATTTTTGTTTGATGTTTAAAAGATTAATTATGTTGACCTTGGTTCCCAGTGAGCCATTTATAAACAACTTTATGAATGATCACAGAATTTCAGGGTGGTGGGGGAAAAATTCCTTTTAAAAACTGACTCTAGCTGTGCTTATCAATGTTTTCCCTTCTTTCTATTGGAAAAGCATTTATCAGCCATGCAGATAGGCTCAAAGCAAACTAGAAGTTCACTACATTTATTTAATGGTCTGCAAAAATGTCATCAGCCTTCCCATTCTTATCAGAATTACAGAGGTAAAGCTTTGAGTGTGCATCATTTATATAACTATATCTACCATAAGATAATCATACAGTCTGACTTTCAAGTAGTTCACATTTGCTTCTTTTTCTGTTTTAAGGCCATACTTGGAATTTGCTGCTCAAATTATGTAGCTAATTCCAACAGTCCCATTTTTTTTACTATTTCCTCACTACCCTCTAACCCTATTCTTTCCATCCCTTCCAAATACTAAAATTATATTTCAATCAAGAGTAAAACAGATTGCAAGTAAAGCCACCGAATGTGGGCAAATTGTAATTCGTCCATCTAACAAATACTTTTCAGTACCCACTTCATGCCAGATACTGTCCTTGATTCTGAAAACATAGCAGTAAAGTACAAAAGAGAAGGTACTACTTTCACAAGGCTTATATTTTAAATGAGAGGCAAATAATAAGTAAGATTAGTTCAAATAAGGGCTATGAAGAAAATAAAACAGAGTGATGGGATACTGTGATGGGAGAAGTTGCATCACCAGAGGAGATCTCTCTAAGAAGGTCATATTTAACTTGATACCCAAATGAAAAGAAGCCAATGATCTGGGGAAAGAGCCATCTAGAAACAGGGACTAGCAGGTTCAACAAAGAGCTTGAAGTGAAAAAGAGCTTAGTCTATTTGAAGAAGAGAAAGAAGGCCAGTGTCACTGGAGATGACATTGGAGAGAAAGGCAGAGGCCAGCCCATGTAATTGAAGATCTTCAGTAGTTCAAGATCTTGTAGTTCGAGATCTTTACCTTATGTGGAATAAAATCCAAGATCTTTACCTTGAACTACATGGGCTGGCCCATGTAGGTGGAAGTTACTGGTGAGTGTTAAGTAGAAAAGTAACATTCATTGTAGATATGCAAATATCACTCCAGAAGCCTGATAAAATTGGTCAGACTTCTCAATATTCATAATAGAAAGCTAGTGCTACCAGCTCTACCAGGAATTCACCCAGGCCTTCCTAAGTTTGAAATAGAGAATACCTGAGTTCCAGGTTCTCCTCAGGCCGCTCACACTTGTGTTTTCAGAAAGGCCAGCCAAACTGAGGGATTTTGTTGAGCTATTTTCTGAATTCTTACTCTGTCAGTGTAGTGTATTACCCAAGACAGGATCTATCAGAAGATCATTGTCAACTACTGTAGAGGGTGGACAGGAAGGAAAAATTGAAGATAGGGGAAATTACATGCTTTATCACTGGACTAGCAATAATGTGGATCTTTACAGAATTTCTTTAGGAAAGCATTAGAAAAATGGCCGGGCGCGGTGGCTCAAGCCTGTAATCCCAGCACTTTGGGAGGCCGAGATGGGCGGATCACAAGGTCAGGAGATCAAGACCATCCTGGCTAACACGGTGAAACCCCGTCTCTACTAAAAAATACAAAAAAACTAGCTGGGCGAGGTGGCGGGCGCCTATAGTTCCAGCTACTCGGGAGGCTGAGGCAGGAGAATGGCGTAAACCCGGGAGGCGGAGCTTGCAGTGAGCTGAGATCCGGCCACTGCACTCCAGCCTGGGTGACAGAGCAAGACTCCGTCTCAAAAATAAAATAAAATAAAATAATAAAAAAAGGAAAGCATTAGAAAAATAATCAGCTCTATTGTAAAATATTATTTGTATTAAAATACATTATAAAACATAAAATATTAAATACTATCATAAAATATTGAATTCTGTGATATTTCATTCTGATCTTAATAGTCTTTCATAAAAAACATAAAAGTTTTCTTACACAGAATCAGTAAAATGTCGTTTTTCCTCAAGCAAAAAAAATAAACTTTATGAACCATGCTTGCACCAGTTCTGTGAAATGCCAGCCCAATTTAAATTTGCCTAGATTTGTTTTCAACTTGGCAGAGTGCCATTGGTGCTCAGTCATTAAAACAGGTGGCATTTCTATCAAAAAGGTTCCTATTTCTTCTTAGAAATGTAGATTAAAGTGCCTAAAAGATTAAATATCTGTTTTTGAAACCAAGATATACAGAACACCTCTATCCCAAGAAGCAGAAATGTAAGTGTCCTTCCCATTCCTTTCTTTTCACTGACAATCCTAAACCTCTTTGGAAGCCCATGAAGAACCACATTTTAAAAACCTTGATAGACTTGCTGTAGAAAATAAATTTTGTTTAAATAACCAACAACAATGTTTATTTGTATAATCCAAATGACATAACTAGCCTATCCTCCAGATGATAGAGGGATAAGTAGATGACATCTCTCTTTTAAAACTCATTAAAAGTAGAGAAGCTTTCCACTCAACTTTAAAATAATACAGGAACATATTTCTAAGGGCAAACTTATATACCAGAGCAGAGGTTACAAACTGACATATAAATACCTAATGTGCCCAACACATTTTCTCCACCTTGCCATACAACAACATGAGGAGAAGTCTTGCAATGTTAGCACAAACATTTGAATTAATTGTCAATATTTAATAATCCGAATTCACATCTTGATTTCTAGCTCCTTTTGCAACGTCAGAAGATATGGACTCCCCTAAAGCTGCATGTTTGCCTTTCTGCAAGACAAGAATCCCAAGATTGACAGTGGCCACTCCCTATAGATAGGGAAATACTCTATTTGCCAAGTCCCTCCCACTATTTACTTCTTTTAAATCTTTCTCTGCATCATTCATTTACAACACCTGCCCAATCTGTGCAAGCAAGCCTTCTTTGGCAATAAAGAAATAACATAGATAAATAGTTGGATGGATGAATCAATAGATAGACAAATATATCACACGTAAATTACCAAGTTTCCCTGAACAGTGAAGGCTTAGAGCAGGCACTCTTGTACCAAGGGCACTGAGATTACAACACTTCTTGAACTTTGTATTCCTCAGATTAACCAAATCAAACAACAGACTTACATAGTTCAGGCCATCTACGAATCTGGCCATTTCAGCCGAGCACGGTGGCTCACCCCCATAATCTCAGCACTTTGGGAGGCTGAGGCAGGCAGATCACCTGAGGTCAGGAATTCGAGATCAGCCTGACCAACATGGCGAAACCCTGTCTCTACTACAAATACAAAAATTAGCTGTGTATCATGGCACATGTCTGTAATCCCAGCTACTCGGGAGGCTGAGGAAGGAGAATTGCTTAAACCCAGGAGGCAGAGGTTGCAGTGAGCCGAGATCATGCACCTGTGCTCCAGCCTGGGTGACAGAGTGAGACTCCATCTCAAAAAAAAAAAAAAAAAAAAAAAAAAAAAGGCCGAGCGTGGTGGCTCAAGCCTGTAATCCAGCACTTTGGGAGGCCGAGGTGGGCAGATCACGAGGTCAGGAGATCGAGACCATCCTGGCTAACACGGTGAAACTCCGTCTCTACTAAAAAATACAAAAAACTAGCCGGGCCAGGTGGCGGACGCCTATAGTCCCAGCTTCTCAAGAGGCTGAGGCAGGAGAATGGCATAAACCTGGGAGGCAGAGCTTGCAGTGAGCTGAGATCTGGCCACTGCACTCCAGCCTGGACGACAGAGCGAGACTCCATCTCAAAAAAAAAAAAAAAAAAAAAGGGAATCTGGCCAATTCCAGATCTCTAACTCCCACTATTTCTGCTTGTTCTTCAACAAAACAAGAACCAGGACTTGAGGAGCTGAGCAGAAAAGGAGTCACAGCATCTTCCATGGACTTCCATTCTGTTCCTGCCTACTGCCTTTCCCCTTGTTTGTGGAGATAGCAGGCTTTTTTTCCCCATTTCTCAGGGTTTTTATATCTAAGTTCTTTATGTTTATTTGTAGGACACGAAGCAATTTGAGGCCTCTTTACCCTCAACTATAACTGCCTCAAAGATCAAGAAAAGCAAAAGGTCAGATCATACACCAAGTGTCTTCAAAGGCTAAAACACCACTATTGTTTCAAGTACAAGGCACTTGGGGTGAAGGTCTCCCTAAGTAAAACACAGAGAATGTTCCCACTGAATTGAAATATATGTAGGACCATCATCAAAAGCATTTACCAGACAACAATGTGCATGAAGCAGACACATCTCAGGGTGGCCATGATGTCAATGAACCTTAGTGACAATCAAGGCCACTAACTAGCCCTTTGCGTGAAACAGAAAAAGATGCCCCTCCCTCTGGGCTGGCACAGACTCACATCACACTGCATGGCTTGGCTAAGCAAAGTGTGGCTGCCTTTCTGCACTTACTCACCCCCTGCAGCCCAGCCAACTTGTGCAGTGAAGAATCTGCATAAACAGATGCAGCAGCATAGCCCTGGAAGAATTTAAACTTAATGCAAATGAAATAAACATGCACATGAAATTCAATCAGGAGATTTACCTGGCAAGTTAAGAGATTAAAAGGGCATGAATATCTGAATTTTTTTTATCAGTTACTCATTTTTTAACCTCTTAAATGAAACAGATTCTAGAACTTTTGAAAAAGGGTAATAAGTGAGTGTCACACCAGAACAAGAGAGGCGAAAATTAAATCCAAGCTCCAACCACTCATCCTAATCTTTGAGATCATTCTGTCCTGGTGAACATGCCTTCTGGGTGGGTATCTACCCACACAGTCTCCTCGGAGAACTGTTGTTGTTTTGGGAGACAAAAAGTAATTTACAAGAAGAATTTTTTGTCAATAAAATTTCTAGAATGGCTGGGTATGGTGGCTCATGCCTGTAATCCCAGCACTTTGCGAGGCCGAGGTGGGCAGATCACCTGAGGTCAGGAGTTCAAGACCAGCCTGACCAACATGTAGAAACCCCATCTCTACTAAAAATACAAAATTAGCCTGGAGTGATGGTGCATGCCTATAATCCCAGCTACTCAGGAGGCTGAGGCAGGAGAATCACTTGAACCTGGGAGGCAGAGGTTGCAGTGAGCCAAGATCATGCCATTGCACTCTAGCCTGAGCAACAAGGGCGAAACTCAAGCTCAAAAAAAAAAAAAAAAAAAAAAAAATTCTATACCAAATGGAAACTTTGAAAAAACATTTTCTTTTTTTCATCCTAATAGCCCAAACCAGGTCATCTTTCTTACTCCTTAATAGAATACGAGTTTCCACAAGCTGTCCAGTTGTACTAATCTGAAATTCCTCCTGTCCTATCTCACAGTTCAATTTCATGTTTCTCCCTCCTGCTGGGACCTGGCTACTCTGGACTTTCCAGTGGGAGTCCTGATGCCCTGGCTCAGTATGCTTGTCATTACAGTCTTCTGTGCTATTTGAACCTGAAGAATAAGCGCTGAATACTAAATTGATTTTTTTCTGAGACTATCAGAAGGACACAGCTCAAGTGTTCCTATGACTCTTTTGGAGGAATCACCAGGGCTAAGTCCTCAGACTCTAACATGAGCCCCTGCTTCCCCTTGGACTGAAATAGCTGCCTGTCCTGTCCTGCCCTGATCTGTCCTGTTCTGCCCTGCCCTCTCCAGAGAAAGCACATTCTGTACGTCATTACTGAGCGTTCTTTTTCAGATCTTATAGACAGTGAATATGAAAGAAGCGTTATGGAGAAAGAGATTTATTTTGATTCATTGAAATGTTTCTGATGCTCTACAATTCCCTGGTTTTATCCAAGCTGCAAATATTTCAAAGAACAGATCTCCATTATGTTCATAAACTTCCCATTTTATAAAATAACAACAACAATAATAACAAGTTTTCTTTATTTAAAATAGGAAGGGTCGTACCCTCCTCCTGCAGACAGAAGGCTCCTGTTCTGCAGTTTACTGGTGACAAAGATGTGGCTTCACATTCCTCAGCAACAATGTTGGAAAGGCATTGCAGTTGTCTAGGAATGCCATTGCAACCCCTAGGGTACTGTGCATGAAATGGCTGAATAGTAACATTCTGGCAGTCACAGGCTCCAGATGTATTTAAGTTTCACTGGGAATATCATGACCTGTGTTCCGGGGTAGGGAGTTGGCAGGATGTGGGGGTTAGAGGCACCCTTTTTTCCCTCTGGCCACATCTTGCTTTAACGCATGAAACAGGAATTACCATCAACACCTGTTGGTATTGAGAAAGCAGTGCTTTCCTTTGCTCTAGCATTCATTCATTTTCTGTGAGGGCCAGAAGAGTGAATTATTTGATCCTAGGGAAAGATTCTGATATGGTTTGGCTCTACGTCCCCACCCAAATCTCATGTTGAATTGTAATCCCCAGTGTTAGAGGAGGGGCCTGGTGGAATGTGATTGAATCATGGGGGCAGGACGTCCCCCTTGCAGTTCTCATGATAGACTTCCCAGAAGACCTGGTTGTTGAAAGTGTGTAGCACTCCCCCTTCTCTCTCTGTTCCTCCTGCTCCATCCAGGTGAAGATGTGCCTGCTTTCCCTGGCCTTCCACTATGATTGCAAGTTTCCTGAGGCCTCCCCAAAAGCAGAAGCCTGGACAGTCCACAGAACCATGAGCCGACTAAACCTCTTTTCTTTTTTTTTTTTTTTTTTTTTTTTTTTTTTTTTTTGAGACGGAGTCTCGCTCTGTCGCCCAGGCTGGAGTGCAGTGGCTGGATCTCAGCTCACTGCAAGCTCCGCCTCCCGGGTTTACGCCATTCTCCTGCCTCAGCCTCCCGAGTAGCTGGGATTACAGGCGCCCGCCACCTCGCCCAGCTAGTTTTTTGTATTTTTTTAGTAGAGACGGGGTTTCACCGTGTTCGCCAGGATGGTCTTGATCTCCTGACCTCGTGATCCGCCCGTCTCGGCCTCCCAAAGTGCTGGGATTACAGGCTTGAGCCACCGCGCCCGGCCTAAACCTCTTTTCTTAATAAAATACCCCATCTCAGATATGTCTCTATAGCAGTGTGAGAATGGACTAATACAGATTCATTACACACCCATCACCCAGCCATGGTGCTGGCAGCCTCTCTCAGTTTCTTGCCCTTCCACTCTTTCTCTCCTCTGTGTTCTGCTTGTCTGAGCCCCACTCTCCCCTCACCCTGTCTGTCTTCCTCTCTCCTCCCTGCTTTCTATGCCGTTTTCTTTCTCTTCTTACCTGTCTTCCTCCCCTTTTCCACTCTCCCTCCGCACTGGCCACCAGCCTGACAGCACAGATGTTTTTCTGTCCTCCTTGTTTGAAGCCACCAGGGCAGGTGCTGCTGCTTTGTTTGTGACTGAAGAGGTGAGTTCAGCACAGCGAGGAATGGTGGGCAGGCCAGGGAACCCATCACCAGAACAAGGGGTACCATTAGCAGAGAGGACATTTTGATCCTCCTCTGATTCCATGTCTTTATTTCCCCATGGGTTCAGAACCCACAGAAAGATGAGGCAGGCATTAAGCCTCTTGAATACCCAATAACTCCCACAGCTAGGAACAGAGTGCACAGGACAGAACAGTGAGTCAGTTGACCAGAGCACCAAGGCGGAGAGAGGCAGGACACAGACGGGGGTTGAATGGGAGCGAAACCTCATGAGCCAGGCCCAGGGACAAGCCACGAGGAGCATGAGCAGCACGGTCCATGCCATAGGGACTTCCTTACCTTGCCTTTAGAAAACCCAATGAAAACCTTGTGTTTAATGAGATTGAGATTTGTCTGCTTCTATTCATAAGATCCTAACATATGAAAGCCACGCCCCAGAACAAAGCAGAGTAGGATGAAGACCATATAAGACTAAGTGTGGGGTCTGCAGGAAAAGAGTTCACATGAGAAGTCAACATGCACAAAAAAAATCAGACCAGACGTGAATCAAGGCCATTCTGTGAGTGATATTCATTCATGAGTTTTTAACGAGACTCTTAGTAAGGAAGAACTGGTAAATAATATCCAAAACCTTTCATGTAGTATCCACAGATGTTATTTGTAGTTAGGACTTATGATGCTCATTCCTAGCATTAGTTTCATTTTTTTTTTTCAATTAATGCCTCTGTAAAGTCCTAAATTAGAGAACCCCTGCAGGATTTATTATAGAGAGAAAACCTAGCTGAGTGAACACCTGTGAATTCTCAGTCCAGAGTGGCTAGGCCAGAAAGCAGCTGCCCTCACAGGACAGAGCCTTCACAAGGCCAGCTCCTGCCCTGGAGGCCTCTGGGTAGAGTACTCATACATCCCAGTTTGTCCAAGATAGTGCTGGTTCACAGCCATTGCCCTGGTGTAATTATTCATAGCACCCCCTTCCATTCTTAAAAGGCCCCAATTTGCATATTCAATCAGAAGGTCTCTTTGGTATGTGCTATACCAATGGACTATTTATAATCCATTAGAGGTGTCATAACAACATATCATCAACTACATTCAACAGAATCTCTGGAACTAAGGGAAAATCAAAAATGAAACTTACTTAAAAATTATCTTCATGAAATTTGTGGGAAGATAAGCAATATATAAGGAAAGGTAAGAATACAAATCAACCTAGAAGAGAAGGAAGTAATAAGAAGAAAGAAAATGCAAACCTGACCATAATTTTCCACCATTCTCATTAATAATGACTGCTAAAAGCTGGTCAGCCATGCTATTTGAAAGCAATTTTGGAAATTAATCCTTTAAGAACATTTTTTAACCTTTGATTCGTAAGACAAGTGGCCTTTCTATTTTAACCAAGATACCCAGATAGTGATGAGACATTTCTAAAACAAGGATCCCAAATCTAGTTTTGTGCGTATGTGTGTGTGTGTGCATGTGTGTGCACATGTGTGTGTGTGTGCATGTGTGTGTGAGAGAGAGAGAGAGGGAGGGAGAGAGAAAGTGAGAGAGAGAAGGCGATTTTAGTAAATACATAAAATGAGTGAATTGTCCCTTTCCCTTTAAAGCCACCCAGGGAACTTAGCTGTTTACATTATCATCAACCTGCTGCATTTCTCTCCCTAGGAGACCACAAACCAGGAGAAATCATATGTGAGCTCACAACTCTAGCAAAAGCTTTGTTTTCAAGGCATATAATTTGCTTAATATGATATTGCAGCCTTAAATTTTTTGTACAGAGTTCTAGTGCTGAACTAACAGACAAAAATTAAACAAGGTCAAGAAGTGAGCTGTCAGGATCTATTCTGTATCCACCTTAAACAACCAACTCCTTCACAGGTTGCACTACGCTAATGGCCTTTGCTGACATCTTCTGAAACAGGATTAGATATAGCCATGCAGCTGGTGTAATATTTTGCCGTCAATCCCATGACAGGTACATGGTGGACTTCATCATAGCAAGCCGTTGTTCCCCGTTCAGTCCCCCATGTGGTGATTCTCTCTCTCCTGTCACCATTGTTGTGTCCCTAATTTCCCCCAGCTCCCTTTACCCAGTATAATCGGGAATGCATTAAACAACTCAGCCTTTTTTTCTAGTTGCACTTGTCAACAATTTCAACACTGCCCTGTCACGATCCTAGACTCCCATTATATTTTTTATCTTAATTCTCTATTGAAACATAATATATGCACAGAAAGTACACAAATCATAAAGGCAGTGGATTTTCACAAAGTGAACACAGCCAGGTAATAAAATTTTAAAAATTAGAATATTGCAGCACCCTAGAAGTCCATTTATGTTCTATCTCAGGCACCTTCTTCCCTGAAATATAACCACCATTCTGACTTCTAACACCAGAGCTCTGATTGTAAGCTTTATGTAAATGAAATCATGGAGGCACTCTTTTGTATTTGGATGCTTTGATCGACATTATATTTTTTAGATTCATCCATATTGTATATATTGAAGCTCATTCTTCTTTATTGCTACTGTGTATTTCATTTTGTCACTACACCAAACATTAGTGAGTTGTTTGCATTTTTCACCATTATAAATAATGCTACTATATGCATATGTCTTTCAGTACAGAAATGTACACATTTCCACTGGACATACACCTATAAAAACAGAATTGCTAGGCTATAGGATATTACATATATTCAGCATTCATAGATACTGAAAACGGTCATAGATACTGAATCTAACAGTTTACACTCTCACCAACAGTCTAGGAGCATTCCAGGTGCCCCACCATCTCACAACACACAGCATTGTTGGTCTTTTTTATTGTAGCCATCCTGATGGATGTCAAATGGTATTGATGTGGTACTGTAGATTTCATTTGCATTTCCTACTGGCTAATGAAGTTGAGCCACCCTGCTTTCTTAAGGTTTCAACTTTTACAAAGCCAATGGCTAGTCCTGGCACTCAGCTCCTCTCTGTTTACCACCTGCAAGGGATGCTGAGGAAAGAAGCAAGGGTCTGTACATTCTTTCCACTCAAAGCCTTCCTGTCTGTTGGCCTTTCTCAATGGTCCACCAATTGATTCCACATCATGTCTCCATCTCCTGTACAGGTCACCCTGGTGGCAGCCTCTTTTCTCCCGCAATATCCAGTCTGACACCTGCTTCCCCCTTATAAACTATTCTTAAGCTTAACAGATAGCCTCACCTCCCACTGGCACCAAGAGAGACAAGCTCCTGCAGTGTGAATACCTGCATGTTCCCTTGCAGCCCTTATTTCATTCTTTTCTTCAGGCCCAGAGGAAGCATTGTTCCTCTTCTCTAAAACCTGTAATCACTGAGAAAATGTGTTCTTTTGAATTTCCTTTGACACTTATTCTCCGTGTGACCAAGTACAAGTTACTTGACCTCTTCTGGACTTAGGTTTCTTCCCTGGAAAATTAGAATATTTCTTACCTCTTAAAATTGTTGTGGAACTTAAAGGATAATGTGCTGAAAATCTCTGGGTCAATGCTTGGTAGACATTTTGTGCTTAGTAAATATTAAACGCTTTCCTTCCATGTCTCCTTTTATCACTCCATTATTAATCTCCTCCTTTGCCTTAGAGGCAGTGAGATGGAAAAAACTTGGCCTTGGCAATCAGACACACCGCAATTTGAAACCTTATGTTTACCATTGACTAGCTCAATTATTAACTCCCCTACGTCACTTTCTTCGACTCTAAAGTGGAACAGTGGGTGTTACACTCAGAACTGTGAAAATACAAATCATTCCAGCTGACTGCAATTCTAGATTCACTGTCTCAGACCAGTGGCCCACAGGCCATAGCCATCCTGTGTTGAGGTTCGTTTGGTTGGTTGTTGGTTTTTACTTAAATTGCCTAGAGTTAAATATTAGGATAATTTACATTATGTTTCAAAATGTGGGCTTCTTTTGAAAAAACCTAGATCTAGCAAAAGTGATCACATTTCCTCATGGCAACAATCACCATGAGGAGCTGGCCATGTACTCTCTGGTCAATGACACTCCCCCCCGCTTCCCTATTCTCTTCCTACCAGGCTAGTCTCCCTCATTTACTCGACCTGTATAGACCTTCATGGGATTTTTATTATTTTTAGTTGCTACTTCTTCCTCTAGAGTCTTATTGAACTCAATAATGACTTCCCTGAGAGTTGCAAACCACTTCTGAAATGTTTAATATCATTTATTTTACAAATATAGACTACCTGATCTCCAGATTCTTACAGCTTACAACCGTCAGGCTCTTCAGAAAACTCCTGTATTGGTTTCCTGTTGCTATTGTAACTACCTAAAGAAAAAACTAGTGAAAAAAGAATAGAAATTTATAATCTTACAGTTATGGATATCAGAGGCCCAAAAGGTATCTTCTTGGCCTAATCAACAGGGCTGCATTCCTTTCTGGGAGGTTCCAGAGCAGAATCTATTTTCCTGCATTTTCTGGCTTCCAAGGACTGTCCTTATTCCTTTACTCATGGCCCCTTCCTCCGTCTTCAAGCCAGCAATGACTGGGTGATGCTTGACATTCTCATGCTGTGTCACTCTGACACTCTATTGCCATCTGACACTCATTCTTCCATCTTGAAGACCCTTGTGATTACATTGGGCCCACCCAGATAATCCAGGGTAATCTCCCCATCTCACGTTCAGTTGATTGATGAACTTATTCCCCTCTTGCCAAAACATATTCATAGGTTCCAGAGACATCTTTGAGTGGCTGTTATTGTGACTACCACAGTCCTCAACACTGTCACCAAGCCTTGCTTTCCTTGAAAGATACAGGTGAGTTAGGATTGCTGATTTATCTAATAGTGCTGCTACATATTTTCCTTCGGTTCAAAAACAATCCCCCAAAATAACAACTGAGTGCTAGCACCATAATGTTGTCTGGGAAAGCAGTTTTCCCCTGCATGCCTATAAATTCCAGTGGACACTTTTTGCCATCTCTCTCCCCCCAAAAAAGCACAATCATCACTTTGAATTTTTAGAAAGAAGGGAGGAGAAAAAGGAGAGCAAAAAGGAATGGCACTAGCTACAGTTTCAGATGCAATTCCTCTTGGGGATTCTTTAAAAAGAAGAAATACTGAGGAGCATATCAAAGAAACGTTATATTGCCTAGGGTACCCTAAGCCCTCAGCAAAGCTCTGAAGAATAATTGGATCTGAGAGTAATCCTGAACTACTGAAGTCACCCAAGAATATTCCACCACGTTCTGTTCTCTGTTCAACAGTGCTTTCATAAATCACCCCAGGGAAGGTGGTCTCATTTATCCACAACACCATCAGAATTAAACAGGAAACAGCAAATAGAATAGAGCAAGCACAGTCACGTAGGATACTATCACATCTCTTCTTCAAATAGATCATCAGGGCATTGTTCCCAGTTCAAAAGGGAAAAAAGATGATAAATTAAATCAAATCTTGATACGTCTACAATGATCCGGGATCCAGACTTCATTTGCTACTTCATAATTTTAAGTAAGAAATCTTTCATGTTATATAAAATGCTTAAAAATCAGTGAAATATACATATATATGTATACATATACACATATACATATGTGTGTGTGTGTGTGTATGTATATATATCTTTCTTTCTAACCTTTAGGGAATTTTGCAGTGTGACAAATAAATTCTAAATATATTATTGTGCATTTTAATTTCTATCCCAGTTCATTTCTTAAGTCATAGACAAAGTTAGCTACGTAATTCGGTTCTAACTCTGAGAATGGGCAACATGGCCAACCTTGCCCTCCTTCTTGAAACCATTCCAATCTTTCTGGAATCAGCTTTTTAAATCAGTCTTGTTCTTTGTACTTCTAAACTTTCTTCAATCTTCCTCATTGTCTCCATTTCCTATAATTCATTTTTATAACACATCACAGCTTTTATTCATTATCAGGGGAAATTTTTGTTTACCCTATGAGGACAGGGACATATCTGTCTGTCTCCCAAGCTACAGCCCTGTGCTTCTGCATAGCTGACTCTCAAACATTGTTGAATGAATGAATGCTCTCTACCCCTATTTTTCTTTTTGGTATGCTTTATTTGTACCAGGCACTATTTTCAGTGTTTTGCATATATTAATATAATTCTTATAACCAATTTTATTATGTAGGGATCATTATTACCTTTTTACACATAAGAAAATGGGCAGAGAGGCCGGGTGCGGTGGCTCAAGTCTGTAATCCCAGCACTTTGGGAGGCCGAGACGGGCGGATCACGAGGTCAGGAGATCAAGACCATCCTGGCTAACACGGTGAAACCCCGTCTCTACTAAAAAATACAAAAAACTAGCTGGGCAAGGTGGCGGGTGCTTGTACTCCCCGCTAATGTAGTCCCAGCTACTCGGGAGGCTGAGGCAGGAGAATGGCGTAAACCCGGGAGGCGGAGCTTGCAGTGAGCTGAGATCTGGCCACTGCACTCCAGCCTGGGCGACAGAGCGAGACTCCGTCAAAAAAAAAAAAAAAAAGAAAGAAAGAAAGAGAGAGAGAGAGAGAGAGAGAGAGAGAGAGAGAAAGAAAGAAGAAAGAAAGAAAGAAAGAAAGAAAGAAAGAAAGAAGAAAAAAGAAGAAAGAAAGAAAGAAAATGGGCAGAGAAAGGTTCAATAATTTGCACAGTCATACAGCAGTTAATAACAGATATCGTTTATTGAGTACTTAATTTGTGCCATGCAGGGCTGCCATTAGCTACCCAAAGTGACTATGTATAAATTTGAAAAAGATGCCCCTTTTACATGGATAAATTACAAAAGGCATCTCTTCCCTAGGCAAGGGCTTATCAGTGAAAGTCAGTTCCCACCTGTACTGGCCCCTCAACCATGAGCCTTCTTGGAGGGCACAGTCTACACAAAATACAGTATATCTAAAATCATTTATTTTATAATATACTACCAGCTGTGCATGGTGACTCACGCCTATAACCCCAGCACTTTGGGAGGCTGAGGTGGGCGGATCATGAGAAAAAGAGATCGAGACCATCCTGGCCAACATGGTAAAACCTCGTCTCTACTAGAAATACAAAAATTAGCTGAGTGTAGTGGTACGTGCCTGTAGTCTCAACTACTGGGGAGGCTGAGGCAGGAGAATCACTTGAACCCGGGAGGCGGAGGTTGCAGTGAGCCGAGATCGTGCCACTGCACTCCAGCCTGGTGACAAAGTGAGACTCTGTCTTTAAAAAAAAAAAAAATATATATATATATATATATATATATATATATATATATATATGTCCTGATTGATTCCCAGATCTTTATAGCTTACAACTGTCAGGCCTCTTCAGAAAACCCTGTATTAGTTTCTTGTTGCTGCTTAACAAATTGTCAGAAATTTAGTAACTCAAAGCAATACAAATTTATTATCTTATAGTTATGAATATCAGAGTCCCAGAATGGGCCACAAACTGCTCTGAGCACTAAATGGTGATAAACCCACAGCAACCCTATGAGATAAGCATCATTGTTATCATCATCCTTATTTTACAGAAGCAAAAACCAAAGGCCAGAGAAGAAAAATGATTGCTCAGAGCTTCCCAGCTATTAAGTGATACAAGTGAGACTAAGCCCAGACATTGTGGCCCCAGAGCTCACACTCCCAGCATTACTCTATAGTGAACTGTTTAGCCGAGGTTCCTGTAACAGCCTCCTACTTCCTAGTCTCCAGGCCTCCTAATTCATCCCACACTTCAATCTACTACAGAAGCCACAGTGAATTTCCAAAGATATCAATCTGCTCTTATGTCCTTCATGTTTAAAACACTTCAGTAGCTCTTCCATTCCCCTCAAGGTAAAGTCAAGACATTTTCCTGTGCTGAGTAGGCTCTGGTGATGTGATCCTGGTCACTCTTCATCCGCATCCCTGGTCCTTCCCTCTGCCTCTACCCCTCATTGCACACAATGACATAACCATAGCAAACATTCTGCTCAATAGATTCTCCTGTTCCCACTTGCCCCAGGCCTTAGCAAGTGATGTTCTTTCCACCTGGAACCTTTCTCTTCCCCTACTTTGGTGACTATCTCCAAACGATAAGTCTCAGCCTAAATGTCTTAACCTCTGATCCATGGTCCTTCAACACTCAGTCTAAATAAGAACCCTTGATAGAGCCTCTCATCACAACTTGTGTTTCCTTTATAGCAACATCACATGTATGCATGTATGTAATTATTCAGTCAACACTGATTTTGACCAATAGTAACTTTCACAATGGCAAGGACAGTGTCTATTTTGTTAGTTAACTGTAAACTCCGCTTTTAGCACACTTCCTGGTACACACAGGCAACCAAATATTGTTCATGTGCCTCCTTTGAGCTCACTGTGCTTCCCTATAGCACTCCTCACAATACAGTTTATTTTGTCATCGCCTATTTCTGTATTCCCCATTAGATTTGACTATTTTACATACTATGAGGACAAAGACTGTATCTGACTTGGACCTCACTACTGAACCCCCAGTATCTAGCACAGAGCCAAGAGCCAGCACATCATGAGCACTCAAACATTCCAGAACAAATGAATGAACAAGCATAAATAACTGGCCCCTTTGGGGTAACAATCCTCTTTATTACTACTGCCATAAATCAGATCAAGGGATTGAAGAATTGTTCTACTTTAACCACTTTAAAGAAACAGAATCTATTTAGAACATTGAAAGAAAGCTATCAGTTTCAAATTCTGACCAAATATTGTTTATTAGCCACAACAGACAACAGGGCCAACTCAGGCCTAGATAAGAAATGATCCATCAATTTAGTAAAAATTCTCATGAGTGACCACTCAGACAGAAAACTTGGCATCTACCTGCCAACTTCTACAGAAACCAAGAGCCAAGAACTGCGAAGAATGATCCCAGAGGTGACTGACTGATTGACTGTACCTACCAGTAGTCACTATATTACTCCCTATTAAAGGCTTAAAGGGAGGTCTTGAAGACAAAAATTTGTAATTAAATGACTTTTCATCATGCTGAAGGAGAAAAATATATATATATTCCAATAGAAAAAAAAGCAAGGGCAAAATATATTAACAGCATCTGATGAGACTACAGATGAAAAACAATTCCTGAAAAAGATGATCCATCTACTCAATGGGAAATACATAGATCTTTTCTACACATAGTACTTAAATGAAGACAACATTAATGTTTCTTTCTGATCTGGCTCCAGAAAGTCTGCTCAGTCTCGGAAATGGTGACTAGATCCTTTGAGTGCTAGAATAGAACTATATTGTTTTGTCCAATGGGTGAGTCACAATTGCCTAGTTGGGTATGAAGGAATTTTAGAGCAACCTTGGAGCCCATAAATATGAAGCACGAACAGTTCTGTTATGGTAATGACAGTAATCCCAGTGCCACAAATACATTGCTATTTCAATAAATTAATAAGAATATTTCATGTTGACATAAATGTCCTTGTGTTTTCCCATTAGTAAAGGGGACACATGTTGAGTTGATCAAACCTCATCTTCTCTATAATTTAAAACCCTTTCCAACCACAGTGCAATTAGCTCCATACTCTACTCCTAATACCAGGATTCTGAAAATACGGATCTAAGTTTACCTACTTAATTTACCTTCGTTCAATATCCTCTACTCATCTTTGCCACATTTTTCAACATCTCATTAGTGCTGAAATTAATACCTTAATATGAGTGACACAAATTTTGCTTTGTTTGGCTTATTCCCTCAGTAATCTAGGAACCAACCCCCTTGACACAAAATAGAAACATAAGTAAAATACTTTTAAAAGAAAAAAAAAGGGCCAGGCATGGTGACTCACACTTATAATCCTAGCACTTTGGGAGGCCGAGCTGGGCAGATCACAAGGTCAGGAGTTCAAGACCAGCCTGACCAACATGGTGAAACCCCATCTCTACTAAAAATATAAAAATTAGCCAGGGCATGGTGGTGCGCACCTGTAATCCCAGCTACCCAGGAGGCTGAGGCAGGACAATCACTTGAACCCAGAAGGCGGAGGTTGCATTGAGCCTAGAAAGCACCACTGCACTCCAGCCTGGCCGACAGAGCAACACTCTGTCAAAAAAAAAAGAAAGAAAGAAAGAAAAAAGAAAAAAAGCAATATGTTGCTGACAACATGCACAGTGGTTCCACTTGCTTTAAAGATGTTATGCCAAATTTGACTGAGCGTTTACTCCCCACACTGAAGCACCTCCTAGGCAGCAATAAAGGTCCTCCATGCATAGTTACTCTGCCTTGGGCGATCAAAGCCCTATTGCATGCCTTTCTGCTCCTAACTATTGTGTGCCTGCTAATAGGCAATGCTCCCTATTGGCACTGAATTTGGAACACATTTCTTGTGGAGCAGTTTTTAAAACTGTAACCAGGAAAAGAAATAAAATAAAATAAAATCAGTCAACCAAAGAAGTCGTTTTGGCTATTTGCTTCATTGCCAGGGACTAGTTTTTATTTTTAGAAACACTTTCATGAAACAGAGCTTTAGGTATTTTTACCAAGTATAGCTGATCCAGTTACTTTTCTTCATTCTTATTTCCAGTATATTTTTAGCCTCAAGAATTACTTTCTCTGGTAAAAGAGGTGCTGCCCCCAAAATAAATAAAACTTGGGCGGACAAAAAGGGCATGGTCCACAGCGCCATTCCTGGGAAGTACAAAGCAGCTCTGAGGACCCAATCTCGTGAAGCTGTCCTCAGCCACAGACATCCAAAGGATGCAGAGGAGCTAGATTACTTGGTGGCCCAGAACTGGAAATTCTCTAGAAAGCAGAACCAAAATAGCATTTTGCTCCTGCTGCCCTACAATAACGTCCATGTATATGGTCTCTGTGAGGCATACAGGTTCTTTGTAGGAAGTCTTTTAGTAAACAAAACCCCAGAAGAAAAGCCCCCACCACACTACTCAGTGCTTTAATGAGATTAGAGAAAGACACCTATTTCTCCTCATCCCATCTCAGGACTTGGCTTGTGAGCAAAGCATGGATTGGGCTTGACCTCTGTCACTTAATAGCACCTGAATTTCTTTGAAATACTGGGACAATACTTATTCTTACACCTATTGATTACATGTTTCAGCCATGACCATGGATAAGGTACCTGGGTTCTGGACAATTCAAAGGTGAATGAAATGGTAACTTTCTTCAAAAAGGGGTCCTCAATCTCAGTGAATGTATGAGCAAAGGATAAAATGTGCCCGATGCTGGTTAATTTTATGGTTTCATAAAACCATATGGCATATAGGAAAGTCATGAGTGATGGAGCTTAAAAATGAGCTTACATGACTAATCAAGAGAAGACCATGATACAGCAGTTAATAGAGAAGAGAAATGGTTTGTCAACACTGAATTTTGAGGATATGAACTTAGTGATAGTCAGCAGGATAGATGAGAGTATCCTAGCTGGCCTCTCTGCTTCCAGCCTCCTTAGATACTCTAAAAACCATTTAACACAGAGGCCAGCTAGAAGTTGATAGATTATGTTGACAGCTCAAACATTCACCACCACCATTCCAAGGGAATAGTATACATCCCTAACCCAATAACGTCAGGCCTGGCTATGTCAACTTCCTTTAGACAATAAAATGGGAATAGACAGAATATGCACCACTTTCAAGCAAAATTTTAAGAGCCATTTTACGGTTCTATAATATGCTCTTTTCTTTCTGCCACAATGTCCCGATCAGGGCTGTTCCTTCAGTCAGGGTCCCAGAATGATTCTACTTTGGAGCAGAGCAGCAGTCAACTCATAATAGACAAACAGAAGCATCAAGAAATACTCTCTTGTTTTAGCAAGCGACACCAATTTGGGGATTGTTTGTTAGTGCAGCATAACATCCTAAGTTCACTGATATGAGGAGCTAGTGCACCTTGAAGGTGAACACAATAAGGTCTTAGGCTAAACATAAGAAGTGATATTGGATAGAAAAGGGCAGAGATGATAAAAATCAAAACAACAACAAGAAACCAACATCACTTAATATTTATGTGTCCAGCATTATGTTAATCACATCTCATTTAATCATCTCAAAGGCAGAACTCAAACACATACCTAACACCACACAGTATATGCTCTGAATTTTCCCAGCAACCAACAAAGCTTGGTGATTTTACGTGCATGTACAGTAAGATTAACTCAGCAAATCTAGGTGGCTTAAACCCTGCACATGCCCAAGAAAAACCTCTCTTCAAGACTGAACTTAAGCCAGCTCCTGAGAGTAAGCCTTGAGCCATAGGTATATTCTGCCTGGTAAGAGTGTTGTATGCCTGAGGCCTTGGATCATGTAGTAACAGTTTGATCAGATAGTTTATGCTAACAATGTGATGCATGATGGGTGCCTGTTCCTTCTCTGAGGAGCTGACGTCTGAGTAGCTGAGGTAAGTCATACAGGTGCTGCATGACTATGTGACTGGCCTCCATTACAAACATCAAAACTCAAGTGTTTCCCTGGTTGACAACACTTTGCACATGTCACACATTATTGCTTGCAGAATTAAGTGCATCTGTGAAATTCTACCAAAAAAAAAACTTTTAGAAGCTTGCACCTAATTTCTCCTCAACTTTTCCCCACATATCTTTTGCTTTTCAGATTTTAATCTGTATTTTTTCACTATAGGAAAACATAATTTGATTATAAAAACTTTTCTGAGTCCCATGCATCCTTTTAGCAAGCCTGAGGGTGGCCTTGGGAACCCCTGAAACAGTAGTATACATGAGACAGGTTAATGTCAAAGATGACACCAAATTTCCAAGCCCAGGTGATTCAAAAAATGGTAGTTTAGTGAACAGATATGAGAAAGTCAGGAGGAACTGGTGAGCTGGGAGGGTAGGTAAAGAAGGAAGCCGAAGAAGCAAGTGGAGGATGGAAGGTAAGTTTGGTAGCTGACATGCAATTTGACTTCCATACCCAAGTGGGAACATTCAATGGGCAATAGAAAATGTACAACTGGAATCGGTGATGAAAGTACAGAACAGGAATATAGTTAATGGTTAAAACCATGAGAATGAATAAGGGCACTGAGGAACAGATTAGAGAAAAAAACAGCAAAGAGTTGAACACAAACCATGGAGGATGAAACTTGGCTGCCTACATATGAAAAAACAATGAGAAGGAAAACAAATTTTACCTATTCTCAATTCATCATGAAAGATTCTGTTTAATTTTATATACATTTCTATCAAGCTAGTTATACTATATACTTTTCAAGAAAATATTTGCTAAAGAGATTTTTCTTGAAACTAAATAACATTTTAAAATCAGCTGTATTTATTTTCTCATTGAATCCTCATTTTAAGGGCACTTAAAAGTTTGTCTTATGAGCAAAATATTCAGATGTAATTATGATAGGCATTGAAATATATATATATATATATAATTATATATGAAATAGTTTGGAGTTATTTCCAAATAAACTGGGGCAGAGAAAAGCCCCAGTCATTCCTGATGCTACTTCATGTATCTGTGTGGCTGTCACCAGGTCTATTTTTATATGTTTATTTATGGCTTTAGCTACCCAAAAATTGGGGTCAAAAGAAAAATAACAATAAAGTCAGTCAAGGTCCTATGGGCTTTCATTTCACTTAACACATTTGTATTTTGCTGCATTTTCTTTAAATGGCAAACAGAGCTAGACCAAGAGCAGCAGGCTTAACTCAAGCCATTCACTTTTGTTTCTGATTCCTCCAGGGGTGATTTTTTAAATATTTTCATATGCTTTTAGACTTTTATTCTGCTATGGAAGAACGTGTTTGATCATTTCAGAAACTCCTTTAAATAATGTTGCTGTCAAAATCAGAGTTTCTGACTGACTTCCCCCATTTCACCAGAAGAGGCAGCCTCCCAAGTTTATGACCTCATGTACTTCTTACTAAAGTTTTAGAAAACACTGGATCTGCCTTCACTTTTCATTTTCATTTTCTTAGCCCTACTCTTTTATGTGAGAAAATACACATTTATGGCTATCTTTCAAAGAGATTTACGAATTGGTTCTAGGGCTGTATATGAGACAGTGAGTACTAGGGAAGTCAGTTCTATAGCCAGTTGCAGCCGGCTACACTTCCTTCAATGAAGAGTTCCAGTCCATCATCTTAGGGTCAAATTGTTGAGAAAGTCATCAAAGTGTAACATTCAAACTAGTGTCTCAAAAGCTCCCCCATGTGTGCACATGAAAAATAACTCATCAAGGGAAAGGTTCACTGGAGTACATGCAGAATAAGAACAGGGACCAATTTTCAGATCTAAAAAAATGTAAGATACAAGAAAACACCACATTATATAATTATTATTTTATTTACATGTGTCATGTTTAAAATCTAAAAGAATAATTAAGTGGACTGTTTTGTACAGATTATAACGTTAGCAAATGAAATGAATGCCCTAAAAACAATTATTTTTCTGTGAAAGGTATGAAAAAACAGGGCAAAAAAAATGAAAAACACTTGGAATTTTTCCAACCGTGAGTACACTCAAAAAAGAAATGATAAGCCCTCTGAATATAAGTAAATGATTTATGTGTTTTAGCCCAAGAAATGAATTATATGAAAATAAACCAACCAAAACATTATTTGTACTTTCCAGAAAGCAATTGCCTAATGGAAATGCTTTCCATTTCCCCTTTTTGCCCATTTATCTTTCCCTTAGGGGAAAACACACTACAGCTAAGACTACTGTGTAAATCAGCTGATTCCAAGCAAAAGGTATGCTTCCCAGAAGATCAAAACCAAGGCTGGCTTGAAAGATGTTCTGTTCTAATCTCCCTCTTTTATAGGTGAAGAATGTGAACTCAGAGAGGTGAATGGACTTGTCCCAGTTCAGAGAGCTGGCAGAAAATTTGAGAGCAGAATCCTTATCTGTTTTATGGCTCAATCATTGTTACTTTATACTCTTCTGCCACCCAGTTTTTAATAATAATAACAGATTATAAATAGAAAAAATACTAACAAATATTTATAATGCTAAAATGTACTGATCATTTACTCTGTGCCAGGCATGCCTTTAAATACACTATATGAATTAACTCATTTGGCACTAAGAATTAACTTTCGGAGGAGGCGGAGCAAGATGGCCGAATAGGAACAGCTCCAGTCTCCAACTCCCAGCGCCAGTGACACAGAAGACCGGTGACTTCTGCATTTTCAACTGAGGTACTGGGGTCATCTCACTGGGGAATGCCGGACAATTGGTGCTGGTCAGCTGCTGCAGCCCGACCAGCGAGGGCTGAAGCAGGGCAAGGCATTGCCTCACCTGAGAAGCGCAAGGGGGAAGGGAATCCCTTTTCCTAGCCAGGGGAATTGAGACACACAACACCTGGAAAATCGGGTAATTCCCACCCCAATACTGTGCTTTAAGCAAACGGGCACACCAGGAAATTATACCCACACCTGGCCGGGAGGGTCCCACGGCCACGGAGCCTCCCTCATTGCTAACACAGCAGTCTGCAATCTAACCGAAATGGCAGCATAGAGGCTGGGGGAGGTGCGCCCACCATTGCTGAGGCTTAAGTAGGTAAACAAAGCCACTGGGAAGCTCGAACTGGGTGGAGCTCACAGCAGCTCAAGGAAATCTGCCTGTCTCTGTAAACTCCACCTCTGGGGACAGGGCACAGCTAAACAACAAAAGGGGAAGCAGCAGAGGCCTGTGCAGACGTGAACGACTCTGTCTGACAGCTTTGAAGAGAGCAGTGGATCTCCCAACACCGAGGTTGAGATCTGAGAAGGGACAGACTGCCTGCTCAAGTGGGTCCCTGACCCCTGAGTAGCCTAACTGGGAGACATCCCCCACTAGGGGCAGTCTGACACCCCACACCTCACAGGGTGGAGTACACCCCTGAGAGGAAGCTTCGAAAGTAAGAATCAGACAGGTACACTCGCTGTTCAGCAATATTTTATCGTCTGCTGCTGATACCCAGGCAAACAGGGTCTGGAGTGGACCTCAAGCAATCTCCAACAGACCTACAGCTGAGGGTCCTGACTGTCAGAAGGAAAACTATCAAACAGGAAGAACACCTATACCAAAACCCCATCAGTACGTCACCATCATCAAAGACCAGAAGCAGATAAAACCACAAAGATGAGGAAGAAACAGGGCAGAAAAGCTGGAAATTCAAGAAATAAGAGTGCATCTCCCCCTGCAAAGGAGTGCAGCTCATCGCCAGCAACGGATCAAAGCTGGTCAGAGAATGACTTTGACGAGATGAGAGAAGAAGGCTTCAGTCCATCAAACTTCTCAGAGCTAAAGGAGGAATTACGTACCCAGCACAAAGAAACTGAAAATCTTGAAAAAAGAGTGGAAGAATTGACAGCTAGATTAATTAATGCAGAGAAGGTCATAAATGAAATGACAGAGATGAAAACCATGACACGAGAAATACGTGACAAATCTACAAGCTTCAGTAACCGACTCGATCAACTGGAAGAAAGAGTATCAGCGATTGAGGATCAAATGAATGAAATGAAGCGAGAAGAGAAACCAAAAGAAAAAAGAAGAAAAAGAAATGAACAAAGCCTGCAAGAAGTATGGGATTATGTAAAAAGACCAAATCTACATCTGATTGGGGTTCCTGAAAGTCAGGGGGAAAATGGAACCAAGTTGGAAAACACTCTTCAGGATATCATCCAGGAGAACTTCCCCAACCTAGTAGGGCAGGCCAACATTCAAATTCAGGAAATACAGAGAACGCCACAAAGATACTCCTCCAGAAGAGCAACTCCAAGACACATAATTGCCAGATTCACCAAAGTTGAAATGAAGGAAAAAATCTTAAGGGCAGCCAGAGAGAAAGGTCGGATTACCCACAAAGGGAAGCCCATCAGACTAACAGCAGACCTCTCGGCAGAAACTCTACAAGCCAGAAGAGAGTGGGGGCCAATATTCAACATTCTTAAAGAAAAGAATTTTAAACCCAGAATTTCATATCCAGCCAAACTAAGTTTCATCAGTGAAGGAGAAATAAAATCCTTTACAGATAAGCAAATACTTAGAGATTTTGTCACCACCAGGCCTGCCTTACAAGAGACCCTGAAGGAAGCCCTAAACATGGAAAGGAACAACCAGTACCAGCCATTGCAAAAACATGCCAAAATGTAAAGACCATTGAGGCTAGGAAGAAACTGCATCAACTAACAAGCAAAATAACCAGTTAATATTATAATGGCAGGATCAAGTTCACATATAACAATATTAACCTTAAATGTAAATGGACTAAATGCTCCAATTAAAAGACACAGACTGGGAAACTGGATAAAGAGTCAAGACCAATCAGTCTGCTATATTCAGGAGACCCATCTCACATGTAGAGACATACATAGGCTCAAAATAAAGGGATGGAGGAAGATCTACCAAGCAAATGGAGAACAAAAAAAAGCAGGGGTTGCAATCCTAGTCTCTGATAAAGTAGACGTTAAACCATCAAAGACCAAAGAGACAAAGAAGGCCATTACATAATGGTAAAGGGATCAATTCAACAGGAAGAGCTAACAATCCTAAATATATATGCACCCAATACAGGAGGACCCAAAATCATAAAGCAAGTCCTTAGAGACTTACAAAGAGACTTAGACTCCCATACAATAATAATGGGAGACTTCAACACTCCACTGTCAACATTAGACAGATCAACGAGACAGAAAGTTAACAAGGATACCCAGGAATTGAACTCATCTCTGCACCAAGCAGACCTAATAGACATCTATGGAACTCTCCACTCCAAATCAACAGAATATACATTCTTCTCAGCACCACATCGCACTTATTCCAAAATTGACCACATAATTGGAAGTAAAGCACTCCTTAGCAAATGTAAAAGAACAGAAATTATAACAAACTATCTCTCAGACCACAGTGCAATCAAACTAGAACTCAGGACTAAGAAACTCAATCAAAACCACTCAACTACATGGAAACGGAACAACCTGCTCCTGAATGACTACTGGGTACATAACGAAATGAAGGTAGAAATAAAGATGTTCTTTGAAACCAATGAGAACAAAGATACAACATACCAGAATCTCTGGGACACATTTAAAGCAGTGTGTAGAGGGAAATTTATAGCACTAAATGCCCACAAGAGAAAGCTGGAAAGATCTAAAATTGACACTCTAACATCACAATTAAAAGAACTGGAGAAGCAAGAGCAAACACATTCAAAAGCTAGCAGAAAGCAAGAAATAACTAAGATCAGAGCAGAACTGAAGGAGATAGAGACACAAAAAACCCTCCAAAAAATCAATGAATCCAGGAGTTGGTTTTTTGAAAAAATCAACAAAATTGACAGACTGCTAGCAAGACTAATAAAGAAGAAAATAGAGAAGAATCAAATAGATGCAATAAAAAATGATAAAGGGGATATCACCACCGACCCCACAGAAATACAAACTACCATCAGAGAATACTATAAACACCTCTATGCAAATCAACTAGAAAATCTAGAAGAAATGGATAATTTCCTGGACACTTACACTCTTCCAAGACTAAACCAGGAAGAACTTGAATCCCTGAATAGACCAATAGCAGGCTCTGAAATTGAGGCAATAATTAATAGCCTACCAACCAAAAAAAGTCCAGGACCAGATGGATTCACAGCTGAATTCTACCAGAGGTACAAAGAGGAGCTGGTACCATTCCTTCTGAAAATATTCCAATCAATTGAAAAAGAGGAAATCCTCCCTAACTCATTTTATGAGGCCAACATCATCCTGATACCAAAGCCTGGCACAGACACAACAAAAAAAGAAAATTTTAGAACAATATCCCTGATGAACATCGATGCAAAAATCCTCAATAAAATTCTGGCAAACCGGATTCAGCAGCACATCAAAAAGCTTATCCACCATGATCAAGTGGGCTTCATCCCTGGGATGCAAGGCTGGTTCAACATTCACAAATCAATAAACGTAATCCAGCATATAAACAGAACCAAAGACAAGAACCACATGATTATCTCAATAGATGCAGAAAAGGCTTTTGACAAAATTCAACAGCCCTTCATGCTAAAAATGCTCAATAAATTCGGTATTGATGGAACGTACCTCAAAATCATAAGAGCTATTTATGACAAACCCACAGCTAATATCATACTGAATGGGCAAAAACTGGAAAAATTCCCTTTGAAAACTGGCACAACACAGGGATGGATGCCCTCTCTCACCACTCCTATTCAACATAGTGTTGGAAGTTCCGGCTAGGGCAATCAGACAAGAGAAAGAAATAAAGGGTATCCAGTTAGGAAAAGAAGAAGTCAAATTGTCCCTGTTTGCACATGATTGTATATTTAGAAAACCCCATTGTCTCAGCCCAAAATCTCCTTAAGCTGATAAGCAACTTCAGCAAAGTCTCAGGATACAAAATTAATGTGCAAAAATCACAAGCATTCTTATACACCAGTAACAGACAAACAGAGAGCCAAATCATGAAGGAACTTCCATTCACAATTGCTTCAAAGAGAATAAAATACCTAGGAATCCAACTTACAAGGGATATAAAGGACCTCTTCAAGGAGAACTACAAACCACTGCTCAGTGAAATGAAAGAGGACACTAACAAATGGAAGAACATACCATGCTCATGGATAGGAAGAATCAATATCATGAAAATGGCCATACTGCCCAAAGTTATTTATAGATTCAATGCCATCCCCATCAAGCTACCAATGAGTTTCTTCACAGAATTGGAAAAAACTGCTTTAAAGTTCATATGGAACCAAAAAAGAGCCCACATTGCCAAAACAATCCTAAGTCATAAGAACAAAGCTGGAGGCATCACGCTACCTGACTTTAAACTATACTACAAGGCTACAGTAACCAAAACAGCATGGTACTGGTACCAAAACAGAGATATAGACCAATGGAACAGAACAGAGTCCTCAGAAATAATACCACACATCTACAGCCATCTGATCTTTGACAAACCTGAGAGAAACAAGAAATCGGGAAAGGATTCCCTATTTAATACATGGTGCTGGGAAAATTGGCTAGCCATAAGTAGAAAGCTGAAACTGGATCCTTTCCTTACTCCTTATACGAAAATTAATTCAAGATGGATTAGAGACTTAAATGTTAGACCTAATACCATAAAAACTCTAGAAGAAAACCTAGGTAGTACCATTCAGGAAATAGGCATGGGCAAGGACTTCATGTCTAAAACACCAAAAGCAACGGCAGCAAAAGCAAAATTGACACATGGGATCTAATTAAACTAAAGAGCTTCTGCACAGCAAAAGAAACTACCATCAGAGTGAACAGGCAACCTACAGAATGGGAGAAAATTTTTCCAATCTACTCATCTGACAAAGGGCTAATATCCAGAATCTACAAAGAACTCAAACAAATTTACAAAAACAAACAAACAACCCCATCAAAAAGTGGGGAAAGGATATGAACAGACATTTCTCAAAAGAAGACATTCATACAGCCAACAGACACATGAAAAAATGCTCATCATCACTCGCCATCAGAGAAATGCAAATCAAAACCACAATGAGATACCATCTCACACCAGTTAGAATGGCAATCATTAAAAAGTCAGGAAACAACAGGTGCTGGAGAGGATGTGGAGAAATAGGAACACTTTTACACTGTTGGTGGGATTGTAAACTAGTTCAACCATTATGGAAAACAGTATGGCGATTCCTCAAGGATCGGGAACTAGATGTACCATATGACCCAGCCATCCCATTACTGGGTATATACCCAAAGGATTATAAATCATGCTGCTATAAAGACACATGCACATGCATGTTTATTGCAGCACTATTCACAATAGCAAAGACTTGGAATCAACCCCAATGTCCATCTATGACAGACTGGATTAAGAAAATGTGGCACATATACACCATGTAATATTATGCAGCCATAAAAAAGGATGAGTTTGCGTCCTTTGTAGGGACATGGATGCAGCTGGAAACCATCATTCTTAGCAAACTGTCACAAGAACAGAAAACCAAACACCGCATGTTCTCACTCATAGGTGGGAACTGAACAATGAGATCACTTGGACTCGGGAAGGGGAACATCACACATCGGGGCCTATCATGGGGAGGGGGGAGGGGGGAGGGATTGCATTGGGAGTTATACCTGATATAAATGATGAATTGATGGATGCTGACGAGTTGATGGGTGCAGCACACCAACATGGCACAAGTATACATATGTAACAAGCCTGCATGTTATGCACATGTACCCTAGAACTTAAAGTATAAAAAAAAAAAAAAGAAAAAAAAGAATTAACTTTTGAAAAAAAGTTGTATTCTCTCCATTTTACAGATGAGGAAGTCAAGGCACAGAGAAGCAAAGTACCTACCCAGGGATCTTAAAGAGTAAGTGTTGGAGCTACTACAATAGCTAAGCAGTCTAACTCTACAGACCACATTCTTAACCACAAATAACTAAATAGTATAAAGAAAATAGAACTGTTATTAAAAATTCAAAGGCGCATCAGCTATAGTATGAAACCTTATCTTTTGGCAACATGAAATTAAAACCTGTGATAATTCAGACAGAACTAGGGACCAACTTGAAACTAAAAAATAGCAACTAGCTTAAAAGAAAAACCCTTACCTCATTAGATGTACAAACTTGAAGCTTCCCAAGCACCGAATTTCATACAAATCACATAAATAGAGGGGTAGCATTTTTCAGTATGGTCACTCAAATCATGCTTACCTATAATTAGAAATTATTCTTATGTATTCATTAAAGCAATCCCTGTTTTCGGCAATTATTGGTTAGCCTATTTTTCAAGTAATAAAACTAAATGTCTTAAGTAGAGGAAATCTCTACTACTTTTCTAATTGATCCAAATTAGTATGAACTTCTTAAACACAACAAGGACCACTCAACTTCCAAATCCAATGGGAGCATTAAGTCTGACCTTGCCAAGCCTCTCTGCAGTCTTTCACTCTGTTTGCTTCCTCCCTCCTCCTGACACTATTCCCTTTCTTGGCTTCTATGACATCTCTCCCCTGGCCCTTGCCTGGTCCTGCAGATCACTCCTTCACTGTAGCAAGTTCCTCCTCATGTATTTGATTGTTAAAGGTCGGTACTCCCAGAAGTTTGTTTTTGTTGGGTTCTTCCTACTCCCCATCCCCACACTCAGCTTGAGCAACCACAGCCACACCCACATCTTCCACCACTACTTAGGGACTGATGCTCAGCTTCCAAACTAGGGTCTCCCAACTAGTTCTCTTCTCTAATGCCTCCACTGTCCATGGAAATATCTTACATTCAGCATAATCAAATCCAAATCCCATATATTGCACCAAAAATCCTATTCCCCTTCTTGTATTCCGTAATTTGCTTAATGGATTCCACCATTCAATGAACCCAAACCTTGAATCATCGAAAAGTCCTTCCCTGTCTCCCAGAATACATCCAGCTTGGCCATAATTGCAATGAACTGTACTTTCTAAATTGAACCGACATCTTCCACTCTCACTTGCATTCTCATGAAAATCATCCAGACTCCACCTTCATTGACACTGTTCCTCCACAAGCCAAAAACCTGTCCCAGACTGGATTCCACCAGAAGTAGAGCCTGAGCAAAGAATTTAAGCACGAGTAGTTTTTTGAGAAGGGATCCCAGGAAGCAAAATGTAGGAGGGTATGCAAGAATGGCAAGTATGGGAAGGAAGAATACTGGTGTGTGAATGACCAGACAACTGCTGTGATCAGGCGAGACTCAATGTCACAGGGAACCTCTGAGATATTATATAAAACCTGCTGCAGGCTCATCCTCACCAGGGGTGAAGAATCTGAGCGATTTCTGCATCATTGTCTGAGCGATGCTCTCAAGGATGTTAACTCCTGGTTCTTTGGGCCTGCCTCATTACAGTCTTGCAAACTTGTAGTCTCTGAGACTCATAGCTGTTGTCTTGTACAGTAACAGTGACTGCCAAGGAAATATGAGAGGGGCACTGGCAACACTTACCATAAAAACCTTCCAAGGCTCTCATAAATTCCAAGGCTGCCTCTGGTACAGCCCACAAGTCATTCCATGGCCTGTGTCCTACTTTATTCTCTAGCATCATTTCTCAGTCTTTCTGGTCTAACATTTTGTGCTCAAATTCTGTCAACCTACCAATGGTCCCCAAGTCCATAATGCTATTGCCACTTCTGTGTTTTGTACCTACTGCTCCCCCTTCTCAGAATGTCCACCTCTGTCTCCCAATCCTATTTCCATATACCTGGAATATACCAACTTTTTAAGAAGATACAGCTCTCAGATCTCTTTCTCTTTCAAGCCTCCCCTCAATTCCTTGTACCCTAGTTGGGCACTTCCACCTGTGCCACTGCCCTGCCTTCTGTCTCCCTCATCAAATTGCACAGTAGTTGTCTGTCCACATGACTACACCAGGCTGCCAGACTGTGAATTCCCAACAAGCAAACACTCTGCATAATTTGTCTCTGTTTCCCCAGCACCAAGCCCAATGCAAGAAAAGAGGAAAAATTAAATAATAATTCCTGAGTTATATATTATACAAAATAAATAATAAATCTGTAATTAAAATGGTAAACAACACCTAGACCAAAGAAACTTTGGAAAACAATATATAACAATTTTCCCTTTAGTACATGCTTTTAAAAAAAATGACTAATTAAGAATTCTGCTTTCTCTACCTATGAGCTATAAGTCAATTTTGTTCACTCTGCTTCAGCTTCTTAAGCTGTGTGCCTCTTTATTAGCAGTGATTTCCTTAAAAGGAATCAAATGCTTAAGAGACCCTAATAAATCCTTATGGATTTAATGCACTCATGGATATTTTGTGACCACACTTCAACCATTCTAACTCAGAGTCTCTTCCATGTGCCTGACAGTGAGCTGCCTTTACACTGAACCCAATTAGATACTCCCAAAAGGAAGAAACACGTGTTGTAATTACCCTCCTAAGACTCTTCTCAGGCCCCTCTAGGTCACTTGCTTCTGTCCCTCTGCAGGGTGTTTCTGCCAGCTCCAGCACTGATGGGCAGAAAGCCAGAGCAACACTGGGCAGGGGCAGCCATGCGCATGAACTTTCACTGGATCTGTCACAAGCAATGTATTTATACGCAGATATAGCCAAATCTGAATAATGATTAAATTCAGATTCTGGGAACTTCTTGGAGAAAAAAAGAGGAAGAAAAGGAGAAAGAGGTACTGAACTGTATATCTAAAGTCTTCTAGTTCAAAATTGACTTGACATACATTGATGTGAAAGCTAAACATATGGTAGATATCTTTGATCAGGGATTCTGTGACACAGTTTGTGCTTGGCATCTGTTGTTTTAGATTTTGTGATGCATTGATCACTGTCACCATGTCTGATAGAAACTAAATTGCCTTCAGTCCACCCAGACATGATTGTTGCTTTTACTCTCCTGCCCATTCTCATCCTTACAGTTTCACAATGCGAAGGAAAAATAATCACAGTGGATCAGGTTTTAACATTGGGTGTTGCCTCTCATCACCTGTGTTTTGGATTTGCCCTGGCCAACACTGGGATTCTTTCATCTGAGATGATAAAAATCTACTGACACAGTAACAAGGACAAGGTGATCTGTTACAGAAGAAAGCAAAGAAGGAAACTTGGAACATCCTGTTCATAAGTCAGGTCTGCCCTTCATGTTTTATTTCACATTTGCCGACCCACTGCAGGCAGCCAAGAAGCTGCTATTTGAAATGTTTTGCTGACCTCATAAGCAACAATGTAAATAGACTTTCTATCCCAGTGACGTCAATGTTAGAGCCAGTGTCCATGTTCTTTTCTATTTTGTGAGACTTTTGTGTATATTGTTTCCAATTCCTTGTGCTCATGGGCAGTGTTCTGTTTTGGTGTAAATTGATACCAATCTTTGCATGCTACTGTTTCTCCTAGTTCCCCTACACTGACTATAAAACTCAGGATAACAGAGGGTAAAAAGTAATATGGGTGACAGGGACAGACATGTCTAACTGACCCCCTCTTTCCACTTCTATATCCTTTGGTGCTTGTTTCCTGGGGACCTTGTTCCAGGATTGTTTTATGGACAAAACCTTGCCCTTAAAGGTCTGGGCTTCTGTGTCAGGAAAAGTTCTCTCAAACCATGTTTTTCCTCTACTCTCATGCCACCACCACAATAGTCATCAACACAGAAGAAGACTTCTGTTACCCAAAGTGTGGAGTTTTTCCCCCACACATCAAGCAGTGAACACCTGCTGGGTGTCCTCTAATTCAATTCTGCCACTATCTACCTGGAGATAATATCAGATCCCATAGGTTGAGGGCTCAGTCCCAAAGATGCTTCCACCTGTAGACACCAGTCAGAAGTCTGATGTCTTTTGACCAACCAACTTCAAGTTGGGGTTTCCATGACCCCTTCTTTGGGTTCAGTTAACTGGAATTGGAAGCAGCTCACAGAACTCAGGGGAATACTTTTACCCTTACCAGTTTGTTATAAAGTATATTACAAAGGATATAGATGTGTAGGGTGAGGTATCAGGGAAGGGGCACGAGCTTCCGTGTCCTCCCTAGATGCACCACCCTCCAGGAACCTTCACGTGTTCAACTATCTGGAAGCTCCCTAAACCCAATCCTCTTAGGATTTTATGGAGGCTTCATTACATAGACATTATTGACAACCATGTAGAAATGTGATTGGACAAAAAGTGCATGATCTAAACCCATCAATGTCTATCTACTTAGACTTTTCTTGGCCCCTCTGTGTAGCATTCCTTCCTCTTAGGTATAGAGCAGGACTCTTTCTGGAATGGGGGTATTTTGGTTTTTTGGGGTTTTTTCTTTATTTCTCCTTAAAAAAAGAAACAAACAGGATACATGTGCAAAACTTGCAGGTTTGTTACATGGGTATATATGTGTCATAGTGGTTTGCTGCACCTATTGACCCATCGTCTAAGTTCCCTCCCCTCACTGGTATGTGATGTTCCCCTCTCCGTGTCCATGTATTCTCAATGTTCATCTCCTACTTGTGAGTAAGAACATGTGGTGCTTGGTTTTCTCTTCCTGTGTTAGTTTGCTGAGGATGATGGCTTCCAGTTTCATCCATGTGCCTGCATAGGACATGATCTGGAATGAGGGTATTTTGACCAACAATCAGATTAGAGTCCTGCCTTGGGCAAGTGAAAGGAGGACAGGAGAAGCTTAGAGAGAAAGATTCCATTTCCTGAGGCCGAAAGTGCCCCAACAGTATAACAAGGACTATGGGAGCTAGAAGCCAGGAACCATGGATGAAAATAAGTATCTATGTCATAACACCAGAGAAACCTAATCAAGTAATCCCCTATCCATAACAACAGCTAAAAATTCAACAAATATTCATTGTATACCTCTTACGGGCAAGATACGACTTTTCCAAGCATATTCACTTCTTTTTTATTTTTTTAAATTTCAACATTCCTTTGAGGAAAGAAAGGACAGAATTTTAATCCACATTTTACCATCCAAGAAATTATGATATAGAATATCATATAGATATAGAATATAACATAGAGAGGTTTTACACTTTATCTCCAATCAAAGAGCAAATCTATGAAAGGATTGGAATAAAATACAAGTCTAACAACAGAAAGTCCAGTGTCCTCTCCCTCTTCCTTCCCTAAGCTTACACCAAATTGCACTTTATAACACAGTAGTGAAGAGAGATTCTGATCACAGAGGTTCTCCTCTTAGAGTCTATGCCCACGGATGGATGTAGAAGGTATTCAGACTCTTGAAACTGTATTCAAAAGGTTGGTATATGTGCATTTTTCAAAGGAGAGAATAAAAAAACTCTAAGTGGTTAAACGATTTTAATCATAGATTTATATTTTATATACCTGAATAACAAAGCAACCTCAGTATTGCATGAAACCTGATATTTCTCCTTCCTGGTCACCTAAAATGCACCTCATTACAATTGTTCACATATAACAAGCTACCTTAAAACTTAGTAGCTGAAAGTAACAGCAGTGATTTCATTTTCTCACAAATCTACAATTTGGGGAAGGCTCAACAGGCACAGCTCATCTCTGTGCCATGTAATGTCAGCTGGAATTGCTTGACCAGCTGAAGGATCTGCTTCCAAGATGGCTCTCACACATGGCTGACTGCAGGTTCCTCTCCATATGGGCCTTTTTGTGGGCTAGGTGAAGCTTCTTCACAGCATGGTGGCTGGGTTCTGGGAGTGAGCCTCTCAGGAAACAGAAAGTAGAAGTGACCCATTTCCGAAAGTCTGCACCAGAAACAGATACCTCTACCCCATCCTATTGGTCAAGCAGTCACAAGAGGATACAAGGGGAAGAGACATAGACCCCATTTCTTGATGGAAGGAGTGTCAAAGGATTTTGAGGCCATGTTTTAAAGCTGCCATATCCCTCTGGAGGCATCTTATTTCTTCCTTCGGTTTACTCCATTACTATTCTCTCTCGCTGTCATAGATCTTTGCTGTGTGAAAAACCAAGCTCTGTCATCCCCCCCTATTTCCCACTTCCCAGGGCAAGTGTATGGCTGTTGCAGCCTACTGCTGCCAATCGGCTGGTCCTTCTACCTACTTCTCCCTCCTTCTTGGATCTGGGTGTCCAACCCTCACAACTTCCTCCCTTCCTCCCCTGCTGGAGTCACATAAGGTGCTCTGTGCAGCCTGCTTGTTTAAAGAAATGCTAGCCAACAGTTTTAAGGGGATAGTGGTGGTGACTTCTGTCTAAAGGCAGAGAGATCAAAGTTATTCTGCAGTATTATATTAAATATGAGCCATGTGAAGCAAGAAAAAGAGGCCAGCCTTTGCCAACAGTACTCTGTGACCAGCTGGTTGAGTTTAGAGCAACCCCAATTCTGCCTGTTTCCAGTCACTAACCAAACTCCTTACCCTTTGAAAAGTAAAAGGTATTCAACATTCAAGGAAATGCCAACCGGGACTTATATTGTTTGCATCACTTTCCCCCATTCTCCTTATTAATTAAAATGACTGATCCATAAAATGGTTATCAGCACTGAAACACTCTCAGATACTCTCTGCCTCCAGCTCCCTTAGGCTGCCCTTTGAAAATGGTCTGATTTTTCTCTGCAGTACAAATGATAATTTTTTTAATAAAACAGCAAGAACCACCAGCTGAGGAGAAAAGCTCCAAGGCTTGGCCTGAGGGTGAATATAAGCTACTATTTAAAAGAACCTGGCACTCTGGAATTTTTACCTACATTCTCACCTATTCACCATCTCCCATCCCTCCAGTGCCAGGAACCCTCTGTCCTCAGAGCCTTTGCATTTCTTTTGCTTGGGACAGAAAGCCACTGGCTGTTTCTTCCTTCCTAAAAGAAGTGGTCGGATCTTTATTTACATATCAACTTCTCAGTAAACCTGCCCTAGAAGCCCCATCTAAAATTTACAAACCTAATATACATATGCACACATATACACATACATACACATTCACACACACACACACACACACACACACACACACACAGCTTCCTATCACTGTTATCTCCTTACAGTTTCCTCATCACTTATCGCTATCTAATACATGATGCGTTTTACCTATTATCTTTCCCCTTCTACAATAATAGCTTCATGAAGGCAAGACTTTTTATGTCTTTTATTGTTTGGTCTAGAACAGTGCCTTGTACCAAGTAGATGTGCAATAAATGTTTATTAATAAACAGTTGAATAAACTATTGTTCTAACCTATAACATCCCCACCTGGTGATAACAGGGAGCTCCCAGTCACACTGTCTGCTCTGAAGGTAGAGAGCTGTAAATCAGGCTCTAACAGCCACCACGCAGATAAGTTTCCTACTGCTACTTTAACAAATTACCATTAGTGGAATAAAACAACAAAAGTTTATCATCACACAGTTCCATAGGACAGAAGTCCTATGAGTCTCAGTGGGCTAAAACCAAGAGGTTCATAGGGCTGAGTTTCTTTCTGGAAGCTCTGGGGGAAAATCTCTTTCCTTGTCTTTTCCCGCTCTAGAGATCATCCACATTCTGTGGCTTGTGGCCCTTTTTTCCGTTTTTAAAGAACACAATGTCATATCCCTCTGACTACTGCCCCTTAGTTTCCTTAGTCACAACTCCCTCTCTTTTCCTGCCTACCTCTTAAATTATTGAATTGGGCCCACCAGGATAATCCAGGATAATCTCCCAATTTTAAGATCATCTGATTAGTAATCTTAATTCCATCCACAATCTTAACTCTCCTTTGTCCTATAACTAACGTATTCAAAGATTCCAGAGATGAGAACATAAACCTCTTTGGGGGCCATTATTGTGCTCATATCATCCTCTTGAGCAATCTAAGAAGTGATAAGGCCTCTCTCATCAATTTGATAGCTGTGATGTTCCATGTTTAGCCCTTACATTTGGTCCTTGCATTAGTCCTTGTTGAGGTATAGTACAAACGTCCCTGGATTGAAAGGCAGAAGATATTTCATTCAAGACCCTTCTGAAACTGTTGTTTTTATAACCTGGGATGACTAACTTAATCACAATTACTGAGACTCCATATTTTCAACAGAAAAGTAGAGTTAATAAAACCTACTGACAGGGCTACTATAAAATGAATTGTGGAGAAATCTTTTTATAGAACTTTCATACTTCACACAGTGTAAGGAATCATTGTGTAATAGAGCTCTCTAGCACCAAGGATACCCTGAGTTTGTACTGATGGTTTTTATTGTTTTGCTCCTCAAAAGAAATTACAAAATTATCACTTGCGAGTATGAAGAAATTACAAACTGAAATTGGCAATGTCACACTCAGTCCAAGTCCTGTATTACTGATGACAATATTGTGCAGACAATCCAACAGTGAATATGAATTTTGTTTTTTCTAGTTAACGTTTCTTCATTTATGTGTCCTCAGAAAACAACATTGAGAAACAGATAAGCCTCACCTCTTTTGCTTGGTAGTGTGAGAAATAACGACTGTAGTTAATTGTATATTTCCTTCTAGGCTCCCTAAGGAAGAAAAATGTGCCTCATTCACTTTTGTAACTCTGGTGCCCAGATTCTTGCCTGGCAGAGATACTCAATGAATATGTGTTGAATTAATTAATAAGCTAATACTCCAATGTTTAATTAGAGATGCACATTAGGAAATTGTCCACGCTGTTGACATGTGGCTATAAATTCCTTTCCACCTTCATTTTCTAGCCTTTTGTTAATCCCACCCTGAAATACCCAATATCAAGGGGAAACTGGCCTTTGTCTGACCTCTGGAAGGTCACTTAAAAAAATATTTTTAAGCAAAATTTCTTTAAATGGGGAATACCATACTCCAGTTCATGCTTCCAGTTACCACTCTCATGATCAAACATTTCTTCCTAGAGTTCCCCTAAGAAGGATACCATAGGGAAGATTGTAAACTTCTTATTCAAGTAAAAGAGGTGAAGATGTGCAACACATTTAACCGGGTTCTTCCCCTAAGGAAGGTGTAACTATTGCTTCTACAGGCAGCGAGGGAAGATTTCCTTGAGGCTGAAAAATATACCTAGTAAACAAAGCTTTGATTGTGAAACTTCAAGTCTCTGATGGACCTTGTTTGAAGGAAAGCTCATATCAGAGGGGTCAGTCGATGACACACCACCAGACATGTTCAAATAAATCAAATGCTTATACCAATTCCACAACCTACTTTTGTGAGCCTCAAGACACAACCAATTTAAACCTCCATAAGGTGGATGTGTCACACATCCGAACAACTTCATAGGAAAACAGTGAGAGCTGGGCCCTTGCTGATTCCACACTGCCTGATTTGCCAAGAGAGGAGAAAGGCTTTTCTAAGCCAAGCATTGCACATTGTGTCCAATACTTGAGGTGTGACAGTAAGGGTGTAAGAGGAAATATGTTTCTTTTTTCCTTTTTTTCCACTTGAAGCTGTAAGATTTATGAAGAAGAACCTTCAAGTTTTATGAAAAAGAACTCTGTACGTAGTCCACTACAAATAAAAAACACTACCAATTTAAGAAGTTCAGGGAATAAGATATGTTTGCATTGCTTTTCGCTTAAAATACTCTTCAATTTAAAAGATAAAGGGAAGGAGGACTTGGCAATGTGAATTTTGCCAGCAACAAAAAAATCCAAATTCAACAACCAATTTCACAATAATCATTTTGCCACACTCACAGCAAATATCCCTGGATTCACTCAAACTTAAGACTGCAAAGGCAGCATTTAAAACTCTTTTCACTTTAGGTACCCACTGAACGCTGAGGTGGCCAGAGCAAGTAATAAATTCTTGGTGGTCATGAATGTCTAGTCCATTTTTCTTTGCCAACATACAATAGATTCTGCTGTGGAAGAAAATAGTTTCACAGTAAAATACTAATTTAACTCTCTTAGGGTACTAATCTATGTGTTGAAAAAGAGATTTCATTAAATGTTTTCCTGAGTTATATTTCAATTATCTATAGATTTACCTAAATTTTCTAAATCCATGTGTATTTTCTACTAATATAACCTCTTATTTTTTGCAGCTTAAGTGCTTAATAAAGCTCTAATTATCAAAAGATGAAATAAGTTTTAGTCATCTAGATTTTTATTCAATCTTATTTACATGAATTCAAATCTATATTCTCCCCAAAATTTCAACAAAATTCACCTTTGTTAAGTAGGTCTGTCCTATACTTTTAACATGAATACTCCAAAATATGCACACAAACTAACACATACAAAGAATTTTTGGGCACAAATGCTAATTTTTCCTACATAAGGTCCTGTTAATGAACTGGTTTCAAGAATATGTAAAAAGACTGGAGAACAATATATTTTAAATTATAGTGGCAGCTCTTGCCTCCTCTTTTAAAATTTTCTCTCTATAACTTGGGTTTGTAGCCCTGAAATGGGAATAAGAATGTTCACTGCTAATTTATTATAAAGTTAATCTATGAATTGTGTTTTTATGAAGAACTTTGAACTCAAGGTTTTACATGTTGAAAATAAAATGTATACATTTCAATTTCCTATCGATCTATCTACGTTTTCTGAATCCATGTGTGTTTTCCACTAATATAACCTTTTATTTACTGCAGTTTTAAGAGCTAAATAGAACTCTAATCAACAAAAGCTAAGTTTCATCATCTAGACCATCTAGACTTTTATCCTGTTTTATTGACCTCAACTCAAATGTGTGATCTCCAAAATTTTCCTTAGTAAATTTAGGTAATCACTCAGTACAAATGAAGTAAAGACTTTCAGTTACCAGATACTAAATTACAATTTATAATTTGTCTTGTCTATTTTCATATGTTTAAGATCTTTCTTCAGGGATGGAGCAGCAGTAATGACATTACTTTGGCAGAGCTCATGAATCTACATTAATATCCTCTCATCTGGGGTTTTCCACATCTTGCTCCAGTACAAATATCTTGATGGCAAGAACCAAAACCCAGCAACCCAAGGAATCCTTGCAGAGAAATAATTAGCTGTCTCACATTTTCACCTTCAGGGTAGTTCCAAGAGCTAACGTCTAAGGTTATACTAATACTCCTAAAGTGACCCACCCGAGTCTAGATTTTCTTCATATGGCTCAGTCCCAAGGCCTTCCTCACGCTCCATCTTAATGTACAGGTGCAGCAGGATTCTCTTAAACCAAATCCGATTGAACAAAGAGGTGATGCTGAAGTTGCATAAAATCCCACCACTCCCCCCCCCCACACCGTGAGTTACAAAAATAATTGTACCAGCAGAAATCTGACAGCCTCCATCTGCTGAATAACTTGTTGAAAACAAATCAACAAAAGACCACTAATTATTCTGAGGTCTTTTAAAAATGTAAGGTCTTTTTTTTAATTTCTGGAAACTTGACTGCTATTATTTAAGAAGGCCCATTCAACAACAATGGTTCATAATTAGATCTATTTATTTTGACAGTCCATAGCTCCTGATAAAAGGCCATCTGCAACATTTTCAAATTAAGGACTTTTCCTACAAAGAACATTATTATTAACAATGTGAAATGTTGAGGCTTTGGAAGGGAAGTGTAATCAAAAACCACAACATAAAATTCCATTATCACAGTGTCTGGTTTTGCCTCTGCTTTTTCAATTTGAAGAGGAAGAACTAGAAGTAAATGTAATAAGTAGTGAGGCAGAAAGGATGAGGGAAAGGAATTGCTGTGTTAGACTGAAAACATCTCAACAGCAAAAATTATGCCTTTTTTTCTCTTTCTTTTTCAAAATACAATGCATAATCTACACTGTGTTCTGTTAATGAAGGGTGCCAAGATAGAAAAAAAAAAAAAGGCAAACAAGTCAAACTCCCCTTCAGAACTCCTCTCTGCTCTGCATCTCTCTACCATGCTTAGGTGCCCATTCCATGAGTTGTTTGAGCTCCCTACCCAATATCACTCCCCTTAAGCCTGCCCATTACCACCACCAGGGGACCATGTAGAGTGGTCCAGGCTATTTACTGCACAAAGGTACTCAGCTTAAGCAGGCATGTGAGATCTAAAACCCAGCCCAAGGTTATCAAGAGAATCAGCTACTAGTGCCCAGCTGGAACAGCCTCCTTGGTTGTTTTGTGGGTTTCCTTGAGGATACCAAAGCTGTGTGCACTGGTCCAGGGCTACATCCATCCGAAGGGGGCACTGCTCTTTTCTGTTTTGCATAAAATAACAACTTTATCCACTGCGCATGTTCCCAAATTTTCACACTCACTCTTCCCACAAATGAGCAGATATGTTAAAATAGATGATCCTGAGAGCTTATTCTTAGACAACATTTTCCAGATGGTGGAGTCTAATGAGAGGAGTAAAAATAAGAAGTCTCCTGTGTCTTCCTTTATGAAGTCAGGAAGGTAAACTGGGTTGGGCTGCTGCCACCTGGGAAAGACCCTGCCACATATTTCTTTGGCTTCTTCCCTTATTTTCCTATGGGTCTTCCTCTCATGGGGCTAGAAGGCAAGTCAAACCAGGGATTACCCCATCTGAGAAGACCTGGTCTCTCTCTCTCTGGTTCTTTTTTAACTTTTAACTTTTTTTTTTTTTTTTTTTTTTTTTTGACAGGGTCTTGCTCTGTTGTCGAAGCTAGAGTTCAGTAATGATCATAGTTCACTGTAGCCTCAAACTCCTGGACTCAAGGGATCCTGCCTCAGCCTTGTGAGTAGGTGGGACTTCAGGCAAAAGCCACGGTACCAGATCTGACTCCTATTTAAGGTTGGAGATTTTGCTCCCAGACAGAGAAGACCCAGAATGGTACCCATGGCAGCTTAGCCTTAGACAACAGGTAGATCTGTGATTCCTTGGTCTTAGGCTTGCTTCTGCTGATTTGCTGGCAGACTCATCCTGGGCAGACCTTTCCTTTCCTTGAAAATTAAAGCCTTCAACAGCCAAATTTAGACATGGACCTCAAGGTAGGTTGGGAATTGTATGGAAACAGAGAAGAACACTAGGTCGTTCTGACTCTTAGCCCATTTTCCGGCCTCACAAAAGAAATTCTTCACATAGTCCAGTAAAAATTTTTAGGATCCCACATTTACTACTAGCACTTACAGTATTTTAAAATGTGCATTTCCCTTACAAATTAAAACTGCAATGAGCTATCACCTCACATCTGTTAAAACAGCTATCATCAAAAGACAAAAGTTAGCAAGTGTTAGCAAGAATATGGAAAAAAGGGAACATCTGCACTGTTCGTGGAAATGTAAATTAGTGCCACCATTATGAGAAGCAATATGGAGTTTCTCAAAAAGTTGAAAATAGTACTATCATATGATCCAGGAATCCCATGACTAGGTAGATTTCTAAAGGAAATGAAATCATTTTGAAGAGATAGCTACACTCCCATGTTCATTGCAGCATTATTCACAATAGTCAAGATGGAATCAACCTAAGTTTCCATCAATGGATGAATGGTAAATAACAGATGGTGTATATATACACAATGGAATCCTATTCAGCCTTAAAAGAAGGAAATCCTGTCATGTGCAACAACATGAATGAACCTGGAGGACATCATATTAAGTAAAATAAGCCAAGCACAGAAAGACAGACACTATACCACATGGTTTCACTTACATGTGAAAATTTTAAAAGGCAAACCTGCAAAAGCAGAGAGTAGAATGGTGTTTCCTGGGGGCTAGGGACAGAATGCTGTAGGTTGGAGAGATGTTGGTCAAAGGATAGGAAACTTCAGTTGGCTAGGAGAAATACGTTCAAGGGATCTATTATACAATGTGTTGACTATAGTTAAGAACAGTGTATTATGTACTTGAAAATCATGAGTAGATCTATAATCTCATCCTTTGTACTATTCTGCCTGACCCCTCATGTTGGAAAACCACCAGACAAAATAATTCTTTATAGTATAATTTAATCACATTATAGGCAATAACTTACCTTAATCAATATGTTCATAGAGTTTAGACCTTGAAATTCTTGCACTGTAGCAAAACTAGGTGAGCACTCTTACAGTTATTCACAGCACAGGCTCTACTGGAATGGATGAGATTTCTCAGGATTACCCCAGAAGATATAATTAGGATAGACCATGAATCTCAGAGGTTTTGCTTTGGGAGGAGAAAATGCCATTCTTTTTTATTTTTTTAATCTTCTATGGTTGAATGCAATAAAATTTACCCAAGAGAATTAGCTCTTAGTGCCCAACTGGGAAGGCCTCCTATTTTTGAACTAATTTGCAAATGATAGTGATACCTCACTATCGTTGAGGAAGGCCATAGCTGTATTAGCTTCCTCCATCCACCACTCACACAACACATTGGCCAAATCAAGTCAGGGAAAGTGGTCAGAGTTATAATGATGGTGGTGAAAGTGGCTGCCATTTTTATGGATCTGTTACTGGTTGGACAGACCAACTGGTTTCTACCTTGGCCTGGTCAGTTCATTTCCAGATTAGGGTGGACATTGAGGGACACTGTCTGAGTGGCTGGTGTTTCACCATCAACATCAGGAATAGCCCAGCTGAGAGGACTAATTCTTGTCTGTGTTCTCGAGAGAGTTACCGTACCATAGAGTTAGCTATCGAAGGGAACCTGGGACATCCCTCAGTCCACCATGCTTACTCCCCTAGTGCTAGATCTTCCTCTACAACACCCATCGTATTGTCAGCTGATCTCTGCTTGACATTTCCTCCAAAAGCCACCCCTTTTTAATTTGAGAGAGCCAACTTTTACTCTATTCTCCTATAGCAGGGATTAAAATGATAATAGTTATTTATTAAATACTTAATATGGGATTTACATACATGAATTTGTTCAATTCCCTACCAACTCTGTGAGATAAAGGTCACCACTGCCCTTTTTCAAATGAGAAATAGACTCAGAGGGTGAAGAAACGTGCCCCAGGTCACACAGCTGAACAAGGACTTGCACCCAGGTCTGTCCAACCCCAACACCCTGTTTGTAATCACTAAACTCTACTTCCTCATGTTAAGCACCCACCTATCTTCGAATTGCAATGAGGCATACATCCTAAAATTAAAATTTTAGGTCCCTGTAGATCTACAGCTTGATTATTTATACTAATGAGGAGGAAAAGCCAAGTTTAAGCAACATCTAAGCCCCATTTAAATAATTGCTTTTTATTTCCTTCCATCCGATTCATTCTAGACCTATTTTACAGTTGCACTCTCAGAAGGTGTGTTCACTTCACCAATCCAATTTCTTGGGATGGGGGTGTGACAGAGGCTATATTACCTCTTAGTATTGCTTACAGAAACTTTAAGAAAGCTATAAGAAAAGGAACTGAATGTTATCTCTTTATATTTTCTTCTCCTACTTGAAATACAGAGTATTAATAAGGAGCTTAAAAGAATAAAGATGTCAGCAAGATGGAAAATCAAAGGTTCAAAAGAATGCGTTTGATGAAATGAGTTGATTATGTATTGTCAGACTGTGGCCTTCTGGTATCTGAAACCGTTCCTATATTTGATGAGTTTCCTGCCATGTGAATCTTAGTGGGAAACAAAGCCCCTTGCATTACAGCAGTCAAGATAGCCAGATTCTTGCTTTTTCAGACTCTCTGGCAGTCACGGCACAGATCATGGTCATGGACGATGATACACATCCATCCTGGGGCTTCAAATCCGGGGTCAGTGGCTCAGAGAACAGAGAATCTTCATCCTGGCAACTGTGGTGGCAGCAGCCAGTTGCCAGGCCAGCAGGTCCAGCAGCACCAAGCAATCATATCCAAGGCCAACACCAGCAGTGGCCATGCCAGCCCCATGCCCAGTGCTCAGCAGGAGCAACAGTGATGGCTCCCCAAGTTGGCTCTCTGTTGTGACTTTTAATTTGGCTCTGGCTTCCCTTTATCCCCACCCATATTCTAAGTCTGCTTCCTACAACTTTACAGTGAGTCCACCAGATAACCTGGTACCTCTCAAGAAATTACTCTTATGCCTAAGCCAGCCAGAGTCGGTTTCAATTGCTTGCCTTGAAGATCTCAAAAGGATATATGACATAAAAGGACACATTTGCGCTCAACCAGAGTAACAGCAAGGGCATCAGGCCATATCAGGATCCCTCACTAAATTCACATCAGCATCTGAGGCTTATCCTACCTTTGGATCTGAAAAAAACACAAATATGGCCAGATTCTCTCCTATTTATTTCATGACAGCATCACAAAGTGACCACGGCCTCAGAACCACACTCACTACACGAGAATGTAGAATGGAAAAACAGAAATGGATGGAACTGGGGTTTGAAAGCTTTCATTAGTTTTCTGCTATATTGAAATATACATTCTTATCAATCCCCAAGTATACATAATGACATATAAATGTCTTGTCCTAACATCCTACTATAAAATACATTAATTTATAGAATTAAAAGTGAGGGGCCCAGAGCAGTGGCTCATGCCTGTAATCCCAACACTTTGGGAGGCTGAGATGGGTGGATCACTTGAGGTCAGGAGTTCGAGACCAGGCTGGTCAACATAGGGAAACCCCATCTCCATCAAAAATACAAAAATTAGCCAGGTATGGTGGCAGGCACCTGTAATCCTAGCTACTCGGTAGGCTGAGACAGGAGAATTGCTTGAACCTGGGAGGCACAGGTTGCAGTGAGCCGAGATCATGCCACTACACTTCAGCCTGGGAGACAGAGTGAGACTCTGACTCAAAAAAAAAAAAAAAAAAAAGTGAGGGTGGTGTGCTATTGGGGGATACAGAGGTGAAGTTTGTTTCGTGCACAAATTTCTTCATTTAATTCTGCCTCAGAGAATAATCAAAACACAAGCAGTTGGGATAAAGGCTGTCTAAGCTATTTTAAAATAGAACCAGTTTTTGCAAACAGGGATACTGTTTACAAAACAGGGGTACTAGGGTAGTTTTGTAAACTCGGTACTGCTATGGAGTCCACAGGGCTTTATTACACAAAAGCCACATTTTAAATACAGAGAAGATGTTTAGCAAACTATCTTATGTGGTAAAACTGTCCAGAAAAGTCAGGACACAATAAGCACAAATTTCAAGGAGTGGTTCCAACAAGGAGACTGCACAAAAAGCCGGTTTCATGCTCCATACAGGACAGTGGGCACACTCGAGACTTATTTTGTGGTTAGGCTTTTGATGACATGATATAAAGTCTTGAATATATTACACACTTCACAGTGAAAAATCTAGAAAACAAAGGGCAAATAATGATAAAAAGAAAAGTCCACCTTTCACGAACGTCTTTCTTCAGTCTACTCAATTGCTGAAGCTGCAAAGAGTAAATGACACACATCTCTGGAGTATGCACACCCTCCTGCCCTTATGTTAAAAAAGAGGATGGAGTCTCCCTCTCATGGCAAGCCCACAGGGGCAGGGGGAGGCTCTGAACTGATAATGATGTACAGGTGAAAGTGATCACGCGACAGTGATCCGCACGACTGTTGATCAGCATTCTGCGGCATCTCCCTCCAGGCCCCATCTCAGTTGTCTACATGTTAAACGTGAGCACTGGCTAATTCTTCATCTTAATAGGAACTTCCCAGGAAACTCCAACCCTGCTGAGACCTCTCCAGTTTGCCCAGTCCTGATTAATGTGCTACTTATTATGGAACATTGAAATGGTTCCCAGAACATGTTTGCAGCATCTGTGTCAATCAACAGATATGTCTAGCCCAATAAACTGATACACTCTGTCTTCTTCCCTGCAGCATCTTAATAAGAAACCCAGAGAGCTTCAGGCTTCTTGTTAACCTTTTAAAGCACTATGAAATGAATCTCAATAAAATCTAAATGTGAGTACCCAAAAGTGGGGAAGAAAACAGATTATAACTCCAATCAACCAAGAATAAAGAGAAAAAGATCCAACATAAAACTTAAATTGGAACCCTGACAGCTGGAAAATACGACTGATGACTTCAAACACTCTCAGAATAGATGGGGCCACTGGTGGTGATTGTTTCTTTGTTCCAACAATGCCTGAAATAGCAATAATGTGAGAACAATAATTCCACCCTCAATGCCCATGGGCAGAGAACATTGAACTATAACAGCAAGTGATATCTGCAGAACATCCTGGAGGTTGCATGACATATATGAGAAAAGGTGTGAATTTTGGCATCCAAAAATCTTCTCAAATCTCACCTCTACTTCTTCCCTCTCTGAGTTGCAGTTCCTCATTTGTGTTGTGAAGGCAGTAATGTCTACTGCATGCAACAGCTGTGAGGTTTACATGAGACAACGTGTGTGAAATGCCCACTATGGTGCCTGGCATGTGGGAGGTGTTCAGTAATTGGCTCTACCTTTGTTCCCTGGGACACCTACAGCCATGAAGAGCTGCTTCATTCCTGCTTTCTAAGGGCTAGGCCAGTTGCTCCAGGCCAGTAGCTTCTGGCAGTCCGTGGCTGCACCACTGAGTGGACAGTCACGCCTTGGAATGTCCTAGAGCAGTTTTCCACAATACACATAAGCCTTGCTGCATAAGGCACCCAGTTTTGAAGATCACATTTGGAGCAGCCAACTGGCTTCATTCCAGGTGATTTTATGTTGGTGCTTAATGTCCAGGAAGACTCCTAGAGGATGTTTATAAACCAGGTTGGTATCTAACAAAGCTGTGAAACAGTCCTAAAACTGTCATTGCTGATCCCCTGTTCCTTCATGGTATGTCCCTTATGGTCTCATTATCAGGCACCCTGTAACCACACTGGACAGAAGTTCCCTGTCCTTCCTGGGCTATAATCCCCACATTGCCATGTTCCAAAGCCATCCAACCCAGGCATTGCCCTGGTAACCCACTTACAAAACCACAAACCAAACCATTTACAGAAGATCTAGTCTAATCCTCCACTTAATTAATAGGAAATCTGAGGTCAAGGCCCAGGAAAGGCCAGATGCTAGCAGAGCCAGGTCTGGAGGCCAGAATATCCAGCTCCCAGGTCAGAGGTGTCTCCACTCCACAGTGCTGTCTTAGGAGGTTTGGCAGCTGGACCAAAACCATGGCACACAATAGCTTAGTGTGTTCCTTCTCTAAAGTAATATTTGCTTTTAACAGGGACATATGACTGAATAGAATGAAAAATACTTAAATTTCAAAACAGCAGCCAGGGCCAGTAGGATGATGTTTGGGGTTGAATAGGAGACTTTTAGCCTCCCCAGATCATTGTACTTAGGCGACCACCTACACTCCCAGGAAATATTCTGCAGACGAAGAACGTTTTGCAGATGTGACTTCCATCCTCCATCCACCTATCTATTCAAGAAATACTTGCTGAGTGTCTAATATATACAAGGTACAATGCCATAGGGACGGAAAAGATGACTTCCTCCCCTGTATTCATGTTCTGTGTGCCAGGTCTTGCACCAAGACTTGCACCACTTCCTTTGGCTTGTCTGACTTAATCATCACAACAACCACATGAAGCAGATATCATGTCCCTCGTTTTACAGACAGGGAAACTAGAGCTAATAGAAGTTAAGTAAATGCCCAAAGTCTTGAAGTTTAGTAAGTAACACAGCTGAAATTTAAGCCTGTCTGCTGTCCTCCAAAACCTCTGCTTTCCCTCCTTCCTGATGCTGTCTCTCCAGCAGGTAGGTGCACAGCTGAGCTTTGTCAAGAAAGTATTGTGAAACCCACATTAGAAAACGCATGTGAAGCAGGCAGCACAATGCTTGGCATATAGTAAATGCCTTCTCTTTTTAAGGTTGGACAGGACAAACTGTTTTATAAAACTTTTGTTTAGTTTGGAACTCAATGACTCTTTGGTTTGCAATATTGCAACAAATGCCAATATTTTATATAAATGACAAGCATTTTAGTATAAATTGGCCACTTTGTTAAAACTGAGCGATTCTCCACAGAAAGGAAGATCTAGAAAAAAGGAAGTTCCAGAAAAAAGATCTAGAGAGATTTTCTGATCCTACAGCCTAACCAAGTTACTTTGTGCACCCAACAGCCCCAGTCATCCAATTTTTTTTTTTGTCTCTCTCTATTCATTTATCTGGAGACAGAGCCACATTCATTCCTCATTTAACTAGTACATAATGAGTAGGTGGTGTTTAATAAAACTATGTTGACTGCTTGGATAAAAAAAAATCATCAGAATGGAATGTTGAGCAACTATTATTTTGGTTGGAACAATGGGCTTATTAACCTGAGTGCAATTGAAACTGGAAGTCTTCCCCAGGGATTGCATTACCTCTGCTCAAGTGACTATAAAAATTCTCTAGTGTCAGGTCACTGAATACAACTTCAGTGGTCTAAAGCTTCTAGAGCAGCACTCTCTACGAGAGGAGAATTTCTGTGATGATGGAAATGTTCTTTCTGTGCCTCCTCTGTCAAGTAGTTTCTAGCCACATGTGGCTATTGAGCCCTGGAAATGAGATTGTGTGACCCAGGAACAGGATTTTTTGTTTTATTTTATTTTCATTAATGTGGAAAGCCACATGTACCCTGTGGTCAGCATAGTACATAACATAGTTACAGAAGAATTAACCACAGGAAAGTTGCTTTATAGAGGAGGGAATAAGGGCTCCATAACAAGACATCATAATTTCTGGACAAACACTTAACTTCCCTGAAGCAGATACCACCAAGAGGGGTTGGGCCATATTTGAAAGAGACCAGTTTGCCTGTAACATTCTTCCTCTCTCTAATCCTGGGCTCTCTTCAGATAGAACCCAGACCACCATCAAGAACCAGAGAATGAGAGAAACTAGAGAGACTGTGGAACCTCTAAGCCATCTTCTCACAGAGGAGGAAACTAGAGTTCAAAGATGCAGCCACCTGCCCCACCCCATATAATGAAAGAACAATAGAGCCTTCTGACATACAGACTACCCGCTTTCAACTAACCTTGGCTGACATCAGTCAGTTCTCTTCCCTAGTAAACTGTGGGTAAATAAATTTTCAGGTGTTGCAAGAGCCAGGAAAACGCTGAAAATGTCTAAAGAATGCCAAGAGTAAAGTTAAAGGGACCAGTATCCTATCAGGAGTGGGCATCTCATCAAAACTGGGCAGCTGCCCCTTGCAGCCAATTGCAGCCAGGCAAGAATGTGTCACCTGACTGTCCAGTTTTCCCAAGAGGTGCAAGGAATGACTTTGCAAGCTTAACCTATTTTGCCTCACTCTCATAACTCTCCTCCATTCTCAACTACCAAGAATACTTGTATTATAATAGAAGATCTGGCATTTTGGAAGTTTGTTCAAAACTCAGAGGAATGAATCTGTAACTGCTGCAATTTTTGGCTCTATGAAGGACAGTGAGGTCTCTGGCCCTGTCAAGCACTCTTCAAACCATTCCACATAGGTGGGCACCCCTATGCTATATCCAGCCCAAAGCTAGTCAGGAATTTCACTCCCCCAACTAAGAAAATTTAACAAAAGACAGCAAATAGGTCATTGTGCAGAAACATTCAAATGCTTGTGGCCTACATCTATTTGAAAAGGAATATTTGCTGGGTATAAAGCAGATATTTCTACTGAGTATGAGCCAGATACTTTACTAAGGTTATTATAATATTTTAATCTCTAAAACACCATTGCTAGATAGTGATTATATTCCCAAGGTATAGATCATAGATTACTGAAGTTAAGTATCTTGCTCAAGAACACAAAGGAAAAAGGTAGAATGTGGACTCAAAAACAAGTTGGGCTTCAAAACTCAAGCACTTTCCACCATATCCTGCCCCTTCTTCCTGCCCCAATTACACCTACAGGGGTTCCTTATTCTGTCCAACAGATGGGCTCTGTGTGGCTCTCTGTGCAATAGATCATCCTGCACTTTTTTTCTTTCCTAAATCATAGTTTCAGACTTAACTAATTACAACAGTTCCATTCTCATAATTGGAAAAAAAAGTAATAAAGATATTTCTTGCTAAATCAAAACAAAAACAAAACAAAATTTCATATCTGCAGTGACAGAGAATGGATAAGCATCTCCTATCCAAATTTACCCCATTTCTGATGCCTGTCAGCAGTGGATGAGAAGTATGTGCCCTACATATCTTCTTTTTAAAACTTGCCTTGTCTAAATATTTAAAGTAGAGGATTCTGACACGGACAATTAATTTTTAAAAATAAAAGGAAAAAGAAGAGGAACTAGAGACAATACATCTGCTATCCCAAAATCTTTCAATTGTTTTCTCTATCTAAAGTAAAAAACAACTCTTAGTGCACGATTTATAACAGTCATAACTCTCTTCTGTTTGAGATGCCACATCTACAATGATTAATGGGAAGAGTCCAGGGTTTCTACTACTGTCTACTCTGATGGCAAATTGATATATAGTCCTCAGCAAATTCCATTTGAGTCTATGATTTTCCTGTAAATGTGCCCCAGAATGGCTGCCACATTCCTAAATTCTAGTTAAAATTTATGATCACACTTCCATCTTTGATTATTGTGTAGGAGTTTAATGTAAAACTCCCAAAATAACAATATTACAATTGTGTTTCTTTATTTTATTCCAGGCTGCCTGGTACTCTCAGTTTTACATTAGCAATCTTTTTGATGAAAATTTGTCTCATTTTCTATCAGTTGCTTTAATAAAAATAAGTATTGCTGAGAAAATAGGACCATGTGGCATAATTAGCTAATATGCATTCCTTCTATTTTTTGTAAATTATGTTGAAAAACAATGGCAGTAAAAATGAGTGTGGGGATTTCAACGTCCTTCCCAGTGGCTGGTTGAAAAAGTACTACAGGGGTGCGAGCAAGATGGCCAAATAGGAACAGCTCCAGCCTCCAGCTCCCAGCACCAGTGACACAGAAGACGGGTGACTTCTGCATTTTCAACTGAGGTACTGGGTTCATCTCACTGGGGAGTGCCAGACAATTGGTGCTGGTCAGTTGGTGCAGCCCAACCAGCAAGAGCTGAAGCAGGGTGAGGCATCGCCTCACCTGGGAAGTGAAAGGGGGAAGGGAATCCCTTTAGAAACTGAGACACACAACACCTGGAAAATCGGGTAACTCCCACCCTAATACTGTGCTTTACCAAGGGTCTTAGCAAACGGCACACAAGGAGATTATATCCCACACCTGGCTGGGAGGGTCCCACGCTCTGGGAGCCACCCTCATTGCTAGCATAGCAGTCTGAGATCTAATTGCAAGGCAGCAGCGAGGCTGGGGGAGGGGCGCCCACCATTGCTGAGGCTTAAGTAGGTAAACAAAGCCTCCTGGAAGCTCGAACTGGGTGGAGCCCACTGCAGCTCAAGGAGGCCTGCCTCGTGTAGACTCCACCTCTGGGGACAGGGCATAGAAAAAAAAAAAAAAAGCAGCAGAAACCTCTGCAGATGTTAAAGACCCTGTGTGACAGCTTTGAAGAGAGCAGTGGATCTCCCAGCATGGAGGCTGAGATCTGAGAACGGACAGTCTGCCTGCTCAAGTGGGTCCCTGACCCCTGAGTAGCCTAACTGGGGGACATCCCCCACTAGGTGCAGACCAACACCTCACACCTCACATGGTGGGGTACACCCCTGAGACGAAGCTTCCAGAGCAAGAATCAGACAGCAGCACTCACTGTACAGCAATATTCTATCTTCTGCAGTCTCCGCTGCTGATACCCAGGCAAACAGGGTCTGGAGTGGACCTCAAGCAATCTCCAACAGACCTACAGCTGAGGGTCCTGACTGTTAGAAGGAAAACTAACAAAAAGAAAGGACACCCACACCAAAACCCCATCAGTACGTCACCAGCATCAAAGACCAAAGGCAGATAAAACCACAAAGATGGGGAAAAAGCAGGGCAGAAAAGCTGGAAATTCAAACAATTCAAAAAATCAGAGTGCATCTTCTCCTCCAAAGGAACACAGCTCATCACCAGCAATGGATCAAAGCTGGACAGAGAATGACTTTGACGAGTTGAGAGAAGAAGGCTTCAGTCGACCAAACTTCTCAGAGCTAAAGGAGGAACTACGTACCCAGCACAAAGAAACTAAAAATCTTGAAAAAAGAATGGAAGAATGGAAAACTAGAATAAGCAATGCAGAGAAGGCCATAAACTAACTGACAGAGATAAAAACCATGACACGAGAAATACGTGAAAAATGCACAAGCTTCAGTAACCGACTCGATCAACTGGAAGAAAGAGTATCAATGATTGAAGATCAAATGAATGAAATGAAGTGAGAAGAGAAGTCTAGAGAAAAAAAAGGAAAAAGAAATGAACAAAGCCTCCAAGAAATATGGGATTATGTGAAAAGACCAAATCTACGTCTGATTGGTATGCTTGAAAGTGAGGGGGAAAATGGAACCAAGTTGGAAAACACTCTTCAGGATATCATCCAGGAGAACTTCCCCAACCTAGTAACGCAGACCAACATTCAAATTCAGGAAACACAAAGAACGCTGCAAAGATACTCCTCAAGAAGAGCAACTCCAAGACACATAATTATCAGATTCACCAAAGTTGAAATGAAGGAAAAAATCTTAAGGGCAGCCAGAGAGAAAGGTCCAGTTACCCACAAAGGGAAGCCCATCAGACTAACAGCAGATCTCTCGGCAGAAACTCTACAAGCCAGAAGACACTGGGGACCAATATTCACCATACTTAAAGAAAAGAATTTTAAACCCAGAATTTCATATCCAGCCAAACTAAGCTTCAAAGGTGAAGGAGAACTAAAATCCTTTACAGACAACCCAATCCTGAGAGATTTTGTCACCACCAGGCCTGCCCTACAAGAGATCCTGAAGGAAGCACTAAACATGGAAAGGAACAACTGGTACCAGCCATTGCAAAAACATGCCAAAATGTAAAGACCATTGATGCTAGGAAGAAACTGCATCAACTAACGAGCAAAATAACCAGCTAATATCACAATGACAGGATCAAGTTCACACATAACAATATCAACCTTAAATGTAAATGGACTAAATGGTCCAATTAAAAGACACAGACTGGCAAATTGGATAAAGAGTCAAGACCCATCAGTGTGCAGTATTCAGGAGCCCCATCTCACATGTAGAGACATACATAGGCTCAAAATAAAGGGATGGAGGAAGATCTACCAAGCAAATGGAGAACCAAAAAAAGCAGGGGTTGCAATCCTAGTCTCTGATAAAGCAGACTTTGAACCATCAAAGATGAAAGGAGACAAAGAAGACCGTTACATAATGGTAAAGGGATCAATTCAACAGGAAGAGTTGACTATCCGAAATATCTATGCGCCCAATACAGGAGCACTCAGATTCATAAAGCAAGTCCTTAGAGACTTACAAAGAGACTTAGACTCCCATACAATAATAATGGGAGACTTCAACACTCCACTGTCAACATTAGACAGATCAACGAGACAGAAAATTAACAAGGATATCCAGGAATTGAACTCATCTCTGCACCAAGCGGACCTAATAGACATCTATAGAACTCTCCACCCCAAATCAACAGAATACACATTCTTCTCAGCACCACATCGCACTTATTCCAAAATTGACCACATAGTTGGAAGTAAAGCACTCCTAAGCAAATGTACAAGAACAGAAATTATAACAAACTATCTCTCAGACCACAGTGCAATCAAACTAGAACTCACGACTAAGATAATCAACCAAAATCACTCAACTACATGGAAACTAAACAACCTGCTCCTGAATGACTACTGGGTACATAACAAAATGAAGACAGAAATAAAGATGTTCTTTGAAACCAGTGAGAACAAAGATACAACATACCAGAATCTCTGGGACACATTTAAAGCAGTGTGTAAAGGGAAATTTACAGCATTAAATGCCCACAAGAGAAAGCTGGAAAGATCTAAAATTGACACCCTAAAATCACAATTAAAAGAACTAGAGAAGCAAGAGCAAACACATTCAAAAGCTAGCAGAAGGCAAGAAATAACTAAGATCAGAGCAGAACTGAAAAAAAATCCTCCAAAAAATCAATAAATCCAAGAGCTGGTTTTTTGAAAAGATCAACAAAATTGACAGACTGCTAGCAAGACTAATAAAGAAGAAAAGAGAGAGGAATCAAATAGACACAATAAAAAATGATAAAGAGGATATCACCACGGACCCCACAGAAATACAAACTACCATCAGAGAATACTATAAACACCTCTACGCAAATCAACTAGAAAATCTAGAAGAAATGGATAATTTCCTGGACACTTACACTCTTCCAAGACTAAACCAGGAAGAAGTTGAATCCCTCAATAGACCAATAGCAGGCTCTGAAATTGAGGCAATAATTAATAGCCTACCCACCAAAAAAAGTCCAGGACCAGATGGATTCACAGCTGAATTCTACCAGAGGTACAAGGAGGAGCTGTTACCATTCCTTCTGAAACTATTCCAATCAATTGAAAAAGAGGGAATCCTCCCTAACTCATTTTATGAGGCCAACATCATCCTGATACCAAAGCCTGGCACAGACACAACAAAAAAAGAGAAGTTTAGAACAATATCCCTGATGAACATGGATGCAAAAATCCTCAATAAAATACTGGCAAACCGGATTCAGCAGCACATCAAAAAGCTTATCCACCATGATCAAGTGGGCTTCATCCCTGGGATGCAAGGCTGGTTCAACATTCACAAATCAATAAACGTAATCCAGCATAGAAACAGAACCAAAGACAAGAACCACATGATTATCTCAATAGATGCAGAAAAGGCTTTTGACAAAATTCAACAGCCCTTCATGCTAAAAACGCTCAATAAATTTGGTATTGATGGAACGTACCTCAAAATCATAAGAGCTATTTATGACAAACCCACAGCCAATATCATACTGAATGGGCAAAAACTGGAAAAATTCCCTTTGAAAACTGGCACAACACAGGGATGGATGCCCTCTCTCACCACTCCTATTCAACATAGTGTTGGAAGTTCTGGCTAGGGCAATCAGACAAGAGAAAGAAATAAAGGGTATCCAGTTAGGAAAAGAAGACGTCAAATTGTCCCTGTTTGCAGATGACATGATTGTATATTTAGAAAACCCCATTGTCTCAGCCCAAAATCTCCTTAAGCTGATAAGCAACTTCAGCAAAGTCTCTGGATACAAAATTAATGTGCAAAAATCACCATCATTCTTTTTTTTTTTTTTTGTTGAGACGGAGTCTCGCTCTGTCGCCCAGGCTGGAGTGCAGTGGCCAGATCTCAGCTCACTGCAAGCTCCGCCTCCCGGGTTTACGCCATTCTCCTGCCTCAGCCTCCCGAGTAGCTGGGACTACAGGCGCCCGCCACCTCGCCCGGCTAGTTTTTTTTTTTTTTTTTTAGTAGAGACAGGGTTTCACCATGTTAGCCAGGATGGTCTCGATCTCCTGACCTCGTGATCCGCCCATCTCGGCCTCCCCAGCATTCTTATACACCAGTAACAGACAAACAGAGAGCCAAATCATGAAGGAACTTCCATTCACAATTGCTTCAAAGAGAATAAAATACCTAGGAATCCAACTTACAAGGGATGTAAAGGACCTCTTCAAGGAGAACTACAAACCACTGCTCAGTGAAATGAAAGAGGACACTAACAAATGGAAGAACATACCATGCTCATGGATAGGAAGAATCAATATCGTGAAAATGGCCATACTGCCCAAGGTTATTTATAGATTCAATGCCATCCCCATCAAGCTACCAATGAGTTTCTTCAATAATTGGAAAAAACGGCTTTAAAGTTCATATGGAACCAAAAAAGAGCCCGCATTGCCAAGACAATCCTAAGTCAAAAGGACAAATCTAGAGGCGTCACGCTACCTGACTTCAAACTATACTACAAGGCTACAGTAACCAAAACAGCATGGTACTGGTACCAAAACAGAGATATAGACCAATGGAACAGAACAGAGTCCTCAGAAATAATACCACACATCTACAGCCATCTGATCTTTGACAAACCTGAGAGAAACAGGAAATGGGGAAAGGGTTCCCTATTTAATAAATGGTGCTGGGAAAATTGGCTAGCCATAAGTAGAAAGCTGAAACTGGATCCTTTCCTTACCCCTTATACAAAGATTAATTCAAGATGGATTAGAGACTTAAATGTTAGACCTAATACCATAAAAACCCTAGAAGAAAATCTAGGTAGTACCATTCAGGACATAGGCATGGGCAAGGACTTCATGTCTAAAACACCAAAAGCAACGGCAGCAAAAGCCAAAATCGACAAATGGGATCTAATTAAACTCAAGAGCTCCTGCACAGCAAAAGAAACTACCATCAGAGTGAACAGGCAACCTACAGAATGGGAGAAAATTTTTGCAACCTACTCATCTGACAAAGGGCTAATATCCAGAATCTACAAAGAACTCAAACAAATATACAAGAAAAAAACAAACAACCCCATCAAAAAGTGGGGAAAGGATATGAACAGACATTTCTCAAAAGAAGACATTCATATAGCCAACAGAGACATGAAAAAATGTTCATCATCACTGGCCATCAGAGAAATGCAAATCAAAACCACAATGAGATACCATCTCACACCAGTTAGAATGGCAGTCATTAAAAAGTCAGGAAACAACAGGTGCTGGAGAGGATGTGGAGAAATAGGAACACTTTTACACTGTTGGTGGGATTGTAAACTAGTTCAACCATTATGGAAAACAGTATGGCGATTCCTCAAGGATCTAGATATGACCCAGCCATCCCACTACTGGGTATATACCCAAAGGATTATAAATCATGCTGCTATAAAGACACATGCACACGTATGTTTATTGCAGCACTATTCACAATAGCAAAGACTTGGAATCAACCCAAATGTCCATCTGTGACAGACTGGATTAAGAAAATGTGGCACATATACACCATGGAATATTATGCAGCCATAAAAAAGGATGAGTTTGCGTCCTTTGTAGGGACATGGATGCAGCTGGAAACCATCATTCTTAGCAAACTATCACAAGAACAGAAAACCAAACACCACATGTTCTCACTCATAGGTGGGAACTGAACAATGGGATCACTTGGACTCGGGAAGGGGAACATCACACATCGGGGCCTATCGTGGGGAGGGGGGAGGGGGGACGGATTGCATTGGGAGTTATACCCGATATAAATGACGAATTGATGGGTGCTGACGAGTTGATGGGTGCAGCACACCAACATGGCACAAGTATACATATGTAACAAACCTGTATGTTATGCACATCTACCCTAGAACTGAAAGAATAATAATAAAGAAAGAAAAAAAGAAAAAAAAAAAGAAATGCAAATCAAAATCACAATGAGATACCATCTCACACCAGTTAGAATGGCAATCATTAAAAAGTCAGGAAACAAGAAGTGCTGGAGAGGATGTGGAGAAATAGGAAGACTTTTACATGTTGGTGGGATTGTAAACTGGTTCAACCATTGTGTAGAACAGTATGCCGATTCCTCAAGGATCTAGAACTAGAAATACCATATGACCCAGCCATCCCATTACTGGGGATATACCCAAAAGATTATAAATCATGCTGCTATAAAGACACATGCGCACGTATGTTTATTGCGGCACTATTCACAATAGCAAAGACTTGGAATCAACCCAAATGTCCATCAGTGACAGACTGGATTAAGAAAATGTGGCACATATACACCATGGAATACTATGCAGCCATAAAAAAGAATGAGTTTGCGTCCTTTGTAGGGACATGGATGCAGCTGGAAACCATCATTCTCAGCAAACTATCGCAAGAACAGAAAACCAAACACTGCATGTTCTCACTCATAGGTGAGAATTGAACAATGAGAGATCACTTGGACTCTGGAAGGGGAACATCACACACCAGGGCCTATTATGGGGAGGGGGGAAGGGGGAAGGATGGCATTGGGAGTTATACCTGATGTAAATAACGAGTTGATGGGTGCTGACGAGTTGATGGGTGCAGCACACCAACATGGCACAAGTATACATATGTAACAAACCTGCACGTTGTACACATGTACCCTAGAACTTAAAGTATAATAAAAAATAATTTTTAAAAAGTACTATAAATTCAGCACAACTAGCCTTCCTTGCTCTAAGCACCAAGAGCAGTGGGTTCACCAAAATGTGACTGAAATTGGAAATAAGGTGGAGATGACGAATGAAAAAGGCCAGGAGATGAAATGTGATGGAAAAAGAGGAGGCCCAGCAAGATGAGCTGGAGGTGGAAAGAAGAGAGTTTATGTCTGGAGAAGTTCTGATGAGGAGCTACTTGGTGACAAGAGGGTCGTTGAGTACCTGAGAGTACCTTTACCTATTTTATTATGACCACTACAGATTTCAAATGATTGCTCTGCAGTGCTTAGCTCCTGAGCACATTGGAGCTGAGGAAGGAGATGTTTCTCTCAGAAGATCTTCAAAACACTCTAGCTGTAGATTCACAAGCCCATCTCCCTTTCCAGAGTACAAGACCCCTCTCTTCCCCTCTGTTTGCTTCTTTCATCCTTACATTACATTTTTTTTCTTTTTTTTTTTTTTTTTTTTTTTGAGATGGAGTCTCACTCTGTCACCCAGGCTGGAGTGCAGTGGAGCGATCTCGGCTCACTGCAACCTCTGCCTCCCGGGTTCAAGCGATTCTCCTGCCTCAGCCTCTGAGTAGCTGGGACTACAGGCCCGTGGCACCACGTCCAGCTAATTTTTGTATTTTTAGTAGAGATGGGGTTTCACCACGTTGGTCAGGCTGGTCATGAACTCCTGACCTCAGGTGGTCCGCCCACCTCAGCCTCCCAAAGTGCTGGGATTACAGGTGTGAGCCACCACATCTGGCCTCTTATATTACTTTTAATGGCAAAAACTACAATTACTTTTGCCCCAAGCTAATATTGGTTTAAAACAAGGCTCCAAAATTCTTAGACCTTCCTCCCATTTGGAAGTGGGGTCTATGTGACCTCCCTTGAATCTAGGTGGGTTTTGTGACTATTGCAACCAACAGAAGACAGTGGAAGTGAGGCTGTGTGATTTCCAAGGTTGGACAGGAAAAGCAACGCAGCTTCCGTCTTCTTTGCTGGAACCTGTATGCTTGGAGTCCTGAGTTCCACACTCACTGTCTGACAACCTGCAACCACCAGGCTGTAAGGACACTAAGCCACACGGAGCCATCCTGATCACCAGACATGTGAGGGAAGGTGTCTTTATATGACCCCATCCTGGCATCCAGTCTCCCCTGCCCTTCAAGTCTGTACAGCTGAAGCGGAAACAACCTATTCCTGCTGTGCCTTCACTGACTTCTGGACCTGTAGCTTCCTGCATGAGCATAAAAAAATGTTTGTTTTCGGCTGCTAAGTTCTAAGATAATTTGTAACACAGCAGCAGTCTCTGGAACTATTTCTTGTTTCATTCCCACCTCTGATCTTTCTCTGTGGAGGCTCCAATCCTGAAATAAGTAGTTTCCACTTGGGTGTAGCCCTAAAACTCTTTGTTCGAATGAAAATTTCCACATAAGCCATGGCCAGCTGAGGCTCTGAGGCTCCTCAGCACACAACTTGACAATCACTCTTCTAGAAAATAAATACGTGACCTTCCTTCTGTCAATCACATAATTTCTGAAGCACTGCTTTCCCTGGAAAGTCTTGCCAGTTTAGTCATACACAAGCGGAGGGCCTGTAATTTTCTCTTACCCACTCCCCATTCCCTCCACCAGTGATCACCAACATGTATGTATTGAGCAACTAAACATCAAAAAAGGTGTGAAAGAAATACAAGCATGATGTCTTCCTTCAAAGGACTTCTTATCATTTTTAGGAGAAAGTACTAGCCCACTCTACCACCACCATCACTATAGAGCAAAATAAGAAAGGGAGAGAGATATTCTCACCATTACTATGGTTCATAATAAATACAATATAGAAAATCCTTATTTCTGTGCTTATGCAAGGTACTTTTGCTCCATGCACATCCATGTCACCCGTGTTAATAATCATAATGATTATTATTCTTTTTATCTGAAATAAGATAGCATTCACTTATGTATTCAATACTATGCATTGAGCTCTTTTTGTGCCAGGTCCTCTGCCAGCCCAGCAGGGAATAAAGCAGACATAGTCCCTGGCCTCTTGAGACTTACATTCTAGTGGAGTAGAAAGACAAAAATGTGTAAACATAAAATATTGACTCATGCAGAAAAGAAAATAAAAAGGAGGATGTGGTATGGAGAGTAACTGGAAGTGGGGACGGCTACTTTGGTTAAGGTGGCCAGAAAAGATCCAGGAAAATTGGGTGGCAGCTTTTAAGGCAGGGACTGAAAATGAGAAGTCAGTTAAAAAAAGATATGGGAAATAGGGCTTCAGGTGATAGAGCAGCAATTATTACATAGTCTAAAGCAGGAAAAATCACTTCATGTTCCAGGAGCAGAAAGGCCTATGTGGCCAGAGAGATGGGGAGAGGGGCACAGGGGGTGAGAATTGTGAGAGGCAGAGCAATTATGTGTCATGATGCCAAGTGCACAAGTGCTCTGAAGTTATGGTCTCTTCCCTGAAAACAGAAGCTATCCAAGGGTAAAAGCAATCTATATAGCAACTATCCTGTGCTAAATAGTTACTTTATCATCATCATCATCATCATCATTGTAAAGCTTGTATTGATTATGCACTTACTTTGGATTAATATTTTGGAAAACATCACTGTGCTCTTCCCTTGCTTTTCAAATATAAAACATTCTTAAGACAGAAAAAGGAAGGAGGAGTTAATATTCTGTATCTGGCATTCAAAATAGGCCATTTGCCAAGTCTTACTGACATACTGTCTTGAGGAAGAATGTTTAAATGTCTCTATTGCTTTCCACATATCCAAATGACTTAGCTCAAAGAGTTCTTCCATGGTGAAGTGAAGATTTGGCCTAGAAGAGTGTAGGGGAAACTGTCATCTCTCTTCCTCATCCCAGGAGTGTGAGAAGGAAAAGCAGGGAAGAAACAAAGCAGTCAGATGTGTGTGCCTTAAAGAGTCTTGTGTGGATAGAGGAGAGCCCGAGGGATGAAGGATTTCTGCCCCATTCCTGTTCAGGGCTCTAGAAAGCTATGACCTTTCAGGCTGCCCCACACCAGGGACATTTGGAGGGAGTTAGGCAGAGGGAGGCCTCGACGTTTAGCTTTTCTGAGCAGCTCTTGGTTCCCTATGGTAACCTTTGAGGTAGGGCTGGGAGTCTGGGTGTTTAAGGGGGAAATTAGAAAGTGACTAGCTGAGAGCTAGAACACAAGCCTGGCAAAGAATGTGATGGCACCCTAGCAAAGGCTGGGTGTGTGTGGAGAGTCCATCCAGGGGCATTAGTCTCTGTTCCTGAAGTGTGATCAGTGGACAACATGACTACGCCGATGGGTCCAGACTTTTCTCTCCCACCAAGAGGCTGCCTAAGCCCCTCCCCTCCCTGACATACCAGACATTATCTTGGAGAGAAAACTGGAAAAGCCTGGAACACAGAGAGATCTGAAAGTCTGAGTACATTTCCCTAGAGACAGAGCATTATCTAAAATCAATACAGCAGACTAAGATTTAAAGCAGCTCAGACATTTAATTAATTTTTCCTTCTAATCAGCAGTTGTTTGCTCAGGAGGAAGACCACATTAGTTAAAATCAAAACTAAGAAGCTACCTCTTCTCTGTCCATCTGGATGAGATGTGGGTGAACTTTGTGACTCACCACAAGTCTTGACAAATATCATCTCATTTAATCCTCACCAACCACACAAAGCAGACACTATGACTGACTTCCACTTCACAATGAGGAGAGCTAGTCTCTGGTTAAGCAAATTTCCAAAGCTTGTACACCTGTCAAGTAACAGAACTGTCAAAGGTTTGAATGCTTGGCCACTCCAGGTATTGCCTCCATGTCCTTGATACAGGCTCTGTTATAATATGATGGCAATGAGCCTCAAACATTTATATTTATTTTAAAAACACAAGGCACTTGCCCTGGGAAAGACACTGTTCTTACTGCTTTGATAACAGGAATTCATTTAAACTTCTCAATAATCATATGAAGTAGGTACCATTACCTCATTTTACATATGAGAATACTGAACTAAAAAAGCTGCATACTTTTCCTCAGGTCAATTTTGCAGCGAATACATGGAAGAATTGACATTTGAACGTATGCTGACTGGCCCTAGGGAATGGAAGATGAGCTATTAACTACTGCACTGGACAAAGAAGGAGTCAAGCAACTTGGGAAATTCTAACTTTTTCAAGTCACATTCATTCTAGGTTGTAATAAAACATGCACTGGTATAATCTTCATTGCTGATAAAAAGGAATATAATTTCTAGAAGGGTTCATTTTCCATTAACTATAAAAATCTATGTGAAAATAGTTACAACTGGTAGCTCTAACCAAAATAGGTTATGATGTTTAAAGGAAAAATGGATAAAAGACTAGCTTAAGTATAAAGCAAACTTATTTAAGGGCTAGAATGATCCTGGCCTTTCATGTGTATTATTACTACCACTGTATGACATAACCAGAAGAAATTCAGACATGTCACAAAGGGAAGTATAATATAAGTGTTAGCTAATTTCATTATCATCATCATCATCATCATCATTGCAATTATATAAAACCAAGGCATCACAATAAAGGAAAGTAATCACCATGTAAAGGAATTTTTCAATGCACACATTTTATACTAAAAGCAAGGAATTTCACATTTTAACATTATTTCTGAATATTTAAGTTCAATCCAAACCATTTAGCTCTAAAAAAGTAAAATGACAATTTAAAGATCAGTTCTAAATCAAGGATTAAAACCAGATCTAAATGAAGGAAAATGTGAGTGAAATCAACCCTAAAGTTAGAAATATATTTTTCTTATTGCTGTAATAATTAAGCTATGATCCAATGGTGTTCCCCAGATATTTTCCACCTTTTCTAGAAATCTCAATTTAGATACAAGTTTGTTCCACTGCCACTGACCCAACCACCCGAGGAAAAGGTGGCTAGATAGGTGTTATATTGACCACAATCTTCATCTTCCCAAAGATTCCCCATGCCAAATTATATTCAAAAAGATTAATATTTTAAGTCCCTAACTTAATAAAACAGTGCAATTATTAGAGTAACTGTCTCTTTTTAGCTGAGGGTTTTTATCCCAGTAAAGGAGCTGTTGGCTAGTTTTTGTTTCTTTCACTTTTCTTGAGGTTTCCTCCATTCGTGGCTAGGTTCATCCATACATTCAGTCTCGGAACAATAGGACTACATTAAACATGTCTTCAAAAGAACACTAGGGAGGGGGGCAGAGCAAGATGGCCGAATAGGAACAGCTCCAGTCTCCAACTCGCAGCGCGAGCGACACAGAAGACTGGTGATTTCTGCATTTTCAACTGAGGTACTGGGGTCATCTCACTAGGGAGTGCCGGAAAATCGGTGCTGGTCAGCTGCTGCAGCCTGACCAGCGAGAGCTGACGCAGGGCGAGGCATCGCCTCACCTGGAAGCGCAAGGGGGAAGGAAACCCGTTTTCCTAGCCAGGGGATCTGAGACACACAACACCTGGAAAATCGGGTAACTCCCACCCCAATACTGCGCTTTAAGAAAACAGGCACACCAGGAGAATATATCCCACACCTGGCCGGGAGGGTCCCACGCCCACGGAGCCTCTCTCACTGCTAACACAGCAGTCTGCGGCGATCTAACCGCAAGGCAGCAGCGAGGCTGGGGGAGGGGCGCCCGCCATTGCTGAGGCTTAAGTAGGTAAACAAAGCCACTGGGAAGCTCGAACTGGGTGGAGCTCACAGCAGCTCAAGGAAGCCTGCCTGTCTCTGTAGACTCCATCTCTGGGGACAGCGCACAGCTGAAGTCCAATAGGGGAAGCAGCGGGGGCCGGTGCAGACGCGAACGACTCTGTCTGACAGCTTTGGGGAGAGCTGCGGATCTCCCAACACGGAGGTTGAGATCTGAGAACGGACAGACTGCCTGCTCAGGTGGGTCCCTGACCCCTGAGTAGCCTAGCTGGGAGACATCCACCACTAGGGGCAGTCTGACACCCCACACCTCACAGGGTGGAGTCACCCCTGAGAGGAAACTTCCAAAGGAAGAATCAGACAGGTACACTCACTGTTCAGCAATATTCTATCTTTGGCAACCTCTACTGCTGATACCCAGGCAAACAGGGTCTGGAGTGGACCTCAAGCAATCTCCAGTAGACCAACAGACAGTCCTGCTGACTGTCAGACGGAAAACTATCAAACAGGAAGGACACCTATACCAAAACCTCATCAGTACGTCACAATCATCAAAGACCAGAGACAGATAAAACCACAAAGATAGGGAAGAAGCAGGGCAGAAAAGCTGGATATTCAAAAAATAAGAGCGCATCTCCCCCTGCAAAGGAGCGCAGCCCATCGCCAGCAACGGATCAAAGCTGGTCAGAGAATGACTTTGACGAGATGAGAGAAGAAGGCTTCAGTCCATCAAACTTCTCAGAGCTAAAGGAGGAATTACGTACCCAGTGCAAAGAAACTAAAAATCTTGAAAAAAAAGTGGAAGAATTGACAGCTAGACTAATTAATGCAGAGAGGGTCATAAACGAAATGACAGAGATGAAAACCATGACACGAGAAACACGTGACAAATGCACAAGCTTCAGTAACCGACTCGATCAACTGGAAGAAAGAGTATCAGCGATTGAGGATCAAATGAATGAAATGAAGCGAGAAGAGAAACCAAAAGAAAAAAGAAGAAAAAGAAATGAACAAAGCCTGCAAGAACTATGGGATTATGTAAAAAGACCAAATCTACGTCTGATTGGGGTGCCTGAAAGTGAGGGGGAAAATGGAACCAAGTCGGAAAATACTCTTCAGGATAGCATCCAGGAGAACTTCCCCAATCTAGTAGGGCAGGCCAACATTCAAATTCAGGAAATACAGAGAACGCCACAAAGATACTCCTCCAGAAGAGCAACTCCAAGACACATAATTGCCAGATTCACCAAAGTTGAAATGAAGGAAACAATCTTAAGGGCAGCCAGAGAGAAAGGTCGGGTTACCCACAAAGGGAAGCCCATCAGACTAATAGCAGATCTCTCGGCAGAAACTCTACAAGCCAGAAGAGAGTGGGGGCCAATATTCAACGTTCTTAAAGAAAAGAATTTTAAACCCAGAATTTCATATCCAGCCAAACTAAGTTTCAACAGTGAAGGAGAAATAAAATCCTTTACAGATAAGCAAATACTTAGAGATTTTGTCAACACCAGGCCTGCCTTACAAGAGACCCTGAAGGAAGCCCTAAACATGGAAAGGAACAACCGGTACCAGCCATTGGAAAAACAGGCCAAAATGTAAAGAGCATCGAGGCTAGGAAGAAACTGCATCAACTAAAGAGCAAAATAACCAGTTAATATCATAATGACAGGATCAAGTTCACACATAACAATATTAACCTTAAACGTAAATGGACTAAATGCTCCAATTAAAAGACACAGACTGGCAAACTGGATCAAGAGTCAAGAACCATCAGTCTGCCGTATTCAGGAGCCCCATCTCACATGTAGAAACATACATAGGCTCAAAATAAAGGGATGGAGGAAGATCTACCAAGCAAATGGAGAACCAAAAAAAGCAGGGGTTGCAATCCTAGTCTCTGATAAAATAGACGTTAAACCATCAAAGATCAAAAGAGACAAAGAAGGCCATTACATAATGGTAAAGGGATCAATTCAACAGGAAGAGCTAACTCTCCTAAATATATATGCACCCAATACAGGAACACCCAGATTCATAAAGCAAGTCCTTAGAGACTTACAAAGAGACTTAGACTCCCATACAATAATAATGGGAGACTTCAACACTCCACTGTCAACATTAGACAGATCAACAAGACAGAAAGTTAACAAGGATATCCAGGAATTGAACTCATCTCTGCAACAAGCGGACCTAATAGACATCTATAGAACTCTCCACCCCAAATCAACAGAATATACATTCTTCTCAGCACCACATCGCACTTATTCCAAAATTGACCACATAATTGGAAGTAAAGCACTCCTTAGCAAATGTAAAAGAACAAATTATAACAAACTGTCTCTCAGACCACAGTGCAATCAAACTAGAACTCAGGACTAAGAAACTCAATCAAAACCACTCAACTACATGGAAACTGAACAACCTGCTCCTGAATGACTACTGGGTACATAACAAAATGAAAGCAGAAATAAAGATGTTCTTTGAAACCAATGAGAACAAAGATACAACATACCAGAATCTCTGGGACACATTTAAAGCAGTGTGTAGAGGGAAATTTATAGCACTAAATGCCCCAAGAGAAAGCAGGAAAGATCTAAAATTGACACTCTAACATCACAATTAAAAGAACTAGAGAGGCAAGAGCAAACACATTCAAAAGCTAGCAGAAGGCAAGAAATAACTAAGATCAGAGCAGAACTGAAGGAGATAGAGACCAAAAACCCTCCAAAAATCAATGAATCCAGGAGTTGGTTTTTTGAAAAGATCAACAAAATTGACAGACCGCTAGCAAGACTAATAAAGAAGAAAAGAGAGAGGAATCAAATAGATGCAATAAAAAATGATAAAGGGGATATCATCACTGAACCCACAGAAATACAAACAACCATCAGAGAATACTATAAATGCCTCTACGCAAATCAACTAGAAAATCTAGAAGAAATGGATAATTTCCTGGACATTTACACTCTCCCAAGACTAAACCAGGAAGAAGTTGAATCCCTGAATAGACCAATAGCAGGCTCTGAAATTGAGGAAACAATTAATAGCCTACCCACCAAAAAAAGTTCAGGACCAGAAGGATTCACAGCTGAATTCTACCAGAGGTACAAGGAGCTTCTGAAACTATTCCAATCAATTGAAAAAGAGGGAATCCTCCCTAACTCATTTTATGAGGCCAACATCATCCTGATACCAAAGCCTGGCAGAGACACAACAAAAAAAGAGAATTGTAGACCAATATCCCTGATGAACATCGATGCAAAAATTCTCAATAAAATACTGGCAAACCGGATTCAGCAGCACATCAAAAAGCTTATCCACCATGATCAAGTGGGCTTCATCCCTGGGATGCAAGGCTGGTTCAACATTCGCAAACCAATAAACGTAATCCAGCATATAAACAGAACCAAAGACAAGAACCACATGATTATCTCAATAGATGCAGAAAAGGCTTTTGACAAAATTCAACAGCCCTTCATGCTAAAAACGCTCAATAAATTCGGTATTGATGGAACGTACCTCAAAATCATAAGAGCTATTTATGACAAACCCACAGCTAATATCATAGTGAATGGGCAAAAACTGGAAAAATTCCTTTGAAAACTGGCACAAGACAGGGATGCCCTCTCTCACCACTCCTATTCAACATAGTGTTGGAAGTTCTGGCTAGGGCAATCAGGCAAGAGAAGAAATCAAGGGTATCCAGTTAGGAAAAGAAGACGTCAAATTGTCCCTGTTTGCAGATGACATGATGGTATTTAGAAAACCCCATCGTCTAAGCCCAAAATCTCCTTAAGCTGATAAGCAAGTTCAGCAAAGTCTCAGGATACAAAATAATGTGCAAAAATCACAAGCATTCTTATACACCAGTAATAGACAAGCAGAGAGCCAAATCAGGAATGAACTTCCATTCACAATTGCTTCAAAGAGAATAAAATACCTAGGAATCCAGCTTACAAGGGATGTAAAGGACCTCTTCAAGGAGAACTACAAACCACTGCTCAGTGAAATCAAAGAGGACACAAACAAATGGAAGAACATACCATGCTCATGGATAGGAAGAATCAATATCGGGAAAATGGCCATAATGCCCAGGTTATTTATAGATTCAATGCCATCCCCATCAAGCTACCAATGACTTTCTTCACAGAATTGGAAAAACTGCTTTAAAGTTCATATGGAACCAAAAAAGAGCCCACATTGCCAAGACAATCCTAAGTCAAAAGGACAAAGCTGGAGGCGTCACGCTACCTGACTTCAAACTATACTACAAGGCTACAGTAACCAAAACAGCATGGTACTGGTACCAAAACAGAGATATAGACCAATGGAACAGAACAGAGTCCTCAGAAATAATACCACACATCTACAGCCATCTGATCTTTGACAAACCTGACAAAAACAAGAAATGGGGAAAGGATTCCCTATTTCATAAATGGTGCTGGGAAAATTGGCTAGCCATAAGTAGAAAGCTGAAACTGGATCCTTTCCTTACCCCGTATACAAAGATTAATTCAAGATGGATTAGAGACTTAAATGTTAGACCTAATACCATAAAAACCCTAGAAGAAAATCTAGGTAGTACCATTCAGGACATAGGCATGGGCAAGGACTTCATGTCTAAAACACCAAAAGCAACGGCAGCAAAAGCCAAAATCGACAAATGGGATCTAATTAACTCAAGAGCTTCTGCACAGCAAAAGAAACTACCATCAGAGTGAACAGGCAACCTACAGAATGGGAGAAAATTTTTGCAACCTACTCATCTGACAAAGGGCTAATATCCAGAATCTACAAAGAACTCAAACAAATATACAAGAAAAAAACAAACAACCCCATCAAAAAGTGGGGAAAGGATATGAACAGATTTTCTCAAAAGAAGACATTCATACAGCCAACAGACACATGAAAAAATGCTCATCATCACTCGCCATCAGAGAAATGCAAATCAAAACCACAATGAGATACCATCTCACACCAGTTAGAATGGCAATCATTAAAAAGTCAGGAAACAACAGTGTTGGAGAGGATGTGGAGAAATAGGAACACTTTTACACTGTTGGTGGGATTGTAAACTAGTTCAACCATTATGGAAAACAGTATGGCAATTCCTCAAGGATCTAGAACTAGATGTACCATATGACCCAGCCATCCCACTACTGGGTATATACCCAAAGGATTATAAATTACTCTACTACAAAGACACATGCACACGTATGTTTATTGTGGCACTATTCACAATAGCAAAGACTTGGAATCAACCCAAATGTCCATCTGTGACAGACTGGATTAAGAAAATGTGGCACATATACACCATGGAATACTATGCAGCCATAAAAAAGGATGAGTTTGCGTCCTTTGTAGGGACATGGATGCAGCTGGAAACCATCATTCTTAGCAAACTATCACAAGAACAGAAAACCAAACACCGCATGTTCTCACTCATAGGTGGGAACTGAACAATGAGATCACTTGGACTCGGGAAGGGGAACATCACACACTGGGGCCTATCAGGGGGAGGGGTGAGGAGGGAGGGACTGCATTGGGGAGTTATACATGATATAAATGATGACTTGATGGGTGCTAACGAGTTGATGGGTGCAGCACACCAACATCGCATAAGTATACATATGTAACAAACCTGCACGTTATGCACATGTACCCTAGAACTTAAAATATAATAAAAAATATTAAAAAAAAAAAACACTAGGGAAATGTTATCTCCAGTATCCCATCTTGCAAGTAGATCAACTAAAACACAAAGAAGTTAGGGGAAAAAACAGCCAAGGGAGACTGAGACCAATAATTTTATTGCCGTTACTCAATACTGTATCTCTTTTATAGACATATTTACACATTCACTTGAAAGAGCAATCCAGAAGAAATAGAAAAACCAGTCAGTATCTTTCTAGAGAGCCTTACTCCATCTGGAGGTATCTGGGCAGTCTTAAATAATTTAGTGTAGTATTCTACCACATTCCACCTTGTTTTTGTCTTTTTTCTCCATGTCTGGAGGACTGATTTGTATTATTCCCAAGGAGACAGAATTTTTTCTCAAATCATTCTGGTTCTTCAATGCTTAGTTCAAACTCTGCATGTTTTGCGAATTGACATAGATACTTACAGCAAAAGGATTCCATCACCCAGAATTATGTTATTGGTTCTAGCAAAGTACAAACTCTTTATGTTTCCAATGATGACTATGAAGCACTCCAAGATCTTAAGTTATGTACTGAATCATTTTGTTAAGTTTTTCTGTTAATTTTATGTTAATTATTTTGGTTATTTAAAAATATGTAACCACTGTAAGGTAATAACAGCCAGCTGATTGTGTTTTATTTGCCAAAGCCTATAGCATTATTTCATATAACCCTTACAACAAATCCTTAAGGTAGGTTTTAATAAAATACTTTCTATAGATAAGGAAACTGAGGCTAGGCTAGAGGTGGAGTCATTTGCTAATGGACTAGGTGAACATTAAGTCATAATACCAGGATTTAGATCCACCTCAGTCTGATTCTAAAACCAAGATTTTAACTACAACATTATACAGTTTAAGGTATGGAATATATGTGTAATTCATTTAACTAAGCTATTTAATAAATGCAAGCTCCTTCATCCCCTCACTAGCTGAGCTCACAAGCACATAATGTTCATGCTATCAACAGTGTTATTTATCCTGGGATATACTTCCTAGATTGTATTCCTACTGACTACTGTAGCTTATTTTCATTACATCATTCACTCAAAAACCCTCAGAATTTTTAGAGAGCAATATACTTTATAACATTACCTCATCAAACCTATAGGCAGAAAAAGGTATATTGTCAGGTCTGCTTTCATTTAAATCCACCTTTTTTCCAATCTGAAGGAGAAGCATCGTTTGCATCCATATTGCTCTGTGCTTTACATTGGTTCCAAAGGTACTCACACACAATAGACTTCCAGAGCCTTTCATTTTCTGAAGATAAGAGGAGGAAGGAGGAAAGAGAAAGAGGAAGAAACAAAAGGAGAAATAGATAGGAAGACTGCACAGAATCAGGAACGCAGTGGTGCATGCTTGGTAAAAGGGCACAAGTTACTTTTAATATTTTGCACCAAGCCTTGTCCTTTCTTCCACCTTCATAAAACCAGATTCTAAAAGGGCCAAAGCCTATTCTTATAAATTCAGATGCCATGGATGTAAGAGAATTTGGGAGTGATTTGTTTTCATTTTGAATTTTTTTCTTTCTTTTTTTTTTTTTTTTTTTTTTGGAGAAAACAGCTTAGAAACTTCAATTTGGTGCAAGTATCATTGACTTACACTGGGTTGTTTCAGCCCTGCATTAGATCCCAAAGTAACAAATAACTTAATATAACTACTATTTCCATCCAACCAGTTATAAGCATCTCCTAACCCAAAGAACACTTCCAGATTTTCCTTGCTGCTTTATCAGAGTTAAAGTTCCTTTTGTTAAACTTTTTACAGTTCTAAAATAGAAAATAGAACCGATGTCCTATGTCTTACAATTAACTAATTGCAAGCACTTCTGTTTGTTCTACCTAGTTTCTCGACAGATACAATTTCTCCCCTATGGAAGGTAAGCGGAAAGGGTCATGTATTCCTCAGCACATGCTGTGATAACAGTCCTTGTCTGTCATACACAATAGGACCCATGCTAAGATGAATCTCCTCAAGTAAACAAGCCAAAGCTTCTGTGCACTAGCAGTCCGTGGCGTTGTACTTTATATCAGTTATGTACCATTTCTGCCATATTGTCCATACATTGCTTTTATATTCTTTAGGTAGTTTTTATGTGTTAATCTGCCTCCCTAGAGAATGCAAATAATAGTCATAAAAACAAAATTTGATATTATTGAGTATTTTTATGGGTCATAAAACTCTATTAAGATTTTTTAATTGTTTTTGATCACACTGTTAAGATATGTGTTGCCCATCCAGAGATAAAGCCATTTAAAAATTAAATTAAATTAAAAATAAGTTAAATATATATACGAACACAAAGACAGGCAACTATAATTTAAACCTATTATAAAAATTATCCCTGGCATCATTCCAAGGTACATATATAAGTTAAAGATTGGCCGGGCCTGGTGGCTCAAGCCTGTAATCCCAGCACTTTGGGATGCCAAGGCAGGTGGATCACGAGGTCAGGAGGTCGAGACCATCCTGGCTAGCACGGTGAAACCCCGTATCTACTAAAAATACAAAGAAATTAGCCGTGTGTGGTGGCGGGTGCCTGTAGTCCCAGCTACTCAGGAGGCCAAGGCAGGAGAATGGCGTGAACACGGGAGGCAGAGCTTGCAGTGAGCCGAGATCGCGCCACTGCACTCCCGCCTGGGGGACAGAGCAAGACTCCGTCTCAAAAAATAAATAAATAAATAAATAAATAAATAAATAAATAAATAAATAATTTTAAAAACTTAAAGATCAGCAAAGTATTGCTTTCAAGGAGAAAGAAAAGACAGAATATGCAACCTACTTCTGTTGGTACACACAAGGCTACAAAGCAGTTTTCTGGTTAACACTCCAGGCATCTGGAGTAAACCAATCCTAGCTATTTTCTGAACTCTTTCTTTTAAGTGTTATAAATATGGTAATAAGGAATAACCAAGAAACAAAGTTGTGCCTCTTATGTGAACCTAGTTGTAATGGAATTACATTGAATCTGGGAGTCATTCCACATGACAGTCTTCACTTACCTATCTAAGGTCATAACATCCCCAAACCAAGATGCACCTACCCAGACAAATCCAAAGTGCCTCTTTGTCTCTGGCATACATGTTTTAAAATCTCTCCTTGGTTAAGACACAGGAGGAGGGGAAATGAAATTTGAGTCTTAGGGTAATCGTTTGCCATTGTGCAGACCCACATCCAGATGCCAGTACCTTGTCACATGGTAGGAATGCCTAAGGGGTTTCACTCAACCTGGGTGAAACAACTGAAGTCCAAACCTCTAAAGTGCCACTGAAAGGGAGCAATCAATGGTACTCATTAACGTGCATGGGTTCCCTTCTTTCAGCACCTATTTCCTAGACCCTTTGCATCTGATCAGGCTATGAGACAAGTTCTAGCCAACAGAATGTGAATGTAAGCCATATGTATCCCATCCAGATCCAGCTTCTAAAACCTCCAAACCACCTAGCATATACTCTTCCTTCAGAAAAATTAATGTCCAAGACTCTGGGGCTTTAGAGGATAATGAACTAGGTAAAAACAGCTTGGGAATCTGAATAACTTTGTGGAACACATTGTGTCCCACTTTACCCCCAATCCACATTGTAATGTGATATGAACAAGAAATAAATATGTAATATATAAAGCCATTGAGATGTAGGGATTGGCCTGTTAAAGTCTTCATGCTACCATGACTAATCACACTGTGTGATTCCGTCTACAAATGGCCTACATGGTTATTAATTAATCAAACATCCAACTTACCTGAAGTAGACATCCAGACTCATTTGCACTGCCAGAACAGCCAGAACATGAAGTAGTCATGGTAATAGCCACAATGGTGTTTGGACAATCAGATTTTAAAAACTGATAGACAGCAATTGAAAACACCACATAAAGCAAGTGTGCCCAGAGAACAGCATTTCTCAATTCTGGGGAGGATTCTCCCCACAGATTTTTTTTTAATTGTATTTCTTTCTATTTATTTATTTATCTTTTTATTATACTTTAAGTTCTAGGGTACATGTGCACAACGTGCAGGTTTGTTACATATGTATACTTGTGCCATGTTGGTGTGCTGCACCCATCAACTCGTCAGCACCCATCAACTCATCGTTTACATCAGGTATAACTCCCAATGCAATCCTTCCTTCCTCCCCCCTCCCCATAATAGGCCCTGGTGTGTGATATTCCCCTTCCCAAGTCCAAGTGATCTCATTGTTCAGTTCCCACCTATGAGTGAGAATATGCGGTGTTTGGTTTTCCGTTCTTGTGATAGTTTGCTGAGAATGATGGTTTCCAGCTGCATCCATGTCCCTACAAAGGACACAAACTCATCCTTTTTTATGGCTGCATAGTATTCCATGGTGTATATGTGCCACATTTTCTTAATCCAGTCTGTCACTGATGGACATTTGGGATGATTCCAAGTCTTTGCTATTGTGAATAGTGCCACAATGAACATACGTGTGCATGTGTCTTTATAGCAGCATGATTTATAATCCTTTGGGTATATCCCCAGTAATGGGATGGCTGGGTCATATGGTACTTCTAGTTCTAGATCCTTGAGGAATTGCCATACTGTTTTCCATAATGGTTGAACTAGTTTACGATCCCACCAACATGTAAAAGTCTTCCTATTTCTCCACATTCTCTCCAGCACCTGTTGTTTCCTGACTTTTTAAAGATTGCCATTCTAACTGGTGTGAGATGGTAACTCATTGTGGTTTTGATTTGCATTTCTCTGATGGCCAGTGATGACGAGCATTTCTCCATGTGTCTGTTGGCTGTACGCATGTCTTCTTTTGAGAAATGTCTGTTCATATTCCTTGCCCACTTTTTGATGGGGTTGTTTTTTTCTCATAAATTTGTTTGAGTTCTTTGTAGGTTCTGGATATTAGCCCTTTATCAGATGAGTAGATTGCAAAAATTTTCTCCCGTTCTGTAGGTTGCCTGTTCACTCTGATAGTAGTTTCTTTTGCTGTGCAGAAGCTCTTTAGTTTAATTAGATCCCATTTGTCAATTACGGCTTTTGTTGTCATTGCTTTTGGTGTTTTATACATGAAGTCCTTGCCCATGCCTATGTCCTGAATGGTATTACCTAGGTTTTCTTCTAGGGTTTTTATGGTATTAGGTCTAATATTTAAGTCTCTAGTCCATCTTGAAATAATTTTCATATAAGGAGTAAGGAAAGGATCTGGTTTCAGCTTTCTACTTATGGCTAGCCAATTTTCCCAGCACCATTTATTATATAGGGAATCCTTTCCCCATTTTTTGTTTTTCTCAGGTTTGTCAAAGATCAGATGGCTGTAGATGTGTAGTATTATTTCTGAGGACTCTGCTCTGTTCCATTGGTCTATATCTCTGTTTTGGTACCAGTACCATGCTGTTTTGGTTACTGTAGCCTTGTAGTATAGTTTAAAGTCAGGTAGCGTGATGTCTCCAGCTTTGTTCTTTTGACTTAGGATTGTCTTGGCAATGAGGGCTCTTTTTTAGTTCCATACGAACTTTAAAGCAGCTTTTTCCAATTCTGTGAAGAATCTCATTGGTAGCTTGATGGGGATGGCATTGAATCTAGAAATTACCTTGGGCAGTATGGCCATTTTCATGATATTGATTCTTCCTATCCATGAGCATGGGATGTTCTTCCATTTGTTTGTGTTCTCTTTTATTTCACTGAGCAGTTATTTATGACAAACCCACAGCCAATATCATACTGAAAGGGCAAAAACTGGAAGCATTCTCTTTGAAAACTGGCACAAGACAGGGATGCCCTCTCTCACCACTCCTATTCAACATAGTGTTGGAAGTTCTGGCCAGGGCAATCAGGCAAGAGAAAGAAATCAAGGTATTCAGTTAGGAAAAGAAGAAGTCAAATTGTCCCTGTTTGCAGACGACATGATTGTATATTTAGAAAATCCCATCATCTCAGCCCAAAATCTCCTTAAGCTGATAAGCAACTTCAGCAAAGTCTCAGGATACAATATTAATGTGCAAAAATCACATGCATTCTTATACACCAGTAACAGACAAACAGAGAGCCAAATCATGAATGAGCTTCCATTCACAATTCCTTCAAGAGAATAAAATATCTAGGAATCCAACTTACAAGGGATGTAAAGGACCTCTTCAAGGGGAACTCCTCACAGATTTATCTCGTTTAATGTGTGAGATGAGTACAATTGTATCACGGATGAAAGAACTGAGGTTTAATGTACCTCACCCAACATCGTCCAGGCTCCATCTGTGTGCTTGAGTTCAGATGCTGCACTCACAACCATTGCACTCCTGGAGGGCAAAAACCAGACTTCTGTATATCTTTGTTTTTTGTTTCACTCATACAGTTCAAAGTCTAGAGTTTAGTAGTGCCAATAGTACTAGTTAATGCATTATCCAAAGAGGCTAACACACTTGTTTCTCAGAGGAAAAATCAACTATATTCGCAAGATCTTTTCAAGCCATTCAGTTACAGTGTTTTATAATAAGTTTGAACAATAGGCCAGGAAGGGTATTTAACAGGAGGACATAGAAAAGTCAAAGGCAGTTGGCAACAGGAATCTCAACATGAGAGGGTGGGGCTAGGGGGCTTAGAGCTTTAGAATATAAACAAAATTAATGTGCAAAAATCACAAGCATTCTTATACACCAGTAATAGACAAGCAGAGAGCCAAATCAGGAATGAACTTCCATTCACAATTGCTTCAAAGAGAATAAAATACCTAGGAATCCAGCTTACAAGGGATGTAAAGGACCTCTTCAAGGAGAACTACAAACCACTGCTCAGTGAAATCAAAGAGGACACAAACAAATGGAAGAACATACCATGCTCATGGATAGGAAGAATCAATATCGGGAAAATGGCCATAATGCCCAAGGTTATTTATAGATTCAATGCCATCCCCATCAAGCTACCAATGACTTTCTTCACAGAATTGGAAAAAACTGCTTTAAAGTTCATATGGAACCAAAAAAGAGCCCACATTGCCAAGACAATCCTAAGTCAAAAGGACAAAGCTGGAGGCGTCACGCTACCTGACTTCAAACTATACTACAAGGCTACAGTAACCAAAACAGCATGGTACTGGTACCAAAACAGAGATATAGACCAATGGAACAGAACAGAGTCCTCGGAAATAATACCACACATCTACAGCCATCTGATCTTTGACAAACCTGACAAAAACAAGAAATGGGGAAAGGATTCCCTATATAATAAATGGTGCTGGGAAAATTGGCTAGCCATAAGTAGAAAGCTGAAACTGGATCCTTTCCTTACCCCTTATACGAAAATTAATTCAAGATGGATTAGAGACTTAAATGTTAGACCTAATACCATAAAAACCCTAGAAGAAAATCTAGGTAGTACCATTCAGGACATAGGCATGGGCAAGGACTTCATGTCTAAAACACCAAAAGCAACGGCAGCAAAAGCAAAAATTGACACATGGGATCTAATTAAACTAAAGAGCTTTTGCACAGCTAAAGAAACTACTATCAGAGTGAACAGGCAACCTACAGAATGGGAGAAAATTTTTGCAACCTACTCATCTGACAAAGGGCTAATATCCAGAATCTACAAAGAACTCAAACAAATATACAAGAAAAAAACAAACAACCCCATCAAAAAGTGGGGAAAGGATATGAACAGACATTTCTCAAAAGAAGACATCCATACCGCCAACAGACACATGAAAAAATGCTCATCATCACTCGCCATCAGAGAAATGCAAATCAAAACCACAATGAGATACCATCTCACACCAGTTAGAATGGCAATCATTAAAAAGTCAGGAAACAACAGGTGTTGGAGAGGATGTGGAGAAATAGGAACACTTTTACACTGTTGGTGGGATTGTAAACTAGTTCAACCGTTATGGAAAACAGTATGGCGATTCCTCAAGGATCTAGAACTAGATGTACCATATGACCCAGCCATCCCACTACTGATATATACCCAAAGGATTATAAATTATTCTACTACAAAGACACATGCACACGTATGTTTATTGCTGCACTATTCACAATAGCAAAGACTTGGAATCAACCCAAATGTCCATCTGTGACAGACTGGATTAGGAAAATGTGGCACATATACACCATGGAATACTATGCAGCCATAAAAAAGGATGAGTTTGCGTCCTTTGTAGGGACATGGATGCAGCTGGAAACCATCATTCTTAGCAAACTATCACAAGAAGAGAAAACCAAACACCGCATGTTCTCACTCATAGGTGGGAACTGAACAATGAGATCACTTGGACTCGGGAAGGGGAACATCACACACTGGGGCCTATCATGGGGAGGGGGGAGGAGGGAGGGATTGCATTGGGGAGTTATACATGATATAAACGTCATGCACATGTACCCTAGAACTTAAAGTATAATAAAAAAAAAAAAAGAAGAAGAATTTTTTTTTAGAAAGCAATTACCAAGAAGAAGAAGAAAAAACTATTTTGAATGGGCTCTTTTGAGTGTTGATTCCACAAGTATAGTACAACTTCGTTTTGGGACCACATAGTTTAAAGTACTAACAGATATAGAGAAAGACAAACACATGAGAAATGTCCCTGTCTATAATATTTACATGGGCAGGTTCTAAAGTGAATGCTAGAGAGAAAAAAAAAAACCCTAAGCTAATATTAAAGATAGACACTCCCAAATTTCCTAACAATGAATTCACAATTCACTTTTCAGTATACTGCCGACTGAAAAATCAGAGACTCCTGAATTACCTAGTGACAATTTAATGTTCCAGGAAGTCGAGAAGGTTCCATCAGAGTCACTGTTTCCACAGAAAAACACTGATTCAGAACATTCATTGAATAGCTAAGCCTTGTCACAAATATCTTTAGCTCCTCAAATTCAGAAGAGCAAGTGAGGTAAAGGTAAAAAAAAAAAAAAAAAAAAAACCGGAAAGAAAGAAAACAAGCTAGAAAGCTCACAGGACATGATTCCATACAGAATTAATAAAGTTAGACTGTGCATTTGAAAGACACGAGTTCAAGCTGGGAACAGACTAGCATATGTTATACCCATATTTTTAAACACAAAAAGGGGAGAATTATTTGAAAATCACTGACTAAAATGGAAATAAAATTGCACTTTCAAAATGGATATTATCAGCTGATTCGTGCCCTGGAATATTAGGAAAATCAGCCACAGCAAATGCAGCAATAATAATAACTCTAATTTGTATAAATCGCTGCTGCTTATCTGATTTGGTTTTTTGTTTTTTATCCTTCTATAGACTATTTTTCTTTATTTTCTGTGTGATTCTTTTTGTCTTTTTTGTACTTTAAAATTTTTTTATTTTTAATTTTTCTGGGTACATAGTAGGTGTAATATATTTATGGGGTATATGAGATGCTTACACAGAGACATGCAATGTGAAATAATCACATCATAGAGAATGGAGTATCCCTTTCCCTCAATCATTTATCATTTGTGTTACAAACAATCCAATTACACTCTTAGTTATTTTTATTGTACAAATAAGTTATTATTAACTATAGTCACCCTGTTGTGTTATCAAATAGTAGGTCTTATTCATTCTTTCTATTTTTCCTCATTAACCATTCCCCCTCCCCCTCAGCCCCCTTATCTTATTTGTTATAGCAAGAACCTTGTAAGTTAATCAGGGAAAGGTTATTAACTGACTGAGATAAACATAAGCATAAAAACTAGAAGCCAATTTTGTAGATGTACCATGGAGAAAATGGATACTGGAGGCAAAACAAAAATGTCAGCATTCCTCCTATACATTTTTTAATGAGGCTATAGCCACTAACACAGCTGCTGGAGAGAAATTTGGCAATATTTAATTAAACAAGAAATGTGCATACATTTTCAGGTAGCAATTGCACTTTTATAAATCTATCCTACAGACATACTGGCATATACCAAATACTGTACCCAAAGTAGTTCATGAAGCATTGTTTGTAATACCAAAATGTATGAGTATAAATAGGAGTCTGGTGAGATAATTCATGGTATTTTATAAAACTGAGTATCATGCAGCCCAAAAAAGAATGCAGAAATTCTTTATATATTAATACGTATAGCCTGCAAGATACATCATTAAGTAGAAAAAAGATAAATCACAGAAAAATATATAAAGTAGGTATATCATACTATCATTTATGTGAGGAAAATAAGAGGAGAGGATTTCATATACATCTAAAATATCTCAAAAGGGAACAAAAAGAACTGGCAACATTTATCACCTCTGAGGAGAAGAATTAGGCTACTAGATTAGAAGAGAGAGTTTTTTTGCTACATATTCTTCTATAGCCTTTGAATTTTATTCATGTGAATCAATAAATAAATTCCCTGATCAAAAGTAAAATGATTAGAATTACAGATTTTTTAAGATAGGCAGAATGCATTCTAAACTAGAAACAACTACAAATCAAATTGACACCTATATATTTCTACTTCCAGCTATGATGGAATAACTGTTAACAGATTATCTGTCTCATAGAAAATACTTCCTAAACTAAGTAAAATACATGAGGCAACTGTTTTCAAACAGTGACTAACAAGCCAATCCAGAACTGAAGTCCCTCTGCCCACGACTGTCCACCTCTGTGAATAAGGATATTTTCCTACACATGAAAAAAAGAACTGGAGTCTGAGGCAGCTGGCATGGCTGTAATCTATAAGGCAGAGTCTTAGAGAGTAAAGAGTTTAAGAGAGAAGTATCAGAAGTTTGCAGAGATTTGTCCCAGACTTGGGACAAATCTGTGACTGAGATCTCAGCCATACATTTGCAGAGTGAGAATACTTGAGGCTTAACAGAGAGAAAATGTTATCAGGTTGAAAGAACAGAAATAGTGGAGGTCAAGTAATGCTGGAGGAAGAATAGCGCTAGACATCATTGCAGTTCAGGTCCTATGGGTGTGAGAGAGCTCATTAATAAATTCTACTTTGACACCCCTGGCATCTACCTGAGAAACAGAAACTTGTTACCTTTCTACAAGTAAAGACTATGTTCTAAAGTAAGTCCTATGACTCCAGCAAAGTCTAAAACAAAGCCTATCATCAAGGAAAACATCCTCTATCAACATTGAATACTGCCAGGTTGAATAGGTTGGGAAAGCACCTTGGGTTTCTCAAAGTTTTGGATTAACAAAGCCTAAAAACATGCTTAAACATGTTCAACGTGATCAGCCAATAATTGAACAGCATGCTAAGATAACAAGCAACATTCTTCAGAAGAAAATAACACGATCCAGAGGCATTACAACACATTGTCCAAAATGTCCAGTATGAAATCAAAAATCACCAGATAAAGAAATAGGAAGATCTGCATTCCAAGATGGCTGAATAGGAACAGCTCCAGTCTGCAGCTCCCAGCGTAATCGATGCAGAAGACTGGTGATTTCTGTATTTCCAACTGAGGTAACTGGTTCATCTCATTGGGACTGGTTGGACAGTGGGTGTAGCCCACAGAGGGGGAGCCAAAGCAGGGCAGGACATTGCCTCACCCTGGAAGCGCAAGGGGTCACGGGATTTCCCTTTCTTAGCCAAGGGAAGCTGTGACAAACAGGACACTTCCACCCAAATACTGTGCTTTTCCCACAGTCTTAGCAACCGACAGACCAGGAGATTCTCTCCTGTGTCTGGCTTAGCAGGTCCCACACCCATGGAACCTTGCTCACTGCTAGCATAGCAGTCTGAGATTGACCTGTGAGGCAGCAGCCTGGGCGGGAGGAGGGGCGCCGCCATTGCTGAGGCTTAAGGAGGTAAACAAAGCGACCAGGAAGCTGGAACTGGAACTGGGTGGAGCTCACCACAGCTCAGCAAGGCCTATTGCCTCTATAGACTTCACCTCTGTGGGCAGGGCATAGCTGAACAAAAGGCAGCAGAAGCTTCTGCAGACTTAAACGTACCTGTCTGACAGCTCTGAAGAGAGCACAGGTTCTCCCAGCATGGCGTTTGAGATCTGATAACAGACAGACTACCTCCTCAAGTGGGTCCCTGATCCCTGCATAGCTTAACTGGGAGACACCTCCCAGTAGGGGCCAACAGAAACCTTATACAGGCAGGTGCCCCTCTGGGATGAAGCTTCCAGAGGCAGGATCAGGCAGCAATATTTGCTGTTCTGCAGCCTCCATTGGTGATACCCAGGAAAACAGGGTCTGGAGTGGACCTCCAGTAAAATCCAACAGACATGCAGCTGAAGGACCTTACTGTTAGAAGAAAAACTAACAAACAGAAAGGAATAGCATCAACATCAACAAAAAGGACATCCACACCAAAACCCCATCTGTAGGTCATCCACATCAAAGACCAAAGGTAGAGAAAACCAAACAGATGGAGAGAAACCAGAGCAGAAAAGCTGAAAATTCTAAAAACCAGAGTGCCTCTTCTATTCCAAAGGATCACAGCTCCTCGCCAGCAATGGAACAAAGCTGGGTGGAGAATGACTTTGATGACTTGATGGAAGTAGGCTTCAGAAGGTCGGTAATAACAAACCTCTCCAAGCTAAAGGGGCATGTCCTAACCCATCGCAAGGAAGCTGAAAACCTTGAAAAAAGGTTAGACAAATAGCTAATTAAAATAAACAGTGTAGAGAAGACCTTAAATGACCTGATGGAGCCAAAAACCATGGCATGAGAACTTCGTGATGCATGCACAAGCTTTAATAGCCAATTAGATCAAGTAGAAGAAAGGATATCACTGATTGAAGATCAAATGAATGAAATAAAGCAAGAAGATAAGTTTAGAGAAAAAAGAGTAAAAAGAAACTAACAAAGCCTCCAAGAAATATGGGATCATGTGAAAAGACCAAATCTACATTTGATTGGTGTACCTGAAACTGACGGGGAGAATGGTACCAAGTTGTAAAACACTCTTCAGGATATTATCCAGGAGAACTTCTCCAACCTAGCAAGGCAGGCCTATATTCAAATTCAGGAAACACAGAGAACGTGACAAAGATACTCCTCGAGAAGAGCAACCACAAAACGCATAATTGTCAGATTCACCAAGGTTGAAATGAAGGAAAAATGTTAAAGGCAACCAGAGAGAAAGGTCAGGTTACCCACAAAGGGAAGCCCACCAGAAAAACAGAAGCTCTCTTGGCAGAAACCTTATAAGACAGAAGAGAGTGAAGGCCGGTATTCAACATTCTTAAAGAAAAGAATTTTCAACCCAGAATTTCATATCCAGCCAAACTAAGCTTCATAAGTGAAGGAGAAATAAAATCCTTTACAGACAAGCAAATGCTGAGAGATTTTGTCACCACCAGGCCTGCCTTACAAGAGCTCCTGAAGAAAGCACTAAACATGGAAAGGAACAACCGGTACCAGCCACTGCAAAAACATGCCAAAATGTAAAGACCATCGACACTGTGAAGAAACTGCATCAACTAATGGGCAAAATAATCAGCTAACATCATAACGACAGGATCAAATTCACACATAACAATATTAACCTTAAATGTAAATAGGCTAAATGCCCCAATTAAAACACACAGACTGGCAAACTGGATAGAGTCAAGTTTCATCAGCGTGCTATATTTAGGAGACCCATTTCACATGCAGAGACACATATAGGCTCAAAATAAAGGGATGTAGGAAGATCTACCAAGCAAATGGAAAGCAAAATAAAGCAGGCATTGCAATCCTAGTCTCTGATAAAATAGACTTTAAACCAACAAAAATCAAAAGAGACAAAGAAGGCCATTACATAATGGTAAAGGGACCAATTCAACAAGAAGAGCTAACTAACCTAAATATATACGTACCCAATACAGGAGCACCCAGAGTCATAAAGCAAGCCCTTACAGACCTACAAAGAGACTTAGATTCCCACACAATAATAATGGGAGACTTTAACACCCCACTGTCAATATTAGACAGCTCAACAAGACAGAAGGTTAACAAGGATATCCAGGACTTGAACTCAGCTCTGCAACAAACAGACCTAATAGACATCTACAGAACTCTCCACCCCAAATCAGTGAAATATACATTCTTCTCAGCACGACATCACACTTATTCTAAAATTGACCACATAATTGGAAGTAAAGCACTCCTCAGCAAATGTAAAAGAACAGAAATTACAACAAACTGTATCTCAGACCACAGTGCAATCAAATTAGAACTTAGTATTAAGACACTCATTCAACACCGCACAAGCAAATGGAAACTGAACAACCCATTCCTGAATAACTACTGGGTAAACAACGAAATGAAGGCAGAAATACAGATGTTCTTTGAAACCAACGAGAACAAAGACACAACGTATCAGAATGTCTGGGACTCATTTAAAGCAGTGTGTAAAGGGAAATTTATAGCACTAGATGCCCACAAGAGAAAGCAGGAAAGATCTAAAATTGACACCCTGACAGCACAATTAAAAGAACTAGAGAAGCAAAAGCAAACACATTCAAAAGCTAGCAGAAGGCAAGAAATAACTAAGATCAGAGTAAAACTGAAGGAGATAGAGACACACACACACAAAAAAATCTTCAAAAAATAAATGAATCCAGAAGATGGTTTTTTGAAAAGATAAAAAAAAAAGACCACTAGCAAGACTAATAAAAAGGACAAGAGAGAAGAATCAAATAGATGCAACAAAAAAATGATAAAGGTAGTATCACCACTGATCCACAGAAATACAAACTACCATCAGAGAATTCTATAAACACCTCTTCGCAAATAAACTAGAAAATCTAGAAGAAATGTGTAAATTCCTGGACACATACACCCTCCCAAGACTAATCCAGGAAAAAGTTGAACACCTGAATAGACCAATAACAACTTCTGAAATTGAGGCAATAATTAATAGCCTACCAGCAAAACAGTCCAGGACCAGATGGATTCACAGCCGAATTCTACCAGAGGTACAGAGGAGCTGATACCATTCCTTCTGAAACTATTCTAATCAATAGAAAAAGAGGGAATCCTCCCTAACTCATTCCATGAGGCCAGCATCATTCTGATACCAAAGTCTGCCAGAGACACAACAAAAAAAGAGAATTTTAGACCATTATCCTTGATGAACATCAATGCAAAAATCCTCAATAAAATACTGGCAAACCGAATCCAGCAGCACATCAAAAAGCTTATCCACCACGATCAAGTCGGCTTCATCCCTGGGATGCAAGGCTGGTTCAACATATGGAAATCAATAAATGTAATCCATCACATAAATAGAACCAATGACAAAAACCACACAATTATCTCAATAGATGCAGAAAAGGCCTTCAACAAAATTCAACAGCCTTTCATGCTAAAAACTTTCAATAAACTAAGTATTGATGGAATGTATCTCCAACTAATAAGAGCAATTTTTGATAAACCCACAGCCAGTATCATACTGAATGGGCAAAAACTGGAAGCATTCCCTTTGAAAACTGGCACTAGACAAGGACGCCCTCTCTCACCACTCCTATTCAACTTAGTTTTGGAAGTTCTGACCAGGGCAATCAGGCAAGAGAAAGAAATAAAGGGAATTCAATTAGGAAAAGAGGAAGTCAAATTGTCCCTGTTTGCAGATGACACAATTGCACAGTTAGAAAACCCCATTGTCTCAGCCCAAAATCTCCTTAAGCTGATAAGCAACTTCAACAAAGCCTCAGGATACAAAATCAATGTGCAAAAATCACAAGCATTCCTATACATCAGTAACAGACAAACAGAGAGCCAAATCATGAATGAACTCCCATTCACAATTGCTATAAAGATAATAAAATACCTAGGAATCCAACTTACAAGGGATGTGAAAGACCTCTTCAAGGAGAACTACAAACCACTGCTCAAGAAAATAAAAGAGGACACAAAGAAATGGAAGAACATTCCATGATCATGGATAGGAAGAATCAATATCATGAAAATGGCCATACTGCCCAAGGTAATTTCTAGATTCAATGCCATCCCCATCAAGCTACCAAAGACTGTTTGCACAGAATTGGACAAAAACTACTTTAAAGTTTGTAATGAATCAAAAAAGAGTCCGCATTGCCAAGACAATCCTAAATAAAAAGAACAAAGCTGGAGACATCATGCTACCTGACTTCAAACTATACTACAAGGCTACAATAACTAAAACAGCATGGTACTGGTACCAAAACAGGTATTTAGACCAACAAAACAGAACAGAGGACTCAGAAATAACACCACACATCTATAACCGCCTGATCTTTGACAAATCTGATAAAAACAAGAAATGGGGAAAAGATTCTCTATTTAATAAATAGTGCTGGGAAAACTGGCTAGCCATATGTATAAAGCTGAAACTGGATCCCTTCCTTACACCTTATACAAAAGTTAATTCAAGATAGATTAAAGATTTAAATGTTAGACCTAAAACCATAACAACCCTAGAAGAAAACCTACGCAATACCATGCAGGACAGAGGCATGGGCAAGGACTTCATGAGTAAAACACAAAAAGCAATGGCAACAAAAGCCAAAATAGACAAATGGTATCTAATTAAACCAAAGAGCTTCTGCACAGCAAAAGAAACTACCATCAGAGTGAACAAGCAACCTACAGAATGTGAGAAAGTTTTTGCAATCTACCCATCTGATAAAGTGCTAATAACCAGAATCTACAAAGAACTTAAGCAAATTTACAAGAAAAAAAACAAACAACCCCATCAAAAAGTAGGCAACGGATATGAACAGACACTTCTCAAAAGAAGACAATTATGCAGCCAGCAGACACATGCAAAAATGCAAAAATGCTCATCATCACTGGTCATCAGAGAAATGCAAATCAAAACCACAATGAGACATCATCTCATGCCAGTTAGAATGGCGATCATTAAAAAGTCAGGAAACAACAGATGCTGGAGAGGATGTGGAGAAATAGGAATGCTTTTACACTGTTGGTGGGAGTGTAAATTAGTTCAACCATTGTGGAAGACAGTGTGGCATTTCCTCAAGGATCTAGAACTAGAAATACCATTTGACCCAGCAATCCCATTACTGTGTATACATCCAAAGCATTATAAATCATTCTACTATAAAGACACATACACACATATGTTTATTGTGGCACTATTCACAATAGCAAAGACTTGGAACCAACACAAATGTCCATCATTGATAGGTTGGATTAAGAAAATGTGGCACACATACACCATGGAATACTAGGCAGCCGTGAAAAAGGATGAGTTCGTGTCCTTCGCAGGGACATGGACGAAACTGGAAACCATCATTCCTAGCAAACTATTACAATGACAGAAAACCAAATGCATGTTCTCACTCATAGGTGGGAACTGAACAATGAGAACACCTGGACACAGGGTGGGGAACATCACACACCAGGGCCTGTTGTGGCGTGGGGGGCTGTGGAAGGGATAGCATTAGGAGAAATACCTAATAAATGATGAAGTGATGGGTGAAGCAAACCAACATGACACATGTATTCCTATGTAACAAACCTGCACGTTGTGCACATGTACCCTAGAACTTAAAGTATAATTTTAAAAAAGAAATAAGAAAATATGACACATAGACAAACAAAAAAGCAGTAAATGCAAACATATCTCAAAATTACCCAGATATGTCCTAACAAAGAATCTAAAGCAGCTTTTGTAAACATGTTAAAGAATTTTAAATATATATGTCCAAAGAAAGGAAATACGATCTCAAGGAGTGAATAGAGAAGGAGTCTAAGCAGAGAAAATAACCAAATGAAACTTCTAGAACTAAAAAAAAAATTTAAAAATGAACAATTCAGTGGACAAGTCTGAATAGCTGATCAGAGATGGCAGAAGAAAAGAGAACCTAAAACAGATCAGTAGAAATTATTTAATCTTAGAAAGGAAGAGTGGGAAAAAAATCAGGAAGATGAACTGAGATTTAGGAATAGGTAGGACAATACCAAATAGTCTTAACATGAAAGTAATTGGAATCCTAGAAGGAAAGGCGAGTGAGATGGGCCAAAAATTTTTTTGAAGGAATAATAGCTGAAAACTTTGCAAAATGATCAAACAGATCCAAGAAGTTTAGCAAACCCCAAGAATAATAAATATAAAGAAAACCACACCCAGGCACATTGTAATAAAACTGCAGAACATCCAAGATAAAGAGGAAATATTAAGGGCATCCAGAGGAAAGACACATATTAGGTACAGGTGAACAAGGATAAGAATGATCATAGGCTTATGAGAAACAATGGGGACTGAAAACCCCAATGGCATGGCATCTTTAAATTGCTGAAAGCAAAAATGAAAGCAAAGCTGTTAACTCAGAATTCTACATCCAACAAAATTATCCTTCAAAAATGAGAAGGAAATAGGCCGGGCGCAGTGGCTCAAGCCTGTAATCCCAGCACTTTGGGAGGCCGAGACGGGCGGATCACGAGGTCAGGAGATCGAGACCATCCTGGCTAACACGGTGAAACCCCGTCTCTACTAAAAAAAATACAAAAAAATTAGCCGGGCGAGGTGGTGGGCGCCTGTAGTCCCAGCTACTCGGGAGGCTGAGGCAGGAGAATGGCGTAAACTCAGGAGGCGGAGCTTGCAGTGAGCTGAGATCCGGCCACTGCACTCCAGCCTGGGTGACAGAGCGAGACTCCGTCTCAAAAAAAAAAAAAAAAAAAAAAAAGAGAAGGAAATAAACAAAAGCTGAGAAAATTAATCACCAGCAGACCTACACTATAAGAAATACAAAAAGTTGGCTGGGTGCGGTGGCTCACGCCTGTAATCGCAGCACTCTGGGAGGCTGAGGTGGGCGGATCACGAGGTCAGGAGATCGAGACCATCCTGGCTAACGCGATGAAACCCCATCTCTACTAAAAATACAAAAAATTAGCCGGGCATGGTGGCAGGCGCCTGTAGTCCCAGCTACTCAGGAAGCTAAGGCAGGAGAATGGCGTGAACCCAGGATGCGGAGCCTGCAGTGAGCCGAGATCGCACCACCGCACTCCTGGGCGACAGTGCGAGACTCCGTCTCAAAAAAAAAAAAAAAAAAAGACATACTGCACTCCTGGGCGACAGTGCGAGACTCCGTCTCAAAAAAAAAAAAAAAAAAAAAAAGACATACAAAAAGTATGTTTTCTTTCTTAGAATTTCCTTAAAGACCACTATTTAAGGCAAAAGTGAAAACACTCTAAGGTGGGGGTTATGACATGTTAAAATAACGAATATGACAATAACCACACAAAGAAAGGGAGATGAGGCCAGGTGTTGTAGTTCATGCCTGTGATCCCACCACTTTGGGAGGCACAGCAAGGAGGATCATTTGAGCCCAGGAGTTCAAGATCAGCCTGGGCAATATAATGAAACTTCATGTCTATTAAAAATAAAAATAAAAAAGTAACCAGGTGTGGTGGCACATGACTGAATCCCGTCTACTCAGGAGGCTGAGGCAGGACTGCTTGAGCCCCAGAGTTTGAGGTCACAGTAAGCCATGATTGTGCCACTGCACTCCAGCCTGGGTGAGGGCAAGACCCTGTCTCAAAAAAATTAAAAGAAAAGAAAGAGGATGACTCAATTGAAATAAAATGTTTTAAGTTTACTACATTTGTGAAATGTTAAGTGTGAAATGTGGAAAGATACAATATTGAGTATGAACAGATTCTAATGTATAGGGGCTGCATATTTTTAGCCCTTGAGCAATCAATAAAATTAAATAAAAAAAGAAGATAAATGAGAAAGAGAGAGATAAGGGGTGTAAAACTAAAAGCCAATAGAAAAAATAAAATGGCACACTAAAAAATATTCAAATGCTCCAAAAAGAGCAGGAAAGAAACAACAGAGGAACAAAAAACAGAAGAGATAATGAGAAAAAAGAAGTCTGATACCTGGTGTTTAGTATAATTCACTCAATAAATTCATTCATGCAATGAGAGGCTACTATACTGATGCCTGAAGATATATAAATGTTCATAAGACTTGCCTCCTACTCAAAAACCTTACAATAATGTGTGAGATTATACAATAAAATGGCATATGAAAAATACAAAGAAAATTACAGTTATCACTGAGGACTTCCTATATACTAAAAATCCTACTAAATGCTTCACAAATATTATTTGTTGTTCACAATGATATAAAGAATTTTCATAATGTAGGTGTCCTTGGCCCCACTTTGTAGATAAAGCTGGATGTAAGCTTCATGATAGCACAAACCATAAATATTATTTACCATTGTGTTACCAATGCCTCACAATTTGCACACATCTAATACAAGCTTAGTAAGCAGCTATGAAAATAATAAGTGAATGGCAAAGGATATAATAATTTACCCAAAGTCATGCTGAGAAGCAGAATTTGGAACCAGACAGACCTCGGTCCAAAGTCCTTGATACTAACAGTTAGGATCCCAAAAGGCAATAACTTGGGTGACAATACATCCACTATGCACAGGATAGTTCCAGTTTATGATTATTGTCCCAATGTAACTACTAATAGTTCTCCCATTCATTTACCCTCAAAAAAGCCAAATTTGTATGATAAATGTTATGGTTTCTCTAGCTATAAGATTTCAGATGAGATTCTTCCCATCCACGAGCATGGAATGTTTTTCCATTTGTTTATGTCATCTCTGATTTCTTTCAGCAATGTTTTGTAATTCTCATTAGAGAGATCTTTCACTTCACTGGTTAGCTGTATTTCCAGATATTTCATTTTTTGTGGCTATTGTGAATAGGATTATGTTCTTGATTTGGCAACTCAGCTTGGACATTATCGGTGTAGATAAATGCTACTGATTTTTGTGTCCAGAAACTTGGCTGAAGTTATCTAGGAGCTTTTGGGCCAAACTATGGGGTTTTCTAGGTAGTTTGACAGAGGTAGTTTGATTTTCTGTCTTCCTATTTGGATGCCTCTTATTTCTTTCTCTTCCCTTATTGCTCTGATGTCATAGGACATCCAGTACTATGTTGAATAGGAACAGTGAGAGTGGGCATCCTTGTCTTGTTCCAGTTATCAAGAGGAATACCCCCAGCTTTTGCCCACTCAGTGTGATGTTGGCTGTGGGTTTTGTTGTGGATGGCTTACTATTTTGAGGTATGTCCTTCAGTGCCTAATTTGTTGAAGGATTTTAGCATGAAGGGATGCTTGAATTTGATCAAAAGCCTTTTCTGCATCTATTGAGATGAATATGTGTTTTTTGTTTTTATTCTGTTCATGTGGTGAATCACATTTATTGATTTGCATATGTTGACACCAATCTTGCATCCTAGGGATAAAGCCTGCTCAATGGTGGTGGATTAGTTTTTGTATGTGGGCTGGATTCAGTTTACTATTATTTTGTTAAGGATTTTTGCATCTATGTTCATCAAGGATATTGGTCTGAAGTTTTTTCGTTGTTGTTATGTCTTTGCTATGTCTTTGCCAGGATGATGCTGGCCACATAGAATGAGCTAGGGAAGAGTTCCTCCTCCTCAATTCTTTGGATTAGTTTCAGTAGGAATGGTACCAGCTCTTCTTTATATGTCTGGTAGAATTTTGCTATGAATCTGTGTGGTCCAAGGCTTTTTCTGGCTGGTAACCTTATTACTGATTCAATTTTGGAACTTGCTATTGCTCTGATCAGGGTTTGAATTTCTTCCTGGTTCAGTCTTGACAGGTTGAATGTTTTCAGGAATTTATCAATTTACGTATTCAATGCTATTCCTGTCAAACGAACAATGATATTCTTTACAGAACTAGAAAAAACTATTCTAAAATTCATATGGGACCAAAAAAGAGCCCAAATGGCCAAAGCAATTCTAAGCAAAAAAGAATAAAGCTGGAGGAATCACATTACTTAACTTCAAACTATACTTCAATGTTACAGTGACCAAAACAGCATGGTATAGGTACAAAACTAGATACATAGACCAATGGAACAGAATAGGGAGCCCAGAAATAAACCCACACACCTACAACCATCTGATCTTCAACAAAGTTGACAAAAACAAGCAATGGGGAAAGGACTCCCTATTCAACAAATGGTTCTGGGACAACTGGCTAATCATATGCCAAAGACTGAAACTGGACACCTTCCTTAGATCATACACAAAAATCAACTCAAGATGGATTAGAGACTTAAATGTAAAATGTAAAATTATAAAATCCCTTGAAGAAAACCTAGGAAATACCATTCTAAGCATAGGTCCTGACAAAGATTTTATGATGAATATGCCAAAATCAATTGCAACAAAAACAAAAATTGACAAGTGGGACCTAATTAAACTAAAGAGCTTCTGTACAGCAAAGGAAACTATCAACAAAGTAAACAAACAACCTACAGGAGGGGAGAATATATTTATAAACTGTGTATCTGACAAAGGTTTAATATCCAGAATCTACAAGGAACTTAGACAAATTGACAAGCAAAAAAACAAACAAGTCCATTAAAAAGTGGGCAAAGGACATGAACAGACACTTTTCAAAATAAGACATATACACCGCCAACAAGCATATGAAAAAATACTCATCATCACTAATCATTAAGGAAATGCAAATCAAAACCACAATGAGATATCGTCTTACACCAGTCAGAATGACTACTATTAAGAAGTCAAAAAATAACAGTTGTTGGTGAGACTGCAAAGCAAACAGAATGCTTATACACTGCTAGTGGGAACGTTAGTTAATCCAGCCACTGTGGAAAGCAGTTTGGCAATTTCTCAAAGCACTTAAAACAGAACCACCGTTTGACCCAGCAGTCCTATTATTGGGTATATACCCAAAGGAATATAAACCATTCTACCATGATACACATATGCATATGTTCATTGCAGCTCTATTCACAATAACAAAGACAAGGTATCAACCAAAATGGTCATCGACATTAGACTGGATAAAGAAAATGTGGTACATATACAATATGGAATACTATGCAGCCATAAAAAAGAATGAGATCGTGTCCTTTGCAGCAACACATATGCAGCTGGAGGCCATTATCCTAAGAGAACTAACACAAAAACAGAAAACTGAATACTACATGTTCTCATTTATAATTGGGTGCTAAACATTGAGTATACATGGACACAATGAAGAGAACAACAGACAGGGGGGCCTATTTGAGGGTGGAGGGTAGGAGGAAGGTGATGATCAGAAGACTACATATCGGGTACTATGCTTATTACCTGGGTGACGAAATAATATGTACACCAAACCTCCACAACACACCATTTATCTATTAGAACAAACTCAAATATGTGCCCCTGAAACCAATATTTAAAAAAAATACATTTCAGAGGAGAAAGCTTTCTTTGATTGACATGATCAGGAATCTTCATTCAAGAGCTGACACTTGAATTCAGCTTTTTAAAAGATAAATAGGATTTGCTATGCAGACAAAAGGTTAAGGCTTAAAAATTGAAAAGAGTTCTATAACTTTAAGAAAACATGACATGAAGTTATAAATGGTTGTAAGATTCGGCACTGTAAGAAATCTTTAAATAAAAATTATTGTTCACAGACTTTCATAAGTGATGGGAATTGAAAGCTTTCTAAATGATCAGAAACCAAAGCCTGACAACAAAGACTACTGTGTAACACATCTCACTGGGCTGAGGGGGAGACACCAGAACATTTCTCTCTCTCTCTTTTTTTTTAATATTTGTGTGTCTTAAAAGGCAGAGTCAGTAGCATGAATTGTGTAGATTACTCTAATTTTGAAGGTGAAAGTAAGAAAGACTTAATGGATTTAAATGTACACAAAAAGGTAACATAAACCAAAGTGATTTTCAATTAGTAGGACACAACTTAATTTTACTTGTTAAATACAATTTGTAATTCAGATATTTTGCAGAAAACAAAGCTCATAGGCATCCTAACGGTTTTCAGTTGTAGAATCTGAATCCATTCCTAAATCTCTCTGATTCCATCTCTCACTCAAACCTCCAGATTTCAATGCACCAACAATGATGAGTTTGAATGGAAAAAATCAAGGTACAAAAGGAAAAGCCAGGGCTTTCCTCTCTTTCCCTTGCTCTCAGGGATGGGTCTGTATGTCAAATGAAGGATACTGAACACTGCAAAGAAAATGCAGTGGAGATACAGAAATGAAAAAGGGAGTTAGAGATTAGCTGCTTGGAAAAAATAATGGTTTACAAATATGTTCAGAGTATACTTTGTCAAGAGCACTGACTTATGGCATGAAATTAAAGGAAAGTAAACACGGTTCAAGAAACTGGAAGGACAATTATGAGATGTATTTGCCATTAGCTGGTAAATTTCTGTAACAGAATTGTCTGAGCGATAAAAAAGTAGTTTCTTTATGTCTGCAATGTAAAACCAAACTTGAAAAACTAAGAATATTCAGTACAGATGGTTTCTTTTGAATGATAGGAATTATTAGAACAATGTGTTATGCATTTTTCAACTCTGATTACTAAATCTCTATCCTGAATTTCTTTGACACAAAAAGTATTATAAATCAAACTAGAGCATATATTTAAATTGTTTAAATCTTCCCTTTTTCTAAAGTGCCTGCTTGATAGACACAACTTAACATATAACTTAAATGTTTAAATTTCCAGAGAATCTTCAAGATGTTTTAGAAAGTTCACAGCTTTTCATTTGTTTGGCTTTTTTTATTTCTAATCCTAACAAAAAGTTTATGTTTACATTGGGAAGTTTTATGACAATTGGTATTAGTTATGAAGATGATTTTCTCTTGACTCTCTTTGCTTAGAAGTCTATGGAGTACGTGGCTTTCAAATTTTTTTAGAAACTGAAGTCCAACATCTAATTGGGGAAATACCTCTTTCTATTTGCAACTTGAATAAATGAGAGAATTATTCAATGTGAAGATTAATGAAGATTCGAGAAGATGAATGCCTCTTGACTCGCTTTGCTTAGAAGTCTATGGAGCATGTAGCTTTCAAGATTTTTTTTAGAAATTGAAGTCCAATATTTTATATCAAATTGGGGAATACCTCTTTCTGTTTGCAACTTGAATAAATGAGGGAATCATTTAGGACAAGTTGAGTGTTCTTCCATTGCAGACTTTCTTAAGCTAACATTTACTAAACAGAACAAAAAAGACAGATCTTTAATTTTTCAGAGCCTCCAGGGCTGGCTTATAGGCTTCAGGACAATTCAGCTAAGAAGCCTATCAAGGCTAGTAGGGAAAAGGAACACAGCAGAAATGATTGCTATGTAAACAAAAGTTCACAGTAGATAACGAAACTCTGGAGAAGCCTGCCAGAGTAGCTTTTCAGGTAGCATTTCTTTAGGTAGGCAAATGCATCTGAATTTATCAAAGTGCTGAATATTGATAACTTGTGAATTAGCTTTCTGGTTCTGTTGTTAAAAAATCTTTTTGGGAATGACAACAATCATCCATTGATCCCAAGTAGTACCAATTTATTAGGAACAAGAAATGTGGCCATATTATTTGTTCTGAAATTACAAATAGTGTCTTATATAAAATCATTAATAGCCCAGAAACAAAGCCAAAAATCAGTTAGACTGTATTGCAAGTTTCTAATATTAATCCTCAATAAAGATTTTTAGAAATCCACCAGCTTTCATTTATTTCCCTGAGCTCTCCTTTGAATGTTTTCAAGACAAATTTTCTCCTATTCAAAATCCTATGCTCTCAATACTATGGCACTGTATTTGTATTTAAAAATTAATAATGATAAGCCAAAACAACTCATGATGTGTTCCAAGTAGAGTTCAAAGTAGAATAAGATCAAGAATTCATTTAATCTAGCTTGAGCTTCAAACAGAAAATACTCAGCCCTTCCAAACCCTTTAGAATTGAAGTATGATTGCCCACCGCCTAAGCTACTTGCAGGTGGCAACCATTATTCATACATGTTTAGAAGCAGCAGGAGTCTTCTCAGGCCACCAGGATGCATTTGGTTCACTGAAGCATACTGAACACTACCCACAGAACTTATGCTGTTTTTAGAAGTACGAAATTAGGCTCAATGAAGTAATGGGCTAAATAATGGGAAAATTCAGCACTGTTTTTAAAAGTGCTGATATTTGACAATTTTCTGCAAGGAATCTCTGCTAATTATCCCTTTACCTCAAGGGAGCAGGCAACTGGAGAAAAATATTATAAATATTGTACAGAAAATAGACTATAGTCACGTTTAAAAAAGAAAAAATCATGGGTTTGGAGCTAGAGGCTTTGAGTTCATACATATTCTGACTCGACTTTCTAGATGCGTGACCTCAACACAATCACTTTTTCTCCCCCACCTCATTTCTTCATCTTCAACAGACTATCTACTCTATCTAGTTGTTGTGATAGTTGAACATATGTGAACCTATTTTAAACTGTTGCTTGGCTCTTTGGAAGGTACTCAATAAACACTGGTTGGGCACAAGCTTTGGAATCAGACAAATCTAAGTTTAAATCCCAATTCAACTTATTAACTGCTTGTTTTGGGCAGGCTATTTGACCTGTCTCTAAGTTTATTCATCTATAAGTTACAATGAAATTACTACCCTTCAGGCTCACTATGAGATAATATATAATGTACTGAGCACAGTGCCTTATACAAAGTATTTAATAAATAAAGGCTATTGTTTCACATTTGACTTGAGACCAGAAGAAAAGCTAAGTGGCAAGCTTGAGGTTTCACTGAAAGTTGATGGTGGGTATCCTCTCCTATCTTTGGACCCCAAGTTTCTCTCTGTTTCCCAATAACTTACTGGTAGACTTTTCCACTGCAATTTGCATTGCAGGCCTTGAATAGTCTTAATATACCTGGGCTTTGTCTTATTTTACTTTACATTTCTATTAATACCCTTTCTTTGAACATAAATTCAGAGAGAATATGTAAATTGAGGATATTCTTTAGATCTTTGAATCCATTATGGAAATTAAGTTGTCAGTGCTTCTATGGTGAAAGTCTTTCTTTCTAGCTTCAGAAGCATCCAGATAAATTAATAAAAGCTTATGTTTCCAGATCAATCCTGCTGTAGACATTTTATGTCTGGCCATAGACGCTACGATGAATTTTTATTTCTACTTTCCCTCATTAGAACAACTTTTCCAAGTGAAGACTGACTTTCTTTTAAGGAAAAAAGTCATAAACCAGCCCCATTAAGAAGCCATCTCTTTTGTGATTGACAGCAGGCATACGCAGGACAGCAGGCACTATCTGAGAATGCAGTGAAGTGACCCTTGATGAGGGCTGGAATACGCCCTATAAATTTAACAGATTTTAAAAAGCCTTTAGATAGCATTCGTTTGTTCTGACATATCAGAGAATTCATAGTGGAGAGAAATCATTTTAATATAATTATTATGGGAAAGCCATTAACCAAACACTAACCATGTTCTGCATTAGAGAATTTACACTTGCAAGAAACAGTAAGAATCAAACAAGGGAGGGAGAGTAAAATTAGAGCACACAGATAAGAAAGAAGCAGGGAGAAGTACTTGGAAATGCTTTTCTTGTTAATCTCATGTAAAAGAGCAGCTCTCCTATCTTCACCATCTAAACCCTTTCTCTGCTTTATCTTCTGTGTGGTATTATTGCCACTTGATATTTATATTTTTAGCTAATCTATTTTTTGTATGCTACCCCCTTTAAAATGTAAGCTCTATGAGGGTAGAATATTGTGTGTAGTTTGTTCATTGACTGTACCCCTTGTGTTTAGTACTGAGCCTGGCATATATATGCTTCAATACATGTGTTCACTGACAGAAGAGAGACCATTACCTGAGTATCTGAAGTCAGTCTGCACAGACCTGGAAATTAGGACCTCTATTCAGTGCCTTGAGAGATGTCAGAAAAATGAGCAAATTTTCTTTTTGATAGTCATTACTTTCTCATAATTGTAGAGGTTCAAGAATGGTTAAAAGTGAGAAGAGGAAATAAACATGTTAATAGGAGGAAGGTACTTGATTGTACTCCTGACAAAAGAAACATGAATTAAAATTAAAATGAAGTAGGATTTTTTTTTCCTATGAGATCAGCACCTGTGTTGGTAGGGTGGTAAGAAAAGCAGTCATTTCCAGACAATCTTCTGGAAAGGAAGATTGGTAAATTTGGTAACTGCTTTTACCTAATAATTCCATCCTTAAGATTTTGCCCTACAGATATACTTGCACAAGCATGCACTGTTAGAGATAGGAAAAGGTTGAGACAACCTAAATGTCCACCAGGAAGGAACTGGCTATGTACATGATATGACATATAAGTAACAGAACACCATGTGGCCTTTAAAAAGAATAATGCATCCCCCGATACAATATTTCACCTATCCAGAAGTTCCCAGTTGATAACCACCGAACATTTATTTAAATTCCCAAAATACCCTATGGCTTAATTAGGGACCATTGTTTTCACACCAATATCAAAGCTCTTATAACTGGGGAAATACATGTTTTTTATAGGATAATAGACATCCCAGAAAATTGACACAAATGGACTGTGGGTAATGAACACAAACTTCATTCCATCCTTAATAATTTTAAATTTAGCTTGATATTCATTCTAGATCCATCTCAAGATACATCTTCTCCTTGAAGGCATCCCCCTACACCTCAGTGAGTATGGCGTGACAAGCGCCCACAATGACTCAGTCTCTGGAGGTCGTACAGGAACAATTCAATCTATCCCAAAGGCATCAGACTTTTGTATTAAGTCAGGTAAAGTGATGCCTAAGAATTGTTGGAAATTATCTATTATATGAAACCTTCTTGCATCCATAAGTTAAATAAGAAATATGGCCACAACATCCATGTAGATGTTTGAGTGAGAAACTGAGACATCACATCAAATTGCTTTATTTCTTTTCCCTAACATTTAATCAGCAAATCCTGTCCATTCTACTTTCAAAATAAATCTCAACTCCACCCACCTCTCTCCATCTCCATCGTTGCCAGTTGAGCCCTGGCCATGCAGCCTCTCACCTACAAGAGTGCCCAACTGTTTTCTCTGCTTTCACTCATCTTCCCACTCTCTGTCTTCCATCCATCCTGGGTGCAATTTTAAAAGTAAAGTATTATCTTTTTATTCCCCAGCTTAAAACCCTTCAAAGGCTTTCCATTATTCTAAAAAACAACAACAACAACAACAACCACAAACTAAACTAAACTAAACTCCATAACTTGGCCTGCAAATTCTAGTGACCTATCCCATCTCTCTCCAACTTCAACCCATGGCACTTTCTCCCTCCTTCACTTTACTACAGTATTGCTGATCTGTGAGTTTCTAAATGTGTCACGCTCTTTCCTACTTAGAGACTTTGCAAGGTAACAGCCAGTGCCCAGTTAGCAGCAAGCTAACAACAAAAACATATTAGTGGGGGATGAGTTAGATGTACTAATTCTATACTTATGCATCCAACACAATACCCTTGTCATTTTTGACTAATTTGATAATGATGATTTCTTATCCAAAACCTATACCCTTCCTCCTATAGTCGTCATTCAACAAATACTTAGTACATTTATGTTTGGAGAACTTTCCTTGTTACTTTAGAATATGGAAAAAAAAAGAAACACAAACCCTGTTTTCAAAGACTTTACAGTCCATCAGGCAACATAAGACTTGTCCGTGTGTAACTGAACTAAGCCAACATGAATTAAGTAAACAGGAAAAGTATAAGATAGGCTGAAAAATTTCAGAAAAATAAACAACCATTTATGTCTGGTATGATAGGTGAAGGTTCGTGGAGGAAGTCTATTTGAGGTTCATTTGAAGAAATGATAGAATTTCTAAAGACATAGAAGAGATAGAGGGTAGAAAAGGGTATTACAGGCAGAGAAAGCAGAAGATAGATATTGAAATGCATATATATTGAAAATGCGCGGTGTGTTTAGAAATAGTGAGCAGTGAGAAAGTTGGATTTGAGATAAAATATGAAAGCCCACAAATAGCAGACTAATAATAATAGCATACATTCATTGACTGTTTACCATGTGCAGGGTAATCATTTAATTATTACAACAACCCTATAAGGTAGCACTATGATTATCCCCATTTTTCACTGAGGGGACTAAAGCACAAAGGAGTTGAGTAATGTTTCCAAGGTCACAAAACTAGGTGGTGGGACCAGGATCAAAATCCTGGCAGCCTAGCTTCAGAGTACATGTTAACCATGTAGGAAATTAACCATTATCACACAGAAATCAGGATTCATTGAAGATCTTTGAGCAAGAATGCAGCATAACTGGACCTTTGATGACTTATTCTGGTTGCAATGTAAAGAATATCCTAGAGAAGAAACAACTAAAGCCAGGAAAAGCATCTTTATGGAACCAAAAAAGAGCCTATATAGCCAAGACAATCCTAAGCAAAAAGAGCAAACTGGAGGCATCACACTACCTGACTTCAAACTATGCTACAAGGCTACAGTAACCAAAATAGCAAGCTACTGGCACCAAAACAGAGATATAAACCAATAGAACAGAACAGAGGCTCAGAAATAATACCACACGTCTACAACGATCTGATCTTTGACAAATCTGACAAAAACAAGCAGTGGGGAAAGGATGTCCTATTTAATAAATGGTGTTGGGAAAACTGGCTAGTCATATGCAGAAAACTGAAACTGGATCCCTTCCTTACACCTTATACAAAAATTAACTCAAGATGGATTGAAGATATACACATAAGAATTAAAACCATAAAAACCCTAGAAGAAAACCTAGGCAATACCATTCAAGGCATAGGCATGGGCAAAGATTTCATGACTAAAACAACAAAAGCAAGGCAACGAAAGCCAAAATTGACAAATGGAATCTAATTAAACTGAAGAGCTTCTGCACAGCAAAATAAACTATCATCAGAGTGAACAGGCAACCTACAGAATGGGAGAAAATTTTTGCAATCTATCCATCTGACGAAGGGCTAATATCCAGAATCTACAAGGAACTTAAGCAAATTTGCAAGGAAAAACTCAAACAACCCCATCAAAAAGTGGGCAAAGAATATGAACAGACACTTCTCAAAAGAAGACATTTATGCCCCCAACAAACATATGAATAAAAGCTCATCATCACTTGTCATTAGAGAAATGCAAATCAAAACCACAGTGAGATACCATCTCACACCAGTTACAATGGCAATTATTAAAAAGTCAGGAAACAGCAGATGCTGGAGAGGATGTGGAGAAATAGGAATGCTTTTACACGTTGGTGGGAGTGTAAATTAGTTCAACCATTGTGGAAGACAGTGTGGCGATTCCTCAAGGATCTAGAACCAGATATACCATTTGACCAAGCAATCCCATTACTGGGTATATACCCAAAGGATTATAAATCATGCTGCTATAAAGACACATACACACATATGTTTACTGTGGCACTGTTCACAATAGCAAAGACTTGGAACCAACCCAAATGCCCATTAATGATAGACTGGATAAAGAAAATGTGGCACATATACACCATGGAATACTATGCAGCCATAAAAAGGATGAGTTCGTGTCATTTGCAGTGACATGGATGAAGCTGGACACCATCATTCTCAACAAACTAACACAAGAACAGAAAGCCAAACACCACATGTTCTCACTTATAAGCGGGAGTTGAACAAGGAGAACACATGGACACAGGGAGGGGATCGTCACACACAAGGGCCTGTCAGAGGGTGGGTGGGCTAGGGGAGGGATAGGAGAAATACCTAATGTAGATGACGGTTGATGCGTGCAGCAAACGACCACGACACGTGTATACCTAAGTAACAAACCTGCATGTTCTGCATATGTATCCCAGAATTTAAAGTATAATAATAAAATAATAAATAAATAGTCAATACAATATTACATGCCAAAAGTACAGGGTTTAGATAAGTACCATAAAAGCAGGAATATAAAGGAAAGCCTGGGTAACAGTAGAAATCAGGGAACATTGAAACTGGTTGGCTATGAGAGAAGAATCAGCAAACAGCTCATTCTCAGGTCTTAGGTTTGGGTGGATAGAAAAATGGCTACATCATTAATGTAAGTATTTCAAATTAAACATTTACTTGAAAGAAAATATAGGTGGAATTTTGTTTTAAATTATAGGGAATTTCTGTTAATGTTGAAGCTTTCGTAGGGCAGATGGTAGAGCTTTCCAGAAACAGTAGATCTGAACATAGGAAAGAGGCCTGTGTTGAAGGTTAGGGTTGGGGTGTCATCCCTGCAGATATTAGACATTAATATCTACTCTCAGGACATCAGAAAGAGGACCATGGAAGAAATAGAAAACAAAACAGAAAGATCTGAGCAAATAGACAGTTGAGCATGATAGACATTAAGAAAGAGCCCATTCAAAATAAAGGGGAATTTTAATGGTTTCGAGTGTCATCAAGAGGTGAATAAAAATGAAAACTGAGAAATTGACTTTTTAGTAATTTGGAGACTGAGAGAAGAAACCATATAATAAAGATTTCCAGACCTCAATGTATGAAGAAAAGGTGTAGATAGTGGTCATAGATCATTCGAGAAGTTTGGAGGTAAAAAGAAAAGTGAAAGTTAAGGTATTCAATTATTAAATTTTTGTTTATTGAGTTGTTTCAAGGATGGAGAATTCTAATGATGTCTGCAAACAAAGGAAGAGGTAAATGGACAAAGAGAGATTAAAAGTTAAAAAGTTGCACAGGCAACATTTAAGAAGAAGAGGAAGCACACTTAAATGAGGAGGTTCTTTTTCCCCAGGGTAGAAAAAAGAATGCTGATGTAGAAGAATTTGAGGAGTGAAATTGAAGGGCTTATGTCAGATGAACTTAACATTCTTAAAAATACAAGGTTCATTTGCCCAGAGTAAGACGGTGGGTGGCATCAAAGATAATGCGATAGAGAATCCAAGAAGTAAACAAAGCAAGTAATAGCAAGAACTAGCTAAAATTAGGTAGTATGAATAGAGGGAACCAAGTAAAACAGTGATGCTACTATCTCCAGCAAAATTAGCATTGCCACCTCACAGAGTTGAGAAAGTAGACATCACAGTTAGCTGGCTGTCATACCCCCAGCTACACACTCAACATTTAATTACTCATGAAATATTTACTCAACATCCACTGGGTGCTAGAATCATGAAAACAATGGCTACATATCAATGTGAACAGCTTTGGTCCAAAATATGGCATATCCCACCTCACCCACGCTACCCACACACTCACCCAAAGCCATGCTTTCATTACTTGTGATTACCAATAACTCTTGGTGACCAGCTCATAATAAGGTTTGTGTTAGGACCCTGGTAGCTCAGGAAATAGGTCCTCTATGTTATAACCACTTAGGGAAATTTAGAAAAGTATTTGGTGAAAAACGTCTTCATTTAAGGATCCTTAGAACTTCAAATGTGGGTTCTTAATATATGGTGGTATTTCTGAGTTGACATTATGGCTTCACCCATTCTGTTCTTATTTCTGTTAAACTCAAAGCTGGTCCCTTCACCTCTAATGGCATGCTGTTTTTTTCTTATGCAGTTACTTCACACAAGCCCCTGTGAGTGATTTCACCAGGGCTATGTCCTGCCATACATTCATTTTTATATCCATTCATCTGTTCATCAAGCATTCACCGAGTGCCTAAGCTATGCCAGGCAGTGGGCTCTGTGGTTACAAAAACACAGTCCTTTTTCCCAAAGATATTATAGTATGACTAGAGGAAGAAGAGTAGAAGAGTAACAGTAAAAATGCAGATTAAGTACAGCAGTTAAAAATAAAGGAGAGAGGTCAGCATTCCTTAGGGGGATCAGACAAAGATTCATAGAGGAGGAGATTCTTTGATTGTTGTTTGAAGGACAAGGAACAATTTTCCAGGTGGGTGAGGTATGTGTGGGAGAACACTTTGGCAGGAGGAATAACATGTACAAAGGCACTGGGGCGTGAAACAGCAGACTGGCTAGTGAACTGCAAGCAGTCCAGAAGGGAGAGGGTGGGGATGTGGAAGAGTGGTCAGGGGGAGGGCAGGCAGGTAAGAAAGAAATGTCAACCAAGGGAGGACCTGCTCCTCACAAGCCATTCTGGGGGGTCTGACTTTCTTCCTGTTGCACAGAGGTTGTTAATGTCTTGGAGTCATGGCTCTTTCAAAACCTATGATACTATCAATCCTCTACTCAGAAAAAAAAAAAAAAAAATCACCAAAATGGTGTCTACAAACACTCTGAAGTTCAGAAGTTGCTTGGACTTCAGGTTAAAATGTTGCTATAGGCAAAGGACCCATTTTTAGTTTATAAAAATAGCTGGAAGTATACACAACAAGAAGGGCGTAATGTGATCCAATTTGTGTTTTAGAACAAGAATTCAGCCAGCTTTGTTGTGAATGGATTAGAAGCAAGTGAGACCAATGTTAGAATGAGCAATTAAGACATTATGACAACCATCTGGTCAGGAGATGATGAAAGAAACTGCAAGAAATGTTTGAAAAAGATAAGAATGATTCAAGCTATCAGATGTTTAACTGCATTACAGTAATTAAAACAACGTTATGCTGTCCAAAACAAAGAGATATCAATGAATTGTATTAAAAAACTAGATCCAAAATTTTATATTGTGTTTTTTCAAGGTAAAACTTAAAAAGCAAAGGATAGATTATTCAACAAATCATTATTCCACTGGCAAGTGGAAAACTATCTGAGAAAAATATAAAGTTAAATTCTTGCACTCCTATACAACAAAATAAATTCCAGATGGATTAAGATTTGCATGTAAAATAAAGAAACTGGAAGAAAATGTAGGAAAAGTGTGTGTGATCTTGGGATGATGAAGTCGTTTCTAAATTAACTCTAAAGGCAGCAACTTTAAAAGGAAAACATCACAGACTCAACCACTGCCCAGGTGCTGGGGAAGGGGGAAATGGGGATTTGCTATTCAGTGGGTATAAAGTTCCAGTTATGTAAAATGATTAAGTCCTAGAGATCTGCTGTGCAACATTGTGCCCATAGTTAATAATACTATATTATAGATGTAAACAAATTTTAAAGGGCAAGCCTCATGTTAAATATTCTTACCACAATTAAAAAAGACTCAATCACATGCACAAAAACTTCGAATGTAAAAATATACCCAAAGGAAAAAGTCAAAAAGTGACTAAGAAACCTGGAAAAAAATATTTACATTATAAACAACCTATGGACACATGGATTACTATCTATACTATACAAAAATTGTTAATAAAATTAAATGGAAAATAAGCATCTCAAAAGAAAAATAAACAAGGAACATTAAGAGGCAATTTGCAAAGGAAAAAACTATCCAACCTCACTAGTGACTTAACAAACACAGAAAAAACACAGTGAAATGCCATTTGCCCCATATCAGATTGGCAACATTTTTACAAAACAACACTACTTAAGATATGGGAAAATGTGCCCTCTCATGCACTGCTGGTAGGAGAATAAATTGAAGGGGAAAAGAACTTTCTGGAGAGCAGTTCGGCCAAAAAAACAAACCTTTATTAATAACTATACTCTTTAACCTACAAGCTCTGCATCCTAAGGAAATAATCCTGATTTAACTACCAGGAGATACACAATAATTTTTACAGTAGCAAAAAACCTTAAATTTTATTGGCTGAAGTAATGTTATTTAACCATTAAAAAACTATAAAAAATTATCTTGGAGAAAAGTGTTTAAAAGGCATGGATAGATGTTCACACTAGTTTATTAAACGAGGGGGAAAAAAAACAGACTTCAAAATCATACTATCATATACTAGTCTGAGACAACACCACTACCACCTCATACCACCTACCATAGCTAGACAAGAAATTCTAGGTTGGTTGAGATACTGATTTGAAGTACAAGTCAGTTACACTGATACAACAAATGATACCAATATCCTTAGCAGCAACAGAAGTAACAAAGGAAAAAAACACACAACACTGAAAGCAGCAGGCTGACTCACAGTGATGTGTTAATAAGAGAATTCAGATGGAGACCTAAGTTTCTATAATCCCTTCATTAGTCTAATGTAATACATCTGGTATAGCACAATGGACCTTGGTATGCCTGGTCATACTGGCCTCTTCAACCTACTCCTGCGCCTGCCCCCTGCCAAGCTTTGGCCCAGAAATTAGAGAACACAGGAAAACTACACGCAGTCAGACCTGAAAATGATGGAGGGACAGAAAAAGAGATTTGGTGGGGCTAGAGGCCTCAGCACTGCCCTGGGGGCCTCGGCAAATTCTCCAGGAATGATACAGATTGAAACAAGAAGGAAACAGATGGATGGCCTGATGGCAATGTGGTGATTGTTCTGGTGTCACTTCAGCACAGGAGCGCTTGCACCCCATACGGCGGCCTCCAACCCTCTAACATGTGCTGATTCCTAGGAATCAAAGTTTGTATGGAGCAGGGCAAGTGGCATGTTCTCATCCATTGCCAATATAACATTTTCATTTCAAACAGTCCATATGGGGCCTCTGAAAATCTACGACTATCATCATATGGATAAACTTATCAATCAATAAAACCATATCACATGCTTCAGAATAGCATCTCAAGCAACTTACATTTTATTCTGAGATATGTCAGCATAGGGATTAGAGCCTATAGCAGTGAAGCATAATTTGCAACGGAAAAAAGCATGTTTCTACTTAGTTTGCCTTTGTAGGTTTATCTTTGCGATTGCTAATTCCTTTGCTTCTCATTCCCTCCCTTCAAAACTACAGACAAGAGATTCATCTTTACTTTACTCTGTGCTGAAAGCAATTGAGTATAAAGTAGAAAAGAAGGAATAGCTTTTGAAAAAAAGAAAGAAAACAAACACCCACACAAATGAGTGTGTGTTTAACAAGGGAAGTTATCTCAAAGGTCACAGATCACCAGAGGAAACGTGCTATTTACCAATGGCGGGGAAGGAAAAATCCCAAAGACACATAAAACTCACTCTAAATATTTGCCACTCTATTTTATTTAAGACCAGTGTGTATTAGCAGGGGCAAGCCGAGTACACACTGAGGACTTGACAAGGACACCAAGCTACAGGATCCAGTCCCTTCATCGGCAGCGAGAAGTTGCTCTTAACAGTGCCTAATTGGTTTCAGCAGAATTACTGTTACTACCCTAGGAGGGTAGCCTCAGAGAGTATCTATCCTACTAGCCCCAGTTCTTTGGGGACGTATGTTTTTAAATTTACTTTGTTTATAGTACAGCCTAACTCAATTATTTGGGTTGGGTTTTCTCATGATTTTTCTTATTATCATTTATCTGTAATCTCACTCATAAAATTTGCTTGATTCTATTTTGTTGATATTTACATCTGTTCCAAATAAAAGAAAATAATGAATGATATTTTGTTAAAAGAAAATGCAATTAGTCAATTCTGAAAGTTTTCATTGGTGAAAAAGGCATCCTCCCCATACATTAAACCATATGTGACTTTATATTTAGAAATTCAAAAAATAATTACTTAAAAGCAAAATCATCCATTTGCCAGAATAACTCAGAACAAAATGGTACTGTTAAAGACCTGACAGGATTTCTTGGAACAGATGTTATTAGTTCATAAATTTAAGGCAGGCACACAGATGTCTGCCCTGTACATAACATAAAGCATTTTGCAACAGAAAAACCTTCATTCATATTTTGACCATCAACACTACTCAATAATCACACCAGCAGGAGGTTTAGACTGTGTTCAGCATTTTTCTTTTTCACACATTCAGACAGACAAAGACGTAGGCTTTCATTCTGAAGATGCCCATTTGGTTTTCCCCCACGTTTCATCAAAAAACTCATGCCTCACCGAAATTCCTTTTCTGACTTACCTCGAGCATAAAAATCTGGAACAGGAGTGTTGCTTCAGGGAAGCCAGCATCAGAATGGGATGAAGGAAAATGAAATCTCAGTTTCTACCAACAATACAAATCTCTGACATTTGATAGCAGGAAAAAGGGGAGCTAACATCCCATCTAATCTCAGTGCTTTCATACCAGATATTTTAATGAAAACAATTCAAGCTCCTGACGCAACAGAGGGTAGCCTTTGCATAATGTTTAGTTTCTAATGCCTCCAAAAGGTATCTGATATTTATTTATGATCCAAATATATTAAGCCTGAAATGGAAACACTTCTAGAATTTCCAAAGAGCTTTCATAAAGCTGCCTGAATAATTATTAGCAAACAAGTTAGTAGAAAATATTTTTAAGTTCCACTGTTATTTCTTTGGTTATTGCTTGTTCTCCACACATCTCCCTTCACCCACCCCCCATGCACAGACACACACCACACACACACACACACACACACTGAGGATCATGAAATAATGTTTTAAAAGAGTTAAACAGAGAAACCATTAATTTGATTGTTAAAATCTCTCTAGAACCCATTTTTAAAGATCACCTGGAAAAATCTTAGGAGATATTATAAAATGTCCCAAATTCAGAAACCAGAGATTCAAGTGCAAAGGTCCTATAGGATGGCCAGCAAGAAGGCTTCATTTGGTGTTCTGAAAGAAACAAGTTCCTCCTAAATGGAATTGAAAAGTAAGAAACCATTATTCTCTCTCTTCATAATAAAAGAAATTAAAATCCTGTTTAACTGGAATCTAAATAATCAGAAGTTCACATACCATAATTTTATTGTCATTTTTATGAGAAAGAGACAAACCAGCTGATTCAGAGACTTATCTTTTTTAAAAAATCTGTTAAGATATGATTGGTGGGAATTCAACCCCATATTTAGCTCATATATATCAAAAAACTTCTAAACCTGTGATTGATATTCATGATGATGTTAGTATTAAGCACATTTCACTATCTTCTAGGTATTCAAAAGGTGGTTTTGCCCCAATTTGACATAAATGCTAACCCATGTTAATCACTATATAATTATTTAATTAACCTATCCCCAGCCTAGTTTGGACAAACTGAATTCACAACAAACTGAAAAATAGGGGTTAGTTGTTTTACTTGGAGAAGTCAGGGACAAAAGGACTGAGTGAGCCATTTAAGAAGATAATTTTAATATGCAGCCTTTCTTCGTGGAATAATTAAATGAGAACAAAAGGTTAGGGACTGAAAAACTTGTATCTGCAATTTACTTTATATCAAAATAAATTTGGGAAAATCACTTAACCTCAATTTTACCAAAACTAAATTAGGGGCACTATTCTTTTTTTTTTAATTTATTTTTATTTTTTTATTACACTTTAAGTTCGAGGGTACATGTGCATAACGTGCAGGTTTGTTACATATGTATACTTGTGCCATGTTGGTGTGCTGCACCCATCAACTCGTCAGCACCCATCAACTCGTCATTTACATCAGGTATAACTCCCAATGCAATCCCTCACCCCTCCCCGCTCCCCGTGATAGGCCCCGGTGTGTGATGTTCCCCTTCCCGAGTCCAAGTGATCTCATTGTTCAGTTCCCACCTATGAGTGAGAACATGCGGTGTTTGGTTTTCTGTTCTTGCGATAGTTTGCTGAGAATGATGGTTTCCAGCTGTATCCATGTCCCTACAAAGGACACAAACTCATCCTTTTTTATGGCTGCATAGTATTCCATGGTGTATATGTGCCACATTTTCTTAATCCAGTCTGTCACTGATGGACATTTGGGTTGATTCCAAGTCTTTACTATTGTGAATAGGGGCACTATTATTTTATCTCCCACAATACAAGAGTATGACATAAATACAAGTTTCATTGACCTGGCCAAATTGACCTGGATAAAGATAATTGGCCATAGACATGGTAATATCTATCTTCACCTGCAGAAAATAGGATGAACCAGTGATTTGACTGCAAATATATAAATGCTGTCTTTATGTCTTTATGTGGGTATATTAGAATAAGATGCTTCCCCACCTTCAACCTGCAGTTCCCTGTGAGGTTACCCAGCCATTACTATTACTATCGCCTACATATAAATGAGGAAGCAGAAGCAAAACTCATAAAAATAAGTTGCCCAACATAGAAGACAGGTCAAAAATGGAACTTAGAATCTTCAAAGTATTGAAGATAGTGCTCTGCATTAAGTAAGCACTTAACGTGGTCTTGGAGCAGACTGATGAACTGATACCCCACAGTTCTGGAGATCACTAGACCTCCTAAGCACCTTATGATAGATGGAAGTCTTGTCAAAAATCCTAGATGCTCAAATGCGATGAAAATTACATGAGGAATATATTTCTGCTACTGCTTTTGATCACCTTTTAAACTGTTTTTATTGATATATAATAGTTGTACATATTTGGGGGGTACATGATATTTTGTTACCTGTCCACAATGTGTAATGATCAAATCAGGATAATTGGGATATCCATCAGCTCAAACATTTGTCTTTTCTTTGTAACGATCATGTCTTTTTGCCCCTGTCTCTCTTTTGGCCTCTTTCCTACTTCTACAATAACACAAGTTTGCTCCAAGTGAGTTCACAGCAAGCAATATATTCATAATAGCAGAGGCCCAAGTTATAATTCTAGTCTTGCCGGCTCTCTCAATAACTACAGGCCTTTGGGACGTCATAGTAGATGTCTTTATTTTCCCATTCTTAGAAGGGATTAAAGGTTGAATTTGACCAAAAGGCAGCTGATATTAAGGATGTTGGAACCACTCCATATCTCCCAAGGAGGAAAACTTACAGAGTTTTAAATGGAGTTGAGAGATTTTTAAAAGCCAAAGAAGAATTCCCTTTTATCCCTACTTCCATGGGACCCTCTGCTATGCTGCTGACACTCTACAGAGCCAAAAGGGGGAAACTGAACCAGTTACACTATCGGCTCAAGAATGTCTTGCAGCACAACTGATAACAGGATCTTTACTGACCAGAATGCCTGGATGATGTTTTGCCAGGTTTGTTGAAAAGTTATGCTATGTAAAAGTGAAACAGAAAATATTATTATTAACTATGTAATGATAATAATAAAGAACTCTTCTAACTGGACTCTCAGAAGCCCAGGAAAAGTGACCAAACAGTTTTTCTCAATAGCCCAAAAGACAGTCCAAACAGTTTTAAGGGAAGGTTCAATTAACAGCAAAAATTCATACTTCTTATTCCTTCTCTTGGAAAGAATTAATAAGCAGTTAAATGAGAAATGATAAGAAGAAAAGCCTCAGTATCTGGATGTCCTATAGGCAAGAACAGACAACCCCTGGAATTTTGCAAATGTCTGAGAAAACACTAAAAGTTTACTTATCCAAAGAACCAAGGACAAAACCCATAATTCTCTTCAACTAATTTAAGTGTCATCTCATTTCTCAATTATTTTCAGTGTAATTGATCACATTGAATTACATTTTGAATAACACCGGGAAAAGGTTGAACCGCAGATGCATGTTTTCACTTCATTTTCGATCAAAGAACCAAATTAATCTGCAGGACATTATGAGCACATTACCCAGCAATAGCCCGCCACATGTCTGCCCACTCTCAGAAGGCAATGTATGTCTTACCTTCATTTGCCGATTCCACAAACATTTCACCAACCCAATGAAAGGTCCAGGGTAAAGAAGACAATGATATGAACTCTGCCCTCAAGGAGTTTAAAATTTGGTACAAAAGATATGTTTGCAAGCCATATTACTATAACATGAAGGAAAATGTAATAACTGCCACAAATGAGAATTTAAAAAATTCAAACACCGATGGCATTTCAGAGGCAACAGGTACATTATGGAAGAGGGAACATTTCTTGCCATTTTAAAAATCACTCGAAAAAGTATTCCAGATGATTAAACAGATCTGAGAAAATAAATCATCATAGCTGAACGAAGAAAAAAGAAAATCAAAAAATGTTTAAAAGTATTATCTTCATGTTTTCATTCAACTATACACACCCCAGAAAAACACAGAATGCGGTCAGATTTCTCCAGTCAAACTTTGTCCATTCTCTGTGAGAAAGCTAGGTTCAAATGGCTCCACGATCCCGAGATTAAAATGGAAAGTGAGAGAACCTTACATCATTGTACATGTGCATCAGTCAAATTACCTTTAGGATTAAAAATCATATTTTATTTTTTCAATTAACACTGTAAGCATGCCTCTTACCTTTGCTGTTTAATTATCCATCTGATTGCATCTCAGATCAGCTCTTTATAATCCAATTTTGAGAAAATGACACATCTATTTAAAAGCACATATAGCTTGTTTTGTTCAAGTAGAAAGTGACCAAATTTTCCTAGACTGAGAAAAGATTGGCATGTTTGCTTGTGCATATCAGATTATTTAGTTGCAAAACTGGGAATTATTCCACAGATATGAATGGATTTCTAATTTATGTCACAAAGGAGAGATTACACTTTTAGGATAATTTATTTACTTACTCATTTTCCTAATTCGATTTCAACACACAGGAGAATTTCAAGTCAGGAAAGCATCGCCAACAATGCTTCACCAGAGACAACCAAAAAGAAATCATAAATGTCTTATTAACTGTAAATAATGATAAAAATCAAATCTTTGGGAATATAATTACAGCTGGTCTAGCTTAAAAGTGTTTTACAATTATATTAGCCCAAGTAAATCACAGCATACTAATTTTAAATTGTACATTAAAATAGGTTTGTTGTACATGTTGCCATAAATTTCAAAACAAGAAAAATCAAGAAGGATCAACTTCTTTATTTTTTTTAAACACATTTTCCAACTGTAAGGTCCATAGCTCCTCCTTTTCTGCCTGTTGACAAGCGTGCTTCTCCTGCTTTCTAACTTTAAGTACACTCCTTTCTGCCGTAACTTGTCTGAGCTTGTTTGTCTGTAGTTCTTACTGGAAATTTCTAAGCTATCATTTCATGATCTTTTGAAGAAACAACGTATAAGTGCACCTGTGTTCTTTTATGTTCATGTCTCCCCCTTGTTTTCTTTCCTTGGCACCATAGAAACAGACATACATAAGTCTGTAACTTATGGTGGCTTATTTATTATTTTTACCTGCATATATTCAGAAACTATTTTTAAGAAAAGGACTGGACTGATAAATTAGAGCTAGGAAGCCTGGTCATTGTGTGGTCTTGGACAGGTGATATAATTCGCTAGACCTATATTCTCAAGTACAAAATGAGGAGGACCCTGCCAGAGGATCAATCTTCAAAACTGCGACAACTCTGAAACTGTATGACTCTCTAGCTCTTTGACTTGCAACTTCACACTTGGATGTCATTTGTTGCTTTGAAAGATGGTTGGTTCCACTGTGGAAGACAGTGTGGTGATTCCACAATGATCTAGAACCAGAAATACCATTTGACCTAGCAATCCCATTACTGGGTATATACCCAAAGGATTATAAATCATTCTATTATAAAGACACATGAATGCGTATGTTTATTGCGGCACTACTCCCAACAGTAAAGACATGGAATCAACCCAAATGTCCATCAATGATAGACTGGATAAAAAAAAGTGGCACATATACCCCATGGAATAACTATGCAGCCATAAAAAGGAATGAGTTCATGTCCTTTGCAGGGACATGGATAAAGCCAGAAGCCATCATCCTCAGCAAACTAACACAGGAACAGTAACATGCCCCTTTGCAGGGACATGGATAAAGCCAGAAGCCATCATCCTCAGCAAACTAACACAGGAACAGTAAAACAAACATCACATGTTTTCACTCGTAAGTGGGAGCTAAACAATGAGAACCCATGACACAGGGAGGGAAACAAAACACACCAGGGCATGTTGGGAGGCAGTGAGGGGAAGGAGAGCATCAGTATAAATAGCTAATGCATGCAGGGCTTAATACCTAGGTGATGGGTTGATAGGTGCAGCAAACCACCACGGCACATGTTTACCTAGGTAACAAACCTGCACATTCTGCACATGTATCCCAGAACTTAAAGTAAAACAAAATTTAAAAATAAAGATGGTTGGTCCTTCCCCTGGTAGATATAAACACAAATGCAAAGTGGCACATACATGAGCAGGGAGTGTAAACAAGAAAGGAGTGGTGGGGGAAGAAAGTGAGAGAGAAAGAAGGAAAAATGAGGCAAGAGAGACAAAAACCCAGAGACAAGGCAGGGAAAGGGTGGGGAACAGGGTGAAGAATTTAGAGAAAGAGGAGAGAATATGGGAAAACAGAAGAGTGTATACAGTAAGAGAGCTAAAGAAGAGGTCTAGTTAATAGTATACAACCAATTATAGGGTAAAAAATTTTAAAATTTTTGCATGCATTTTTTGCATGTCAACAAATACCTACAGGTGTTGGTTTCTCTCCAGAAAAGAAAAAACAAAATACTTGGATATTGAAGTGCTAATTTTAAATGTCTATAAAAATTTGTGAGGGAACAAAGTTATTTTCTATTATGAATTTACTAAACAGTAGATGACATTTTAAGCCATCATATGTTATCAATAAAAATTAGCACAAGAGAAATTCTAGCACAGGGCCCAGGATATAGTAGGCAGCAATATACCTTAGAGAGAGGGAAGGAAAATGAGAGACAGAGGAAGGCTCTATTTTAAAATGACATAAATCATCTTCCTGATCTTAAAGACTAATGGAGATGGGGAGAAAGGATAAAATATGTCCATGTAAAATTGCCTAGACTCTGAACAAGCAGCAAGTACAAACCACGGTAAAAAGTTAAATAACCAGAACTCACTTAACTAGAATTCTCAATTTGCTAGAACACATCCACACACCTTTACAGTCCAGTATTCAAGGAGACAACTTTATAAAAAATAAAAGATTTCAATGTTTATGAAATAATAACAGCAATTACCACCACACCATTAGCAACTCCCTAGGAATGTCTCTGGAGAATAGTCACATCTAGTACCTACAGCATTATCGTCCAGAGAACAATAACCACTGTTGTTCAACATGCAGACCAGGAGGCCATGCAAGGACCTCTGCAATCAAGCCTAGTTACTCAAAGTAGCGCATGCACTTCATAGTCAATGTGAGTTGACTGCTCTAAATGGTTTGCCACTGGAGAGTTTGAAATGTCAGCCCATGCCTAAAATTTTTGGAGCCGGGGTCTCCAGCCAGTAGCCTACTCCCTTCTGTTCTCTTTCCCACCTTCAGTTCTTTTCTGCAGTGAGGAGCCTTGCACACACTCCCGAGGACACCTCAGCCCACACATCTAAGATTCATACACAGCCCTACACTCTTTGGTCCTAGGAGTGCTCAACACAAGTGGTACAGTTCACCACTGGGAGATGAGACCCCAAGAGAGACCCATGTAGGCCCTGGAAGTCATCTTGGGATCACTTAGGCAGGAATTGTGGGGTACCAAGTGGTTTAGAAGAGGGAATGGGGGTGCTTTGGATTGACAATATCCACATGGCTCTGCAGAATCCTCTCACCATAAGGCATGGCACAGTGGAGGAAGACCAGCAGGGCCCTCTAAAGCAAGTGACATGAGGCAAGAGCCTCTTTCCCCAGGTTTAAGGGTGCTACTGTTAATATGGCATTTCTGCCTTAACCTGGGTTTGCCAGGAAATTTAATTAGCCATATCTCATTCCATGCAGCCAGACTGAATAGCATTTGGTTGTGCTATACAGTGAAAATAAACAATGTAAGCACTAAAATTACTATAACTCAGGTGGTCAAATGATTTTGGTTTTAATACCCTGGAATCTCTGCCCAATTAGCACAAGAGGATGAATTTTCTTCAGCAATAAACCCCTAAACTCCTCACGCTACTACTTAAGAATAAACTAGCACAAAGAGAACCTTTGCTCTCAGTGACCAAACAGAGAGTAAAGTTTTTGTCTCAACTTCTCCCTCCTTACTCTCAGTCTACAAAACATCATGCAAGGTTGACCCAAGGCCAGAAGCCAAATTTAATGGTGAGCGTTCTCTCTTGTTCTCTCTTCTTGTAACACCTCATCCTGATATAACCGAGTTAAGATCCACTTTCCCAAAACAGTGTCCTATACCTCTGTTCCCCACTCTCTACCACCTGATTTTTTTTCATATCTTTTTGGGCTTTAATCTAGTTATGGTCAACTAACTAAGAGAATAAACTACTTACCATATACCAGTGAGCTATTGAGTGTTATCAGTCGAATAGGTCATCTACCCAACTTAATTAACATTGCAAAAATGAGGTCAGAGCAGTGGAGGGACACAAGTTCCTTGGAATACTTCGAATAAATTGTACAGCCTGCTTGACTGAGAGGCCACCACATATAGACACAGTACAAGGAATATATAAAAGAGACAAGAGACTTGTCCTAATAGATTTGAAAGTACAGCTGAGAGACAGAATCTACATAAAATGGAAAGAGCTTTAATAATATTATAAAATAACATAAAGATACAAATCAATGAGTTATAAGGCCTTTTTCCCTCCTGTTTTCTAATGTACTTCCAAAAGTCTCATCTGCCATAAGCTTTCCCTGAAATTTTGATTAGAGTTAGACGGCTTGGCCTGAAGAGTAAAAGAAACAGCTTAGAAGAATTTAGACACATTTCCTTCCTTTTCTGCTTCCTCATGTTTCCTGTCCTTAGAACTTAGGCCTTTTGAAGGATGGTTGGAAGTGTTCCCTGCATGTCCATGTGCTTCTGCTACCTCAGTCTTATTTTTATTAACATAATATATCAGGGCCCCCAAGAGTTATCTTTATTCTTCCTATGTAAGAGTGAATAGTAATTTCATTTCAGTTTTTCCAGCTGCTCCTTTATATTGTTCTGCCCCATGACTTCAAAAAGATAGGAAACCCTTGAAGTCCTAGAATCCTAGACTCAGGGTCAGAAAGCACACATTCTAATTCTAGTCCTAGTGCTTAGTAGCTGTGAGAAAGTGTTTAACTCTTCTGAGTCTCAATGCCATCTGTAAGATGGGGGCCTGTTTCAGGAAATACCAAATCAAATCCCTTTCTGTGAAAGCAAACAACACAATGCTGCTTAATAGGCATAGTTGATGTGAGCACTTGTGGCAGATATTCTCTGCTTTGGAATTTATATGAACAAGATCCGATTAATTTGTTTATTCAGTTAACAAATATTTTCTTGAGCACTTAATGTGTATCAGACTCTCTACTGAGCACTTATCAGAACCACTGGAGCTATGAGCCATCCAGTTGCTACTGGACATTTTTTTCAAACTACCACTTTTCTAGTGTTCTCCCTTTTGGAGAATAGTTAAGAATGTGTGTCACGGCTGGGCACAGTGGCTCACGCCTGTAATCCCAGCACTTTGGGAGGCCAAGGTGGGTGGATCACTTGAGGCCAGGATTTTGAGACCAGCTTGGTCAACATAGTGAAACCCCGTCTCTACTAAAAGTACAAAAAAATTAGCTGGGCATGGTGTCACGTGCTTGTAGTCCCAGCTACTTAGGAGGCTGAGGCAGGAGAATCACTTGAACCTGGGAGGCAGAGGTGGCAGTGAGCCGAGATGGCACCACTGCACTCCAGCTTGGGCAATAAAGTAAGACTTCATCGCAAAAAAGAAGCAAAAGAAACAAAGAATGTGTGTCATGTTGCTTGCTTAAATTCTATTTGCAGCATTTTGGAATGAAGTGTGTCCCTCTCCTGGCTTCATTATACATCAAAATTCCCACAGTTAAAGTTTTTTCAAGACACATAAGTCAGCATAGTCGCTAAGAAATTCTCCCTTGGGCTTAATATAAGAGAATTAAAATATATCTGGACTTCATCAAGTCTGGTCTTTCAGTCTGTCATGAGAGGCTGGAGTCGCTAGGGATAAATTAAATGATTAAGAATGAAAGTTTCTAATAGTGTAAGGAGAGATGTGGTTGTGAGTAGCACATCAAGATAATGAGTGAGCGCACACACCGCACACCAGGACCCGTGGATATTTATGCTGCAATCCATAAGTGCACCTCCTCAACATGCCACCTCTGAAAACCAAAAATGTAACAAGCACATATCAGAATAGTCATTCCTGCTCAGTTGAGTTCCTAGTTACAGCCAAATAAAAGAAGACTAGCTTCTTTAAAGCTCAAAAACCAAGAGCACCTTTCCAGTGGACAAGTAACTAAAGTGGTGTGATTTTGGTATAAGTTTGTGTGTGTGTGTGTGTGTGTGTGTGTACACATTTAGTTTTATTGTACAACAAAGCAACTTGTACTTTTCACATTTAAAACTGAGCATCATCTTTCCTTTACAGTGAAACAAAAAGGAAATTTTAAAATAAGCAGGAACAAAATTACAATAGAGAACGTCAATTCCAAATAGGATCCTACAGGTTCTGCTGATTCTTCCACTGAGTGGCAGGGCTAAAGTCATCATTAGAAGAAAATTTATTTTAAAAGTTTCTTCTTAAACTACAAAGATGTCTGTCAAATATCACAATAAACATGCCAAAGGAGAAGCCATGTTGTCAAAATGCGCACTTAACCCACCCAAACATCTCAGATCCACCCTTTGCTGACCTTCTACAACTCCCCCTTTTTTTTTTTTTTTTTGTTTTTTTCTCTTTTCTTAAACAAGAGAAAATAGACAGATACACGTTGGTAAATGCTAACTGTCCATATTCACATAGAGACACTGTGTACCCTCTAAGCCCAATATACAGAGAAAGGAGGGGGAAACTAGAATTCTATGCACTGCTACACAGGGGCCTAGCACCCTCCAGCTTCCAGCAGAGCGGAGGGAGCAGGTTTTTCTTATTTCCCACAGACCTCGGTGGTGTTGATTCCATACAGTTTTTATTCAGACAGAAAGGGATAAAAATGAATTTCAAACAGAAAGGGGTAGAGACAGTTTTCCCATTGTATTCTGCTCAAGGTATTTCCCCCCAAATAAGTTGAGAACCATGGTGTAGAGAAAAGAGACCTCAAGAACAGGGTGACAGAACACAAGAGGAAAAAGAAAAGACTAGAACTTGCTCCCAGGGACTGGAGAATTTTTTTTTGAAAAGGATAGTTGGAATCTATCAGTGTTCTAGTAATCATCTTTTCCTTCATCCTCCTCTCCTTCCTCCCCTTCATCATCTTCATCTTCTTCACCTTCATCCTCCTCTTCCTCCTCAGTATCTGTTTATCCTTCCTCCTCTTCATCATCATCATCTTCTTTTCCTTCTCCTTCTTCATCATCCATATCAGAAATCAAGTAGCACTCTAATGAGTTGGACCAAATATCATCTTTGGTGACCTCTCCTAACTCATCAGCACCGGCATCAAAATGGTCAGTAAACCAGGTAAAGAAGCTCTCTGGTTCCTCACGCTGCCTCTTCCTGCCAGCTTTATTCTGCGTTCGACTTGAACGTTTCATCAAATCCTTTCCAGATTTCCACTTGATTTCAGTGGTCTTTGAAGATGGATCACCACTCTCATTCAGATGAAATTCTTTGGAGAGAACTTTATTTTCAAAGTAAGGATTTTCATCAAAATAAAAATCTATTCTGTAACCTCATTTAATATCTTCAAATTCTGTCATTTCAACTCAGTGCCTCTTTGTCCTCCTCCAGCAGTGCAGACGTTTGTGAATGGTTGACAAATGTTGTTAGCCCAAAATGTGGGACTTTGGCAATCAGTTCTGACATCTTCTGAAAAAATGGTTGGCGGAGTTTGTCATATTTCTGTTCTACTCTCAAAATCTCCTCACTGGCTTGTTCATTAAATCTGTCTATTTCATTTTGTACTTCATCAACACATTCAGTTGCTTCTTGCTGTTCTTTTTCTCCCTTCTTCAGCAAGCCTGCAGAGGCCAATATCTCCTCCGGTCCCAGAGAGGCATTCTTGGTTTCTTCTTTTGAGGTGGGAGTGGAGACTGGCATTTGGGGGCCATGCTGCTAGGGAAGTCCAAGAACCAGACCAGAGTCTCCTTGCTCATCCAGAAGCAGGCAGAACACTCTGGTATAAGATTTATTGGTTAAAAGTAAGCAGTAACACATGGGTACTTGAAGGATCCCTTTACACTATTAATTCTATTCTTAATTGTGTAAATGTCCATTCTTAATTTTGTAAATGCAGAACCATTTATAAAAATGGAAAAGCCATAGCTGTTTGGACCCCCAAGGAAGCTAATCAACCCACCAAGATAGAACAGGAGTTTGTAAACACACCTTTGGCGTGATTGTTTGACAATTTATTACATAATAGTTAGTTCTTTAACAAATGGTTTTTATTTTCCCTGATCTACATTAATATTAGAAGGAGAATGAGTGCTCTCAAAAAATGGGAGAAAATGCAGAAAATAACATTATTTTCAACTTTTTCTCTTCAAACACCCATATTCTCCATATGCTTATGATCGGTGAGAGAAAGAAGAGGAAAATCAAGCCTCCCAGGGAATACACAGTTGAGGAGAATCCCTGCCCCAAACATGCATAGCCAGGGCTACCATGTTGCACAATCCCACTCATACTCTTGGTGAAATTTACCTCCAGGACTATGCGGTACACAGTCTGCCTGCTGTGCATGGGGACTCTATCTACAGGCACCCAATAATCCACGAAGAGGAAAGTGCACCTAGCCCAGGGAAATAATATTGTGTTGCCCTACGGGTTAGTTCAATCCAAAGCGAGTCAAGGAAAAGAAAGAGAAAGTGTTCACTGACTTTAATAATTATTCAAGATTCAGAAGTACCTGGGAATTATAAAATATTTGATTCTGTAATCACATCAGAGGAAAAACTTTCCATTTGACTGATTCTCCAACAAACTAAACCACAGAGGAAATGGCTGAGCAAATATTTTCCTACCTTCATGCTTACACACATGGTGGAACATACCAGCAAACAAAAAAACGTTCACCAGATTTCAACTGATGAAACACACTGGGAAGAGGTACCTTCCCTTTGGTTGACTTTAAAAACATTAACTCATATAGTTTAAGTTTTTGTTTCAACCTGCAAAATTGAGTTGTTACCTTAAATATATGACATTTAAAGACAAGGGATTTCTATCAGACCAGATGAAGAATACGCTGGACCTCAGGCTGGTGACCAAGCATTATTCACATGTGAAACGTTCTTAACCCAAACACTTCAGAACGGCTTAGGAAGCTGGCTTTACTGAGATGCTCAAGGATGTGTTAGAAGCAGGATCTCTGAAAAGCAGGAATGAAAAGGACAGGACCACTCTAGGGCCAGGTATCCCTAATCAGGGGGCTGATGCTTCAGAATGCCCTCTCCTGCCCTCCTCCAGCCATGCCTCTCCACGGAGCCAGCAGTCTGCAGGGCTGTGACACACACCCACCTGCAGGAACAACTTGCCTTCTAGACTCTTCCCCAGGTACTTATGAGCCTGGAATTTCCCGCCCCAAGTGGTCTGAAACCAGCTTCCAGGGCCTGTGTGAGTCTTCACCCTTCCAAAGCAGATCAACTCACAGGTGTGCACACCCCTAGGCCTGAGGGTATTCATGGGTAGCTGGTGGATGTGGGTGTGAATAAAGTTGAATGAGCAGGCTGGCTCATCCACACACATTCTTACAAGGATCCTCAGGCTGCACAGTGGAGCCAGGTCAAGAAGAGAAGGAACAGGTTATGGAATAGGGGGGTGTCTTGTCCTGGGCCCTCAAATGTTAGGAGTGACCCTATAATGGGATATATCATATAATGAAATGAGTACTTCAGTGATCCAAAGAGAAATCTCCTCTCTCTGTTTCCTATCCTCACGGTGACCACATAAATGGATTATCTCAACCAGGACACTGGGCAGCATGAAATGTATCTTAACTAGATAGGACACCAGCTCAACAAGTGAGGCCAGGACTGTCTTGCAAACTAGGATATAAAGTCATCCCAGCTACACCAAACTGTAGAATAGTTTCTTTCCTTATGATGATCCTTCACTACCACTGAGCCCAGAGTTCCACAAATCACTGCCATCCATTGGCATCCAGCATTTTCCCCCTCATTGGGTTCTTTTCCTCATTAGAGAGTGTTTATGTTTAGTGTACCCAAGAAGTAAATAAAACCTCATTTTTATCATATACAACAGGCATATAATAGAAAGCATCATATGTGGTTCCAGCTTCTGTAGTTTTCCTACAAAGTTTGCTCAATCTTTTAAGTTTGTAGGTTGACATTCCAAACAAAAGGGGTAGAAAATAAGAAGGAAACCCGTGAAACCAGAGAGCCATCAGAAACCCCTGCAAACTCACCAAAGAAAGTTGGATCTAGGGTTCCCATAGGAGGTAGAAAATCAAAGATAAATAGTATGTGGAATTTTAAAAGAAAACATTGTGGATGGCCTTTTCTGGAGCCCAGCCTGCGCTGAGTCTATGGATACAGGATTTAATCAGGACTAGTCAGTGCAATCCAGAAATGCACACCCTAGATGAGGGAGTTTCTAGGAAGGTCTATGGCCACATCCTTGGTGTCTGGTTAATGTGTCTCCTGTGCTGCTTCTTGGCAAATTCCAGTAGCCTGATTTTATCTCATAGCTCTTGCACAATACACATACACACACACACACACGCAACATCTACAGTGCTTCCAGCCAGTGCTGCTGCTCACTATTATTTACACTAGCAGCTCTTAAACATGACCACACATCACAATTATCCTGGGAGCTTCTCTAACATACAGATTCCCAAGCAGCTCCCCACAGAGACTGAATCGGGAGGTCTCAGGTGAGGCTGGGACCTTTCTACCCTTAGTAAACAAACAATCCGGATGACTATAAAAGCAAAACATTCTAACCCCTGGAGAAGCTCTGCTAGAGCAGTACAGGCTGAATTCCATCTGACCAGCAGGCAGTCATGTCCTCATGCTGTTTTTCTCGGTCTATTCCTACTTTGGAGTCTTCCCAGAAAGAGCTGAAGATGTGCTGCCCAACACCATGGAGACGAGCCCCCACAACAAACAGCTGTCCTTTCCCATTACGGCCAAGCTCCAACCAACTGCCAATTCAGACACGTCCTGAAATGGCTCTCTATTCATTGACTTTCATGAGAAACTACTTGAGCTTTATTAAGAAATAAAATACACACATGTAGCAAGTTATGAAAATTTTAGAATGGTTCCTCTTTTTCATGGACAGTCTTTGGTTTCTAGTCCAACAATAAAATGGTTCTTTCAAATGAAATTTTAACACATTTCTTTCCTTCCTTCTCTCTCTCCTCCTCCCCATCCCACACACATTCATACAGTAATCTGTAGGCTTTTTGTTAAATTAGTGATTCTCAATGAATAGAGGCCCAAACTTTCCGGAAAAACACATCAATGTCTCCAGGAAGCCATGTAATTTTTCCATTTGTGAAAATGAACCAAACGTTTTCAAAGGGTAAGAAGCACTGCCAGCCTCATCTTTGATTCATCCAGAATATGGACAGGAGAAAATTACAGCAATCAATCAACTTGAATTTCATGTTTTACAAATGGTATAGTGTAATCAGAAATAAGCCAAAATTTATAAGTAACTGGCATAGAAGAATTAATAAAATAAATAAAATCAGAGAAATGCTATCAGGTAAAAATTCCTCCTTAACAGTAGAGAAGCAGATCATGAGAATCCAGTCATCACTCTGGGATGTCATCATCACAGGCAAAATCAGCTAAGTCAGCTGTTGACAGAGGAAAGGAAGTTAAAAAAACTCTACTCCTCTGGCACAGTTTTGAAGTTCAGTGATACTCAGCTTGCTAAGGCATTCAGTGCACTGACTGCTGCTTCCCCTGGAAGCAGTCGGTGCCTGTCTCCTGGGTTATTCCCTCAGATCTCAGGGATGGGGCCATTACAAGAGAGTCCCTCTGATCTTGGCTGCCAAAAATCTCAACATAGCGTGATAGTGGTGCCTCCTCGCCAAGGGAGCAAATCAGTACTAAACATGGTATCCAAATTTCCACTCATCATACTCCTGTGGCATTAGAGGGTATGGAGCTATAAAAGCTAAAGAGTAAAAAAGCAAGGCCAGGCCAGGCATGGCGGCTCATGACTGTAATCCCAGTACTTTTGGAGGTCAAGGCGAGAGGATGGTGTGAAGCCAGGATTTCAATACCAGCCTAGACAACAAAGTGAGGCCCTATCTCTATAAACTTTTGTTTTGTTTTTTGATTAGCCAGGCATGGTGGCACATGCCTGCAATCCCAGCTATTTGGGAGGCTGAGGTGGGAGGACTGCTTGAACTCAGGAGTTCAAGGCTACAGTGAGTTATAATCACGCCACTGCACTCCCTCCTGAGTGACAGCACAATTTCATTTTTTAAATAAATAAATAAATAAATAAATAAAAATAATTAAATAAAAATTTAATTTATTAAATGCACCCACTTTCTTCCTGAAATCATGCCAAGCTGAAGAAATATCTCTTCAATATATCAGTCCTTGGCATACTACTATTTCATTAAACTAACACCTCATTCCTCTTGCTTTATTGTTCTTTTCACTATGCTTTAGATCATTTTCCTAAGGTAGTTTAAAAGTGAGACTAGGGGCGGAGCAAGATGGCCGAATAGGAACAGCTCCAGTCTCCAACTCCCAGCGCGAGCGACACAGAAGACTGGTGATTTCTGCATTTTCAACTGAGGTACTGGGGCCATCTCACTACGGAGAGCCGGACAATCGATGCTGGTCAGCTGCTGCAGCCCGACCAGCGAGAGCTGAAGCAGGGCGAGGCATCGCCTCACCTGGGAAGCGCAAGGGGGAAGGGAATCCCTTTTCCTAGCCAGGGGAACTGAGACACACAACACCTGGAAAATCAGGTGACTCCCACCCCAATACTGCACTTTAAGCAAACGGGCACACCAGGTGAATATATCCCACACCTGGCCGGGAAGATCCCATGCCCATGGAGCCTCCCTCATTGCTAACACAGCAGTCTATGATCTAACAGCAAGGCAGCAGCCAGGCTGGGGGAGGGGCGCCCGCCATTGCTGAAGCTTAAGTAGGTAAACAAAGCCGCTGGGAAACTCCAACTGGGTGGAGCTCACAGCAGCTCAAGGAAACCTGCCTGTCTCTGTAGACTACACCTCTGGGGACAGGGCACAGTTAACAACAACAACAACAACAAAAGCAGCAGGAACCTCTGCAGACGCAAACGACTCTGTCTGACAGCTTTGAAGAGAGCAGTGGATCTCCCAACACCGAGGTTGAGATCTGAGAAGGGACAGACTGTCTGCTCAAGTGGGTCCCTGACCCCTGAGTAGCCTAACTGGGAGACATCCCCACTAGGGGCAGTCTGACACCCCACACCTCACAGGGTGGAGTACACCCCTGAGAGGAAGCTTCCAAAGTAAGAATCAGACAGCTACACTCGCTGTTCAGCAATATTCTATCTTCTGCAACCTCTGCTGCTGATACCCAGGCAAACAGGGTCTGGGGTGGACCTCAAGCAATCTCCAACAGACCTACAGCTGAGGGTCCTGACTGTTAGAAGGAAAACTATCAAACAGGAAGGACACCTATACCAAAACCCCATCAGTACGTCATCATCATCAAAGACCAGAGGCAGGTAAAACCACAAAGATGGTGAAAAAGCAGGGCAGAAAAGCTGGAAATTCAAAAAATAAGAACAAATCTCCCCCTGCAAAGGAGCGCAGCCCATCGCCAGCAACGGATCAAAGCTGGTCAGAGAATGACTTTGGCGACATGAGAGAAGAAGGCTTCAGTCCATCAAACTTCTCAGAGCTAAAGGAGGAATTACGTACCCAGCGCAAAGAAACTAAAAATCTTGAAAACAGAGTGGAAGAATTGACAGCTAGACTAATTAATGCAGAGAAGGTCATAAATGAAATGACAGAGATGAAAACCATGACACGAGAAATACGTGACAAATGCACAAGCTTCAGTAACCGACTCGATCAACTGGAAGAAAGAGTATCAGCGATTGAGGATCAAATGAATGAAATGAAGCGAGAAGAGAAACCAAAAGAAAAAGAAGAAAAAGAAATGAAAAAAGCCTGCAAGAACTATGGGATTATGTAAAAAGACCAAATCTACGTCTGATTGGGGTGCCTGAAAGTGAGGGGGAAAATGGAACCAAGTTGGAAAACACTCTTCAGGATATCATCCAGGAGAACTTCCCCAACCTAGTAGGGCAGGCCAACATTCAAATTCAGGAAATACAGAGAACGCCACAAAGATACTCCTCCAGAAGAGCAACTCCAAGACACATAATTGCCAGATTCACCAAAGTTGAAATGAAGGAAAGAATCTTAAGGGCAGCCAGAGAGAAAGGTCGGGTTACCCACAAAGGGAAGCCCATCAGACTAGCAGCAGATCTCTCGGCAGAAACTCTACAAGCCAGAAGAGAGTGGGGACCAATATTCAACATTCTTAAAGAAAGGAATTTTAAACCCAGAATTTCATATCCAGCCAAACTAAGTTTCATCAGTGAAGGAGAAATAAAATCCTTTACAGATAAGCAAATGCTTAGAGATTTTGTCACCACCAGGCCTGCCTTACAAGAGACCGTGAAGGAAGCACTAAACATGGAAAGGAACAAACGGTACCAGCCATTGCAAAAACACGCCAAAATGCAAAGACCATCGAGGCTAGGAAGAAACTGCATCAACTAATGAGCAAAATAACCAGTTAATATCATAATGGCAGGATCAAGTTCACACATAACAATATTAACCTTAAATGTAAATGGACTAAATGCTCCAAAAAAAAGACACAGACTGGGAAACTGGATAAAGAGTCAAGAACCATCAGTCTGCCGTATTCAGGACACCCATCTCACATGCAGAGACATACATAGGCTCAAAATAAAGGGATGGAGGAAGATCTACCAAGCAAATGGAGAACAAAAAAAAGCAGGGGTTGCAATCCTAGTCTCTGATAAAATAGACGTTAAACCATCAAAGATCAAAAGAGACAAAGAAGGCCATTACATAATGGTAAAGGGATCAATTCAACAGGAAGAGCTAACTATCCTAAATATATATGCACCCAATACAGGAGCACCCATATTCATAAAGCAAGTCCTTAGAGACTTACAAAGAGACTTAGACTCCCATACAATAATAATGGGAGTCTTCAACACTCCACTGTCAACATTAGACAGATCAACGAGACAGAAAGTTAACAAGGATATCCAGGAATTGAACTCATCTCTGCAACAAGCGGACCTAATAGACATCTATAGAACTCTCCACCCCAAATCAACAGAATACATTCTTCTCAGCACCACATCCCACTTATTCCAAAATTGACCACATAATTGGAAGTAAAGCACTCCTCAGCAAATGTCAAAGAACAGAAATTATAACAAACTGTCTCTCAGACCACAGTGCAATCAAACTAGAACTCAGGACTAAGAAACTCAATCAAAACCGCTCAACTACATGGAAACTGAACAACCTGCTCCTGAATGACTACTGGGTACATAACGAAATGAAGGCAGAAATAAAGATGTTCTTTGAAACCAATGAGAACAAAGATACAACATACCAGAATCTCTGGGACACATTTCAAGCAGTGTGTAGAGGGAAATTTATAGCACTAAATGCCCACAAGAGAAAGCAGGAAAGATCTAAAATTGACACTCTAACATCACAATTAAAAGAACTAGAGAGGCAAGAGCAAACACGTTCAAAAGCTAGCAGAAGGGAAGAAATAACTAAGATCAGAGCAGAACTGAAGGAGATAGAGTCACAAAAAACCCTCCAAAAAATCAATGAATCCAGGAGTTGGTTTTTTGAAAACATCAACAAAATTGACAGACCACTAGCAAGACTAATAAAGAAGAATAGAGAGAGGAATCAAATAGATGCAATAAAAAATGATAAAGGGGATATCACCACCAACCCCACAGAAATACAAACTACCATCAGAGAATACTATAAATGCCTCTACGCAAATCAACTAGAAAATCTAGAAGAAATGGATAATTTCCTGGACACTTACACTCTTCCAAGACTAAACCAGGAGAAGTTGAATCCCTGAAGAGACCAATAGCAGGCTCTGAAATTGAGGCAATAATTAATAGCCTACCAACCAAAAAAAAGTTCAGGACCAGATGGATTCACAGCTGAATTCTACCAGAGGTACAAGGAGGAGCTGGTACCATTCCTTCTGAAACTATTCCAATCAATAGAAAAAGAGGGAATCCTCCCTAACTCTTTTTATGAGGCCAACATCATCCTGATACCAAAGCCTGGCAGAGACACAACAAAAAAAGAGAATTTTAGACCAATATCTCTGATGAACATCGATGCAAAAATCCTCAATAAAATACTGGCAAATCAGATTCAGCAGCACATCAAAAAGCTTATCCACCATGATCAAGTGGGCTTCATCCCTGGGATGCAAGGCTGGTTCAACATTCGCAAATCAATAAACGTAATCCAGCATAGAAACAGAACCAAAGACAAGAACCACATGATTATCTCAATAGATGCAGAAAAGGTTTTTGACAAAATTCAACAGCCCTTCATGCTAAAAACACTCAATAAATTCAGTTTTGATGGAACGTACCTCAAAATAATAAGAGCTATTTATGACAAACCCACAGCCAATATCATACTGAATGGGCAAAAACTGGAAAAATTCCCTTTGAAAACTGGCACAAGACAGGGATGCCCTCTCTCACCACTCCTATTCAACATAGTGTTGGAAGTTCTGGCTAGGGCAATCAGGCAAGAGAAAGAAATCAAGGGTATTCAGTTAGGAAAAGAAGAAGTCAAATTATCCCTGTTTGCAGATGACATGATTGTATATTTAGAAAACCCCATTGTCTCAGCCCAAAATCTCCTTAAGCTGATAAGCAACTTCAGCAATGTCTCAGGATACAAAATTAATGTGCAAAAATCACCAGCATTCTTATACACCAGTAACAGACAAGCAGAGAGCCAAATCATGAATGAACTTCCATTCACAATTGCTTCAAAGAGAATAAAATACCTAGGAATCCAACTTACAAGGGATGTAAAGGACCTCTTCAAGGAGAACTACAAACCACTGCTCAGTGAAATCAAAGAGGACACATACACAAACAAATGGAAGAACATCCCATGCTCATGGATAGGAAGAATCAATATCGGGAAAATGGCCATACTGCCCAAGGTTATTTATAGATTCAATGCCATCCCCATCAAGCTACCAATGACTTTCTTCACAGAATTGGAAAAAACTGCTTTAAAGTTCACATGGAACCAAAAAAGAGCCCACATTGCCAAGACAATCCTAAGTCAAAAGGACAAAGCTGGAGGCGTCACGCTACCTGACTTCAAACTATACTACAAGGCTACAGTAACCAAAACAGCAGGGTACTAGTACCAAAACAGAGATATAGACCATGGAACAGAACAGAGTCCTCAGAAATAATGCCACACATCTACAGCCATCTGATATTGACAAACCTGAGAGAAACAAGAAATGGGGAAAGGATTCCCTATTTAATAAATGGTGCTGGGAAAATTGGCTAGCCATAAGTAGAAAGCTGAAACTGGATCCTTTCCTTACTCCTTATACAAAGATTAATTCAAGATGGATTAGAGACTTAAATGTTAGACCTAATACCATAAAAACCCTAGAAGAAAACCTAGGTAATACCATTCAGGACATAGGCATGGGCAAGGACTTCATGTCTAAAACACCAAAAGCAATGGCAGCAAAAGCCAAAATTGACAAATGGGATCTAATTAAACTCAAGAGCTCTGCACAGCAAAAGAAACTACCATCAGAGTGAACAGGCAACCTACAGAATGGGAGAAAATTTTTCCAATCTACTCATCTGACAAAGGGCTAATATCCAGAATCTACAAAGAACTCAAACAAATATACAAGAAAAAAAACAAACAACCCCATCAAAAAGTGGGCAAAGGATATGAACAGACATTTCTCAAAAGAAGACATTCATACAGCCAACAGACACATGAAAAAATGCTCATCATCACTGGCCATCAGAGAAATGCAAATCAAAACCACAATGAGATACCATCTCACACCAGTTAGAATGGCAATCATTAAAAAGTCAGGAAACAACAGGTGTTGGAGAGGATGTGGAGAAATAGGAACACTTTTACACTGTTGGTGGGATTGTAAACTAGTTCAACCATTATGGAAAACAGTATGGCAATTCCTCAAGGATCGAGAACTAGATGTACCATATGACCCAGCCATCCCACTACTGGGTATATACCCAAAGGATTATAAATCATGCTGCTATAAAGACACATGCACACGTATGTTTATTGCAGCACTATTCACAATAGCAAAGACTTGGAATCAACCCAGATGTCCATCTGTGACAGACTGGATTAAGAAAATGTGGCACATATACACCATGGAATACTATGCAGCCATAAAAAAGGATGAGTTTGCGTCCTTTGTAGGGACATGGATGCAGCTGGAAACCATCATTCTTAGCAAACTATCACAAGAAGAGAAAACCAAACACCGCATGTTCTCACTCATAGGTGGGAACTGAACAATGAGATCACTTGGACTCGGGAAGGGGAACATCACACACCGCGGCCTATCATGGGGAGGGGAGAGGGGGGAGGGATTGCATTGGGACTTATACCTGATATAAATGACGAATTGATGAGTGCTGATGAGTTGATGGGTGCAGCACACCAACATGGCACAAGTATACATATGTAACAAACCTGCACATTATGCACATGTACCCTAGAACTTAATGTATAATAATAAAAAAAAAATTTAAAAAAAAAAGTGAGACTAAATGCTCACCTTCCTTAAGTCATGACTTCCATAAAACATAAGTCATAACATGTATTATTCCACTTTTATAAGCATAAATTTGACATGAAATCACTTGAAACAAAGTTTGGAAGGATGTGCATGGTGACATTCCCATTGGTTCATTTAAGATGGTCCAAGATTTCTGTTCCTGTTACTTACCTCTTTTCTACTAGAAACATTTATTATTTATTATTTGTATGCTCGTCAAACTTTTTTTAAAAGGGTGGGAAATATTGAAATTACTTACCAATGGAAGCTATCAATATCTGACATTATAACTACAGATGCTCCCCAACTTACAATGGGGTTATGTCCTAATAACCCCATTGTAAGTTGAAATAACAATAATTCAAAAATGCATTTAATGTACCTATCCCACCAAGCATCATAGCTTAGCCTAGCCTACCTAAAGATGCTCCAAACTCACATTAGCCTACAGCTGGGCAAAATCATCTAACACAAAACCTACTTTATAATAAAGTATTGGATATCTCCTGTAATTTTAAATGCTGTACTGAAAGTGAAAAAAAAAAAGAAAAGGAAGAGCAGAATCAACTGCAGAGAACAATGAAGGGACAGAGTAAATTCAATAGGAAGGGAACAGTTTCTACTGAATGCATGTAATTTCACACCATCATAAAAATAGTTGAAAAATTCTATGTTGAACCATCATGAGTTGGGGACTGACTGTATTTCAAAATTCTAGGAACAAATGGCTAACATTAGACTTCTGACTATATCATTTTTTTTGCTATTGTTATCCATTGTTTGTGTGATCGGTCATTGCCAAAATCCATCCACTAGGTTGAATGGAAATATTTGTCCACAATCTTATTTTAAAACATAAGAATGAGATGGTCATAAATCAAAGGTTACTTACCCTCCTGAAACAGCCACTAATTCCACAAATTGGCTGCTTGTTGTTCAAGAAAGAGACCCTCACAGATAAAGTAAATAAGGATTTATCCTATCAATGAATTGAAAGATGCATTCATTTAAAAATTACTTGATATCACAATTGGCATTTCAATTTTATAGTTCTTCTTGCTCTCACTTTTCATGGAGATTGTACAACAGGAGGCAGATACCAAATATGTTCCCTAAGAAAATTTAGATTGGCTCTATTAATCTCACTCTGACTTCAAGACTATGTTTAAAAATAAATGTCTGGCTTAACATTTTACAAATGCATCTTTTTAAACATTAATATTTTTTCTGTGCACCACAAGAGAGAAATTTTGTATTGGGAATCTAAGTCAGGAACAATTCAATGAGATTGAAATTACCCAAGACAGCTTCCATCTCTTTATCTCCATCACTTGGGAGATTTCTTGATCACACTTTGAAGCCCATTATTAACTAGGATTGTCTCATTTTCAAGATCTGCCAGTCTCAAATTTTTCAACATTTCCTACTCTTTCCCTCCTGTTGAATTTATCCTGTCCCTTCATCGTTCTCAGTAGTTGATTTTGCCCTTCCTTTTCTTTGTTCTTCCAGTCTTCTTAAACTGGGATAAAAATTCCCAGCCTACCCCCACCTAGTATAGGCCTTTGTCATGGAAAAATATGGCGTATATATTTTAGGTGTCTATTTACTGAGAAATCAATCACCTACTACTTTATTTTAATTGATCCAGACTGGAATTTTAAATATTTTATTTTATTTTATTTTATTTTACTTTCAAGATGGATTTTTGCTTTGCTGCCCAGGCTGGAGTGCAGTGGCATGATCTCTGCTCACTGCAACCTCCGCCTCCTGGGTTCAAGCGATTCTCCTGCCTCAGCCTCCCGAGTAGCTGCGATTACAGGCACACACCACCATGCCAGCTAATCTTTATATTCTTTGTAGAGACAGGGTTTCACCATGTTTGCCAGGCTGGTCTCAAACTCTTTACCTTGTGATCTGCCCGTCTTAGCCTCCCAAAGTGCTAGAATTACAGGCATAAGCTACCACGCCCAGCCCTGGAATTTTAAATATTTTAAAGTTAAAACTTAAGACTTCAGAATTTTCCACCTCTAAGAGGCTACTTGAAGCCTCAGAGATATGCTTTCCTTCTTCTCTGTCATTATGGATATTTCACAGGAAAAGTTTGGAGCATTAACCTAGCTTGTTCAGCCTCCTCTTGCCTTCACAGCCTATGGTCAACCATCTCCAACTGAATTCTCTCTGACCTCTGAGATTTCCTAGTATTCTTAACCTCCCACTAAAAGCCATACTTACACTGGCCCAATTCTTCTGCCTTAATTCTGGGGTGTCACATTTTCTCTATTAGTCCGTTTCCACACTGCTATAAAGAACTACCTAAGACTGGATAATTTATGAAGAAAAGAGGTCTAATTAACTCACAGCTCCCCAGGCTTAACAGGAAGCATGACTTAGGAGTCTCAGGAAACTTATGATTGTGATGGAAGGTGAAGGGCAAGCAAGAACATCATGGCATGGCAGAGCAGGAGAGAAAGGGGATGTGCCACACACTTTTAAATGCTCAGATCTCATGAGAACTCACTCATTATCACAAGAACAGCAAGGGGGAAACCCAACCCCAAGATCCAATCACTTCCCACCAGGCTCCTCCTCTGACACATGGGGATTACAATTTGATGTGAGATTTGGGTGGGAACCCAGAGCCAAACCATATCAGTCACTAAGGAAAGTCCCATGATAATACCTTGTAGAACCAAGCCACTCAACCAGTCCAAATGCTGGTCCTCCCTCACTAGACAGTCCCCTTTTTCATCTCTAACACACATCCTTTTTTTTTTTTTTTTTTTTTTTGAGACAAAGTCCTGCTCTGTCACAGGCTGGAGTATAGTGGTATGATTTCTGCTTACTGCAGCCTTTGCCTCCTGGGCTCAAGCAATTCTCCCACCTCAGCCTCCTGAGTACCTAGAACCACAGGTGAATGCCACCATGCCTGGCTAATTTTTATATTTTTAATAAACATAGGATTTCACCATGTTGCCCAGGATGGTCTTGAACTCCTGAGTTCAAACAACCCACCTGCCTCAGCCTCCCAAAATGCAGGGATTACAGGCGTGAGCACCATGTCCAGTCTACATCCTAACTTTTCCAGTCCTTTCAGATTCTCAAATATACTTCTAACTTTCTCAACAAACAGCTTCATTGCCCACTTAACAAAAATTGAGGCAATTCTAGATGAATTATCTCTATTTCTCCTTCCTTCACATGAAATGTCATAGGTCATCACACGCAGTCTCTTTCTCGCCTTCAGGTTTTTTTTAAGAGTAAGAGTTACTTTTTAAGTAGCTGGAACTATAAACATGTGACAACATGTCTGGCTAACTTTTTTTACTTTTTTGCAAAAATGGGGATCTTACTATATTGCCCAGGCTGATCTTGAACTCCTGGACTCAAGCAATCCTCCTACTTCAGCCTCCCAAATTGCTGGGATTACAGGCATGAGCTACCCACTGTGCCCAGCCTTCCCTCCAATCTTGAAGCAGTGTCTCTATTCCTTCCTGAGACCAATCCCTCCAGCCATGCTCCTGATTCTATCCCTGCCAGCTCTCTCCATCCTCCCCACCATTTCCTGCATCTTCAAGCCTTTGCCTAAATTTACCGCCTGGATGACAAAGACAATTGCCTCTTTTGGAGAGAGATCATTTATTTACCCTGTTTCTTTCAAAGTTCTCTTTACTTTTACTGCCAAACTGCTTAAGAGAATAGCACACATTTATAAAATCCATGTCTTTCTTCCCATTCTTCTTGAGCCCCATAAATAAGCATCTGTCCTCAACAAGTCAATGAACCATTCTCACTACAGTCACTAAGAAACCCACTCATCACTATCCCAGGTCTCTGCTCTGAATTTGTCTGCCTCATTTGCCTAAAGAATGGGCAAGTCCTTCTTAAGCCTTACATCTCTTCCTTTCCTTCACTCCACCCCCTCCTGTTCTGTCTCCTGACTCTCTGACTGCTCCTTCCCAGTCTCAGTCACCAGCTCCCCTTCATCTGTATACCCCATAGGCAACATTCTCCAACACTCAGTTTTTTCTTCTGCAGCTTCTCTCTCAGTGACTGCATACATCCCACGTCTTCAACGATCATCTCCATGTAGAGGGCTTCCAACTCCAGAGCCTCCAGCCCTTATCTGTTTTATTGTACTTTGCAGATACTGTGTTTTTTACACTTTGCAGGTTTGTGGCAACTCTGTGCTGAGCAAGTCTATCAGCACCATTTTTCCAACAGTGTGTGATCATTTCATGTCTCTGTCACATTTTGGTAATTCTTACAATATTTAAAAATTTTTCATTGTTATTGTATTTGTTAGCGTGATATGTGATCAGTGATCTTGGATGCCACTGTTGTTATTGTTTTGGGACACCACAAACCATGCCCATATAGGACGGTGAACTTAATCAATGAAGAATGTGTATTCTCTGACAGCTTCTCTGACTGGCTCTCCCCATCAATCTCTCCTCTCCTCGGGTCTCCTTCTCCCTGAGACACAACAATATTGAAATTAGGCTGGTTAATAACCCTACAATTTCCTTTAAGTGTTCAAGTGAAAAAAAGAGTTTCACATATCTCACTTTAAATCAAAAGCTCGAAATGAATAAGCTTAGTGAGCAGGGCAGGTTAAAAGCCAAGAATGCCAAAAGCTCCTGTGCACGTTAGCCAAGTTGTGAATGTAAGAGAAAAGTTCTGAAAGAAATTAAAAGTGCTACTCGAGTGAATATATGAATGATAAGAAAGCAAAATAGCCTTATTGCTGATATAGAGAAAGTTTGAGTGGTCTGAATAGAAGGTCAAACCAGTGACAACATTTCCTAAAGTCACAGCTGAATCCAGAGCAAGGCCCTAACTCTTCAGTTCTACAAAGGCTCAGAGAGGTAAGAAAGATGCAGAAGACAAGTTTGAAGCTAACAGAGATTGGTTCATGAGGTTTACTGAAATAAGCTGTTTCCATAACAGAAAAGCACAAGGTGAAGCAGTAAATGGTGATGAAGAAGTTGCAGCAGGTGAATTGGATAATCTAACTAAGATAACAAACGAAGGTAGCTACGCTAAACCACAGATTTTCAATGAAGGTGGGTACACTAAACAGCAGATCTTCAATCTAGACAAAACAGTCTTATATTGGAAGATGCCACCTAGGACTTGCATTGCTAAAGAGAAGTCCATTCCTAGTTTCAAAGCCTCAAAAGACAGGCTAACTCTCCTGATAAGGGCGAGTATAGGTGGTAGCTTTAAATTGAAGCCAATTCTCATTTATCATTCCAATAATCGTTGAGCCCTTAAGAATTATGCTATATTAACTCTGCCTGGGCTCCATAAATAGAACAAAGACTAGATAAGAGCACATCCGTTTATATTATGGTTTACTGAATTTTTTAAGCCCTCTGCTGAGATCTACTGCTCAAAAAAAACAAAAAAAAAAAGATTCATTTCAAAATATTACTGCTCATTGACAATGCACCTAGTCACCCAAGAGATCTGATGAAGAAGTACAAGGAGATTAATGTTGTTTTCATGCCTTTAACATAATATTCATTCTGTAGTTCACAGATCAAGGAGTAATTTCGACTTTCAAGTCTTATTATTTAAGAAATATATTTTGTGGCCGGGCGCGGTGGCTCAAGCCTGTAATCCCAGCACTTTGGGAGGCCGAGACGGGCAGATCACGAGGTCAGGAGATCGAGACCATCCTGGCTAACACGGTGAAACCCCGTTTCTACTAAAAATACAAAAAACTAGCCAGGCGAGGTGGCGGGCGCCTGTGGTCCCAGCTACTCGGGAGGCTGAGGCAGGAGAATGGCGCAAACCCGGGAGGCGGAGCTTGCAGTGAGCTGAGATCCGGCCACTGCACTCCAGACCGGGCGACAGAGCAAGACTCCGTCTCAAAAAAAAAAAAAAAAAAAAAAAAAAAGAAATATATTTTGTAAGGCTGTAGTTGCCATAAATAATGATTCCTCTGATGGATCTGAGTAATACCAATTGAAAGTCTTCTGGAAAGAATTCACCATTCTAGATGCCATTAAAAATATTCATGACTCATAGGAGGAGGCCAAAATGCCAATATTAACAGAAGTTTGGAAGAAGTAATTCCAGTTCTCATGGATGGGAGTGGTTCAAGATTTTAGGGGAGGAAGTCACTGCAGATGTGGTGGAAATAGCAAGAGAACTAGAATTAGAAGTGAAGCCTGAAGATGTGATTGAATTGCTGCAATCTCATGATAAAATTTGAACAGTTGAGGAGCTGCTTCTTATGGATGAGCCAAGAAACTAGTTTCTTGAGATGGAATCTACTCCTGGTGAAGATGCTGTGAACATTGTGGAAGTAACAACTAAGGATTTAGAATATTACATTAACTTAGTTGATAAAAAGCAGCAGCTGGGTTTGAGAGGACTGATAGCAATTTTGAAAAGTTTTGTGAATAAAATGATATCAAATAGCGTTGCATGTTACATAAAAATATTTCATGAAAGGAGAAGTCAGCTGATGTAGCAAATTTCATTGTTGTCTTATTTCATACAATTGTCACAGCCATCCCAACATTCAGCAACCACCATCCTGATAATTCAGCAGCCATCAGTGTCAAGGCAAGACTCTCCACCAGCAAAAAAATTACAATTTGCTGCAGGCTCAATGATCATTAGCATTTTTTTAACAATCAGTATTTTTAAATTAAGGTATGTCCTTTTTTTAGATATAATGCTATTGCACACTTAATCGACTACAGTATAGTATAAATGTAACTTATATACATTGGGAAACCAAAATGTTTGCATGGCTTGCCTTGTTGCGATATTCACTTTATTGCAGTGGTCTGAAACTGAACCCACAATAGCTCCCAAAGTATGCCTGTGCTGAGACACTAGCCCATTTCTATGGTCTATTAGGTATCCTCATGTAGCGAGCCCGGGGACAGTCTCGTACGTGGAACAGAACGAGCATTTTTACCAATAGTTACATGGTTTGCCCCAAACCATGTCCCAATTAGCAATAATAATAATAGTACCTTCCTCAAAGACTTGCTGGTGAGGATTCAGTAATACAGGAGAATCAGTTTATTTATATTGATTCAGCAAACACATACAGTACTTACTATATGTCAGAATGGCTTATAATACTTTATAAAAAATAACACTTTACAAATAATTACTAATCTAATCTTCACAATGATCCTGTGAGGGAAACTATGTTAAAATTCCCATTTCACAGATAAGAAAACTGAGACATAGCCAACTTAGGTCATTTTTCCCAGGTCTCACAGCTAATAAGCAGCAAAGCCTGATTCTAACCCAGACAGTCTAGCACCAGAGTTCCTACTTTTGATCACTACCCTAAGCTGCCTCCAATCACACTGCCTTTCTGCCTTTGAAAGCACTATACTATAGTATAGTGCTTTCACTATACTATAGTATAGAAATACTATAGAAATCTAATTATTATTATTATTAAATGAAAAATCCGAAATATAAGCATACCCTTGCACTTTGATTCTCTTTCCTGAGATCCTTGTTGGCTAAGGACACCAACCCTGTAAACTACAACCTCATTATCAGATTTACTCCCTCTCCCACCCTAAAGCCCATTGTTGCCAAATCTTACTGTGTTCAACTCCAAAATGGCTGTCTTATTCTCACTGTCAGTGCTTCCACTCAAGCCTATTTCACTGTCACCTAGACTACAAATGGTCTCTGACTTAGGATGGTTCAACTTAGGATTTTTCACCTTTGTGATGGTGCAAAAGTAATACACATTAGGTAGGAACCATATTTTGGATACTTTTTTCACTTTCAGTACAGTATTCAATAACTTACATGAAATATTTATGTAATTTACTTTATTACATGATTTATATTAGGTGATTTTCCCCAACTGCATGCTAATGTAAGTACTCTGAACACACTCGAGCTGGGCTAGGCTAAGCTATGACATTTGATAGGTTAGGCATATTAAATGCATTTTCAACTTATGATGAGTTTATTGGGACAACACCCTATCCTAAGTTGAGGAGCATCTGAAGAAAGACAGAAAAACAGAAAAAATAAAAGAGAAAGAAAGAAAAGAAAAGAAGAAAGAAGGAAGGAAGGAAGGAAGGAAGGAAGGAAGGAAGGAGGGAAGGAGGAGGAGGGAAGGAGGGAAGGAGGGAAGGAGGGAAGGAGGGAGGGAGGGAGGGAGGAGGGAGGGAGGGAGGGAGGGAGGGACGAAGGAAGGAAGGAAGAAGGAAAGAGAGAAAGAGAGAAAGAAGAAAGAAAAGAAAGAGAGAGAGGGAGAGAGAAAGAAAGAGAGAGAGAGAGGGAGAAAGGAAAGAAAGAGAGAAAGAGAGAAAGAAGAAAGAAAGAAAGAAAGAAAGAAAGAAAGAAAGAAAGAAAGAAAGAAAGAAAAGAAAAGAAAGAAAGAAAAAAGAAAAGAAAGAAGGAAGGAAGGAAGGAGGAAGGAAGGAAGGAGGGAAGGAGGGAAGGAGGGAAGGAGGGAAGGAGGAGGAGGGAGGGAGGGACGAAGGAAGGAAGGAAGGAAGAAGGAAAGAGAGAAAGAGAGAAAGAGAGAAAGAAGAAAGAAAGAAAGAAAGAGAGAGAGGGAGAGAGAAAGAAAGAGAGAGAGAGAGAGAAAGAAAGAAAGAGAGAGAGAGAAAGAAAGAGAGAGAGAGGAAAGAAAAGAAAGAAAGAAAGAAAGAAAAGAAAAGAAAGAAAGAAAGAAAGAAAGAAAGAAGGAAGGAAGAAGGAAGGAAGGAAGGAAGGAAGGAAGGAAGGAAGGAAGGAAGGAAGGAAGGAAGGAGGGAAGGAGGAGGAGGGAGGGAGGGAGGGAGGAGGGAGGAGGGAGGGAGGGAGGGACGAAGGAAGGAAGGAAGAAGGAAAGAGAGAAAGAGAGAAAGAAGAAAGAAAGAAAGAGAGAGAGAGGGAGAGAGAAAGAAAGAGAGAGAGAGGGAGAAAGGAAAGAAAGAGAGAGAGAGGAAAGAAAAGAAAGAAAGAAAGAAAGAAAGAAAGAAAGAAAGAAAGAAAGAAAGAAGAAAGAAAGAAAGAAAGAAAGAAGAAGGAAGGAAGGAAGGAAGGAAGGAAGGAAGGAAGGAAGGAAGGAAGGAAGGAAGGGGAGAGAGAAAGAAAGAAGGGGAAAGAAGGGAGGCAGAGAAGCAAGGGAGGGAGAAAGGGAGAAAGACAGAGACCTCCTATATTTTGGGACAGCTGCTGAAATTTGAATAGTCTTGAGATCAGACTTCAGATATTAGATATTACCACACAGGGGTAATGGGGTATGATGTCTGCAATTTACTTTCAAATTTTTCACGTTTCATTGTAAACACGTTTCAAATGTTTAGAAACATGCTCTTAGTAATATGTACATGTTAGAGAACCAGAGAATGATAAAGTAAATGTGGCAAAATGTTAACAATTGGTAAATTCAGACAAAGAATATCCTAAAACTTTTTGACAATTCTTGCAACTTTCTCTAAATTAAAATTATTTCAAAAAGTTCTTTTAAGCTAACAAATCTTGCTGCCCTGGTGCACACATAGAGCTGATCGTGGCCTTCCCCCGACACTTCACTCCTCGGATCCCCTCACCAAAGTGTCAATGGCTTCTCATGCCAACCCAAAAAGTCCAAAGAGCTCATCTGGTACTCAACCCATACTACCATATGCTTTCACCTCTGCCATTCCAGTTTCATGGTGCTCTTCCCAACACTATGCACTCTACTCCCTCTCCACTGTTTGAGGTACCATACCCCCTGACCCCAGCCCAGCCCCCAGCATTTTTCTGCTTCCAAGCCTTTGAAGAGGCTATTTCCTTTACCTAGAGTAAAACAACCTTTTTTTCCTAAAGATAAGCATCTGTCACATCTTTGCCTCAAGGCCTAATTTGAATCCTATTCCTTCCAAATCATCACCCGGATCCACCCAGTTGGAATTTTTTATCTTCCCAAGGCAGGTGTTGAACTCTGTGTTTGGCTTACTGTCTCAGTCCATTTGAGCTGCTATTAAAAAAAAACCTTAGACTGGGCAACTTATAAACAACAGAAATTTATAGCTCATAGTTCTGGGAGCTGTGAAGTTCCAAATCAAGGCGCCAGCAGATTCAATGTCTGATGAGGACTCATACCTTATAGACAGCACCTGCTATGTGTCCTCACATGATGGAAGGGGCAAACAGGCTCCCTGAAGCCTCTTCATAAGGGCACTACTTCATTCATGGGGACAGAGCCCTCAACCTAATCACTTCCCAAAGGTCCCCCTCTTAATACCACCACTTTGGTGATTAGGTTTCAACATATGAATTTGAGAGGGATACAGACATTCAGACTATAGCACTTACCTCCACTCCTTATACTGGAAATTTTATTTATGTGTCCTTCAGCCACCAAATTAGGAGTTTGCAGAGGCTGGTAAAAATGTGGTATTCATCTTTATAACCCTTGTCCCTTTTTTTTTTTTTTTTTTTTTTTTTTTTTTTTTTTTTGAGACGGAGTCTTGCTCTGCCACCCAGGCTGGAGTGCAGTGGCCGGATCTCAGCTCACTGCAAGCTCCGCCTCCCGGGTTTATGCCATTCTCCTGCCTCAGCCTCCCGAGTAGCTGGGACTACAGGCGCCCGCCACCTCGCGCGGCTAGTTTTTTGTATTTTTAAGTAGAGACAGGGTTTCACCGTATTAGCCAGGATGGTCTCGATCTCCTGACCTCGTGATCCGCCCGTCTCGGCCTCCCAAAGTGCTGGGATTACAGGCTTGAGCCACCGCGCCCGGCCTTTTTTTTTTTTTTGAGACGGAGTCTCGCTCTGCCGCCCAGGCTGGAGTGCAGTGGCCGGGTCTCAGCTCACTGCAAGCTCCGCCTCCTGGGTTTACGCCATTCTCCTGCCTCAGCCTCCCAAGCAGCTGGGACTACAGGCGCCCGCCATGTCGCCCGGCTAGTTTTTTTTTGTATTTTTTAGTAGAGACGGGGTTTCACCATGTTAGCCAGGATGGTCTCGATCTCCTGACCTCGTGATCCGCCCGTCTCGGCCTCCCAAAGTGCTGGGATTACAGGCTTGAGCCACCGCGCCCGGCCCCTTGTCCCTTTTTAAATAATTTTTAAAATGTGTGCTGCCAGGGCTGATCAGCAGATTCAAGGCGACAGAGGAAGGCACAGTTCTGGCAATGAGCTTCACTAAACATAAGAAGTCATTTAGACACACTTTCCACTCTCTACAGCTCCCAGCTCTGCAAGGAAAGGCAGAGAGGAGTGACATCCTGTGGAGGGGATAGAAGTCTCTACCCCCAACAATGTTCGTGTACGAAGTTCCTCCCATTTCCAGAAGCCCCTTCATTCAGTCAGGTCAGTTTGTCCCACCCTGCCTCAGACCTTCCAGCAAGCTCTGTGCAGCTGCTGCTGGCAGAGAAAGGATGTGCGTGAAGCTGCTCTAGCTGCAGGTTAGAGCTTCTCCAGGACTCCAAATGCTTGAATGGCTTATTTTCAACACTTGACCTTTTTTAAGAAAAAGGAAATTTAAGCCTTTTGAAAAAACTTATGTTAAATCGTCTTTTTTTAACTCCTTAGAAAAAGTTCTAGATAGAAAACAAAATAAGGGTGCTCAAAAGGAATAGAAATTCTATTCTGTTTGCTTTCTAGGTCTTCTTTCCCCTAATGTCGTGCTCCCTAAGCCTCCTGTCTTTCTTTCTTCTAGTGTCCATAGGTTTTGTTCAAATCAAGGCTCAGTTTCTTCTTCCATCTCTTCCTTCTACTGACAGAGACTAAGGCTCAAGGGCAGTTAAGTCACTTGGCCAAGGTTATGTTGCCCTAAAGCGGCTCTAGGTTTGTTAGTGGGTTTATACATCCTACAACTGGAGTTTAGGATCAAACACTGAGATCTGGGGATTGCACATGTCATTTTAGCCAGAAAAGCCAGGTCCTTAAAGGAGAATAACAAGAAAAATATAAGGCCAAGGTCTGGACATTAGGAAACCTGCCTTTAGGGGACACAGGCAGTCACCCTATGATGAAAATGGCTTTCCATTAAACTCCAACAGATTACTTCCTAAAATTCATTCTATAATGAGGAAAACAAAATGTACCATACTTGAGTAAGATCTAAATACAAGAACCATTCTTTTTCCTTTCATTCATTTAGCAAGTATTGATTAATGTCTATCATATACTAGACATGTTTCTAGGTTCTAAGGAGACAGTAGTGTACAAAACAGACTAAGCCCCTGTTTGCAGAGAATTTACCAGAGTAAATTCTTGTAATCTTGTAATATCTGAAAATCAGAGACTTCCTAAAACAAGTTATTTATTCTTTATGAACTTTGTTTCTCTCATCTGTTAAATGAAAAACAATTACCACCCACATCACATAGAGTTGCAGTGAAAGCTGAGTGAAATGTCATATATAAAGTGCCTAACGTAGAGTGACATTCAGTAGATAATCAATAAGGGGTAATATCTAATTCTGATTACATACTACCAGAGTTATCCTTCACTCTCCCTCAGGACTCAACCTAATGAATAATCCTGTCAGCATGTTCTAAATCCAATCATTCAGATATAACCCTAGAGATTTTTGCTATTTCTGCATTCAAGTCTGCACTGCACTCAATACTTTTTTCTCACTCCAAGTAATAACTGTAAAATCATGGTTTTTACATGCAAGTTTTATATATTTCTAATCCACATTAAAATCATCAGTAACTATTAAAATTTAAAAGTCCATGCATGTGACATAGCACCTAAAAGTAACTCAGATGTCACCGGAAGTCTGTTGGATCTACTTTGGGAGATACTTCTCCCCAGGCTTGACTTGGCAGAACTGATCACAGTATCTAAATTTGGCTTCTTTAAATGAAACACATTTCGGAGAGCTCCACAGTCTGCCATCCTCTCACAATCTCCACCGTTACTCTCCTAACACAGCCCCTCAGTGTCTCTGACATGAGTGTCATAGCCTCCCAGTTTCCACTCTTGCCTCCCTATAGTCTGTGCTCTATGCAGCAGCTGGAAATCAGACCATGTCTCTCCCCTGCCCCAAATCTACCAATGGATTGCCATGGCACTTAGAAGGAATGTAACGAGCTTACTGTTGTCTACAAAGGCCTTGTGTAATCTGGTCCCTGGTTGTCTCCCCCACCTCATTTCATACCCTTCTTTCCATTGGAAGTACAGCTGCTGCAGCACCGAATGTCATTCAGACAGCCTTGCCTCCACTAATGCCCCTGCTTGCAGCGCACTTTGCCCAGACTGTCATGGCTTACTCCCTCACTTCAGAAGCCTTGTCTCAACACTAATCAAAAAAGCACTTCAGCCATCATTCCCTTTCTGCTCACCTTGCTTTATTTTCTCAATAACCCTTATCACTGCCAAGCATTAAATTATATATTCACACTTGTTTAATGTCTGTCAATCCCCATTGGATTATAAACTCTAGAATGGCCTCCATTTTGTCTACTTTTACACTAGTGTATTACTAATGCCTGAAATAGTATAGAAGTCACTCAACAAATGTATATTTGTTGGTTGAAGGTATGTGTGACTGGGCAAAGTGGATAACCAGTATTCTTTAAAACATGTCCAGTTTGAAGTTCCTCTATGACATGTAGAATAGGCAGGAAGAAATGCAAACCCGGAGTTAAGGGAGAGGAAATCAAACAGCAAGAGCATATGAAAGCAAGATCAAAACCCCACAGATTCATTCAGCAAATGCTATAGTAATAGCGGCTCCAAAATACAGAAATTGATTAGAGACAGAATAGAGCTCAGGGACAGATATGAATAAAATTGAAAAAGAACCAACCTCACCATTCAAGAATTTGTGGCTTAAACTCAATTTGCTTTAAAAAGGAGGAGTTAGGGGAGAAGTGTGTAAGTAAGTAAGCAAAATTTTAATGTTAGCCTGTAATAACAGCTTACTCCCTGACCAAGCTTTAAAAACAGTGCTGAAAAGTAATCAGGCAAGTTGAGCTTTTTTCTGTTTGTTTGGTTTGGTTTTACACAGTATGTAATAGTTAAATTTCCAAAAGGGAAGCTGTTAAGATGGAGGAAAAAAGGTGAAATGACTTCCGGTAGACTGAATGTATTAATGGCCCAACTCATGGCCTTCCTATGTATGCACACTTTGACTCATAACTTTACAATCCTCCACTCGGACTCTGAGTTTCACCACAAACTGCTTTGGCCAGTGGGGTGTTAGTAAATGTAACACACACAGAGAATTGAAAAGTGCACGTGTGTTGCCAACTACCATTTTACACAATTGGACTTGCCCATGCTTAGACCCCAGACACCACTATGAAAACATCCCTGAGCCAGCCTGCTGGAGGGATATGAGAGACGTGGGAAGAAGCATTGACTTTACCAAGAAAGGTCATCTTGGTCTGCCAGTTAACTCCTAATGCATGAGTAAGGCTTGCTAAAATAATCAGAATCTGCTTAGATAACCAGAACTCCCAGCCAACTGGTAGACTCATGAAAATCTTCAGTGATTATCCTTTAAGACACTATGTTTTGGAACTGTTTGTTACACAACAATAGCTAACTGATACAACTCGGATAATTCCTCCAAATAACAAAGGAGATTAAAAGAGGAGGCTGAAGGAGTCCCTTAAATTCAAATTCAAGGTCATAATTTTAAAATATTTTATCTAAAAGTCTAAAGCATTTAAAAAACAAATTCAGCAAAAGAATTCTGAATTTTCTGGTTAAATCTTTTTAAGTCATTTGAAAACAAGATTATGATAAAATACATTTAATGTAATTGCAATCCAAAGTTGAACCATCAGCATCCCCTTAAATTATAAAAATGGGGTGATTTTTTTACAAGTATAAATAACTTACACTGAGTAAGCTGTTTGGTTTTCTTTATGGCCTCCAAGAAAAACAAAATGGAGCCACGTACGTTCACTTCCTCCTTCAGTAATTCTACTCTAGCTTCAGCACAGAGGACTTCTCATTTCCATAGCACTAGAGTTGATTTTCATTAAAAGGAACTATTCCTTCCTTCATCTTTAAAAAAATTAACTACTTCTTGCATATATACCAGATTCATTTAAAGAACTATAGCTAAAAGAAACCAGCACCTATTTGCTTCTATTCATGCTTTTGTATTGGCATAAGCACTACCTATTTTCCCCTCCAAGGTTATCTTTTCTTTTTTCTTTGCATATTTCCCAGGAGCTCTGCACTAAAGCATAAACTTTCACATTAGAGAAGTGAATAATAAAGCAGACACCAGAGGAATACATATGCTGTTTGAAGAGGCTTTCTCACCCTGCCTCCTTCACGCTTGCAGACTCACACCCAGTGCAGCTGACAATTTTAGTTCATGCAGAATCCATTGTATATTCTGTTCCATAAACATATACATCTTTGTATGAGGAGAAAGCGAACCAAATTGAGAACATTAAAGACACAAGTAATAATATGCACTGTAGAGCCTTCTAGTATGCTGAGTCTCATTTGGTCTTCCTTGTGTGGCAAGCACAGCCTGGATTCCTACCTGTGTTTTACAGGCAAGGAAACTGAGGCTGGCGGTGGCAATGTAACTTGATGTTTCTCCTTCATAAAGTGACTGAGTCAGGATTCAAACCCAAGTTCAAGATCCTTTTCTGTACACTATGCTCCTGAATCTTACAGTGTTGGGGAGAGGGAAGTTTTCATGTAAGAGAAAAGGACAACAGACATATTTACATTTACCTTGAATAATTGCACGAGAAAAGGAGCTACCAACTGGTAATATCTCTAGAACAACATCCTACTGCACACAACAGAAAGCTACATAATTTTGCATCGTGTTTTATACTGATCACAGTAGAGCAACAAATACTACAATGAAGATTCCCAAACAACTTGGCTTGACAATCACAGCTTCACCACCTCTTAATATTCACAATGTGCTACTGTGGGCTGTTTGTTCTTTATCCAACATAGCCTACTGCAATAAATTCTTGTTTATCCAAAATACATTTAAGGGATGTGGTGCTGCAAACAACTGAACAGGCAGGTTAGTGGAGACTACTAAAAATATAGTAACATCTCATTTATTTCTGTCTCTGTCCAATTTTAAAGCTCTAGAACAGGGTCTGGTAAACTTTTGTAGAAGGTCAGATACTAAATACTTTAGGCTATACAGACCATACGGTCTCTGCGGGAACCACTCAATTCTGCCCTTACAGTGTGTGAAAGCAGCAGTAGATGACATGTAAACAAATGAGCATGGCTGTGTTCCAATAAAACTTTATTTACAAAAAACAGATTTGGCCTACAGGAAGCAGTAGTTTGCCAACCCTTGCTCTAAAACATAACCCTCACCCAGAAGGAAAAAATGCAGTCATGTCTTATTTACTCTCAGGGGAGAACTGACACCCTGAGTGACACCTATTCTCTCATTTTATACATAGTTTTTAGAAAGTAGGCTATTTTCTTGCTTACAGCCTATAGCAAAATAGGAGCAGGAATTTTAAAGTAAGGGTGCTAGTATAGTCCAGTAGATTGAAGTCCAAACCCTTAGAACATCGCCAGAGGGTTGATGCAGAAAGCAGTCTGGGCCAGTTAGTGTACGGGCAAACACTCTCCCTAAATTCCTTCATGTCCTCTTAATCATCTCAGCATTACCTCAGTCAGTATCACCAAAGGAAGATTCCATTTAATCTCTCTAAAGCAGAAGAAACAGAGACACAGGGATCCATTTAGATGAAAACTGGCTACATCTAGAAGTTTTGAAACTGACAGAATAAACTTCAGCTATCTACAGCATGTATTTTGCGAAATAATCAGTTCCCCAAATAATAATAAGATGACAAACATTTATAAAGCACTATGAGACACGCATCATTCCAAGCAATCTTGGAATTAATATACATAAAATGCAAAGTATTTTATGTATATCAATTGACTTAATCTCTACAATAGCCTAACCAGATAGGTACTATTGTTATCCCATTTTCCAGATAATTAAATGGAGGTACATGGAGATTAATTAATTTGTCCAGAGTAACTCAAGTACTAAGTGGCAGAGCTGGGATATGAACCCAGGCAGTCTGGCTCCAGAGACCACAGAGTTATGGGTTGATGCAAAAGTAATTGCAGTTCTTGCCATTTTAATGACAAAAACTGCAATTCCTTTTGCACCAACCTTTAGCACCAATAATTACTACACTATACTGAGGCATTACTTTATACCCATATATGGACTGCCTTAGTTCAAAGACTAAAAATATAATAAATATACATAAAATCTCTATTAAATAGAACATAATCTTCAGAATCTTAAAACTGAGACATGTCAGTGTTTTCGATGCCTCAGGGTGAAGTATGCAAGTGCCTATTATTATTGTTCAGTTTCAACAAAATAAAAAGATTGCTCAGATATTAGATTGAGGATATTTTGCTCTTTTGGTGTTGCATTTAAAATTGTTTTTGGAATGAGCCAGGGAAATAAACAACAAGTAAATGGAGTTATGGGAAAATTCTTTTTAGGCATTCCTAGTCTAATCAGATAAATATGAGAATGTGATATGAGTTAGTGCTTCTATTTTTTAGGTCAGGATATGAAGATTAAAACAGTTTCTATTTGTTGTCTTTATTTCTTAAATAGCTTGATTGTAAATTTGATTTATAGGAGGAAAATAATTTAGTTGTTAAAATAGCTGAGGTTATGATCGGCTTAACACCCAACAAAAATATTTGAACCTAATATATCCAAGGTAAAGGACCAAAATTGGTTTGACAGGCTCTTGCTTTTTATTGAAACCTGATGTTTTATTAAAAGAAAATGAACAGATATGGAGAGATTTTTTAAATAGGATAATCCGAAAAAACATTGTTTACTGAGTAGGTAACTGTGGTTTTTTTTATTTGTGATATAAATACTTTTGTTGATCCCTAGAAGTTCACAGTGGAGAAAAACCTTCTAGCTTCTAAAAAATAGAGAAGCTACAAACCAAGCTTATGCTAGTTGCACCATTTGCTCAACTCAATGCAAGAAAAATTTCTCCAAAACCTACTTGTACACTTACTTTACAGCAGTTTTCCCCGATAAGAAGTTAGCATTTACTGCAAGGAACTATGGGGAATGAATGAATTTTGATTAGCCATTTCATCTTCCTTGACAATTTTTCATTTTCTCCCCACCTTTTCATAAAACTATGAAGCAAGGGATTCAAACACCTGACATAGAAGAGGATAGGTGAGGGAAAGAGAGAAAAATAGCCCAGGACTACTTTTTCATTATAAAACATAAGTATTAAATCATAGCAATCTCTATAATCACAATGTTCAGTGATATCTTAATAGCCTTGGAAATTTTTTAACATATGGATCAAGAATTTAAAAGTAAAATCATTATCCTAATTTCTTCCATATGGTAAATATTATAATTTTTTTTTATTGGTTACAAGGCATAGATTCTACATAGACATACTGAAGAACAGGAAGGAAAGAAAAGAGAAAAGAAAAAAAGGTATGGCAGAAATAGCTTAGTTGATCATTGTTGTGGACTGAATGTTTATGTCACCCCAAAATTCTTATGCTGGGATCTAATTTCCAATGTGTTGGTGCTTGGAGATGGTGTCTTTGGAAGATAATTAGGTCATGAGAGTGGAGCCATCAGGAATGGGGTTCGTGCCTTTACAAGATGAGGCCAGAGAGCTAGATCACTCTCTTTCTACCATGTGAAGATACTAGAAGTCAGTCACCTGCAACCCAAAAGACAGCCCTCACCAGAATCTGACCAGGCTGGCACACTAATCTCAGAATTCCAGCCTCCAGAGCTGTAAAAATAAATAAATAAATTTCTGTTGTTTACAAGCCACCCAGTCGATGATACTTTGTTACAGCAGCCTGAACTAAGACAATCACCAAACCAACTTTTTATTCTTCCCAGACACAAATAGGACTATAGCCCCAGCTTCCCTTTCACTACATGGGGCTGTGTGACCAAGCTCTGGCCAATAGAAGGTGAGCAGACTTCTATGAGTTTTCTCCTTTGCCAAAGCACAGGCACCAGGAAGCTGGTTGTGACAACAAGGTGATAAGAGTGGAGTCACAAGAATACTGCTTGAATGAATGAGAAGAATCTGCCCATCAAGAATACTCACTTTAGGCTTTGACTGAGTGAGAAATAAACTTCTCAGGTAAGTCAACAAGATTTCAGATTTTATATGTTATAGCAGCTAACATTACCAAAACTAACATGTAGAAGCTAATAAGGATACCTAAAGCTCTGGAAATGTATTTCCCGGAATGGTGCAACTTTATTCCTTTCTTGTTGATTTTGGATTTTATAGCATAATTGTATATCCTAGATGTTATTACCATATCTTCTATTAAATATCGTGTTTGTAGATAATTGTCCTAGCTGCAAAATATATAGATGCTTATAAATTTTGTTTTAGCCATTTTAAGTAGCAATATATATTGTCAGTACATCCTAAACTGAACGGGCAGAGATCTGGATTCTAGTTCCAGGTACTCTAAGTTCCTGTCTCAGTTCTACTGTATATGAAACTTAAACCTGTTAACATCTTGGTTCCACCATTTATTTGTCAAATATGGGGACTGAACTAAATAAGGTTGGGGACTTTAAAAAGTAAAATTTTATAAGAAAATTTTTATGTTTCATTTTGGGGGTAGGTGGGGGAAAGGGTCTCACTCTGTTGCCTGCCCAGGCTGGAATGCAGTGATACAATCACAGCTCACTGCAGCATGGACCTGACAGGCTTAAGCGATCCTCCCACCTCAGTATCCCAAGTAGCTGGGACAACAGACGTGAGCCACCACGCCCAGCCAAGAAGATTAATATATTTCTACCCAGCACTTTTTGTATATAGCACAGATTGGTCATTCCTTCATTATTAACATAGTAAATATTTTAAGGAGAAAAGTAGCAACCTCATAAATAACCCTTCTTCTTTGGGAAATATCCTACAAGTTCTGCAAACATGAAATAAATATCTACTAGGTTATAAGTTCCTCAAAGAAACTATGTCTTGTTCATCTTTGTGTTTCTAGCACCTAACTGCTGATTTTTGCTGAATAAAGAAAGTCTTATTGAGAGGTTTTAAAAAATAACATTATTTCACTATAGCTTTAAATTACTGAAGAAGTGTTCTTACCCAATCACCAAAGGCACAAAAAAGTCAGGTCAACAGTCCTAGATCCAGTTTTCAAATACTACTACAAATGAAATTGTTTCATTCCTAGGAAGTTCCCTCATGAATTTCTGGGTGAGCTGTGTGAGATAAAAGTGGGAGAGAATCCATTCCATTTTAATATGTTTTACTTATTGTGATTCCTCTATGATTTCATCTATTTTTTTTAAAGGGTTCAACAGGTGAAATGGGTAACTGCTTTAACCTAACCAATATTGCTGTTAGGAAATCATCAAACTATAACAGCAGTGAGCTCAAACCACTGAAATGTAGGATGCAGCTATGGACATTATTCCAAAAAGCATAATGATTTTCTGAAGCAGAACCACCTAAAAATTTGGGATTCAAAGCTGCTAATTGATCTTTCAAATCATTCAGAAAGTCATTTTGATCATTCATTGTATCCCTGAGATGAAAAGACCTACTAGGAATAAGCATCGCCTTAAAACCTACAAGATTATTTCCTTAGCAAAATTTAATAATGAGAGTCAAGACAGGAATTAAAAAAAATCCAAGAACATCTGTCAGTCTAAATTTCCTAACCCACTTTTTCCGGTGAGGAAAATATGTCCTCCAAAACTTCGTCATTGGCAGCTCTAAATGTAGGCTGTGAAGGAATGCTTATCTAACTATTGGCTTAGTGCTATATCTAAGTGGAAAGAAAATTATGGTACAAGCCTAACCAACAAGAACATTCATCCTGTTTGAGGGAAGCAGACATAGCTTAGAAAGTTAGTCAATCTAATCAATAAGAAATATATCTGATACTTTCCATTTTAAAAATTAAAAATTTGAAAAAGTATTTTTATTAATATACTGATAATTGTTGTAATATGTAACATTTATATGGCTATGACACATGAAAGTTTACTAAATATGTTTTCACATACAATGCCACCTTCATTTATCACAGTAAACCTATTGGTATTTTTAATACTCAAGTAATAGATGGATCAGCATTGAAGCTCCAATAGGATCTTCAATGGGAGCTTAAACAAATGTAAGCTCCAAAAGCCTTCGTAACATTAGGATCAAACAGTGAAGATTTTCTTTGCTTCAAAAGTTTTGTCCATTACTGGGAATATGCTTTTAGAAGTAAAGGGTCCTAACCCTAGCATGATAAGCTACAATCATAATAATAGAGTACATGTATAGTACATTACAAATTACATATTACAATGTTCTTTTAACAAGCACTTTCTCATTGTGATGTGGGTATTCACCAATCCAGTAAAATATCAGAACATATATCATTATTTTCATTTTACAGACATAGACACTGAGGCTTAGAAAACGTTTCATGGCCTGAGTGTGGTCCCATTGACTCCAAGATTAATTCACCAAAATGTTCTGCTTCTTGAAATCAGAAATCAGAGGAGCACAGTTATAGTTAAGTTGGAATCATTGATTGTCTTGAAATTAAATGAAAGCTCCTCCTCCACCAGTGTCTAGCTCCACAAAAGGAGGGACTTAAACAAATGTAAGGCATTTAACTCCTTGATGGTGTGCTTTTTCTGTGGGAAGGAGGACATTTGTTTCATTCCTTTTGTTCTGTTTTTTTTTTTTTTAAAATATGCTCAAGGTAGACAGCAACTCTTTTGAAAACACAAAGTAAAAATGATTAAATTCTTGGGCAAGCTGAAGAAATCAAATTAGTCCTATATATAACACAGGAAAAACGTTGGAGGGAAGAGTAAGTTTTTCCAAAAACAAAATTAACTCAAAAAAAAAAAAAAAACCCCATTGGAAAATGTAATTCAATCAAGAAATAATATTTTTTTCAATTTGGATTTATGTCTTTGCTTCAGTAGGTAGTGTTAATAGTCTCCAAATGCCAGTGTGTATTCATGAACACTTAGCAAGTTCATGATGTGATACATTCCTTTTTGGAAACATCTTTTGTCAAATCCATCTGTCTATGGCAGATATGCATAGTTTTACAGAACCTTATCTGCAAAAGAACTTCCACAGTTAGACAAAAATGGCTTTAGAAAATTGAGAGGAGTGGATAGAAGAAAGATCAACTATTGCTGTTTGGGAGATTTTTTTTGCTTTCCCCACCATGCCTTGCCCCCAGCCCACTGTCCACTGGGCACCTGGCACCTCTAGACTCCTTTTCTTAAAGCTCTATTCTTTCACAAATAACAGATATGACTCTGGCATCTCAGGAAGAACTGAAGAGATGGAGGTCCCAGAGGAAAGAACGGATGCAAGACATAAATACTCCTAGTATACACCCACCAGAATTTCCCTGAGCCATGGTTTTAAACATCCTCTGAATTATATAGGTAGCTGATTAATGTTTGATAATTAAGCATTTTTATGTGATTCATCTCAATAAGCACCCAAGCAAGGTAACATACATAATGAAGGTATGAAAAGGTAGAAGGAGATATGAATACTACACCAAGTGGGCCACATGGACCCAAGGAAAAACAGGAGCTGAGTTGAAGTCAGGAGCTGATTCAGATAGAGCAGCTTCAACTCTACTACTTCTTACTCTTAGATGGGCTCCAAACCACCTTGAGGGATGGGATTATATTTCTTTTATAGATGCACTCCTTTCTCCCACTAATACAGTTAGGAATGTATAGCTAAGAATGAACCAACCATTACTATTCATGTCTATGGCTACAGAAACTCAATAAACTCGCTATTCTGGGTCAATAAATGAACTCATTATACTGTTTTTTCACGAAATAAATGTGTTTCTAAAGGAATGTATTAAAATTACATTTTAAAAAATCTATCTGTTTTGCATATATTTGGTTGATACAGAAAAGGAATCTATGTTGCCTACTTTTCTTTCTTTCTATAAACTTCATTCATTGGTGTGATCTGAAAGGGGGTAATATTTTAGAAAGCAAAAATAATTTTAACAACAAAACTTTGCATTTCCAGTGTGATTGAAACACAAAATTATGCAAAACACAACTAATATATCTCTCCTACTGGTTAAATCATGCCAGTTGTTTAACCAGGTGCAATCAAAAATAAACTACTAATGTTATTTTTATAGGAATTGGCTAGTAATTACCAACTATAACTATTAAAAGCTTATATTTGCCACAGGAGCCTGTGATTTTAAAAACTGTTCAAATGATTTATGCTTGAGAGTTATACATAACATAAATATATACATTTGTATCTACAGGTTTAAAGAGGAAAAATAAGACAAAAAGCAACTTGAAAAGCAACCCAATTTTTTTAATGACCTAGCTTTGTGCTGTATTGAGAAAAAGTATAACAATTATTTGGGAGGAAGAAAAATATTTCTAAGCTCTAATTTCATAGGCAAAAGCCCTATTATTTTTTGTGATAGGCTAGGAGAAATCAATAATGACTTAAAAGCAAAAAGTAAACTGCTCACCTTTACCAGTCTATACTCAGTATTAATTCTATCCTGCGGTGTATGCTATAGAAGGTAATGAAATGCTGATGTTTTCTAGTTTTTCACTTCAGTCTGCTCCAGTTTTATCCTAAACCTTGTCAGCAACAGAAGTTACCCCCAGCAACCATACAAACCTAACAACGGCTTCCCTGGGTTAATTTGATCTGCTCCAATCACAAATTCCAATCCACATACTTTCTTCTGTTATGGTTGTGTCTGTATGTGTTTAATGTACTTTTATAAGGCTTTTTACAACAAGCTCATGGTGTTTCATTCAGCCCTCTACCACATAAACAGAACCACTGAAGAGCATGTTTGTTCATATAAAATGTTTCAGTTATTCATAGTGTGTGTCTTCAGCTGGCTGCAGATTACAGTGAACGAAAGCATTGCTGCCATCATTCTACATTTCTCCTTTGCCTGTGCTCTATCTGCTGTGCACCCGTGTCCCCAAAGCATTTATTATAATATTTGATGCTCGCTCTCAGTTTTGGACTGAGATGGTGGGGGTGGGAAACCTTAAAACTTGCCTGACTCAAGTGCTCTGTAAGCCACTGCTTTGATCCCAGCATCCTGCTTTAACCTACTCCTGTTGGACCTCTGCCACTTTACTGACCCCATAAAACAAACAGAGCTAGCAAATGCATCAAACAGCCTCCTTCAAAATGCAGCTTGACTAATTCATGGCACAAAGCTGGAATAACCCTGCCAGGTCTTAGAAGCTTTAAGATTCATCGTTTTGAACTTGATACACATAGTACAGCGCCTTAAAAACGAATCATCTGCTAGTTCACTATTTTCTACTTACAATCACTCCCTCCCAGGGCATGTAATTAATTTACTGAGCTTAAAAAAAAAAAAAAATCAGGATTACTCACACAGTCTTGAAGATACAATGTCAGCTATTTAGGACAGAAACATCCAAGGCCGTGTCAGAACTCAATTACGACTACATATGCATTAAGGCAGGAACTGGCAGGCCTCTGGGTACGCCAACTATAGGACTCGTGCTTCTCGTACGCTGGGCTATAATCTATGAAACTGAGCTCCAGAGCCAGCCAATCACTTAGCTCCTCATAACAAGTCTAACTGGCTCTGGAAAGCTGAAAGGGCTGCACTGGAACAATACAGAAGAGATATTCTACACATTAATCTACTTATCTGGAATCACTTTGACTCTAAAGGCCAGAGAAAAATCACAGCTTCCTTGTTGGAGGGGAAAAGGACAGGTGATCTGGGGAAAACGCAGCTACACCTGGAGCAAGGTCTCTTCCCGGCTTTGCAATCCCAACTGTGCCCGCGCTTCAGGACCCGAGTCGTCCCAGAAACCAAAGGGCAGGCACGGCAGCAAACGCCTGAGGTAATTTTCATCTTTCTTTTTATTTTTAGTAGAATAATGCTGACTGAAAGTGATAAGCATAAAGTCGCTGAGGCAACTAGATATGCTTCGATTTTATTTTATCTTTTCCTATTCTAATCGTGTGCAGGATCGTGTGCAGGATCAAGTCTGAGAAGGGGGAGAATTAATGTACCTGAAATAAACTTGAAACTAAAACGATCATTTGTGGAGGAAAATAGAGGATTTTCCAGAACAGTTTCAGAGCTACCTTCTCAGATGAGCAGGCTTTTCACCCACCCACAGAAACAAGAGTCAACGGGGCTGAGACGTGAAAGGGATGGGTTTCAGGAGCACAATGAAAAGTTTTTCATATCTTAAAGAAAATAATCTATGTTCAGAGAGAAAATTGAGAAGATAAGTTACTGCCCCGTTCCTTTGACCTTTGACACTTAGACCACATAAGAATGTTCCATGGTAGAAGGGTTGGAACAGAGAATCTTAAGAATTCTAAGAGAGAATCAATACTGCTCCCCTGCCCCAGGTTTTTCTTGTTTTCTTTACAATAGTATCCTTATTTCCCATTACATTTTAGTGTTAGTTACACCAATTACTTGTTACACTATACTTCTACATTTGCAGTTATTAATGTATCTGTAGAAAACATTTTAAAGTCAAAATTATTATAGAGGCAACTAAAATGAGAAAGCAAAAAATATATGAAACTGACATACACATAACCCCAACACCACACCCCTTAGATACTTAATGTACTTAACACAATAACAAATCCTTCCAAATCCTCAGCAAATTGTCTGTTTCTTTAACACATTTTGTAGCAAGTGTAACATTAGCAACAAGAAAAACTTTGGCAATAAACTTGTACATAACTAAATCAGTCCTTATGCTTTCATAGTGACAATAGAATGTACATATTTTATTTGTTTTGTTGGACTTATAAGCTCCTAAGGCAAGAAGCTGAGAAGAAAATTGTGCTTTGTTTAGTGGTGAAACATAAACAGTAACAGAAGAGACATTTATGCACTTTTTGTTGGCTATAGATAGTTGACTGAATTCAACTTGAGATTTGACACCAGAAAGAAAAACATGGCAATAGACAGAAAACAGAAAAAGTAATCCATTGGCAGTTTCCCCCCAGGGATTGTTCTTTGAATTGTCCAATCTGTGACTAGCCAGGGAAGAATATTTCTGCTCTGTTTAAATAGTTTTTATTTAATTAAACCTTTGTTTATTTGACAGTGCTGCTGCCTTTGGTGACTATGTGAGAATGGAAACTTCTAAGGAAGCCATTAGAATTGTTAGAATTGTTACCCCCTTTACTTGGAGATAACATAGATTATCCAGGCTGAGATGGAAAACAAGCCCTTTATTGAATTTTCAACACAGACTCCCTGCTTCTCATCTCCTTAATAAAATTTCATTAAAATCCCCTGGAATTCCCATGTTCAAATCTCCGTTTGTTGACAGACAAGGCCAAGAATACTCTAAACTGAGGCATGCAAGTCATTTCATTTGTATTCTTGTCCAAAAATTCCCATAGGAAGACTTCACCTCCTACAATTCTGAAGAAAACTCTTACTGTCCAAGACAATCACCAGCAACCATCCACAGTCATCTGAGTGGAAGCTTTCACAGCTTTCGTACATTCTCTGTGTCAAATTACAACTGAGTTACAGACTGTCCCCTGGCTCCCTGACCCTTACAAACACTAAAAGTTTTGTTTGACTCAACTTCAAGCTGCTCATCTGTTAGTAAGTAATGTTCACTCCAGAACACATTCATGACGAGAGCTTTCTAAAAGACCAGCACTGCCTTCCCCTCCTATAATCCTAATAATCATGATAACCTGAAACGTGTTACTGGGACTCGATATTTTTCTGGGGATTGAAAATATTTAGTCCTTGGAGCTGTCATATATCAGGGGCAACCTCACACTGAAACAAAGGAAGTGATGTCCCATTATTATCCACCCTGAGCCACCATAATATGCTGTTTACATTTATTTTCTTCAGACTGTGCAAAACAAAGCAATGGAAGAGGAAACTAAAAAATATACATACTAGTACCATTATCCTCTTTTGCCTAAAATTACTAATGCACCATGTCAGAGTCTGCTTCCTTCAGACATCATTCTCAATTCATCAGGAATTGTATTAGCAGGTTCTGGCTAGAGAGACTATCTCCTGTCATCACGATCAATTAATGTTTTCTGGTTAATCAGAAAACATCAGGCCCTATCTAAGAAGCTCATGGTATACAAGGGTCACCCAAATAGCTAAGTGCAGTCCTGGCTCATAATTCCTTCATCTCAACCCTGCAAACAAGAATTAAGATGATCCCAATAAAAGAAAAATTGCTCAGGAAAGTGAACCTTTTTCTGAACCAAGCACTGTCAGCAAATCTCAGGTATTAGAGCAACTATGGTTGACGGAAAAGTGTCTCAAAATCTGGGCCAAGAATGATTTCTAGGTCCATAAGCTAATTTGTCTGGCCTTGCCGTTTATGTAAGCCAAAGAAAGTCACTCATGAGTAAACTATAGAAAACGTTCAGACCCATCCTGTTAGCATGTGAAATCAACTAAGACTGGCAGGGCATTAACTCCATTCCAGGTGACATGGATAAATAGCCCCATTATTTTCACAGGACCAGCCTCTACCTCAGGAAACCCTAGACCTCAGAACCAGTTTCCTGGTAGGGATCTGCTGACAGTTTCAATGCGGACAGGGAGCCTTATAGTGTAAACCGAAAGAAAAATAGTTGCTTTTTAAAATGTCAGCAAGAAGGCCTGCCTAACCTTAACAAAGCAAAAAAAAAAAAAAAAAAAATGCTTTAATTCAAATTAAAAATCATGATACTAGAGATGGGAGTCTGTAGTCACTATAAGGACAAAGTTCACGTTCTTGGTTCAGGTAACAAAACACTTTATCTGGACAAATGGACCTCAAATTAAAATTTGCTCTTGGCCCATGGGGGAAATTTTTTGTTGTATTTTGTTGTTGTTGTTGTTGTTGTTGTTATTGTTTAAATCAGTCTCTCCTAAGGCCATGAATAGGAACCCATACTAATAATGCATGTGACAAAATTCTGAAATATATTACACTTAAAATTAGCATAAACCATCAACCTTTAGTACTCATATATTGTAGTCAAAACTCTTCTAGGTAATGAGACCCGAACAGAAGGATTCATTTATCTGTGGTCTTGCTCTTTGTCTAAGTTTCTCAAAAACATTAGGACAATGACATATACAAAAACTGGCAATTACATTTAATAAGAAAAATGTGGGGAGTGCATTGTTAATATTTGATGCTAAAACCATGTCTTTGCTTTAAACATGTAAAGCAGTATAACATGGTGGTTGGTAGAAACTCTGGAGTCGGCCACCTGGGTTCAAATCCCAGCTCTGACTCTTAATTGTTGGACCTTGAGTAAGCTACTTTACAGCATTATGCCTCAGTTTCCTCCTATATGAAAGGGTGCCACACACAGTAACTACCTCCTAGGCTGGTGTGAAGTTGAAATGGGCAAATACATGCTTAGAATTGAGCCTATTATATGGTGACTGCTCATTAAAAGAAAACTGTCAGCTAGAAATGGTGGCTCGCCCCTTTAATAATCCTAGCCCTTTAGAAGGCCAAGGCAGGACGATCACTTGAATCCAGGAGTTTGAGACCACCCTGGGCAACATAGCAAGACCCCTATCTCTGCAAAAAAGAGAAATAAATAAATAAATAGCTGGGCAAGGTAGCATACACCTGTAATCCCAGCAACTTGGGAGGCCAAGTTGGGAGGATCACTTAAGTCCAGGAGTTGGAGGCTACAGTGAGCTATGGTTGTGCTATTGCACTCCAGCCTTAGTGACAGAGTGAGATCTTGTCTCAAAGAAAAAAATTAAAAAACATAAATAAAAATAAAATAAAGTTGTCATTTGTATTAGGATTAAGCTCACTGCAATAAACATATACAATACTGAAAATGGAGGTGAATTCCATGGAATACTATGCAGCCATAAAAAAGGATGAGTTGATGTCTTTTGCAGGGAGATGGATGAAACTGGAAACCATCATTCTCAGCAAACTATCACAAGGACAGAAAACCAGACACTGCACGTTCTCACTCATGGGTGGAAATTGAACAATGAGAACACTTGGACATAGGGTGGGGAACAGCACACATGAGGGCCTGTCAGTGGGTAGGGAGCTGAGGGAGGGATAGCATTATGAGAAATACCTAATGTAAAAGATGAGTTGATGGGTGTAGCAAACCAACATGGCACATGTATGCCTATGTAACAAGCCTGCATGTTATGTACATGTACCCTAGTACTGAAAGTATAAAAAAAAATATTTAAAAAAAAAGAAGAGAAGAAAAAGAAAATTAAGGTGAATTAATGAACTACCAGATGTGGTGAAATGTGTCTACTAACATCACATATTGCATTTCAACTGATATTTGTAAGTAAGATTTTTCCTTAAGGCCTCTAAGATAACAGCACAGTGAAGTGTGTCGGTCACTATTAATTATCAGTTTTTTGCCTGGTTCTCATTTGACACTTTTAACTCTGCCCTGCATTTTACTGTGTCATGCAAGGACACTAACCCAGAATGTGACACAGAAGGGGTAACTGTAGTAGACATGATTCATATGATAGTTTGTACAAAGTTTAGACCATTTAAAGATTCCTGCATGAGGGGGAAAAAATGGAAGTCATTAAGCTTCAGTCATGGTAACCAAACCAAAAATGATTTGAAGGAGGAGAAAAAAGATGGTTACCTATCATGAACAGCTATGCTGATTATCCAAACTACATGAACCATGTGTGGAATTCATGCTGAATTCTCAGCTTAAATATGAGCTAATGTTGAAGCTAATTATATTTTCTCCTCCCATTGATGAGAAATTTCTCAGAGCAAGAGAATATCAACCGAGACTTAGACGTGCTCACTAAGAAGCAGTAGAAGAAAGAACAGAGCCTGCTTGGTGTTCATTCATTCACTCACTACTCATGAGTGATCTTCGTCCTCATCTTCCTCCACTGTCCACTGTCACATAAATACCCACCCGCCACGCCTACCTGCTTCCTATTCCTGAGAGTCCAGGCTCACACACAGAGTCATGTTTCTGCAAATGCAGCCCCTCTAACTGAACACCCTTCCCCAGCACCCACCATGACGACCAAGAAAAATGAATTCCTTCACTGGAAACCCCTTCCTAGCCACTCCCTCCCCATGAAAGGTGGTTACTCCCTGCTGAGTAAATTAATGAACCAGTACCATTTACCACATAAATTAGCACTAGAGGACAAATAAACATTGGAAAAATTGAGGGATGTTTTCAGTTTAATAAAAAAATGATGTAAAATTGAAACATAAAGTAATTTCTGCAAGATTAAAATTCCAATAAAATCAAATGTGAGGCTTATTGGATCCACAAACAAACTCTTGACTAAACTTAGGCATCATCTCTGGTCCTTCTCAACAAATGGATAAAGAAATACAGGAGATCCCAACATAGTCTCTGGAAATGATTATATATTTGAAAGCTTTGCATGGGGCCTGGCAAGGAGTTGAATGAGATAAGCTAAGTCTCACTTATTCTAATGATCCTGCTCCTGGCAAAAGAATGCACTGGGGGCGGGGGGTATCTCATATTCAGAGGTGGGTAATTACCTCCTCTTCCCCCTCTGCTGGTGCAGCTACAGAATCCGACATCAAGATTTCCTCCCAGAGCCACTTGTGCCACTGAGCCTCACCACCTGCAGGACTGCTGCAGTCCAGTCCTGTGACTGAGGGGGCAGTTATTCAGCACTGGACATTCACTGAGAAGAAAATGATGGAAGAGGCTGGAGAATTTCAGGAAAACAATGTATTCTGGAGGACAGCCTTCGGAACTGTGACACAGGTCCAGTTTGTCTTTAGAGCCTTTCCTCCTCACTTCTGACCCCAGAATAGTCTCCCTGGGCTCCCCTGCTTCTTCTTTGTGGCCCACAAAGGGGCCTATCCTCCCTCCCATCAACTAAATCTTTGTGTGTCATCCCCAGAGCAGCAGATTAAACCAGTCCGTGAAAATATAAGTAAATGTTCCTGCTATCTTCCAAGTGGCATGTCATTTCAATAGGGACTTTCTAGAACTAAAGCTGAGAACCAGAGAAATAACCACCAGTGAACATTTCAGGCCTCATGAAGCACGACAGCAAAGACAGAAGGCAGGCAGGTCTTTCTGGGCCCCAGGGAATCACACCTGCATATCAGCTACCTTCCCCTCTCAGAAGTGGGCCAGCCCTATTTGCAAAGCCCTGGGCCAAGGAAAAGGCCAAGCTCTCCCTTCTCCATGCAGGGTAACCATCACGATTATACAACCTGTACAACACCTGTAAGTCCCACTTCCATGGCCCCTGTGTCTTCCTCTCTACCTCTAGAGCACAGGCCACCACTAAGCAAGGAAAGAGTTCTCACTTCTTTAACCCTCCCACAATGGAGATAAATGTCACACATAGTGCCTCAAAAACAATTTGGCCATAGAGATACATTTGTACTCACCAGCAACTAAAAGAGACATGAGTTGCTCTATATCTTACAGTCCATGGTACTTTGTCTAACTTTTGTCATAAGAATTTACACACAGAAATCAGAGGAGTGGAAAGAAAGCAGATTACATTGAGTCACACTTGCACTAGGAAATAACACAGTGGCTCTCCAACGTCACGTGCATAAGGATGACCCACGGCACCTGCTAAAATGGTAGATCCCTTGCTCCCACTACAGGATGCTGATGCCATGGATCTAGAGTAGAATCTAGGAATCTGCCTTTTCATTGCCCACACCCACCACCACTCATCAATGTTTGTAAAGCCAGTGATCTATGGACCACTCCTTGAGAAACATTGAAACAGTGCATGCAGACTACTTAACAGAAAACCTGGTACAAGTTTTCAATGCTTACTAGCTAGCATTATTACCAGTCAGAATCAATCCCAGTTTCAGAGATTCTACTTAGACTTGATCTTTTGCTAAGTGAAAATTGCACATGGGTGCAGAAGTATGTTAGCAAGCCAGGAGTTGTTTTAGTGCAGGAAGAGAAATAAGAAGAGGGATACAGTATGTGTCCTTCTAATAATCCTTTAACCATTAATGAAATCTCTTGAGCCCTAATTATCCCCTATTCCACAGTTTTCAGCAGCTCTGAAAAGATTACACAGGGGTATCTGAAACAATTATCTATGGACCAGAAATTCCCAATGTAAAAAACACTCAAAATATTGCCATTTTTATTTTTCTGCCTCAGATATGGAAAGCAAAACAGGGCTATTTGTTTTGTAGAGCAAAGCAGGCCCCAAGTGAACAGCGAGTTGCAGAATGGCTGAGTCCACCAACTTTGGCACAATATCGGAGAAGTGAATCCCAAACCTGACTGGCTATTGTGCTCCTGTGAGTCTTGGCTATTTCCTTTTGCTGCCAATGTGGGCCCTCTGCAGATGGTTGCAGCTGAGTATGTCTACTTATCTCTTGGACTCACTCCTCACCATAAATGGGATGGCCTTTCAGGAAATCTTCTGTTTGCTTTGCATGCTCCTGAGTATAGGACAAAGCGCTGTTGTGTAAGAACGTAAATAACAAAAGCTTTGTTCTTCCAAACCGAGAGTGAAACTGTAGATCTATCCAAAATCACTTGGTCTTAAACTGCCTAAGGATGACAGGAATGAAATATTATTTTAGCCTGACCATCAGCATCCATCTCTCAATCTCCTCTCTTGGCTTCAGAAAACAATGACTCAATATGGCCTTTTTCTGACACACTGCAGCCTTAGGAAAATACTGCTCCACATATTTGGAACTAGATACTGCTCCACATATTTGGAACGTAGCTTTCTCTCTTTGAATCGTGGGCATAGGGACACAGCTGTTTGTACTCATATAATGAAAGAAAAAAGGAAACTGTGTATGACAAAAAAAATCAAAATACATTTTTTACTAGGTGCTTGACATGTATTTTATTGCTTGATTCTCACAATAACCTCTAAGAGTTTGGTATTATCTTCATTTTCACCGAGAGTAAGAAAGGTTAAATAATTTTCCCTAAGGACACAGAGTTGATAGGTGTGAGAGAAAACAGTTAAATAGCAAAAGAAGTAAAGGTAGCCCGAAATTCTAACTGTTAACATTTAAATGAACAACTTCTCATATTTCTAGTAATATAACTGTATAGAAATGTGATCGTTGTGTTTCATAATCTGTTTTGCACCATTAAGTAATTTTTCACATTAATATATGAAGCTTTACACCATCATTTCTATTGACTATGCAGGATTTCACGGTAGGTATTTGTCATAATTTACTATACCAGTTCTCTATTGATAAACATTGAAGTTATTTCTCATTTTCCCCATGAATATGTTTTTGCAGACACACTACATAAATCTATTTTTACATTTGTATAGTTGTCTTCTTAGGATAAGTCCTAGACCCAGAATTTCTGGGCAAGAAGATTATACATTTCACATTTCAGTATGTATCGGCCACCTGCCCTCCCACAGGTTGTATCAGGTAGTTGTATGAGCATGTCCATTTCCTCAAATTCACAGGCACACCAAGTTCAACCACCCATTCGCATTTCTGCCAAAATGATACAGGGAAATGATAGCATTGTTATCTTTATGATCACAATACTAATTAGGAGGGTTAGGTGTTAGGCATCTTTTCTTATGTATTGGTCACTTGCAATTCTTTTTTTTTTTTTTTTTTTTTTTTTTGAGGCAGGATCTTGCTCTGTTGCCCAGGCTGGAGTGCGGTGGTATGAACATGGTTCACTGCAGCCTCAACCTCCCAGTCTCAAGTGATACTCCCACCTCAACCTCCCAAGCAGCTGGGACCACAGGCACATGCCACTAAGCCTGGCTAATTTTTTTATTTTTTGTAGAGACAGGGTCTCACTATGTTGCTCAGGTTGGTCTCAAACCCCTGGCCTCATGAGACCCTCCCACCTTGGCCTCCCAAAGTATTTGGATTACAGTGTGAGGCATGGGGCACGCCAGCCACTTGTAATTCTTTCAGAAATCAATTAGTTCTATCCTCTTTTCTATCAAAGTCTGACTCCAAAATTAACTTCAAGTGCTTTCTCCCACCCCTATCTGTTTTCTCATTGTCTGAGCTCTGCAAAGCTGATGTGCTAGTATATTACACACTTTGATCTATTGCCAAGAAAACTTTGGCAACATATTGTCAGAGCGATTAGTCAAGTTCTATAACATATGTTCAAAGAAGGAACACTGGTTTGGTCTAAAGAATAGAAAGCCATAAACTTCTCCTTGGTTGTCTGCTTCAGAAATAGGTCATCCTCTGACAATCAGCAGTTGTTTATCTGAAAAGAAACAATAATCTGTTCAAACTTAAATCTTGTTCTTCTGCACAGAAAAGTTTGGATAATAGAAACAAGGCAAGAACAGTTTGGAGGAACATACCCAGAACCAGTGACTGGAGAGGAGAAATCACACACACACACACAAACACACACACACACACACACACTTTTCCATGCCCCAGAGTTAGACCACAAAGATTGTGCTGTGACTCAGGTTACAGATGTCTTTGTTCAGATGAAAAGGAGGCCCACAGACATAAAGGAACTTGTCTAAAATCAACCAGCAAACAGCAGTCCACTGACTCCCTGGGCAGAGCCCATTCCACTAGAGGACCCTAGCCAAAGGTGAAGCAGAGCACAAGTTGAGTCCCCAGGGCTTAAAACATTGACTCTCTCTCCCAAAATGCCAGAATTGTGTTAAAAAGGCATTATAAAAAGAATACCCTCACCCAAGTCCCAGAACTTGTGCAAATGGGAGCTGGGCCACGTGGATGGCCAGCATCCTAGCTGCTAAGGTTGGACATGGATCTGACTGGCTGTGGGCAGAGGACTTCAGGGACAATGTTAGGCTGCCCTCTTGTTCCTATACTCAAGAAAGAATATGATCAAATCCAAACAGCAACACTGGGCTGGTATCCAGCTCTTATGGTATCTAGCTTTTTCTTTACAATATCACTGTATAATTGCCTTGTTTTTTTTAATGTTGTCTGTTCAAATTTAGCCAATTCCAGGCTCTGAGCTAAAGAAAACAAAGCCTGGCCAGGTAGTGGTCCTATCCTCCCATAAGGGCTTCTGCCTTAGCCCAGTGGAGACTCAAATGTGACCAAGATCTCTGACAGAAGAACTGTACAAGGGCTACCTTATCCCATCTCACATGCAGAAAAATGCATGGACGAGTGGCCCCACATTCATTCCACCTAGGTGATCAGCCACCCAATGGCATTAGCTCCCTCTCTATAAAACCCTGCGTCATGAAACTCTCACCAAACCCAAACAAAGATTCTATTCCACCCAACACAGATCCTTGATGAAGCCTAGAAAAGCAGCTTCCTCCATATTTTCTCAGTTTGAAAGTGTTTTTGTGAACTCTTTAGATATCCACATGGGCCAAACAGAATAAATAGTTCACACTGAGACTTAAAAAACAACTGGATAAGCGTATTTATGAAACTGGCTTAGAACACAACAGTGGTGATTAGTTTGTGCCAGGAGATGTGCATGCATTATGCCATTTAATCTCACAATGACTTTCTAAGGTGCTTCTTTTTATCCACTCTTTATATATAAGGAAACAGGGGAAACAATAAGGAACAGCTTATTTCTAGACTCAGCTGATTCCTCTACAGAATTTCATGAACTTTCATTGAGATGTCAGCAGTTCTTCCAAAAGACCAAGGGAAAAGTCTGCCTTGAATGTTAAATGTGTCATGAAAGTTGATTCGGGGCTGCTTCACAGACTGACTCCCCTCAGCTTTCTCTTTGGGGGGGTTAAAAAAAAAAAAAAGCAATCTCATGCTGATGCCTCTCTTTGGAAATGGATATTTTTCACAAGAGAAAATTCTTTCCAAAACCTGGTGCTTATTTTAGGAGAGTTGTGTGGATTCCCAGCCATCTTCACACAGAAAGTCTTATACCTCAGAATCAAGAATAAACTCTTCAAGTAAATTTCAGCAATCCGATTGGTCATTAAAGACTCCAAAAACAAACAACAAAGAGCCAGACAGGGAGAGTTACACTGCTGGCCCAGACCATTTCTAAATACAAGAATTTGAAGCAGAGGTTTGAAAATTCTTATGCTATATTTCTCTCCTCTCCTTCAGTTCTCCTGTTAGCCCTCTTGGCTTCAGGGGTTTTTACTTGCTGATTCTCAAGGTTGGACTACATTTAATTGGTTTTGTTTCTTGACACATTGACTCAATTTTGTTTAGCAAATTTGCTTCTTTTCTTTTCCTCTCCAAATATGATCAAAAAGAAACTAAAACCCAGGCTGGGTGGGGTGGCTCATGCCTCTAATCCCAGCACTTTGGGAGGCTGAAACAGGGTAACTTGAGCTCTGGAGTTTGAGATCAGCCTAGGCAACATAGTGAGACCCCATCTCTAGAAAAATAAAAAAATTAGCTGGATGTGGTGGCCATAACTGTGGTCCCAGCTACTGGAGAGGCTGAGGAGGGAGCCTCTCTAGTAGCTGAACCCAGAAGGTTGAGGCTGCAGTAAGCTATCCATGATTGTGCCACTGCATCCTAGCCTGGGTGACAGAGGCCCAGTCTCAAAAAAAGAAAAAAAAAAAGGAGAAAGAAGAAGACGAAGACGAAGACAAAGACGAAGACGAAGAAGAAGAAGAAGAAGAAGAAGAAGAAGAAGGATGATGAGGAGGAGGAAGAGGAGGAGGAGGGAGGAGGGAGGAAGGAGGAAGGAGGATGGAAGAAGGAAGAAGGAAGAAGGAAAAAGGAAGAAGGACCTGGTTCCAAGGATGGAAGAAATTTCCACTCGAAAATATTTAAGATTTATTTATAATGCATCTTATGTGATACTACATTAGAGAAATAATTCCATGGATTGTTCAAAATGAAATCTGACTCAGTGCTAAATATCTATAAGGAACTCAGTAAATAGATGTTAAGTAATTTATATTCATCAGTATGATAATAATAACAGGCATTTACAGGAACTTTGCCATTTTCAAAACACTTTCACATATGTCATTTTAAATAACTCTCAAAATTTCATGGAGGACTAAGCAGGGACTTGGTGAACATACATATGAAGTTTATATCCTGGCTTTCACTTAGCTGCGTGTCCTCAGGCAGCTTACTGAAATAATCTGAGCCTCAGCTTTCTCAGCTGTAAACTGTGAATGACGATTGTTCCTTCCTTGCAGAGTTGATGAGAGACTTAAAGATAATATGTGCCAAAGACACAGCAAGAACCTGACCCATGGCAGGCATCTGGAAATGGGAATTATTGCTATGATTATAAGACACGCCTTATATAATTAACTCCTCTAACAGCTGAGGCAACTGAGGCTGAAATACATTAAATCATTCAACCAGTCACTAGAGCCACTACGATACCAGAGCTACAGGTTTTCAATCTGCCAAACGAGAAGAGTTTTCTGTGCTGTTCCAAAACTCAAAATGTGAAGGTAGAATTATTGCCAAAACAGCAGTGTCAATCTCTAAATCTCTAAAAGAGTTGATCCAGGCTTTTGGAGGGAGCTTATCCCTTCAAAGCGGTAATAAAAGTGTTTTGGGGATCTCTTGTAGCCTCTAGCACATGACAGGCAGAACTTTTTTATCTGTATTTTTTTCAGTTCTAGATTTAATATTAGTTCTATAACATAGTTGATATGTCCTCTTTTCTTAGAATTTCTTTATAATATGTTACTATATTCAGCCTTATAGACAATAATTTTAGATCTGCCTCCTAAGGTCAGGAAATTTTTAGAACCCTACAACAAGGGCAAAATTCACTGGTGCTCTCTGTAGCAAGCCTAACTGAGCTTTCATGAAATCACTGAACTAAGCTACTGAAGTTGAGTATCATTCACACATCCATATCTTTTTGATGATGTGGATTGACTATCTGCAGTAAAGACAGCCATACTAGTATCAATATTAATCCTTATGAATAAAAATGGAAGAGAAAGAAAGTGAGGGAATCCACGATACTCCTTTCCCCACTTACTTAGCAGAAAACAAGACAAAACATAGACAGAGTATTCTGTCGATATGGTATTCTATCCACTACAAGAACACCAACATTGTCAATGTTTATTTGATACTATGCTATGTGTGCTGCTTAGCCAACAACTGTTCCAAGCTGTTACTAAGTTCTCCCTCGATTTCTTTATTCTTGGCTATTATTTTCTTTGTCTTACTTTGGTCCCCTTGCTTTTTCATATCTACATTCCTTTGGTATTCCTTGCATTTATATTCACTCCTTCCTTTATCCCTTTGTCCTTTATTATATGAAAGTGCTTTTAGAAGAATCAAGAATCTATGGAAATGTAAGGTTATTGTATCATTATTACTTGTATGTTTATTATTCATGTCAAGACATTATTGAATGCCTTTTACATGCTCACTATTGTATCTACCATTTGTTCCTCCTGTTTTTGTCTTATCTGGTCTTCTACAGGTTTATCAGAATACAGCACATAAATATTAATAATAGAAGCAGAGTTGAAGATCATTCTGTTAACTTTTTTTAAAATCTGGAAGTATCCAGTGAGCCAGGCAACATTTGTTAAACAACATCTGCAAATACAATCAGGGTACCAGAATTACAGAGGAAATCCCAAAGATATGAAAGATGTGTTTCTTGACCTCTGTAAGCTTCAAACCCAGTCAGAATGACAAGTCACATGATAAGCAACTGAACGGGACAGCTGTAAGATGTGCAGATAACTAGAGTTCAAACCAAGAATCAAATTTGAGTCAGCCAGGTGGAGTTGATCACATAACATTTTTCTCAAAGTGAATTTTAAAAGGAAAAGGAAAGATGATAAGTGAAAGGGAATAAGGGCCTCCTATCCGACCCATCAATGTTATTAAATCCATTTCAAAGCCTTCTGCAGTCTCCCGGGGACTATTCATTTCTCTGATGACTTTCCCATTTATGTTTTGAATGTATTATCAAAAGCTCCCTTGGAACTTAAGAAAGCTCTAATATGTCTTTATGCATTTTTTTTTTTTGCTTCCATGATCTTGCATATAGCTTTTGTATAACTACAGCCTGCTTCTCAAGGTTTTTTTTTTTTTTTTTAGGTCTTTTTAGGTATACATTTGTAGCATGACATGTGAAAGGCAACGTTTTTTAAAAAGCAGTTCTGTAACATCTGCTGTTTGAGGTAGGTGGTATAGTACAGCAGCTCTTGAGACTTTATTTCATCCCTCTCCAGTGCACTGTATTGTCCCTCAGGCAGTTTCATTCTCTCCACAAAGAAAGATCGGGTAACAAAACAGCCTCCGCTACACTGAAATGGGGAAACTAAAACAAAACCATCTAAGCGCAGTCTGAACTTCAGCAAGCTCCAGGCTGAAGCTGATTGACTTCAGTAAGCTCCAAGCTTAGGTTATAATCATTTCCACTGTCTTTTCCAACAGTCTGCATCTTGTTTTTAAAATTTATTTGACATTAAAATTGATGTAATAGCTTTTACTTGAAAATTATAATTAATTATGGTTAGAAAAAAAGGGATATTCATTTAAATGAGAAGCCAGATTCCCAATCCCAGAAGGGTTTCTGTCTGTTTAATTGATTTCTTCATGCCACGTGGGGTTTAAAGCCAGGTTGCAAATGGGAGAGCTCCCCTAAACGTATCTCCCCCAACAAAAGCACAAAATGCCTCATCTGTCTGCATGTAGGTGACATTCATTTTGTTCCAAAATAAAGGATACAATGTCAAAATCAAATATCTAAATAGAATGAACATAAATCTTACATTTGCTCAAAGGTGTGCTTGATCGATTATTCCTGAAAGCTAGCATTTCTTGTGAATGGGGCTTTGGATAACTCCCTAGAGGAAGAAAAAGAGACGAAACACTATAAGACTGCACAGACAGAGCAGAAAAGGTCGACTTTTTCACAATATTTCCAAAAGTCAATGAAGGCAAGGTGCACTGTTAGGACATTAGCATTACTCATTATTCTCCATGCTTGTCAGGACTCTCTCCCTGCCATTTTGCCACATTTAGGAGTCTTGTACAATTTGCATGCTTGTTTCCAATCAGGCAAATTTAATAAAGTCTCATTTTCACCATATGACTTTGAGTTTTAAACAAATAACATTGGGACAAAGCCTTTTGTCTTGCTGGTTATCCTTTTCTCTACCCACCTCTGTCTTCTGGATGAAGAAGAAAGAGCTCAAACCCAGAAAGCATATCAACGTACATTCTTCTCCACGGCGAAACACTGAGCTGAGCACTCTATATAATACAGCCATGGGAATCTGCACACTGCAAGACGTGTTATTTGCCTGGTTCTTTTCATCATAGGTTTGATTTAGCAGGCAAATTTATAAAATTACAAATTTACAAATTATATCAGTGCTGACGGATATACCCCGAGGCCACTTCGAAGTCAGACCTTAGGTTTATGGAAATGAAACAAGCATAGTACTTCAATTACAAATACCTACTTTACATTCTAATGTACACATAAAAATGCTCATCCTATAAATCCTGGCCTTGATTTCTGACTCAATTAGAGGGTCTCCTGATTTGGTCCTTAGCTCCTTCCTTAGGGTGCCATTTTAATTCAGTCTGCATTCACACATATATAAATCGAGATCCACTGTCTTATCTAATACGTGTATCTCTTTGCCAAATGGCAGGCTTTTGGAGAGATTAAAAGTGATGCTGCCTGTCTCTAGCCCAGTCAGGAAGCAGCTGAAAAGCCCACACAGCCAACACAATTTGCATCTTCTTCATCAAAGCTTTCAAAGTACAGATGCCAGCCTGTTGGTACCAGGGTGGATTAGAACATTTGTCTCCTCTGCATACTGTCTGAGATCCAGATGGCAAGCTCTGAAAGGTGGCTGGCTATGCAGAGACAGGCAAACAGGCAGTCAGCATCATTGCAGTGTCTACTTCTGTAGGGTATGTAGGAAAGGACACAGTTCCTGTTCTGGAAGAACTGGAACATGTATTCACTCACATATCTACACCAACTTGCACATGTATGCACAAACAGGCACACAAACATGAATGCATATGTGCACACATGTGAATACATTCATTCTCATGCATACCTATGTATGCACATATGCACATGTGTTCCTGATATAATGGGAAAATACTTTGGGAAATCTCAAAAAGAATACAAATTTTTTAATTAATGCAAAAGTACTACTCAGGCTCTGAGGTTTGCAAGAGACTATTTCATGAATGCTTCCTCTACCTTACAAAATTAAAAACCAGGATAAAGAAACAAAGGGAAAAGTGGTAAATAGTTGAAAAACAGAATAGCAAAAATTACATTCCCAGCAGAGGAGAAAAAAAGGCTAATGCTGTCAAAGAAAAGCAGACAGAATTTAGTTTTTTTTTTGTTTTTTTTTTTTTTTTTTTTATCAGAGAAAGAAAAAAAAGGAATGGCAAGCAAGAGAGGCCAGAGTTGCAAAGGAGACTGAGTATGAAGGTTTAAGATGAAATGATACTGTGGGAGGAGAAGGGCTTATAATTGAATTAATGTGAAATAACTGAGACTGCATTTTAACTTCCAGCCAAAATGAGTGATGAGACATTTTAAAATGTAGAAACTAAGAAACAAGGATAGGACTTCCCTTAAGTAAATCATAGTTCAAGTGGGACAAAATATGGTTTCAATATTTTTTCTGATTATAAAAATATATAGTCATTTAGACAATTTGAAAAATACAAAAAGAAAAAACTAAAAAGGAAAAGAAACACCTGTAGTCCCAGTACCGAAAGATAATCTCTGTTAACATGTTATTCTGTTCACACATAAACAAACTGTGATTATGCTATATATGCCATGATTATTTTCACATCATGCCTTGTCATAAACAATTTTTCATAATATTAAGTGATTTTTTTTTTTTTTTTTTTTGGTAGAGTCTCACTCTGTTGCCCAGGCTGGAGTGCAGTGGCACAATCTTGGCTCAACCTCTGCCTACCAGGTTGAAGCTATTCTCCTGCCTCAGCCTCCTGAGTAGCTGGGACTACAATCACCCACCACTACGCCTGGCTAATTTTTGTGTTTTTAGTAGAGACAAGGTTTTGCCATGTTGGCCAGGCTGGTCTCGAACTCCTGACCTCAGGTGATCCACCCACCTTGGCCTTCCAAAGTGTTGGGATTACAGGCTTGAGCCACCGCACCCTACCTAAGTGATATTTTAAAACTGCAATTGTTAGACACTTTGATTCCTGGTTTTCATATTATGAACAAAAATGCTATAAATATCTTTATACATAATTTCTAATTACTTCCTTTTTCTAATTGCTTTCTTAGAATATATTATTGAAGGACAAATTTGGTATCTGGTGCAAAAAGTACAAAATGTCTTTTTAGAAAATTTATACCAATTTATACTGCCACTGACAACATAGGAAGTTTTGTTTCGCCACATCCTAGCCAACAGTGAGCATTTTATTTATTAAAAAAAAAAAATCTTCTGCTAGACTGATAGGGGTACAAAATACAATGTCAAGACACCACCCCAAATAAAGTTTAGTATTTATGGTGCACAGTTAACCTCAGAATATGCACAGAAGTTCTTAGACTTTTTGGAATCATGAACTCCTTTGAGAATCACATGAAAATTTATAAGCTTCTTTCTATAAAAATATTCATATACAGCAAAATAGACCCCTTGGAGCTCATCCTGGAACAACCTCAGAATGACTTATAAACATCTGACCTAAGTGGAAATTCTGGAACATGAGCTCATTTTAAGCCAGGACTCCAATAACTAGTTCATGCGCATAGAACCTGTATGGTTTAGTGGGAAAGGATTCAGTTTCAGCCATGAGGCTTGGTTTTCACTTCTAGCTCTACATCTAAACATGCTCAGGTCCTTGTCACATACTGGGCCTGTAGGATCCCTTCCATCTATAAACCCCCGAAGCTCTAAGATAATGTCAACCTTCACTAGCATGTTGTAGACACCTACTCTGTGGACAATATGTGGTTATTTTCTGTACCTAGGCTGGGTTCCTTGATGTTCAGGACCAGCAAAAATCTTCTTTGACTCTAGTTGATACCTGTTCCAGGAATACAAATTAATGTCAATACTGTTGATCACACACGTCTCCTGTCTTCCATGATCAATTCGGAATTCCTTGGGAGCAAAAACTGTGTCTAGGTCAACTTTACCTAACTTACTCAACACATTCACCAGTAAACATCTGCTAAAATAAACCAAAAGAGGATTTTATTTAGAGTTTTGTTTGAAACAGAAGAGAATAGAGCGTCTTCCCAAGTCAAATAAAAGGAGTTCCATTTCACTTGAGTTGACTATAATTCTACAAAATGTCTAAACGTGCATATGCACTGACCAATGAAAATGTTTACAGAGTTGATTCTTGTTATTTGTGACAGTTCTATAAAGTCACTGAGAACACTGAAATAGCAAATACTGAACCATTGCTCCCGGGGAAATGTCAAATCAGGTTTCTGCAAGTTCTGGTCACAATATTTTCATCAACTAATCAATACATAACTTTGTCTTTTGTATGTTTCTATTTAAAGATACCTTATTTAATATATATTGTTAATTCATTAACACCAAACACCCTGCCAGCAGCTCTATAACTCATGTCTGAACAAAGTTTATCTAACATGCAGATTTCTTTTTTTTCTTTCTTTCTTTTTTCTTTTGAGACACAGTCTTGCTCTGTCACCCAGTGCAGTGGCATGATTTCGGTTCACTGCAACCTCCGCCTCCCAGGTTCAAGCTATACTCATGCCTCGGCCTCCTGAGTAGCTAGGATTACAGGTGCACACCACCAAGCCCGGCTGATTTTTATATTTTTAGTAGAGACGGGGTTGCACCATGTTGGCCAGGTTGGTCTCAAACTCCTGACCTCAAGTGACCCACCTGTCTCAGCCTCCTGAAGTGCTGGGATTACAGGCGTGAGCCAGGGCGCCCGGCCAGATTTCTTATGACAGCCTTCTTGTGCTTAGGAGCACTGGACAGCACTTCAGCACTATGCTTGGAAACCATTTCACATGACAAAATCACCAGCAAAAAGCACAAGAATTCAAAAACACAGCATTAAATTTATCACGGAAGAACACTCGCTTACAGCATGAGGGCTGAAACACGATGGCTGAGCATCCCTTGTTCACCCTCAGCTGGAAATACGCATGAGGTGTGGCTTAAATTTTTCACTGTTTCACGCTCATCCACAAATGACTGCAGAAGCGCCGCAAGGATTGCTTTCGGGATTACAGATAAATTTTAGCAAGTAGGTGGATTTGCAAACACATAATCTGTGATAATGAAGATTGACTGTACACTGATTTTCTCTCCATTCAACTATTATTCGATCATTTCTCGCACTGGAGTTCCCCCTCCAATGCTAAGATTTTTTCTCTCATTTCATGTTTCTTTCCCTTCACCCACCTCTGACTTCACCTTCTGCTTCTTGGCTACGCTTCTGGCCTTGCATGCCCACAGCTTCTGCCTTTTTCTCTCCCAGTTGTGCCTGACCTTTTCTTGCAGTCTTCCTTCATACTCTGTCCTGCTCCACCCCTTTCCTTTTTTTTGTACTCAGTCTCTTAGAAGGCTACACTCTTTGGAGATACTTCTTTTAAAATTAGGTTACATTTATTAACATTTATGGTGAATGCTTGGCCCAGTGAGCCTCCCTGGTCCAAGACAGGACCTTTGGGTATGAAGGACGATGAAAGGGAATTAATGGGGTCAGGGCTGGTGCCAGTGGGACCAGTATAAGGGCTGAGGAACCAACCCATAGGTGAAGAAGGAAGAAGAGAAACATCACAGTTAGTTCCAGCACAACAGATCCCATTAGAAGTCAACTCTGAGGAAAGATAAGGAGAGGCCAGGCCTTGAGCTAAGGGGAAGACAAAGTATAGGGAATGTCCAGGCAATAAATGGCTCTGCAGGAGCCCAGGGAATCAAAAAAGTGTGGAGTAAGAGAACCCTAAGCAACAGCTCCTGGGAGAACAGTGAGACATTCTCTGGCCTCCTATGTGCAACAATTCTCAGCAGCCCATCAGAGGAAGAGAACATAGAAAGGAAGAACCACTTCGGGCTGAACCACAGGGCAGGAAACCCACAGAGACAGCATTCTGCAAAAGTTTCTCTGTCCTTGGTTTCCATCTCAAGGTTTCTTTCTATACCTATTCTCCCTACCTTAGAACACTACAACGCCCACTTCTTGCTTTTAACCTAACTCGAATTCATCTTCTACATCTGGGGAGACTACAGATAAGGTGGTGTTTATCTTATATCTTACAGATAAGATGGTGTTTATCTTATATCTTAAAGAATGAGTACAATTTTGAGAGGCAAGAAATGGCTAGAAAAACATTTCTAGTTAAAAGAACAGCTGGAAAGGATGTGATACCAATGGAGATTTGCAATTAGTCCCTACAGCCAGAGCATAGGCTGCAGGAAAGGAAACAGGAGGCGATACAGCTGGAAGGGCAAGGACACGGAGGGCCTTACATTTTAATGAGGCTGAACCGTTTTCCACAGACAATGGCTGTCTATGAATGTGTAAATGATGATGGCATGATTTTGTTTTAGAAAGATAATTTCTGGCAAAAGTATAAAGGATGGATTGGAGAGAAATGGGAGGTAAGTGTTAAGCCAGCTACTGTGAAAACCCAGACAAGTGATACTGTGCTGGGCTCCAGCATTGACAGCAGAGATGGGGAGAGGCAGACACTTGTGTGGAGGCACAATCATCCTTAGTAACAGCCTTTCATATGCTTGAAATTCCTCCTGCCATGGTAGTTTTTTTGTTTTGTTTTGTTTTGTTTTGTTTTGTTTTGTTTTGTTTGAGACAGAGTTTGCTCTGTCACCCAGGCTGGAGTGGAGTGCAGTGGCGAGATCTCACTGCAACCTCCACCTCCCTGATCCAAGCAATTCTCCTGCCTCAACCTCCCAAGTAGCTGGGATTACAGGTGCCTGCCACCATGCCCAGATAGTTTTTGTATTTTTAGTAGAGACGGGATTTCTCTATGTTGACCTCACTGGTCTCGAACTCCTGACCTCAAGTGATCCTCCCACCTTGGCCTCCCAAAGTGTGGGATTAAGGCATGAGCCATCATGCCCAGCCCTGCCATGGTGTTTTAAACACTGCTAAGTTTGTTGTTAGAGACTCAATAAATGCTTGTTTAATTAAGAATACAGAATTTATTATATGCTGTTGACTCCCATGTTCACTAAATATACCTATCTTGGTAAACTCTAAAGAATAAAGTAATTTACTTTAAATTATTTATTTTATAAGAATCATTCTCCTACTGGAATATTATTTGCCAATACAGTATATTATTCTATGAACAAACTTAGCAGATAATAACATACCATAGAAATTTAATAATAATAATAATAATAATGGCTGCCATATATGAACATGATACTAACTCATTTCCCACTTCGTTTATTCTTAAAACAGCATTGTAACATAGAAATTATGGACCCTGTGTTACAGATAAGGAAATTAATGCTTAGAAAGTTGGAGTTGTTTTTCCAAGGATACACAACTAGTAAGGAACACAGCTACTATTCCAGCCCAGGTTTGACTTAATCTAAAATCCATATTCATAATTGTCACATTATACTGTAGTGCATTTTAGTACAGAAAAAATATTTTAAAATATCAAATGTTCAAATATCAAAATTTTTAAACATTTTAAAAGTAAAAGCACTAAGTTCATATTTCAAGCACTGTATTAATGCTAAAATAACTTAATATTGTAGGGCAGGCACGGTGGCTCACGCCTGTAATCCCAGCACTTTGGGAGGCTGAGGCAGGTGGATCACGAGATCAGGAGATTGAGACCATCCTAGCTAAAATGGTGAAACCCTGTCTCTACTGAAAATACGAAAAATTAGCCGGGCATGGTGGCAGGCACCTGTAGTCCCAGCTACCCGGGAGGCTGAGGCAGGAGAATGGCATGAACCCGGGAGGTGGAGCTTGCAGTGAGCCAAGATCACTGCACTCCAACCTGGGCGACAGAGTAAGACTCGGTCTTAAAAAAAAAAAAAAAAATTAATATTGTAGCCAAAATACTTTTTAGGTGAAAATATAAGTCGTAAGTCAAATGCACAAGTATAGACCCAATATGCTCAGTAGGAATATGTCACATTTAGTTGTTTTGCTGAAAACTGATACCCAAAACTGAGAATATTCAATGAAACACAGCTAATCAACATCTATGTAAAAATAAAAGTGTAAATTATCTGGAAAACATATATAAGGCAGGATCTCTTGAATGACTTCACAAATGAGAAAGATATAAAATAATATGACATGAGATTCTTAAAGAATGAACTACTCCAAGTCTGTGAATGTCAAGTTCAAGCAAGACATATGCATATATGCTTTTTTATGTTATGCATAACATAAAAAATGTTATTTTTAACATACTTTTACATATTTCTTTTAAGTTAGGTTTATGTGCATTTTATGTTCCTTCTCTCTCTCTTCAAGAGTTAGAAAAATACTTCCTAGAATTGTTTTGATACTCCTGAACCAACCCTTAGTCTATATATAAAACAAAGGTCTCTATGTTGAATCATCAAATACCTGATTCCTTTGATCATCTGCATTCAATGTGCAGATTTAAAAATACTTTATACTAAATATCTATAAACTTTAAATGCCATTAAAAAATAGAAGTATGGGTTTGTGGATGCATTTTTATTCATCATTTGAGTTAAATATTTCTACCTACCTAGGGAAGATTTAGAAGACTTTGGATGGCAATGGAAGCAGAAAACAATGAAACATCTTCAAATGCTTAAAGGAAAAGCAAATTCAACCTAGAACTCTATACCAAGTGAAAATGTATTTCAGAAACAAAGCTAAAATAAAGACATTTTCAGAAAAACAAAAGCTGAGAGATTCCTAAGCAGCTTTCATGTACTCAAGGGAGCACTACAGGTACTCTTCAGGCAGAAAGAAATGATCGTAGCTGGGAGACTGAGATACAGAAAAAATGAGGACTCAGAAAAGGGGCTAACTATGTGGGTATATCTAAATAGATAGTGAATGTCTTTGATAATAATGTCCTGAGGGGGTTAATATTGATGCCAAATGAAAACACATAAACAAAAGTGGGAAAGTTGGGAGTGGTGGAAGTCAATAGAGCAGGAAAAGTGGAAAATAATAATAAATTTTTTAAACCTCAAGACAAAGAAAGTAAAAAAGATTAAAAAAGGGGGCAACAGAAAAGATTAGACAAATGGAGAGCAAATAATAATGATAGATTTTTAAAAAAACACAAATACAATAATTACATAAATCATAAACATTAAGTATTTTACTCAAAAGACAAAATGTGCCAGGCTGTATTAAACAAAGCTATATGTTTCTTACAGGAGACATTTCCTAAATATAAGACTATAGGATGATTGAAGATGAAAGAACAGAAAGAGGTCGCTATGCAAACACTACCCCAAAATAAAGCTGAAGTAGCCATGTTCACACCATGCAAAGTAGATTTTAAGACAAAACATTAATAGATGAAGAAGAAGAAATACATGGCTGAATTTACAAGGAAGATATAATAATTTTAAAAGTATATGCTCCTAATAACATAGGTTTAAATTATTTAAAGCAAAAATGAACAGAATTACAAAAACTGATAATCCCACAAATCATAAGACATTTTTAACACACCTCTTATAACAGATTAATAAGCAGGAAAATACTCAGCAGTTATAGAGAAAATGGGAACATGATTTTAAAACTTCAACATACGTAGAACACAGCCCTAGTAATGGCAGAATTCATATTCTCTTAAAGTGACCAAAGTGGGATTAAACTAGATATCAATAACAAAAAGTGACCAAAGTGGGATTAAACTAGATATCAATAACAAAAAGACAACTGGAAAATCCGCACATATTTAGAAATTAAGTAATGTATTTATAAAGAACATGTAGCTCAAAGAAGAAATCAAAACAGATATTGGAAAACATTTTGAACTGAATAAAAATGAAAATTCTACAGTAGAAAATTTGTGCAACATAGCTAAATCTAGCCTTTGAGGGAGATGTGTAGTCTTAATGTAAATATTAAATGAGAAAAAAAGCCTAAAAATCAGTTATCTTAACATACATTTCAATAAATTATACAATTATAATTATATAAGAACAGCAAATTAAATACAAAGAAAAAGAAGAAATGAAATAATATAAGAATAGAAATGAATGGAAATTTTAAAAAAACACAATAAAGAATATCAATAAAAACCCAACAGATGGTTGTTTGAAATGATTAATAAAACTGATAAACCCCTAGTGAGCCTGACTGATAAAGGAGGAAATAACAAAAGGTACAAATATCCAATATCTGAAATGAAAAAGGGACATTAACTGGAGATCTTTCAGATACATTAAAATTATATTCTGAGTAACCTTAAGCAAATAAACTTGTTTGTATGAAATGGACAATTCACTGTTGAATTCTGCCAAACAGAAAAGGAAGAATTAACAATAATCTTACATAAACTCTACAGAGAAGAGAAAAATAGGAACCACTCCCAACTTGTATTATGAGGTCAGCACATCCGTAATACCAAAACCCAACAAAGTTATTAAAAGAAAAGAAAAGTCAAGCCAGAACTCTCTCATGTTACAAATGCAAAATCTTAAATAAAAGGTTAAGCACCTAAATCCAGTAATGAAACATAGTGTAACTAAATTCAGTTTAGTTACTACAAGGTTGGTGACTAATACAGTTGATTTAACATTCAAAATATCAATTTAATGTAGTTAACCAGATTAACAGAATGAGGGAGAAACTTCTATTACATCAACAGCTTCAGAAATACCATTTGATAAAATTTAACGTCTGACAAGAAAACTCTTAGCAAACTAGAAACAGTAGAAAACTCTTTAAATGTAATAAAAGGTACTTACAAAAAAAATTGTTAACACCACAAAAAAAAAATCACTCAATATTGAAATGTTACAAACTTTTCTTCTGAAATCAGGAATGAGAAAAAGATGCTTACCATCAACATTTCTATTTGACACTGGAAATCTCAGCCAAAGCAATAAAGCAAGGCACGGGGCCAGAGTGGGAGGGGAAGAGGGCAGGGAAACAAGAAAAGGCATAGGATTGAAAAAGAATAAGTAAAAATAGAAATATTCTTAGACAATGTGATTATGTTATTGAAAAGAATCTATAGCTGAAGTGTTCCCATTAACCACAAAGTTTAGCAAGTTTGCTAGAAAGAAAAATCAACTGTATTTCTGATACTTGCAACAGGGTGACAATTACAAAACAATAAAATTTGCAACAGCATCAAAAATATCAAATACATAGAAATACATCTAACAAAAGATGTATATGCCCACTGCAGTGAACTATTTTTCTTTGTGTCAGTACCACACTTAAGTATAGTAAGTATTGATATCAGACAGTTTTAAGTTTTTCCTCCCTGTTCTTTTACTTTAGGGCTATATTGGCTCTTCTTGGCTACTTGCATTTCCATATAAATTTTGGAACAAGATTGTGAGTCTCCATTATAAGATAAACACTGCTGACACTTTTATTAAAATAGCATTGATTTTATGGGAGAACTGATGGCATTATAATATATAGTCTTTCTATCCATGCATAATTTAGTCCCCCCATTAATTTACATCTTTATTTTCTTTCAAAAATGGTTTCTAAATTTCTAATACATGGTGTTATAACTTATTAGAATGGTTTCTTTTGGATAATTGAAAAAGAATAGTTATTAGGAAAGAGCATAAGGGAAAGAAGAGATTATGGGTTTTCAGATAATATGTTAGTTCTTGATCTGAGGTTTCTTTCCTTTTCTATTTTTTTTTTTTTTTTTTTTTTTTTTTTTTGTTAGGATGAGAGGAGGCAATTTCTCAAAATGAAACTGAGATGGCCACAACCCATCATGTGTGATACGGATGATATGTGGATAGTGTGTAAGAACTCAAGAGGCATCCACCGGATGGTCCTCTAGATCAGGGTTTTTCAAACTGCAGGTTATGTGTTTAGTGGGTTACAAATCAGGCTCATTTTCAATAAAAAAGAAGATATTACAAATCATGAAAGTACATTGTATGCAATAGGTTGAACATTGTTTCATGACACTTTTGCTTAAGCTATACATACATACATACGAATGTACATCTGTATAGACTGTGATGTGAAATCTATTTCTTACTGATTACAGTCAAAAATATAAGTGTCATCACATTATAACACCTAGTACCTACCATTAGCAGGTATTTCGCAGCTATACCATTTTCGCTTTTGCTCAGATTAAGCCTGTTTTGTGAATACCAAGTTTGCAATGGAATAGAAATGAACAAAGTTAATGGTGAAAAGTTCATAATCAGTTTATCAATTTAATAAGAAGTTATGAGTGAGTTAATCTGAGAAGAATATGAGAACAACAGTGTAATGAAGGTTACCAGGGCTCAGTATCTTTGAAAGAGGATGTTCAAGAACTACTGGGCTTTAGCTCAGGAAGGGCATTAGAGGCAACATACATTCCCTTTCTGAACGAGACAGCAGGAGCTGCAGAGGCAATGAGTGAAGATAAAGGACAGCTGTCTGGAGGACACCTGTCTGTGTCTGGCTCTCCATCCCTACCCTCAAGAACCACCTTAGCAATTTGCTCTCCCATCTCTCTGGTTCAGGACCACCATTTCCCATATGATGTCTCCAGTCACCCTTAACTGAAATTTAGGCAAAAGAGAGTAGGGTATTGAGAGGTGAGGAGAGTCACTTTACCCTAAGCTATGCCACTCAGAAGAAACTCTGTAGGTCAAAAACTTCCATATGTCACAACAATATGAAAAAGATTCAAATAATAGCAAAAATGATACCAACAATAATGAGAATTAATATTTATTGAGCATCTATTTTATGCCAGACATTGTTCCCAGCATTTTACATGGATTAACTCATTTAATTTTCACAATAACACTAAGGTAGGTAATGCAATTGATGGCAGTGGTGGCCCATCTGGAGTGACTGCCGAGAAGATGCCGGCTTCAGCAGGCAAGACGCAGCTAGGGCTGCATACTCCATGGAGCTGTTGGGAGCTGGGAACAGGCAGAAGCCCCACCTGCTTCTGAGTTTGAGGGGTGGGAGGCCTGCCCTCCTGGGTGCAGCTGCAGCCACCCAGCTGTGGCTGCAGACCCAGGCATTCCTGTACTCTCAGGGGCCCAGGAAGCCCTCCTACCCCCACAGGCTCAGAAATGCCTGCCCCCACTGCCCAGCCTCTACCAGCTCCCAGTGCCCACTCCAATTTCAGAGCAAAGTTAAGTGCAAGCTGGGGCACTGTCATGACCCAGCTGGGTATGCCTGTGCTCGGGGTAGCACTGACACACCAGCCCCCTGTCGCCTCAGCCCCCTCCAGACTCTGTGCATCGAGGAGCATGGGAGGTGGGCCAAGGGGAAGCTGAGAGTGGCTCAATATGGGCCTGCAGGCGCCCCTCGGCATGAACAGCCTGGGTGCCAGGGACAGCAGGTTGATGGCAGTGGGAGGCAGACAGACTCCTGGACAGAAAGGGGCAGCTCCCAGTGAACCCACACCTTCAGGCCTGGGATGGCCTGAAGCCTGGGGGCCAGGCTGCTAGTTCCACAGACAGGAGTAAGAACTTATGCTGCTTTCTCTGGGCCTGCCCACAGCTGCCCATAGGCCAATTAGCACTCACTTCCTCTTCTCGGAAGCCCATAAAGCCCCCTGGACTCAGCCGGACTGGGAAGAGGTTGAGACAACCAGCCTGCACAGAGGAGCTACCCACTGTGGGTCTCCTCTCTCTTGAGAGCTGCACACTTGACAGGACAACCTGCCTGCAGAGAGGAGCTACCCACTTCAGGTCTCCTGGTAGCTGTACTGTCACTCAATAAATCTCTCTGCCTTGCTTACCCTCCAGTTGTCCCTGTACCTCATTCTTCCAGGATAGGGGACAAGAATTTGGGACCTGCTAAATTGTGGGACTGAAAGAGCTGTAACACAAACACAGCTGAAACACACCCCTTGCTTGCCATGTTGCGGGCGAGAAGAGGGAGAGGAGAGAAAAGACCTAGGAGCTCCCTGAGCCAGGGATGTGACACCCTCTTTGGGGCTCTGTGGTTCCTGGTGTCTCCAAGCTTCCAGGCACCGCCACATTCCCGGATGCCAACAGTGGAAGCCACTTGTGGTACACCTGGTCCAGCCACAGCCTCACAGGGAGCTGGCACTTGTGCCGGCATCTGGAGCTGTCTGCCCTGCTGCAGCTGGCATGCCGTGTTGTGCACAACGGGCAGTTCCCTTGTTCACATACCCCTTGCCTTTTCACACCTGGCTCACCCTTGGCAGGCATAAGATCTGGGCCAGTAGTGCAAGCCCAGCGCAGCCTGCCCAGGCTGAGGAGGAAGAATTAGCCCAGTGGGCCCGAGCAAAACTCAGGCAAAGGCACCATTGGCCACAAAGGTTTCTGGCTGGCAAAGCAACACCCCAAGGATCCTGTGATGTTTTCCCCGTTTTGTGAGTGAAGCAGATGAGGCACAGATTTTTTTTTTTTTTTTTTTTTTTTTTTGAGATGCAGTCTCACTCTGTCGCCCAGGCTGGAGTGCAGTGGCCAGATCTCAGCTCACGGCAAGCTCCGCCTCCCAGGTTTACGCCATTCTCCTGCCTCAGCCTCCTGAGTAGCTGGGATTACAGGCGCCCGCCACCTCGCCCGGCTAGTTTTTTGTATTTTTTAGTAGAGACGGGGTTTCACCGTGTTAGCCAGGATGGTCTCGATCTCCTGACCTCGTGATCCGCCCGTCTCGGCCTCCCGAGGCACAGAATTTTTAAGCAACCAGTGCACAGCCTTGCAGCTAAAAATTGTGGGAAATAACGAAAGAAAACAACTAAGAGTGGGCTATGAAGCAACCAGGAAAGAAGAGGATACTGAATTGTTAGCTTGACAAAAATGGGACTCTATACATTTTCCATTTGCCTTTAGTTAGAACTACAAGAGTTCATACACACACTCACGGTAAATACATGCTTGAACTCCCCACAGCCTTTACCTGACCACTTGTGTATGGTATTTGTGGAAATGCCTGAGGTTATTTTTTCCCTCAAGAAAGATACTGTCTTTGAGGCTTCCAAACTAGTCTTCATAATGCTGAAAGTTGCTAGGGGCTCAGCAGGACACTAATGCACAACCCAAGAGACTTTATCATCAGGTGACTAAAATTCACCCTGCTTATTTGAGACACATCAGTCCCCTACCTTATTTTGGGAAATACAGCAAAATGGCTGGTAGACAGATGGTATTTTGTAGACCAACAAAATAAACTATTTAATCCATGTCACTGGGGGAAAAACGTCATCAAAACCCCAAAGCCTAGTGAAATACCCATTCCAGAAACAGGGCTGACGTCAACCAGCTGGGTAGAAATATTGATCATTACATGGTGGTTTCTCCACAGAGCTGTTAAAGGAACTTAAGTAGTTGCTCAAAGGTGAGAGGAGAAGCAAGAAAGAGACAGAGGGCTAGCTATTACTAACGAACTTGAAATACTATTTAAAAGAGAGAGAACTTTCAGCCTGACATTTAGACATTGCTTATGTGATGTGCACAGTCATTTTAAAGCCCTGACCTCAATTCAGTAGTTTAAAAAGAACTCAGTTTCTACTTCCACCCTTTTCCAAATGCCAGCAAAGAACTCATTTCTCAGACCCTTTTCATCCATAGGAAATCCCTGAGAACTTTACAAAAAAATTTAAGAAGAAAAAGGTCAGAAAGTTAAAATGCAGTATGCAGTCTCTCTCCTTCCTAAAATGGCCATTTGGTTAAAAGCCATCATAATGAAAGAGTTAAAATTCTGCCCAGTTTAAGAACAACCAGTTGACCTTTAAATGTGCTGGTTTGAATCCAATCACCTTTCAACAAGCATGAAATCTGGCACAAGGCGTACTAACGCACACCCATTATTTTCATAGTGTACATGACTGATCTCACAGCGTCCTGTTTGGAAAAAAAGAATAGTGTTCATTTTCCAAAAGCCAGACTTAGAGGCTGAGTGTCTCTGTTGGTGGGTGGGATTTTCCTTTGGTAACTGCCTCCAAAAGTGCCTTTGGAGGAGGCTTTTCCTTGAAAAAGCACAGCATAATACCTTAAGGAAAATAACTTTTTCATTTTGTTTAAATTCTGTTAAATGAAATAATTTCCTCCAACTTTTAATACATCAAAGGTAAAAATAGCTGGGAAATAATTAATTACTATCCTTAGTTAAGAACTTTGCAAGCCATATATGTAGGAGGAAAAACAAGCCACTGCCAGTGAAAGAGTGAAATACTGAATCCTACTTGGAGTAAATGGATTCAAAACCAATCGTTGAGAGACTTTCTACTCCCTAAAATGATTATTTTCTTTTTAAAAAGTAATTCCCATGAGATTCTCCTAAATGATGAGATCCTCTGATATCTTCAAAATATAGTACAAATTACAACATTCCTTCACAGGATTTTTAAGAACACACTGGATGGCTGTTTTTGTGCAATGTACAGACATAGGTGCCCTGATGTGGGGATTATACCATGCAGCCAGATACACTGTGGTCAACTGCAAGACTGTGTTCCTTCTCACCTCCTTTCTCTACCTCTGTGGTTCCCCCTGCACCCTAGCCCACCCCATTTCCATCACAGCAGAATGCTCTCCCATGTCAGACAGTCACATGGACTACTAACCCCCACACCTGGACCATATTCAAGCCAGAGTCGGATTTTCCTTTGTTGAATCCTTTGCCTGAGGAGTGAGACTTCTGAGATTCCCTCCCCAAATCCTTCTCTCAGCTCCTCGCTTTGGTGGGAGACTTCTGTTGGCCATGCCCATGTTTGCCAGCCCCTCTCTGCCACAATATTTGATTTTCCTCCTCATTCACTCTCTTTATCTTGTGAGTCCAGAAGACAGAAAGGTCAGGATCTCACAGCAATGTAGGTAGGGGCCCGTGGGTTGTGGTGTTGGGCCCGCACTCAGACCTTCACCCACCCAGCCACTTCTACTTTGGCACTGAGGAGGGAGGGGCTTGATTCAGGAAAAGAAGGCACCGCCTAGGTTGGCTGCTAGTCACAGACCGTGTTAGAAAGACACCTGCTGGCCCACGGCCCTGGCCCAGAAGGCCCCCTTAGAGATTCCCATCAGGAAAATCTGGTTATGTGCACAGTCCTGAAGATTCCCCCAAAATCAAAGGATTCCTCCCAAAGCCCTGGCAGAGCAAGGTCATTCCACAGACATGCCAGGAAAGACAGGTAGCCAGAGTCCCCGTTGGCCTCCCTCGCTGCCCCTGTCCTAATCTGCACTCATTCCTAAGCAGACCTCCGTCACCGGCTTCTTCTAAACAGCACTAATTCTGTTCCTTTTTTCCTACTCCAGGACTGATCAGATGTCAAGGTCCGGATGCTCGTCATTAACACCAACTCACAACTGATTCCCCCACCCGCTTTGGCCTCACCAAGATTTGGCAAGCAGGAGAAATAAACGTCACTTTGCTACCATCCTCTGCTCAACCTCCAACAGAAAAACATGAAATACTGCTGGCCTACCCTGATTTTTCAGCTATTCTCCTTGCATATAGTAAATGACTCCCCAAGCAACATCATCTTAAAGTCTGAGACACAAAAAAGGACCCAATGTCCTATACACTTGAAGAACTGCATGGCAATATATTTAGTTAACATTTTCTATTTTATTAATCAGGGTACACAATTCAATTGTTGATGTGATCTGTTCAGGCTTCCCAGCCTCTCCTTTCTGACATCATCCTATATACCACAACCTCCACCAGAAAAGCAATATGGTATTGGGAAAAAGAGATCTAAAGGCAGAAGACTAGGGCTTCACTCTCAGCACTGTTAACTGAGTGACTTGGCTAAGTCACTGAAATTCACTGAAACTGCAGTTTCCCCTTCTGTCAAATGGAGATAACAATATCAGCCTCACAGGGTGCTATGAAGGAAGCAAATGAGATAATGAAAGTGAGCATCCTTTTAAATTAGAAACAGAGAATAAGGGTGAGGGAAGGGGTAAGGGGAGAGGAGGAAGAAAGGAAACAATCTGCCCTCCCTCACCCCTTCACACTAGGTAAAATAAAATGTTTAGACAGAAAAACCTAAAGAAGAGGATCCAAATAAAATGTTCTTAGGAACTGTCAAAGAGAGAAGCCACTGGAATCTCCAAATCTGGCCAAGAGCTCAGCTTGAGCAGCATGTTTTGAACTCCTGAGTCCATGGAACCCTGCACTAAAGCTTTGGGACTCTGACCTGCAGAAAAAAAACAAAATTGCTTTCCTCAGTTCATTCCCTGTAGTTTAAAAACAAGAGCAACTGAAAGACAAGCTTCCGGGGCAAGGGGAGACAAACACCTCAGACCATTAACTTACTTTATCCCCATGGGAAATCAACTTCAGGAGAACATTTCAGCTTTCTATGTTCTTCTTGGTCCCACTCAAATGGGAAGTTCTGCTCGAGGCCGGAAATAGAAAACAGGAAGTCAACAGAACTGATTTTCCTAACTGCCCAAATGCAAATCACGGCACTCCATTATGGACGAGAATTAGAGTAAAATGTAAACCTCTTTTTAAAAAGAAGTTCACATGCTAACTGTGTACAGAAAACATCCTACTCCAGGGAAGAAAGAAAGAAAGGAAAGATCCATCAGCTTCCTTCCTTAATAAAGGAGGACTGACAGAGCTGGACTGACAGCAAAGTAAAAGTTACCGAGGGCAGAACTGCACTGCCACTAAAAATAATGAAGTGTCCCACTTCGATGCTGACTCTATTCTCCAAGTTGGTTCCTCTAAAGGTGCTTTTCTTCAAGGGAAGCAGATACTAAAGTGACTCACCTCTCAACTTTCTCATTACCATTCAGACTATTTTCTTAAAGTCTCATGTTTAAAACTTTCAAGTTGAAACTCCAAGCTCCACCCCCCACATAGAGACCTCTTAGTTTCTATCACATACCATCATGTCCACCTTATTTGCATCAGTCATAAACTCTGCTCATTCTTCTATCACAGCTCCCCTGACATTTGCCAGACCTCACCATTTCCTCAGCCATTTCTGGTCTGAATCCTCAGCTCCCCATGCCTGCTGCCTGATCTCTTTTATAAACATACTAGATGAATCTTTCCAGCATGCTGCTTCCCCTGCCCCCAAGTCTGCCACAGCTCCCTACTACCTATTAATCACATGTGAGTCGCCTCAGCCAGTGGTCTTGCCATATCTACCTAGCTTAAGCTGAGTGTTACAGGAGAAAGTGCACTAGCCCGGGCACTGGATGGATCAGGTAAGACTCTAGCTTAGGTAAGCTTTATCACGTCATATAGCGGCTATGTGGATTGAGGAAAATTATGAAACTTCTTTGCACTTTAGTTTTCTTATTTGCAGAATGAAGATAATAACACCTACCTATACAGTTACTAAGGATTAAATAGGATAACATGCACAAAGTGATCCTAGTGAGTTTCAGTAAGAAGAATGAATGCTTATGAGGTGTTTACCACATTCCAGCTTCTGTTCTGCGTGCTGTACATGTGTTTATGCAGGTATTATTAACCTCATTTTGCAGAAGAGGAACTTGAGGCAAGAGAGAGTAAGTAAAGTCACATAACAAATCCGTAGAAGAGCTAACCTTTGAACTCCAACAGCCTGACTCCAGTGCCTGCAAATGTAACTCCATGCTCTACTGCCTCCCATTTCCCCTTCCCTCCAACTTTCACTGGCTAACACAGCCTACAGGTCCACCTCAGTCCTGCTCATCCTTCCAGGCTTCCCTTCACATTCCAGCTTCCCATGACGAATGCCATGCTACATTTTCTCTCCAATCTCACCTGACGTCTTGAAGGGAGCAGTTCAGTTACAGCATTCTCTCTACACCCAACTGTACCATCTCTCTACTCTTTATCTTGCCCTCATATACACATAAGCTTGTCATTGTTCTTCAGTTCTTTGGGTAATCTCTTCCTAGAAACTGCATCTAAAAAATATACCACATTCCCAAATTTCATCATGTCCAAAAAGAAGCATATTACTTCCATCAACACCCCAGCTGCCATCACCATGCCACCTCACCTGACTTCCATTTACTTATCTAGCAAACATTTACAAAGTATCTGCCATGTTCATTTTGTCAATGAAGATGATGTGGGACTTGTTCCTCTAGGAGTTCACAGTCTAATGAGATCAATGTTTACACAGAAAATGTAAATAGGTTGTGATAAGTACTAAATGCATGCTGCTAATGGCATCATCGCCTCTGGCTCTTCTCAGTCCTGCATTTCCCACATTGTATCGTGCACCAAAGCTGTCACACCGCCCCTTCCTCTTCATCTCTGGTGCCACCTGTGATTTACTTGCACCTTACCTTGTTTCTGAACTATTACAGCCCCTCCCAACTTATCTCACTGCCTCATTCACCTGCCTTTCAAAACCAGCCCACCTCCTGCTGCCCAATAACCTGATGTTGTCATTCTCATATTTAAAACCCATAAATGCAGCCAGGTGTGGTGGCTCACGCCTGTAATCCCAGGACTTTGGGAGGCTGAGGTGGGTGGATCATGAGGTCAAGAGATTGAGACCATCCTGGCCAACATGGTGAAGCCCCATCTCTACTAAAAATACAAAAATTAGCTGGGCGTGGTGGCACACACCTGTAGTCCCAGCTACTCAGGAGGCTGAGGCAGGAGAATTGCTTGAACCCAGAGGCAGAGGTTGTAGTGAGCCAAGATTGCACCACTGCACTCCAGACTGGTGACAGAGCGAGACTCTGTCAAAAAAAAAAAAAAGAAAAAAGAAAAAAAAAACCATAAATGCTAATGAACCAAGTGCAAAGCCCTGAGCTTATCCAGGCAACATTGCCTGGAAACTTGACTTTCAATCCTTACTTTGCTCTATTCCCCTCACATACACACACTTCATACACCACAGCTAAAAGAGACTTCCCGCAATTCTCTAAAAATGACTCACATTTCTATTTCCTGTTTTTCCTTTTGCCCACCCTGCCCTCTCTCCCTCTGCCTTCATTTTTTTTTTTTTTTTAATTAACCTCTGGAACTCAGGAGCTCCTGCTCCAAGGTTTAGGTCAAAGGTTACCTCCTCCATTAAGCTTTCTGTCATTCTCCCACAATGTGTGAAAACCCCATTCTCTGATTTGCTTAGTTGTGCATTTGTGTATTCTACCTTGCACTACAGTCATTTGTATATTTATCTTACGGTTTCTGTGCTTTAGGAAAGGTACAATTGTCTTAATCATCTTTGTTGAATACAGTGCCTAGCAGAGTGCCTCAAGTATAATATGTGCTCAAGAAATAATAGATACATTTTTCCATGCATATTTTCCACTATATCCAAGTGGAAAATATATCCATGAGATACAGTGGAAAATATCTCATGAAGAGAGATATAGTGAGGAAAATATCTCATGAAGACCAACAAGCAGAAATCCAAGTTTTTTCTTTTTATTACTATCATCTGTGATTATTAATTTTATGTGTCAACATGGTTGGGCTTAAGGATGCCCAGATAGCTGGTAAAATATTATTTCTGGATGTGTCTCTCAGGGTGTTTCGGGGGAAATTAGCATTTGAATCAGTAGACTAAATAAAGAAAATCTGCCCTCACAAATGTGAGCCAGCATCATACAATTTATTGAGAGTTTAGGTACAACAATAAGGCAGAAGAAGGTGAACTCTCTTTCCTTCAGCTGGGACATCCACCTTCTCCTGCTCTGACATTGGAGCTCCTAGTTCTTGGGCCTTCAGATTCTGGGACTTACACCAGTTCCTCCCCACACCCCAGTTTCTCAGGTCTTTGGCATCAGACTGGGAGTTATGCCATTGGCTCCCCTGGTTCTCAGACCTTTGGACTCAGACTGAATTATACCACTGGCTTTCCTGGTTCTCCAGCTTCAAGATGACATATTGTGAGACTTTTCAGCCTCCATAATTGCATGAGCCAGTTTCCATAATAAATTTCCTTTTGTGTACCTATATATTTCCTATTGGTTTTGTTTCTCTATAGAATCCTAATAGATCATCTAATTGTTTATCTAACAAGTCTTTTCCTCCCTAGACAATATGTTAGGCAATACACAAAAATAAAAATACAGACATCTGCACTCAATAAACTTACATTCAGTATCAGAGAGATTAGCACAGAATACAAATAAAATAATGAGATACATGCAAAACAATATGCATTGCAAAATTACAGGAATTCACCACCAACTAGGTACGTGACCTTGGGCAAATCACACCGTGAGCTAAATATTAACAAGTTTAAAATGCAGAATCAGAGGCAGTCTATGAATTAATGATTCTAACCATTGCATGGCCTCCTTTGCTGATGGATGGCACATTGGTGTTAGAAAGTGCTTATGTTTGCAAAAGTCCATTATTGATGCTTTAATTCTAAGGAAATTATGTAGCAGCAACTAAAGAAAGGTTAAAAAATCAGCTATAATTGATAACTAGACAATGAAAAAAATTAATTATCAGTGATTTATCAGCACCACTAGATAAATATATAAGGGAAATTTAAGGCCATGAAATGCAGGACAAGCCTCACAGGAAGCAATGTCCCAGTGGAGGAGATGCTGTCTCTTGGGCTCCCACCTTCCACCACTAGTATTCACCATATCTGATTGGAAATGTGTGCATGTGAGTCAGCCTCCCCTCTATGATGTGAGTGGTGACCTGTTTTTGTTCATCTCTGTATCCCCTACACACGATGCTTGGCACATAGCAAATATTCAATAAATGTTTATGAATGAAGCAATCACTCATTGTCACCAAGAATTTACTGGGAATTTCACATGCTAAATCTAGAACAAATGATGTGGCTCCTATCATCAAATAAAATCTGTGAAAACCCTAAAACATAAACTGCAAACCATGACTTGGTATTAGAGAGGGGTCATTATCAAATGAAGACAACTCGGCTGCCAAGAAGTCATTTCAAAATAACAAATTCTCTTTTTGTTATTTCTCAAACACTGTGAAAAGGAATCTCAGTCTGCAGAAACAATTCACAAGCCCCTTCCTTTCATGTGGTCCTGTCACATCACACAAGCCCTGTCATGCACCTCTCTCCTTCCTACCCTCCCACCAAAACTGCTCTCCCAAACCTAGTCCTCAAACCTGTGCCCTTCTAACCCTCCACCTTTTCGCATGATTCTGTATCACAAAAGCCCAAAAGAACTACTCTGGCAAGATCTAACAGTATCTGAAATATCGGGAAGAAAAATAAAATAAATAGGAAAAACTAGAACAATTATTTGTAGGCAGGAACAACATCTCAGATCTACCATATATTATAAATGCTGGCCTGATGGCATATAAATAAAACTTAAAGGTGCCCAAAGAAATTGAAAATAGTACAAAGAAACAGAAGTGTTTAAATTTTTTAAGCATCTGCAATGTTTGGGGGATTTGTGATGCTCAATCACAAAATATCTATTAAGCACCTACTCTAAGAATTTGTTTTGAAACAGATACTATGTCAGGCATACCCAAGACTGCCACCCCTCCCCCTACATTTGGACATCACTAGAAGGACCCCATGGGACTCAGTGTATGGCGGTACCTAAAGCTAAGATTTAGTCTAGTGATATAGTAAGGATACACAGCCAGATCATAAGGGAGAGCCACAGGCAGAGTCTGAAGGATTTTATGTGCAGACTTCCTTATGCTTCTGCCTACCATGGGAGATAACATAGAGTACAGCAAGGAAAATGCAACAACTTGTGTATGATGTTTCAGCCATTGGAAGAAGCTTCTTTTTAGAAACTCGGTGCCCAAGGTTTTTCATGGGGCTGATCACATAGGCACCCTCTGCCAAGCACATCAAAATATTCCAGACTCCAAGCAGGCGAGCAGGTGTTCAAGCATAAACTATGTTGTTTGCACAAAAGTCTAGGCACAGTGAACCACACTTAACAATTGACTGTTGACTGAGAACCCTCCAAGGGCCAGGTTCCCAGTTACCAACCAAAGGCTAACCTGGCAAGCGGGTCTTTCTAAAGGTAGCAGAGTCAAGCCTGCTATGTTAACTCTTTCCTGCACAGATATAAAGGCCCCGTTTTTGTTTCAAGGCAATTAACATAGACAGAAATAAGATTTATACACAAAAATATGCATTGCATACAGCAGCATCCTAGATAACACTAAAGCAAAAATTCCCAAAATGTCCTTGAGCACTTTTATCAGCATCATCAGGATGCTTGTCAACCTAGCGGCTACAGCCCAAAGCATCCTGAGCAATAGAAGAATGGGGCATCGGTAAGAGCCACAGGCTAAGGGGAGATTATAGAAGACCTTGAATACCATAATGAGACATTTGAATTTGATTTCATGGTCTTAGAAAGCCACTGAAGATTTTATTTTTTCTGCACCAGATAACAAGATCAAAATAGCATTGTTTGAAGGTGAATCTGATTACCTATATAGAATATATTGAAGGAGGATAAGACCAGAGGCCAAGAAACCAGAAACTCAAAAGGAAAGAAAATGATCCTAATATGTAGGGACCACTCATTAGGAATTAGACTCTGCTCAGGGTGCTTCCCGTGAATCCTGTCAGCCTTCTAAGGCAGTTGCTATTGTTCTTTGTAGCTTGCCAGTTGTAGCAGGGAATAGAAAAGAAAATAGATAAAAAAAAGAACTGAAAATAGAAAAAGGAGTTGTGAGCCAGTACCTGAGGCAAGGGAGAGGAAGTCATCACAGGTAACTCCTGAACATATCTCCTTCTTTCCTTCCTTTGGGCCTTTTATTCTAAGACAGGGAGAAAGTCATCTTCCAAAAATGGGGGAACATAAAAAGAGAACTAAAAGCAGAAATAGTCAAAATTTTCTCAATGAGATAAGAGAGTTGAAGAAGGAATAGGATGTTCCACCTTCTTTCTGACTCAGACAGTAAGGAGTGGGTAAACTAGTAGCATTCTTTTATCTTCACTATCTCAGAGAAATGTACGCTATTAAAATGGTTTCTTCTTCATTATTTCCCTGACATGATGCAACCCCAAAATCACTTAATAACTGAGCTACTCTTGAGACTAATCCTTAAGGTGTCTAAAATGAACACCCAAAAGCATACAGTCTCATTAGGACACATTTATTAATCACTTGATTCCATGAAAGATGTTTGTGATGCTACAGTGAGACACTGACCCCAAGGGCTTTAGAGGACACAACATAGAACTCTGCTCAATTGATAAATATCCATCTTAGTTCTTACTTTATAAAACCCAGAACTAAGTAACAAGACATGACAAGCCACTATGTGTTGCCTCAATTGGCATTTAAGCGGGAGGCCAAAGACCATTAGAACAAATTGAAATTAATTAATGTAGCAAAATAACTCAATACTAGGATGCTGATCTTATCTTGTTGAAAATCACTCCAAGATCTTTATTTGTCCTTAACGTAACATCCAAGTGAGCTGCCTGTATCTTTCGTATTCAGAATCCCTGTTAGCCAATTGCAGTGCTCGGCAGTGTGGCCAGGAAACAAGAAAGAGGAACTTGAACAAAATCCTTAAAATAGACCTTACCCCGAAGGCTTACGGAATGTCCCCCGTGATTGGGGAGAATTCATTCTGATTTTGGTAACCAGCTCAGTTACAGCTTGCTTGAGAATTATTTTCCTCTAAGAGGTAATGCCAGGAAAAAGTTATATGAAAGGATTTGCTCTTCCTTGGGGTAATTTATGTATTTCTTTATATTTCAGCCAGCCTTGTACTTCATGCAGGTTGAACAGAAATGTTTCCTGAGCATGTATTGTTACAGCCCTCTCAGATGGTATAAAAGAATGAAAGAAGACACGACCTGCTTTCCAGGATTTTCACAAAAAAGATGGGATGAGCACAGGTAAAAGCAAGATGAACATACGCAGGTGACTGTTTATGAACAGCAATTAAGTGCATGGGTTATGGGGCGTTGAAGGGCCTAGGTTTAAATCCTGGCTCCACTAGTTACCACTTGGAGCAAGTTGTATACTCTTTATAAGCCTCAGTTTCCCCTTCTGAGAAACTGGGTTGATAGTACCCACCTCATAAGGTCTTTGTCAAGGGTGGTAAGATAATAAACATAAAATGCTTGGCACATAAAATGAGTTCAACAAATGTTAGCTACTATTATCAACAAAATTATTGTTTTTGTTTTTACTACTATTACTACTACTCCTAATGCCTTGCTACTCTCATGTATATTTTGCCCCATACCTTAAAGACAGGGAAGCTCCCAAGCTGAATGCAGTGGTCCAGGTCAGATAGAATATAATGCATCTCAGGCAGGGAAGTTAGGAGGCTCGGGGTCTGTCAAAAATGGCACAGAAGAGCATTTCCAATGGAGGAGATGGCTGTGGAAAGGAGTAAGCAGAGCCTGGATGAAGTAAATAAGTACGTTTGCTCTAAACGGCTTTCTGAACCAAGAAAGCGCATATATGTTCACAGATCATATGATTTTCAGAGCTGGAAATTGACTTAGAAATCCTTAAGTCACTTTTTTTTTTTTAATGCAGCTTTGGGATAGCCATAAAAATCTTATACCTTCCTTTAATGTTATTTAAATTTTTGAAGTAAGTTCAGTAACAAGAAAAAAAAGAAAGATGGACACAATAGTAACTTTGAGATGATTTCTTTAGATCGTAAAAGATACATATTTCGGCCGGGCGCGGTGGCTCAAGCTTGTAATCCCAGCACTTTGGGAGGCCGAGGCGCGCGGATCACGAGGTCAGGAGATCGAGACCATCCTGACTAACACGGTGAAACTCCATCTCTACTAAAAATACAAAAAAAAAAAAAAAATAGCCAGGTGTGGTGGCGGGCGCCTGTAGTCCCAGCTACTCAGGAGGCTGAGGCAGGAGAATGGCGTGAACTCGAGAGGCGGAGGTTGCAGTGAGCCAACATCGCACCACTGCACTCAAGCCTGGGCAACAGTGCGAGACTCCGTCTCAGGAAAAAAAAAAAAAAAAAACAGATACGTATTTCTTCCTTTGATCATGTGGCTACAACCTTAGCACTGAATCTGCTTGCTCACCACCGGCTTTTCACTCCTAAGGAAATGCAGAAGACAGAGCCAGAGGCAGGCTACTCTCCATGTCAAGCTTATCTGGTGCTTTATTTTCAAGTACCTTAAGACCCTTTCACCCTGACTCTGATACACCCCATAGCAGACCAGGACTCTGCTTACTCCAAAATCATAATTTTACAGACAAAGAGACAGTGAGACTCCAGTGACTTACTCTTAGCCACACAGCTAGTTGGCTAAGAAAGGAAACAGAAATCCTGCTGATGGAGAGGAGGATTCAGAGGAGGAGGAGAAACAGGATAATGAAGGCTTATAATAACTGTGGGAAATCAAATGATGTCGGCAGCAACAAAGGGACTCAAGCAAAAAGATATTTAGGAAAAGAGACTTAAGCAAAAAAGGGACTTAAGCAAAAAGAATTTTTAGGAAAAGCATTCTTGCTGCTGTATGCAGAGTGCAATAGATAACCCATGTCATATTCCTTATCTCTGCAACTTTTGCTACCAGAACCTAAAACGTATACCAAGAAAATATATTTAAAGGTAAAATCTGGTGGGTTTTTTTTTTTTTTTCATTTGAGTCGATTTTCTATGTATAATCAGTGATTAACCCATTTTAGGAATGAAGTAGAAATGAAGGATTTTCTCCCTGGTGGTTATAACAAACTTCAAGGCTCTATGGCTAAAAATACAAATTTCCTTTTGTTGCTTCTTTGTTGTGGTTGTTGTTTCTGAGATAGGGTCCTTGTGTTGCCCAGGCTGGAGTACAGTGGTGCCATCACAGATCACTGTAGGCTCAATCTCCCAGGCTCAATCAATCCTCCCCAGAGCTGGCACGCAGGAACGTACCACCACACCTGGCTAGTTTTTGTACTTTTAGTGGAGATGGGGTTTTGCCATGTTGTCCAGGCTGATCCTGAATTCCTGAGCTCAATTGATCCACTCACTTCAGCCTCCCAGAGTGCTGGGATTACAGGTGTAAGCCACTGCACCTGCTTATATTTTTTTCAAGGGCAAAAAATTACAAATTGAGCACTCATGAACTTAGAGTCTTTTGAATGTTCTCCAAATCAAAAGTCAAGTTTTAGTCCTACTTCCCCTAAGCAGAGAGTTCTTTCCAGCTTAGAGTTTCATTTCAAAGAACTGATGGCAAGGATTTTTCGGGTACAGTTCTCATATTTGAAAGCTTCATTCCTTCCAAGCACAACTGTGTGCGTATTGACCTAATACAGACCTTTTGGTAGATTCTCAGAAAATGTTTGACGGTGACCTTGGCCTCCAGGACTTGGCCACCACCCTTAGTTTTCACGGCCTTTTCCCACAGGGAACCAGATGAAAAAGGAATTTCAAGCCTGGAATTATTCTGTTCAGCCACTTCTCCTGTTGCTTACCAAAGGCTTTGCCAATGATAATACTGATAAAGGGCAACATAAACACGTCTATGTGCGAGTTGCCATCTGAAATTAAAGTTAAACACACTTGGTGCTGACCAATAAACTGTAGTGTTTTTTTCAGAAGCAAAGAGGATATTCTTTTTCTCTTGGAGCCTTGGAAAACAGGCAAGAGTATGAGGTAGGGGAAACTCCAGAGTTTCTGTAGAGGAAGGGACTGAAGTGGGAATCTACCTAGAAGAGAAGCCTAGGGGACTTGACAATTTTTTTTTTTCTTGATATGATTTGAATGCCCCCTTCAAAACTCGTGTGGAAATTTAATTGCCGATGTAATGGTATTGGGAGGTGGGCCCTTTAAGAGGTGATTAGGTCATGAGGGCAGAGCCCCATGAGTGGGCTCCTGATAAAAGGATAAGTTCAGCCTCCATCTGCTCTCTGTCTCTAGTGCTCACTTCCACCTTCCACCCTTTCACCATGAAGGACCCTCACCAGATGCTGGCACCGTACTCTTGGACTTCCCAGTCTCCAGAACTGTGAGCCAAATCAACTTCTTTCTATGTAAATTACTGTTTGTGGTATTCTGTTATAGCAACAGAAAACAGACTAAGACAATACCTAACATGATGTTTTGATATACATATTGTCACAAGGCAAAATTATAACAACTTTAGTTTTAAGATCTAATTGGCGTCTATTTGTGATTCTAGAATTCAGCAGTATTTTATTCTATAAATAGAGTGAGTGCTCCACTGGGCATGGCAGAACAGTTGGTTTTTGTAAAATGGGAACAAGGAAACAGAATAACAGAAAAAGGCAGATCAGTTAACATCAGGTTACTTCAGGTTACTTTTCTTATAAGGGTTAAAACAGTGGAGATTACCTTATTACACTGACTCAGGCTGACTGGGCCCTTTCCAATTGGTTTCTGTGACTCTTCTGTTTTCAAAAATATCTGGTCTGTTTGGAAATTTACCTGCTTTCTTAAAATTTCAGTTTAATCATGTGGCACTTAGCATGTGGGACTCCATTTTGCTTTCGTTTTATGGGACCTAGAATGAGAGCGTTCATAAATTTTATTTAACAATACGCATAATGACATGATTACCACATCAAGCAAATTAACATATCTATCGTGTTACACAGTTACCTTTTGTGTGTGTGTGTGTGTAGTAGAATTACCTAAAATCCACTCTCTTAGCAAATTCCCTTATGAAACAAAATATTATTAACTACAGTCTGCATGCTATACATTAGATCTCTAGGCTTATTTATTCTACATAAATGAAACTGTGTACCCTTTGGCCTCCATCTCCCCGCTCCTCTACTTTTCCTACCCCTGATAACCACCTTTTTACTCTGTTTCTACATATTTGAATTTTGTTTCTTTTTTTTTAAATTTCGCATAAAAGTGACATCATGTAGTATTTTTCTTTCTGTGTCTGTCTTATTTCACATAGCATAATGTCCTCTTGGTCCATTCATGTTGACACAAATGGCAGAATCTCCTTTTTTAAGACTGAATAATACTCCATTGTGTATGGGTGTACACACAAACACACACACACACACACGATTTCTTTATCCATTCATCTATTGACAGCCAAAGGTTGTTTCCATATCTTAGTTATTGTGAATAATGCTGTGAAACATGGGGGCACAGATATCTCTATAAGATGATTTCATTTGCTTTGGATATACACTAAGAAACAGGATTGCTGGCTCATATAAGAATTTTATTTTTAATTTTTCGTAGAACCTCCACATTATTTTCTACAATGGCTGCACCACTCTGTATTCCCACCAACAGTATGCAAGGTTCCCTTTTATGCATATTCTGGGCAACACTTGTTATCTCTTGTGTTTTTTCTAATAGTCATTCTCACAGGTGTGAGGTAATACTGTGGTTTTGATTTGCATCCACCTGATTAGTGATATTGAGTACCTTTTTATATACTTGCTGTAGGAGGCTTTTCTTGCAGCTGTGTTTGCAAACACACTGCTTTTACATAGATTGCATATTTATTGGGACGCTCCTTGGATTTTTTCAGAGAAAATGGAGCTGATGAACATGGAGGTGGTTAAGCCCCTAAATCCAAGCCATTCCCTGGCCTCTCTACTGAAGACTAAATGAATAAACGAAAGGCCAGAGGGGAAAAATGTTCAAAAATGAGGAAAATCAAATGTTTATGAGTCTGATCTGGTATAAATCCCTGAAATCTTACAATGTTTAGACCCTGGGAGCTTCCAAACACAACCATATGAATAGTTCAGATGATCATTCCATATCCATCCTATGTATTATCTACTTTGTTTATATTCTGCTCTGGGTTTGAAAACAATAATAAAATAAATTGCTTTTTTAAAGAAATAATACCACAAATTGGGGGTGGAGCAAGATGGCCGAATAGGAACAGCTCCAGTCTCCAACTCCCAGCGCGAGCGACAGAGAAGACCAGTGATTTCTGCATTTTCAACTGAGGTACTGGGGTCATCTCTCTAGGGAGTGCCGGACAATCGGTGCTGGTCAGCTGCTGCAGCCTGACCAGCGTGAGCTGAAGCAGGGCGAGGCATCGCCTCACCTGGAAGCGCAAGGGGGAAGGAAATCCGTTTTCCTAGCCAGGGGAACTGAGACACACAACACCTGGAAAATCGGGTAACTCCCACCCCAATACTGCGCTTTAAGGAAACAGGCACACCAGGAGAATATATTCCACACCTGGCCGGGAGGGTCCCACGCCCACGGAGCCTCCCTCACTGCTAACACAGCGGTCTGCGGGGATCTATCCGCAAGGCAGCAGCGAGGCTGGGGGAGGTGTGCCCGCCATTGCTGAGGCTTAAGTAGGTAAACAAAGCCGCTGGGAAGCTCGAACTGGGTGGAGCTCACAGCAGCTCAAGGAAGCCTGCCTGTCTCTGTAGACTCCACCTCTGGGGACAGCCCACAGCTGAGGTCCAATAGGAGAAGCAGCGGGGCCGGTGCAGAGACGAACGACTCTGTCTGACAGCTTTGGGGAGAGCCGTGGATCTCCCAACGCGGAGTTGAGATCCGAGAACGGACAGACTGCCTGCTCAGGTGGGTCCCTGACCCCTGAGTAGCCTAGCTGGGAGACATCCCCCACTAGGGGCAGTCTGACACCCCACACCTCACAGGGTGGAGTCATCCCTGAGAGGAAACTTCCAAAGAAAGAATCAGACAGGTACACTCGCTGTTCAGCAATATTCTATCTTCGGCAACCTCTGCTGCTGATACCCAGGCAAACAGGGTCTGGAGTGGACCTCAAGCAATCTCCAACAGACCAACAGACAGTCCCTCTGACTGTCAGACGGAAAACTATCAAACAGGAAGGACACCAATACCAAAACCCATCAGTACGTCACCGTCATCAAATACCAGAGACAGATAAAACCACAAAGATGGGGAAGAAGCAGGGCAGAAAAGCTGGAAATACAAAAAATAAGAGCGCATCTCCCCCTGCAAAGGAGCGCAGCCCATCGCCAGCAACGGATCAAAGCTGGTCAGAGAATGACTTTAACGAGATGAGAGAAGAAGGCTTCAGCCCATCAAACTTCTCAGAGCTAAAGGAGGAATTATGTACCCAGCGCAAAGAAACTAAAAATCTTGAAAAAAGAGTGGAAGAATTGACAGCTAGACTAATTAATGCAGAGAAGATCATAAACGAAATGACAGAGATGAAAACCATGACACGAGAAATACGTGACAAATGCACAAGCTTCAGTAACCGACTCGATCAACTGGAAGAAAGAGTATCAGCGATTGAGGATCAAATGAATGAAATGAAGCAAGAAGAGAAACCAAAAGAAAAAAGAAGAAAAAGAAATGAACAAAGCCTGCAAGAAGTATGGGATTATGTAAAAAGACCAAATCTACGTCTGATTGGGGTGCCTGAAAGTGAGGGGGAAAATGGAACCAAGTTGGAAAACACTCTTCAGGATATCATCCAGGAGAACTTCCCCAACCTAGTAGGGCAGGCCAACATTCAAATTCAGGAAATACAGAGAACGCCACAAAGATACTCCTCCAGAAGAGCAACTCCAAGACACATAATTGCCAGATTCACCAAAGTTGAAATGAAGGAAAAAATCTTAAGGGCAGCCAGAGAGAAAGGTCGGGTTACCCACAAAGGGAAGCCCATCAGACTAACAGCAGATCTCTCGGCAGAAACTCTACAAGCCAGAAGAGAGTGGGGGCCAATATTCAACGTTCTTAAAGAAAAGAATTTTCAACCCAGAATTTCATATCCAGCCAAACTAAGTTTCATCAGTGAAGGAGAAATAAAATCCTTTACAGATAAGCAAATGCTTAGAGATTTTGTCACCACCAGGCCTGCCTTACAAGAGACCCTGAAGGAAGCCCTAAACATGGAAAGGAACAACCGGTACCAGCCATTGCAAAAACATGCCAAAATGTAAAGACCATCGAGGCTAGGAAGAAACTGCATCAACTAACGAGCAAAATAACCAGTTAATATCATAATGACAGGATCAAGTTCACACATAACAATATTAACCTTAAATGTCAATGGACTAAATGCTCCAATTAAAAGACACAGACTGACAAACTGGATCAAGAGTCAAGACCCATCAGTCTGCTGTATTCAGGAGACCCATCTCACATGCAGAGACATACATAGGCTCAAAATAAAGGGATGGAGGAAGATCTACCAAGCAAATGGAGAACAAAAAAAAGCAGGGGTTGCAATCCTAGTCTCTGATAAAACAGACTTTAAACCATCAAAGATCAAAAGAGACAAAGAAGGCCATTACATCATGGTAAAGGGATCAATTCAACAGGAAGAGCTAACTCTCCTAAATATATATGCACCCAATACAGGAGCACCAGATTCATAAAGCAAGTCCTTAGAGACCTACAAAGAGACTTAGATTCCCATACAATAATAATGGGAGACTTCAACACTCCACTGTCAACATTAGACAGATCAACGAGACAGAAAGTTAACAAGGATATCCAGGAATTGAACTCATCTCTGCACAAGCGGACCTAATAGACATCTATAGAACTCTCCACCCCAAATCAACAGAATATACATTCTTCTCAGCACCACATCGCACTTATTCCAAAATTGACCACATAATTGGAAGTAAAGCACTCCTCAGCAAATGTACAAGAACAGAAATTATAACAAACTGTCTCTCAGACCACAGTGCAATCAAACTAGAACTCAGGACTAAGAAACTCAATCAAAACCGCTCAACTACATGGAAACTGAACAACCTGCTCCTGAATGACTACTGGGTACATAACGAAATGAAGGCAGAAATAAAGATGTTCTTTGAAACCAATGAGAACAAAGATACAACATACCAGAATCTCTGGGACACATTTAAAGCAGTGTGTAGAGGGAAATTTATAGCACTAAATGCCCACAAGAGAAAGCAGGAAAGATCTAAAATTGACACTCTAACATCACAATTAAAAGAACTATAGAGGCAAGAGCAAACACATTCAAAAGCTAGCAGAAGGCAAGAAATAACTAAGATCAGAGCAGAACTGAAGGAGATAGAGTCACAAAAAACCCTCCAAAAAATCAATGAATCCAGGAGTTGGTTTTTGAAAAGATCAACAAAATTGACAGACCGCTAGCAAGACTAATAAAGAAGAAAAGAGAGACGAATCAAATATACGCAATAAAAAATGATAAAGGGGATATCACCACCGACCCCACAGAAATACAAACAGCCATCAGAGAATACTATAAATGCCTCTATGCAAATCAACTAGAAAATCTAGAAGAAATGGAAAATTTCCTGGACACTTACACTCTCCCAAGACTGAACCAGGAAGAAGTTGAATCCCTGAATAGACCAATAGCAGGCTCTGAAATTGAGGAAACAATTAATAGCCTATCCACCAAAAAAAGTCCAGGACCAGATGGATTCACAGCTGAATTCTACCAGAGGTACAAGGAGGAGCTGGTACCATTCCTTCTGAAACTATTCCAATCGATATAAAAAGAGGGAATCCTCCCTAACTCATTTTATGAGGCCAACATCATCCTGATACCAAAGCCTGGCAGAGACACAACAAAAAAAGAGAATTTTAGACCAATATCCCTGATGAACATCAGTGCAAAAATTCTCAATAAAATACTGGCAAACCGGATTCAGCAGCACATCAAAAAGCTTATCCACCATGATCAAGTGGGCTTCATCCCTGGGATGCAAGGCTGATTCAACATTCACAAATCAATAAACGTAATCCAGCATATAAACAGAACCAAAGACAAGAACCACATGATTATCTCAATAGATGTAGAAAAGGCTTTTGACAAAATTCAACAGCCCTTCATGCTAAAAACGCTCAATAAATTCGGTATTGATGGAACGTACCTCAAATTAATAAGAGCTATTTACGACAAACCCACAGCTAATATCATACTGAATGGGCAAAAACTGGAAAAATTCCCTTTGAAAACTGGCACAAGACAGGGATGCCCTCTCTCACCACTCCTATTCAACATAGTGTTGGAAGTTCTGGCTAGGGCAATCAGGCAAGAGAAAGAAATCAAGGGTATCCAGTTAGGAAAAGAAGAAGTCAAATTATCCCTGTTTGCAGATGACATGATTGTATATTTAGAAAACCCCATCGTCTCAGCCCAAAATCTCCTTAAGCTGATAAGCAACTTCAGCAAAGTCTCAGGATACAAAATTAATGTGCAAAAATCCCAAGCATTCTTATACACCAGTAACAGACAAGCAGAGAGCCAAATCAGGAATGAACTTCCATTCACAATTGCTTCAAAGAGAATAAAATACCTAGGAATCCAGCTTACAAGGGATGTAAAGGACCTCTTCAAGGAGAACTACAAACCACTGCTCAGTGAAATCAAAGAGGACACAAACAAATGGAAGAACATACCATGCTCATGGATAGGAAGAATCAATATCGGAAAATGGCCATACTGCCCAAGGTTATTTATAGATTCAATGCCATCCCCATCAAGCTACCAATGACTTTCTTCACAGAATTGGAAAAAACTGCTTTAAAGTTCATATGGAACCAAAAAAGAGCCCACATTGCCAAGACAATCCTAGGTCAAAAGGACAAAGCTGGAGGCGACACGCTACGTGACTTCAAAGTATACTACAAGACTACAGTAACCAAAACAGCATGGTACTGGTACCACAACAGAGAATAGACCAATGGAACAGAACAGAGTCCTCAGAAATAATACCACACATCTACAGCCATCTGATCTTTGACAAACCTGACAAAAACAAGAAATGGGGAAAGGATTCCCTATTAATAAATGGTGCTGGGAAAATTGGCTAGCCATAAGTAGAAAGCTGAAACTGGATCCTTTCCTTACCCCTTATACGAAAATTAATTCAAGATGGATTAGAGACTTAAATGTTAGACCTAATACCATAAAAACCCTAGAAGAAAATCTAGGTAGTACCATTCAGGACATAGGCATGGGCAAGGACTTCATGTCTAAAACACCAAAAGCAACGGCAGCAAAAGCCAAAATTGACAAATGGGATCTAATTAAACTAAAGAGCTTTTGCACAGCTAAAGAAACTACCATCAGAGTGAACAGGCAACCTACAGAATGGGAGAAAATTTTTGCAACCTACTCATCTGACAAAGGGCTAATATCCAGAATCTACAAAGAACTCAAACAAATATACAAGAAAAAAACAAACAACCCCATCAAAAAGTGGGGAAAGGATATGAACAGACATTTCTCAAAAGAAGACATCCATACAGCCAACAGACACATGAAAAATTGCTCATCATCACTCGCCATCAGAGAAATGCAAATCAAAACCACAATGAGATACCATCTCACACCAGTTAGAATGGCAATCATTAAGAAGTCAGGAAACAATAGATGTTGGAGAGGATGTGGAGAAATAGGAACACTTTTACACTGTTGGTGGGATTGTAAACTAGTTCAACCATTATGGAAAACAGTATGGCGATTCCTCAAGGATCTAGAACTAGATGTACCATATGACCCAGCCATCCCACTACTGGGTATATACCAAAGGATTATAAATTACTCTACTACAAAGACACATGCACACGTATGTTTATTGCGGCACTATTCACAATAGCAAAGACTTGGAATCAACCCAAATGTCCATCTGTGACAGACTGGATTAAGAAAATGTGGCACATATACACCATGGAATACTATGCAGCCATCAAAAAGGATGAGTTTGCGTCCTTTGTAGGGACATGGATGCAGCTGGAAACCATCATTCTTAGCAAACTATCACAAGAAGAGAAACCAAACACCGCATGTTCTCACTCATAGGTGGGAACTGAACAATGAGATCACCTGGACTCGGGAAGGGGAACATCACACACTGGGGCCTATCATGGGGAGGGGGGAGGAGGGAGGGATTGCATTGGGGAGTTATACATGATATAAACGTTATGCACATGTACCCTAGAACTTAAAGTATAATAAAAAAAAAAAAAAAAGAAATAATACCACAAATATTGCGAAATTCAAAGGTACACAAAAATATAGTGAAATATAACAGTACTTCCTACCCCTATCACCCAACAACTGTTACATTTCTTGAATATTTTGAATATACTTCCAAAGCTGTTCTATGTATATACAAGTATATATGTGCATGTATTTTTATGTAAAATTTACATATGACATACATAGGAAAGTGGTTTTGCAAGCTATCTTTTTTACTGTGGTCTACAAAAAGAAATAAACTTTCTCCTGTGTTCCATTGATGTAGCTATCTGTGCACCACTACCATAGTGCTGTAGCAATTATAACTCTATAATATGTGTTCATCAGAGCATTCATGCTCCTCATTACTATTCTGATTCAAGATGCTTCCTAGCTATTCTTGCTTTTTTTATTTTTCCATATAAACTGTAGAATTAGCTTCTCTGGGCATACAGTCCTTTCTTGCATATCTTAGCACCAATTGTTGTTTATGTGTGTAAAGGCTATTGATTTTTTTATCTAGCCACACTAGTCAATTCTCTTATTTTTTTTTTAACTATTGTTGGCAGTGATCTTTCAGTTAATTTTCTTGGGTTTTCAAGGCACAGAGTTACATTATTTGCAAATATGATTATCTTACCTCCTCCTTTCCAACTTGTACATACCACTCTTCTTTCCCTTATCTAAAAGTTGGTTAGTACCTCAAGACCAATGTTCAATAATGTTGTGGCAATGGCATCGTTGTCCCAATTTAATGTGAGTGTATGGTTTGCCCATTAAACATGACCTGGCTTTTGAGGTGAGACAAATATATTTTATTAATGAGATATAAATTTAGTTCTACTTTATGAGGTGTTTTTTCACAATCAGTAATGGATTTTAATTTTATAGCAAACATTTTCAGCAACCGTGAGTGTGGGCATATGGTTTTACTGTTTTCATGTATACTAGGATGTTAAACAGTATCAATAAATTTCCTAATATGAAACTATTCTTCCTTTCCTGAAAGGAAGGATATTCTACTGTCCTCCTGGAATAAGTTTGCTAGTATCCTATTGAAGATGTTTGTATCGATAGTCACAAGAGACATTAGACTGTGGTTTTCTTTCTTTTTATTATTTTTTTGTTCTGTGGCAGACTGACACCAGTGTAACCTCCACTTTATAAAAATCAACTAGAGTCTTTTCTTTTAGAAGAATTTTAAAAGCATTAGTGATTGAGTCATTAAGATTATGAAGAACTCACCTGTAAAAATATCTGTGCCTGATAGTTTGGAAGAGGGATAGCCTGAGTTTACTGTTTTTTCTATTGCACTTGGTCTCTTTAGATTTTCTAACTCTTCTGGGGCCAGCCTTAGAACTTTATCTTTTCTAGAAATTACATATTTTATCCAGGTTTTTACATTTATTTGCTTGTGGTACATGTAAGTACTATAATCTCCTTTAATTTGCTCTGTCTATAATTATTTCTCTATTCTTGTTTCCTTATATCATCTATTCCTGCTTTTTCCCTTTAAAAAAACAGATGGGTGTTGCACCATTATTCACAATAGCTAAAAGGTAGAACCATCCAAGAGTATATAACAAAATCAATTGTATAAACAGAATGTGGTGTGTTACACATTCTGTGTATAATTGTATAAACAGAATGTGGTACAACAGAATATTATTCATACATAAAAAGGAATGAAGTTCTGATACATGCTAAATGAAATAAGCCAGACAAAAAGGACAAATATTATGTTATTCCACCTATATGAAATATCTTGAATAGGCTTCATAGACACAAAAGGTAGACTGAAGGTTACCAGGGGCCGGGGGATAGGGAGAATGGGGAGTTACTGCTTAGAGGACACAGAGTTGCTGGGGTGATGAAAAAGTTCAGAAATCAATATTGGTGATGATTGTACAACATTTGCATATAATTAATGCCATGGATTTGTATTTTTTTAATAGCTAAAATAGCAAATTTAGGTTTATATTTTTAACCACAATTAAAAAGCTATCATTTCAAAAAAAGAGCATAGCAACAGTTTTAGTTAAAAATTTTTAAAACACGGCCGGGCGCGGTGGCTCAAGCCTGTAATCCCAGCACTTTGGGAGGCCGAGACGGGCGGATCACGAGGTCAGGAGATCGACACCATCCTGGCTAACACGGTGAAACCCCGTCTCTACTAAAAAAAATACAAAAACTAGCCGGGCGAGGTGGCGGGCGCCTGTAGTCCCAGCTACTCTGGAGGCTGAGGCAGGAGAATGGTGTAAACCGGGAGGCGGAGCTTGCAGTGAGCTGAGATCTGGCCACTGCACTCCAGTTCGGGTGACAGAGCGAGACTCCGCCTCAAAAAAAAAAAAAAAGAAAAGAAAAAAGAAAAAAAAATTTAAAACACAACTCATAGACTTTATTTTGGCATTTTTAAAATTTTCCAAATTAATAAATTTCTGTTTTTATCTGTACTAATTTCTATTCTACCTTGTCTTTATTTTACGTAATACATTCTGATATTGGATGCTTAATTCATTTAATTCTTATTTGTTACAAGTATTTGAAGTTATGAACTTTCCTCTAAGTACTGCTGTAACAAAATCTCATAGTCTCTAATATATAGTGTTTTAATTCATGTTGCTTTCCAAATATTCTGCATCTTTACTGATGATTTTCTCTTTGAGGCTGAAAAATTATATAGAGAGTGTTCTTTAATTTCCAGGAGGTAAGGTTATTTTTTTTTCTGTATTTTTAACATTTGAAGTTCTGCATCGGCATGAGATAATGTCTGTACTATTTCTACTTGATGGACTGCATCGCAGTTTTCTTTGTGGCTTAATATGTAGTTAATATTTGTAACTGCTCCATTAATACTTGAAAGGAAAGTATAATCTGTCTTCATACTATATAGTTTGTTGTAAAGCTATTAAAACTATCTTTGCTTTTTTTCCATATGATTTCTCCATAGTTAAAAGATAAGAATTAAAGTTTTCAACTGCTAAAGGATTTCTGCCTATTCCTATTTTCTGTAGCTTTGACCCCATGTTTTCCATGTCAATTTATTTATCATATTGAATTGCATTGTGAATTATATCCTTTATTATTATCAAGTTCCCCTTTTGTCTCATATCATCTTTTTGTTTTGAATGCAACCATAGTTATGACAGGTGCTCTTTTTTTTTTTTTTGCATTTACTTGGCATGTCTTTGCCTAATTTTTATCTTTATCCTGAGTTTCATTGTTTTAGATGCATCTCACATATTACAAATAATTTGATTTCCCTTTTTTGTAAATTTGAGTCAATTGGTTAATTTGACAATTTAAACTTATCATTATGGTAATATGGTGAAATATTGTACTCTCATTTATGTTAGGATTCCCTTCTCTTGTTTTTGATATTCCACTATATAGTCTATTTTGTTATCATGCCAACTTGATTTTTCACTCTTACTTTTTATTTTTGCCTGGATTCTAAAATTTTTCATTGGCCTTGAGGGCCAGTATGTTTACTTGGATACATCTCAATGTTGATTATTCTGTATCAATTTTTTCTGGGCTACAGTATGCCCTTTCCATTTGTAGACTCAAGGCTTACTTTATTTCTAAAGAGTTTTGCCGAGTGATATCTCCAGACTTCTTCTTAAAAGATACAAATAATGCGTATGTTGCAATTCTTTTGTTTTCCATCTTTCATGTTCTCTCCAGTTCACTCTAACTTTGTTCATTTCTGGTTATTTTGCTTATATCTTTTGTTTATGTGTCTTAATCTTGCGCTCCTATTCCTCACTGTGATGTCAGCAGTGTTTCTTCTTAGTGTTTATTACAATATGCTTGCATTTCCATGGTAGCTTTATTTTTCTCTTCTGCTTCCTTTCTGACCTTCAGAAGTTCTTGTTTCATTTCCTTCTGTAGTGACCCTATTATTTCCCCTGATCTCTCAATTGCTCTGCTTTGAGCCTCTTCATTGTTTCATTAAATTCATTGTTCATAGACATTTATTTTGTCATAATTTTCTACTTCTTAATGGCAACTTGTTATTGGTAAGGATTCCTTATGGTCCCCCGTCCTCTTCCTCCTTTTGTCTTGTAACTTATTTGTATAGCTCCTGTGCTAGTTGCCTTTTCCTTACTCATCTTTAAGTGAAGTATGTTCTTCCTGATGTTGGAAGTGGTCCAGGGTCTTATCGAGAAGGGGATGAGCAGTTCCAGGCTAGCAAGAATTCTCCCTGGTTCAGGGACAAACTCATGATGACAAGACTATGTGTGTGTGTTTGAATTTTTACCTTTCTCCAGCCAACAGGCATTGGCAGCTACAGAGCAGGAGGCAATTCAGCCTCTCTCCTCCACCCTGCCTTACTAGGACACAGACTGATTGCAGCATTTCTGCACATTTTCTGCAGTTCTGCTTGCTCCACTTTCCTGTGAGGTCAAATGGGGTAAAGGGATGCTCCAGCTCTACCCTCCATGTACCTGCCTTTCTCGTGATTCCAAAGAAGGAGTGGTTGGTTTTGCCCTCAAAGGGCCATCTCCTTAAGAAAACAGTTTCCTGCCAGCTTTATCTGAGCTCTGTGTTCCCAAGCCCTCCCTCCAGAAGCCTTTCTGCACCCATATCTGATTTTCACTGCATTGAGAGCCCTCTCCAAATATTATCTTTTGGTAGTTAGTCTTCAAGGTTTATCAAATGTGAAATTCATATTTCTGTCCTTGTTTTCTGGCAAATTCTAAGGAGAAGGGTAGAAGACATATCTTTTGTCTGACCTTTTAAAGGGAAATCCCAATATTTACAAGAGGTAAAAGGAATTTTGAAGTAAACATAAACAGCAGCCTTAAAGTTGGGAAATGTCCTGTCAGGGGAACATATATCCTGCCAATTAGTCATAGAAGAGGGTAGAGTAATTACTTGACTTTTGCCTCAGTGGTTGGGGACCAGAAGAGTACTACGCAAACTATGTTTTTGCTGTGTATGACTGTTCCCTCCCTGTGAAACGTATTTCCCCCAACCCCTGCTTTCTGTTATGTTTGTCCTTTAGAATCCTTGGTACCAGCAGCGTCAGCATCACATGGCAGCTTATTAGACATGCAGAATTTTAGGCTCCTCCCCAAACCCCAGAAGCAGCGCAGGAATGTGCATTTAACAAGATCCCCAGATATTCATACACACATAAAGTTTGGGAAGCACCACTGTGGATCTCAGTTCAAGTGCCAATTTGCTTCACTGATCAATCACATCGGGCTCCTGTTACGCATTCCCAGAAAATGATCTTTCAGAGCTCTCGCTCTGTAACTGTGCATTTATTATGATATTTTTTTCCTATTCCTGTGTATCTTTCTCACTAAACTAGTGCCAGGCTCCATGGCTTATCCCACAACCAATCAATATTTGCCAAGTGACTGAATTAATGTGCAAAATTCATATTTCTATCTGAGCATTTGTAAAGCCAGTTGGCACTGCCCATTCTCCCACCAGTGGTCTCCCTGCCTCAGACTCATCCATGACTGCATCAGCCTTGGGCTCCTCAGCCCAGCTCTCAGACTGGCCCTTCCAGAAGTGAGTAAATGAAGGAAAAAATGACATTGCTGAAAAACTCAAGAAATTTCATCATTCAGACCGTAGTTCCTCAACATCTCACATATCTGTAAATGCCACGGAGAGATTGTGTTTCCTGAGTGCTATTTTGGAAAATATAATCACGACTTTTGTGTGTGGGAAGAAAAGCCACTCCCCAGAGACATTGGAGCAGACACATCCCCCCAGCCCTGGCCCACAGAGGGCATGTTTCAGGAAGGTCTTACTGAAAGAAAGAGGGGCTACAACAGGGCTGGATGGGTGCTGAAGATGCTGAACTCAGGCAATGGAATTGCCTTTGTCACTTACCCTCACCAGGTGTGGCTGTGTGATTGAAATTGCCAGTCTCCCTTGCTGGTGGCGGGGACTGTTTTGATTAACCAAGTAGAAGGTGATGGTTTGAAACTAGTTTCCCAATTTGGGTAATTAAACCTCTACTAAGTATAGCAGGTTTAAAATGAATGTTCACAACATTGAAACAGAACGTGATAATTCTAAAAATACAGACTCCCTTGCTGTGAAAGACCTCTCGGGGGAGAACCAACATTGAAGCAAAACAATGATTTCATCCCTCCTGCCTGTGAACTAATTTATTCTAAGAGATGAGGCTCACCACACTACAGCAAAGGAACCAGAGCTGTTACCAGACACTCAGGAAACTAATCACAGAAAGTCAAACGAAGAAAGGTTTTAAGGCTGAAACTGTCCTCTTTGTGGGATCCTGTCCTGCACCAAATCAGGCCAACCAGCACTTCTTATGTCTACTCAATACAAGATACATAAAACTCAAGTTAGTGGGAAAGGAATTTTCATTAAGTCACTTAGAAAAGAGAGACATGCAAATGAGAGAAACTGACTTTCTTTGAAGAAAGTGTAAGCTTTCTACGAAGCCTCTTTCTTGAATAATTAAATCACAGAGAACCTTGACTCTCTGTGGTCTCAAGAGCAATTACATCCAGTTCTCAAATAGAGCTGTTCCCACATCATAAAATGCCCTGTGCAGTTCCCTCTGTATAACAACAAATGGTCCACAAACCTCCTTCAAAGAGTTGTCCTCACTTGGTGACTCCACTTCTCTCCCTGTTCTCTTTTATCTTACTCCACAGAAAAAGATAAAGCTTGTATTGAGGTCACATGCCTTCATGTTGCTCAAGCCAGTGGTCAGTCGTTTCATATCAGCAGCATGTGACAAGGCTGATGACTCCCTGCCTGAAAATCTTCATTTTTCATTCATTTGGCATTTAGCCCACCATCCCCTCTTTGTTGTACTCTGACCTCAGCAGGGACAACTTTGCTGGAAAAGAAATTTAGAATTTGATTATGTGTGACCTAAACTCCAGTGCCCATGAATTCTATTTTTGAAAGAGTTGAATTTTCAATTATATTTATAACAAAACCGTGTATGTGGAAATGATGGAATAACAGCCTCTTTTTTTCCAAGATGATATGTGCATCTTCAAACCTTTATACAGATAAGCTCTTTCCCTCCATTTTCTAAAACTATTAATTAGCCCTGAGAAGTGTGTTGCTATAAAATATTCTGTGAAGCATTTTCACTTATTTTTCTTTTCTTTCACAGAAAATAATATGGCCCAGTTCCTGGCTTTCAAAGAACTAGAGAAAATCTCATCATTGGTGCCTCCAAGGCTCTTTGGTTGGTTCTGCAATTGTAGGAACCCTTACCTGGTCTCCTGAGACATTCTCCTCTCTCCACAGCCTAGTACAACAACACCCACACACCTGATGGCAGAGTTTTTAGGTGAGCTTCTCCATCTTCTGGCTTAGAGTTACCCAGGAATAAAGAATAGCTCCTGCAGCGCTGAATCCTTCAAATCCCCCGACTAGCCCTTAACTGACTCTTCCTTAGTGAATCTGCAGACTTTTGGATGGGAGACAAATATGCACAAACTATACCTGCAATTCAATGTAAGACAAAGGTTACCTGGTACAATATTAATATGTGCCTGCATTGGAGATTTTGGAATCTTAGGACTTAAAGAAGGGCCTAATTCAATTATCTCGGTTCCAGAAGAGAAAATGAAGGCCCAGAAAAGCAAGTGATTTGCCTAAGATCTCACAGTGACCAGTGAAGGATCAGAGCTAGCCTAGGCTCTCCCATCAGCAGTTAGGGCTCTTCCCAGTGTCCTTACTCTTCTACATGCTACTTGCCTTTCACTTTACAGAGTCCTATCTTCTGCAGGGAAATGAATTGATACAGTCCCCTGTGCTTTGATCTTGGTGTTACAATCACATCTCTAGAGGATTCTTATATACCATAGTATGTTTCTTATATACCATAGTATGTTTCATATTTGGTCATCATTGGAACTTTCTGTCTATCTGTGCTCTTACCTGGACTTCCTTCAAAAGAAATCCATTCATTAACAAATCTTTCAGAAAAAAATGTCTGCAGCATTATCAGAAGTTAATCATTTAAATCTAAAGGATAAAGGAAAAGGTTAGGCATAGTGGATTAAAGAGTTCTTTTTTCAGCTGGGCGCAGTGGCTCACGCTTGTAATCCCAGCACTTTGGGAGGCTGGGTCGGGTGGATCACCTGAGGTTAGGGGTTCAAGACCAGCCTGACTAACATGGTGAAAGCTTGTCTCTACTGAAAATGCAAAATTAGCCGGACATGGTGGTGCATGGCTGTAATCCCAGCCACCTGGGAGGCTGAGGCAGAATTGCCTGAACCCGGGAGGCAGAGGTTGCAGTGAGCTGAGATTGCACCATTGCATTCCAGGCTGGGCAACAAGAGTAAAACTCCATTGTGGAAAAAAAAAAAAAAAAAAGAGTTCTTTCTTCCAGCTGAAGATAGTCAAGGGGGTTATTTTCTACTATCTTCCTTGGAAAGGTGAGCATTCATTTGTTTCTCTGGCACATTAACATTCTCAACTAAGGTCAGTGGACTGGTTAGAACTACAGGTCTGATTTTCTTCAAGAGAACCCTCAGGATTTCTGATTTTACTTTCTTCCAAAGGAAATGTGTATTTTTTCTTCAAGTAATGATCTTCAGGGGTATATTCCCCCTAAGTAATAGGTTAGCAAATTCTGTGAGCTTCAGAACATCAACTTTATCTGTGCCTAAGTCTCCAGATTTTCATAATGAACAATTTTGGTGATTTCTTGGCTACTAAACTGCTTTTTTTTTTTTTTTTTTTTGAGGCGGAGTCTCGCTCTGTCGCCCAGACTGGAGTGCAGTGGCCAGATCTCAGCTCACTGCAAGCTCCGCCTCCCGGGTTTCCGCCATTCTCCTGCCTCAGCCTCCCGAGTAGCTGGGACTACAGGCGCCCGCCACCTCGCCCAGCTAGTTTTTGTATTTTTAGTAGAGACGGGGTTTCACCGTATTAGCCAGGATGGTCTCGATCTCCTGACCTCGTGATCCGCCGTCTCGGCCTCCCAAAGTGCTGGGATTACAGGCTTGAGCCACCGCGCCCGGCCCTAAACTGCTTTTTACATGAACGTGTTTGATTATGGGGAAACTAATATTGCAGATGAACAAAAATGAGATTTCTATCCCTTTCCTCCAATTCTTTTGGCCTAAACATATCTCTTTTACTCCATGAAACACAACTGAAGACTAATTCTTTTGCAATGCTGAGGTGAGCCTTCCAGCCCCAGACCTGGCCACACCCATCAAAAAGACTTTTTTATTGATGTATTTAATCATTTGTATATTTATGAATTCTTTGGATTATTTGTGCTTTCTCAAGGGATATGTCACATTTATTTCTTCATACTCACAGACCTAGCATAGAGTAGTTAGTCGGTAAACATTTCTTGTGTTAAATTGTTGGCTTTTCTTCACTTTTTATGGAATTTAATCTTCTGGCTCAAAAAGGAACCTGAAATGGTCTTACACTGGCCTGATTATACTGTTCCACACTATATGTGTAGAGTAGATATAGGCAGAAGGCAGGGCCTATTTATGCTTCTGAAACAAATGTAGTGAGCATGAATTTGTTTCACAATCCACAGGTACCTGAAATACCACATTTCTTTACCTTTTACAAATCTAATTCCAAGTGAATGAACCTCTCCCATTCGGGCTGACAGAAAACCCAAACTCAGTCATTCTCTGGCCACCATCACCAAGATGAGAAGACTGGGGCTTGTGAAACCTATTTGGGGAAGGGCCTCTGGTCTGTCCCACAGTCTTGAATCACAGAACCTTGAAATACATTATCCACCCCCAAGTGATTTATTCCATGGTGGGTGATGCTGTTGCTCACTGCAAAACATATTCCACTGGAGTCTTTGCTCTGCCTCTCAAAGCCACAGTATTTATCTATAGGTACCACAATCAGGGATCAGCACTCCAACATCTTTCATGGTTAGACTTCTCCCCTTCAACTTTCTAGTCCTCCCTAAACATCAATCCAGTGAAGTAGCTCCAGAAGCACAGATCCAGGTAACAAAAGCATCTCAACTCTCTCCTGGGACAAGGGACACTCAGACTTCTGCAGAAAACCGTCTAGCTACCCTTCAGTACATATGGATGGAGAATAAAGACAGAGAAAATAAAAGAGAATATATACATATTTTTTATCATTTCATGCCACCACAGAATAAGCTGTTTTCACTGGTTACCACATTCATGCTTAAAGATTTGGTAAATACAACTATAAAATTATTTTATAATAGAAAAAAAATGTAGGAAGGTTTTTTTTTGTTTTGTTCTTTCTTTTGTTCTTTTTTTGGTCATTTGGAGATGGCAACAGAGAAATTGGCAGGTTCAAGAATTTATACACAAAGGTGAAAGGCTTTTTGAAACAACCAGAGTTTTCTTTCAAGTCTAACTTCTAACTAAAGAAAGAGCAATTCAAAGAATTGGAGACAATTAATGAGGAAGATGTGTGGCCAGGAAAATTATATTTCAGCAGTATGAAAGGGTTGATCTGCTTCTCCCACCCCACAATTCTCAAAATAATGTAAACTATCATCTTTTTTTAGATGGGAAAAAGTCATGTTCACAATAAGCCGACTTCATTTCCTCCTGTTTCAGCATCTGTTTTCTTGACCTGTCCTCCAATTCCGCATATTTGAACCAGATTGATTGAGGGACATTGGGATGATTTCTAAAGTCTTCCTGCATGGCATCTCACAGTTTTTCAGATAAATTAGGAAGTTAGACTTGAAAGAAAACTCTGGTTATTTCAAAAGCCTTTCACCTTTGTGTATAAATTCTTGAACCTGCCAATTGCTCTGTTGCCATCTTCAAATGACCATAACTCATTCATAATCTAAAAGTTTGTATAACTTGAGGATTTTTCTAGGATAAACTACATAAAGCACACTCTTAACTTCTAAAATTTGACGAGTGTTTTATGCTGTGTTTACTTTTTCCATGGGAGCGAGAAAGAAATCTAGCATGTCTGACACTTTTAAGAGTTGTGCTTGTTTCGCGTTCTGAATCCAATACAAATGTTGAAAGTTCAAGAGAAAATGCTTAAAAGGAAGTGGTTAGGAATGTCTATTTATACCACAGATAATTAAATTTATATTACACGTGATATATAATAAATATCTCATGTATAACTGTTAGAATGTAATTAGTAAATTTTCAAATAGGCATCTATTTTCAATTTTAGCTATTTTAAATTTATCAGTATGTATTAAAAGATGGGAAATGAGTTGTGAGATATAATATGTTATTCGTTTTTTACTACACTACCCTTTTATAAGCAGAATGTCAGCTCTTTGTTTATTGTCTTCAGGGACGGGTACATTGAGGCAAAAAGCAGACAAGTTCTATGGGATTCGCTGGCACTGATTTCCCAGGGTGGCAAAGTGCTAAGAACTAAACCTTTAAAGCTAACAAAATGTACTGATGTCTTTACTAAGTATCCAAGACCAACAAGAATTTCCCATCTCACCCTACCACCACCCAGAAGAGGAGCACAGAGATGGGGGAGAGAGTGGCTGCATCTGGCATCCAGCCAGAGGAGTCCCTGCAGGGATTCTGGATCCCTCTTCCTCCGCCCTGCTGCCCTTCCCCCTCCACCCCAGCATTTTGGAGAAGAAACTGTAATGATGCAGCTCCCTCAAGTGTCACATGAACATAGTGGAAAGAGCCTCCGAGGTAAATATGCCATGCAGACAGAAACAGGCAATGGCTCAACAGCAATGTATGAGGTCCGACGACCAGGACCAAAGGGAAAAACAATCATCTCACCGGACACCTGCCCAGGACCAGATGCATCATCTCCAACATTAGCTACCTCCAAAGAACCTGGACTCAAGGTGTGAAATAAAGGTTAATGGGAAACTGCAGGAGTCAAAAGGAGGGGGCAGGATTGTTGAGGATTCAGGCCGTTTAGAAATGAAAGTTTGGATCATTCCCCAGACAAAGAACCCTGACCATCTAAGGGCAATGGAAATATAGAATAGGCAGTAGAAGAAGGACACCGTAGACACCAACTATAGCCTCTCAATCAATTACAAAAATGAGAACTCTGATAGTTTTGTATCTGAGTGTATTTGTATATATTAACAATTTTCCTTTTTCCTTTTTCTCTCCTTCTCATTATTTTATGAAAGCTTTTGAATGTAAACTCTACAATTTAGCCTTTAGGTAACAGAATATTCAGTGGGACTTGCATTTGAGGAGTATTTAAGACAGCCAGCTGAGACTACGATGACTGTTGGAACTGTGTGTCTCCTCATTTGGGGAAAGGGGTGAGAACTCTGCATTTCTCTGAAGAACAGAGTTGACTCTGTGTTATACAGAGTTCAAATATATATATAATCATGCATATGGAAGCTAAGAAGCCAAAGGAGTTGACTGAGACAGTTACCAATATATTGCCTCTCAGCTCCAAATCCACCCTTCTTTGCCCTGTTCCATGATATTAATCTGGCTCCTTGGTCAGCCAGTGCAATGTCATGTGCTGTTGGTAGAGTGTAGAAAAGACATTACAAGGTATAGCAAAGGGGTCAGGTTCAGTGGCTCAGGCTTGTAATCACAGCCCTCTGGGAAGCAGAGGCAGGAGGATCACCTGAGGCCAGGAGTTTGAGACCAGCCTGGACAACATAGTAAAACCCCATCTCTAGTAAAAATACAAAATTAGCTGGGCATGGTGGCACGCATCTGTAATCCCAGCTACTTGGGAGGCTGAGGCAAGAGATTCACTAGAACCCAGGAGGCACAGGTTGCAGTGAGCCGAGATCGTGTCATTGCACTCCAGCTGGGGAAAAAAGGCAAAACTCTGTCATAAATAAATAAATAAATAAAATAAAATAAAACAAGGTATAGCAAAGAAAGGATCATTCCTTCTTGATTCTTCCTGGTTCTTCTTACCTGTGGCCGCCACCAGTGATATATGGGAGAGTCACCCTACAGTGAGTTTCACCAGCACCTAGTGAGGGCTTCCTATTGAGTTTTATTGTCACCAAAACAGGCAATTTCCTTGCCAGCAGTATGCAGGAGACCCAGCGGTGACCACCTTCCAGTGGGTTTTGCCAGCACCCTAGAAGGCACTTTTCTGACCAGAGTGCTGATCCACTGACACCCAACAGCCAGCACCCAACTCACCAGGCCTGGTCTATGGTACCTCAAGGAACTTTTCTATCCTGGGGACCACAGCCCCATCCTCTCCAACAAGATCTGAATCTCAGCCTTGAGGGGAAAGGCTGAGGAGAAAGACCCTTCCATGTTTGTTCCTTTCTTGGGTATCCTCCCTCAGTCCTAGAAGTAGCAGCTCCTCCCTATGTTTGCTATTTCTGTGTTATTTAGCATGTAATTTACTCCTTTTGTAGTTAATCACATTTTACCAGTTAATTATTCTTTATAGTAAATGTTCCCTCTTTGAATTACTATCTCTCACCAAATACTGACTTCTATATCCTCGCCAGACACTGAGTGACACAACCCCCTTCAGAAAAGAATCCCTTTCCCCCTGCCTTCATGATGAAAACTCTTAACAAATTGGGTATAGCAGGAACATACCCTAACATAATAAAGGCCATATATGGCGAGCCCACAGCTAACATCGTACTGAATGGGGAATAACTGAAAGCCTTTCCTCTAAGAACTAGAATAAGACAAGGATGCCTACTCTCACCACTCTTATTCGACATTATACTGGAAGTCCTAGCCAGACTTTCTCTTTCCAGAAAGAGAAGGAAATGAAAGACATCCAAACTGGAAAACAGGATGCCAGCCAGGTGTGGTGGCTCAAGCCTGTAATCCCAGCACTTCGGGAGGTTGAGGTGGGCAGATCGCTTGAACCCAGGAGTTCAAGTCCAGACTAGACAACATGATGAAACCCTGTCTCTATGAAAAATGCAAAAATTAGCCAGGCATGGTGGCACACACCTGTAGTCCCAGCTACTCAGGAGGCTGAGGTGGGAGGATCACTTGAGCCTGGGAAATAGAGGATGTGGAGAGCCAAGATCACACCAGAGCACTCCAGCCTGGGTGACAGAGAGAGATTCCAATTAAAAAAAAAAAATGAAGAAGCCAAATTGTCTCTCCTTCAGATGACATGATTTTATGCATAGAAAAACCTAAAAACTCCACCAAAAAATCCTCTTAGAACTGGTAAACAAATTCAGTAATGTTACAAGACACAAAATCAATGTAAAAAAAACATTGTGTTTTTATACACCAGTAGCCAACTAACTGAAATGAAAATCAAGAAAGCAACCTCATTTATAACTTCAAAAAATCCCCAGGGATAAATTTAGCCAAGGAGGTGGAAGATTTATACGAAAAACAAAACAAAACAAAACAAAAAACACTACACCCTGATGAACGAAATTGAAGAAGATACCAAAAAATTGAAAGACATATGCCCATGAATTGGAACAATTAATATTGTTAAAAATGACTATACTACCCAAGGCAAGCTACAGATTTAATGCAGTTCCTATCAAGATACTAATGACATTCTTCGAATCAATAGAAAAAACGATCCTAGAATTCATATAGAACCATAAAAGAGTCCAAATAGCAGCAATACTCAATAAAAAGAACAAAGCTGAAGGTATCACACTAACACATTTCAGAATATACTACAAAGCTTTAGTAACCAAAACACTATGCTATTGTTATAAAAACAGATACGTAGACCAATGGAACAGAATAGAGAATCCAGAAATAAATTCATATATTTACAGCCAGGCAATTTTTGACAAAGTTACCAGGAACATACACTGGGGAAAGGACTTTTTTTTTCAATAAATCATGCTAAGAAAACTGGATATTCACATGCAGAAGAATGAAACTAGACCTCTATCTCTCACCAAGTATAAAAATCAACTCAAAATGGATTAAAGAATTAAATACAAGACCTGTAACTATAAAACTACTAAAAGAAAACATAGGGGACATGCTTCAAGATATTGATCTAGGCAAAGATTTTATGGCTAAGACCTCAAAAGCAGAGGCAACCAAAACAAAAATAGACAAATGGAACTACAGTAAACTAAAAAGCTTCTGCACAGGAAAGGAAACAATCAATAGAGTGAAGAGATAACATGTACAATGGGGAAAAAATTGCTAACTATTCATCCAACAAGGGACTAATATCCAGAATATACATAGAACTCAAACGACTTGACAGAAAAGAATCAAATAATCTCACTAAAAAGTGAGCAAAGGACATGAATAGATGTTTCTAACAAAGAAACAAATGGCTAACAGGTTTAGGAAAAACTGCTCAACATCACTAATCATCAGGAAAATACAGATCAAAACCACAATGAGATACCATCTCACCCCAGTTAGAATGGTTATTATCAGAGTCAAAAAATAACAGATGCTGGTGATTATGTGGAGAAAAGGGAACTCTTTACGCATTGTTGGTGGGAATGTACATTAGTACAATCATTACGGAAAACAGCATCAAATTGTCTTTAAAAACTAAAAATAGAACTACCATCTGACCCAGCAATCCCACTACTGTCCATCTATCCAAAGGAGAGGAAATCAATAAATGAAAGGGATAACCATAGCCCCCAGATTTATTGCTGCTCTATTCACAATAGCCAAAGTATGAAATCAACCCAAGAGTCCATCAACAGATGAATGGATAAAGAAAATGTGGTATATACACAACAAAATACTATTCAGCCATAAAAAATGAAATCTCGTCATAGGTAGCAACAGAGATGGAATTGCAGGTCATTATGTTTAGTGAAACAAACCAGGCACAGAAAACCAAGTATCACATGTTCCCACTCATATGTGGGAGCTAAAAAGTTGATCTGATGGAGGCAGGGAATAGAATGACAGATGCCAGAGACTGGGAAAGGGCTGGGGGGATGAGGAGAGATTGATTAATGGGTACAAACATAGAGTTATGTAGAAGAAATAAGTTCTAGTGTTCAATAGCACAATAGAGTGTCTATAGTTTAAAAAACTATATTGCATATTTCAAAATAGCTGAAAGAGAAGATCTGAAATGTTCCAAACACAAAGGAATAACAAATGCTTGAGGTAATGGATTTTCTAAATACCCTGATTTGATCATTATATATTGTATGCATGTATCAAACTCTCACATGTACCTGATAAATATGTACAAATAGCATGCATTAATAAAAATAAATAATAAGTAATAAACTTTAAAAACAATCTCCTTTAGAAAAGTTCTAATTTTTTCCACAAAAATTGATAGTGTTAAAAAAATTATAGCACCTCAAACAAGACCTTTCACAAAATAGATGCTAAAAAAATTCATTGAATTTTTGCCAAATAATTATAATTGTAAAATTTTCCTTTTACAAGGCTGTGAAGAAATTGGAATCCTCATGCCATACTTACTGGTGAGATTGTAAGATGATGCAGTCACTTTGCAAACAGTCTGGGAATTCCTCAAAATATTAAACAGAGTCACTCTATGACCCAGTAAGTCTATTTCTAGATATGTACCAAAAGAAATGAAAACATAATGCCACACAAAAACTTGCTCACAAATGTTCATGGCAGCATTGTTCATAGTAGCCAAAAAGTGAAAACCATCCAAATATTCATCAAGTGAGGAATGGATAAATAAAGATGTGGAATACACATATGATGGAATATTACTCAGCTATAAAATGTAAAGGCACGTACATATGCTACATGATAAATGTGAAAGCATTATACTAAGTGAAAGAAGCCAGAGCCAGTCACAAAATACCACATATTGTATGATGCCATTTATAGGAAATGTCTAGAATAGGCAAGTCTATGAGGACAGAAAGTTGCTTAGTGGTTGCTAAGACTGAGGGTACAGGGTGGCAAGAGGGAGCTGCCAGGAATGCAAAATGCTAATGAATATGAAGCTTCTTTTGGGGTTCTAACATGTTCTAGAATTAGATGGTGGTGATGTTTGCACAACTCTGTGGTTATACTAAATGAATGAACTGTACATTTTAAATAGATTTAAATGTATGTAAATTACATCTTAATGTCTGGGTTTTTTTAATTGCCTTTTAAATGTGGCTTTAGTTCTGTCTGTATATTTCATGAAATGTATCAAAGTAATGCTAAAATAAAACTGATAATTTAACCCAATGAATCACAAAATCTTTATTTTAAAAAGTTTATCTGGCATTTTCTGCTTCATTTTATTAGCATTTAATATAAATTGTTTCGAGAACATCTGAAAGGATAGTGGATGGTTTTTCTCAGATGTTTTATAATAGACTGTTACATAAGACTGCCTGAAGGGCAGGCCATGATGAATGCAATGTAATGTGCAATAATTCAATTCTGTGTTAAAGACAAGCTCCTGCCACATAATAAGCAGAAAAGTGTGATGGGAAATGCCAAGGGCTGTTCTGGTTCCATGTCTAGAAACAGGCACTAGAGCTTTGGAAGGCACCCTTACCTCTCTGGGCTTCTCTCATCTATGAAATGAGGCTGTTGAGGCACAGGTTCTCAGAGCACCTTTGTGGCTCAAACATTCTGTGAGTGAGGTTCTGTTATGTAGATGTTAATATTATCTTATAAGTCATAGGAGGAAAGGCAAATATAGGTGAGTTCTAAGCAAAGTTAGTAAATGGAAATAAATTTTTGACATTGAATACTGAAGTATGATGGCTTTGAAGGCCATCAAATATGCCAAGGAGGACAGTCTCTCAGCAGTCAGGAGTACTACCATTCTTCAGGGAACAAGATAAATAGATATATAATTTTTTACTATCACCTTTAAAATCAAGACTTTTGAATGAGTTTATAAAATTGTAAATACCGTTATTAACTATATTTACTGCCACTTTTCCTAAGAATAGTAACCATTCCTTTAAAAATAAATAAATAAAAGCTTCTACAGTAATTCCCGGTTGAAAAAGAAACAGGCACTAAAAAAAAATAAAATAAAATAAAAAACAGGCAATTTAGAAATAATTAAATCCTTTATATAGTTTTCTTTCATATTACTCGTGTATTCTTTTTCTTTCTGAGGATGTTGCCAAGCATTTCATTTCGGGAAAAATACAGAAAAATGCAACTTATTTTTCTTTCTCATGTTTCTCTTGGTGTGCAATAAAAGACTCCTCAGAAGAGTTTTCCATTATACCTCCAAATATATAAACTAAATCTCATTCTAATTGCTAGTTACATTAGCTAATTTCACATTTAAATCATGTTGATGACCTCTTATCAAGGTTTTAAAAACTGCTTAAGCAATGTTTGCTTTCTTCAATGTATTGTAAGCACTTAAGAATTTTAAAAACTTAATTCTTCAAATTTCATATTTATTTGACTAGTATGTAAAATGATCAGGTACTCAGTGAATTAAAATCCTCTACCTGAAAAATACAAAGGAAACTAGAGCTTTAGCCTTCATCTAAGTAATAGAAAAATTAATATAAAATGAATAAAATTATAAATATAATTATATATTCTTATAAATTAAGATAAAATTGGGCTGGGTGTGGTGGCTCACATCTGTAATTCCAGCCCTTTGGGAAGCCAAGGGGGGCAGATCACTTGAGGTCAGGAGTTTGAGATCAGCCTGGCCAACATGGCAAAACCCATCTCTACTGAAAATACAAAAATTAGCTGGATGTGGTAGCGTGTGCCTGTAATCCCAGCTATATAAAGTACATATAGAATATTTGATACAGATATAGAATATAAGATACTATTACATAAAGATACAGAATGCTAGATACAAAATGGACATTTATTTAAAATTTTTTAAAGTGACAATAAAATGCAAACTTAAAGAGGTGATAAAGATGACTAATGGTGATAAAGATAACAAACACTCCAAGATCTTTAGAAAAATAAAATATTGTGTTAATTAGCTGTCTGACACGTTTTCAGAATACTTCATTCGTATAGTTTTAGCTGACTACTCTTTGATTATCTTGTCATATGACAATGATTTTTTTCCCAAAATATCTAATTAAGAATTATCTCTTTTTTCTATTGTAAGTTCTGTTTAATTCTCAGTAAATATTATGGGGTCATGATTTGGAAAAAAGCCATTAAACACTGTTGAATGACATATGGCTCATAACAAAAGATGACAGTACTTACCAAAATAAATAATGTGGCAGAACTGCAGCTGTGTTGGCCCTCCTGCCCCCTCTGTTGACTGTGTGCAAATTAAGTTCTTCTTCATTGCCATGTCCATCTCCTCAATCCTTTTTCACCTCCTGTTTGAAAAGACCCTGGTTATCATAAACATCTTTATGTCTTCTGTCTTCATTTTTATTAATCATATTTTTTGGTTGTCTTGATTCTTTTTCCTATCTCCATGATTTTGAGCATTAGTTTTTAGTTTGTATTGCCACACAGTAATAGAGTTTTTGATATTTTGAAGCTTCTGCTAGCCTTCTTTCTTTCCGTGTTTGTTTTTGGCTTTCCCTAGAGATACTCCTTTTGTATCTATAGTTCGTGGCATAGTGAATAATTCTTAAATACGTAACATATTAGATATATATATCTTATATATCACATATATAACATATAAGATATAATTAATCTGAAATCAAAGCATACACAAGGGAAGGAGTTAGCAAACACTTTTGTAAAGGATCAGATAGTAATTATTTTTGACATTGGGGGCCTTATATTACAGTCTTTTCTTTTTTTTTTTTTGGATGTAGGATCTCACTTTGTCACTCAGGCTGGAGTGCAGTGGCATGATCTCAGTTTACTGCAGCCTTACTTGACCTTCCAGGCTCAGGTCATCCTCCCACCTCAGCCTCCCCAGTAGCTGGGACTACACGTTCACACCACCACCTCCAGCTAATTTTTATATTTTTTGTAAAAACAGCGTTTCACCATGTGGCCCAGGCTGGTCACTAACACCTGGGCTTAAGTAATCCACCCACTTAAGCCCAGGAGTTAGTGACCAGTTAGTGATCCACCTCGGACTCCCAAAGTGCTGGGATTATAGGCATGAGACATTTGTGCCTGGCCACAGTCTTTTTTTCAACTACTCAACTCTGCTTTTCTAGAACAAAAGCAGCAATAAACAGTATGTTAATAAATGGGTGGGAATGTGTTCCAGTGTAACTTTTTACAAATAAAACAGTAGGCTGGATTTGATCCCCAGGTCAGAGTTTGCTAATCCTTACCCACAAGAAATGCAAATGCATTTAAAAGTGATACTTTACTGTGTTAAGCTACACACTTATTCACATTAATTACTCTTAGCTGCTCTTATAATAACTTTTACTGCATACATTGACTTATTGGTGAGTTTTATGAGTCGGGTCACTTGAACACTTTCTTTGGTTGTTTTATCACATTGCTGGCAATAGTGTTTGCCGTTTCATCTGGAACCACAGGATTTTAGCAGGACACAGTGCCTCTGAAATGCTAAAACATAATCTGATATATAGGAAAGCATAAAACATATGACTTCACACATACACACACACACACACACTCAGAAAAGAGAGAGAGAGATGTATGCATACTGTTTGTATTATGACAGCATGTTTGGGCCCTACATGGAAATTCAGATACATTCTATTTTGTACATTTTCCAGCAAAAAAAAGAAAAAAACAGTATGATGAATTTGTAGCTTTTATTAGGCATCATCAAACATGATGATAGGAAAGAATTTCCAATTTGAGTAGAAATCAATGAAAACAATTTTACAAGCTTGAAAATTGGAATTGCTTTTCAATTTTCAGAAGACTGACTTCTGGCTATCTACATTTTAAACTCTGCTACACTGCATACACAGTTCTGGTGCTAGACTCTATATGATGCAATTTGCATCATACTAACATACTGGCTCTCTCCTTTCCTGTTACTCTGCTGGTGGGTTGACACAGTGGGCAATGTTACTGGAAGCCATTCCAACATCATTCTAGCCAGCTATCTACATTAGTTTCCTATGGCTGCTATAACAAATTACCACACACTCCCTGGTTTACAATAATATACATTTATTCTCTTACAGTTTTGGAGGCCAGATATGTGAAATCAGTTTCATTAGGCCAAAATCAATGTGTCAGCAGGCTACACCCCCTCCAGGGGCTATAGAGGAAAGTCTGGTCCCTTGCCTCTTCCAGCATTCCTTGGCTTGTGGACCCCTCCTCCACCTTCAAAGCCAGCAGTGTAGCATCTTGCTTCAGTGGTCACATCTTTTTTTGTCACCCCTCCCTCTTATAAGGACACTTATGATTGCATTTAGAACCCATCTAGGATAACCTTGCTGTTGCGAGATGCTTAGATGCTTAACTTAATCTCATCTGCAGTCTCCTTTGCCATTTAAGGTAACATCCACAGGTTCCAGGGATTAGGACCTGGATATCTTTGAAGCCACTATACAGCCTATCACACTAAGTTATACTATCACATAAATATCTCCCACGTAATCCAAACTAAATATATGTCAAATTCAACCTCCCATCAGCTGGATTCCAACAATGCCTATGACCACTTCACAACCGTAACCCAAAGGGAAGTATGATCCAGAAGTCAGAGTAGAAAGAACAATATTAACTAGTTGTAATTAAAATCTATTACTTTGGTAAGTTTTACAAAATCTAGAACTTTGTTACATTAGTCCAATTAATCTCCACAATGCTCTTAGATCTCATAGATGAAGTACCTTAGTTTTAAAGACATTGCAAAGGTTCCACACAGGAACTTAAAATGGAACCATACAAATAAGTGAGCGTCTAACTAAAGCATCAGTAGTTTCACTTTAACCCTTTATTTACATCTCTGGGGGTTTTGGGGGGATTTTTTTTTTGTTGGTAATAAATGAAAAATATTGCATTTGTGGTCAATGACATCTCTATGCAGATTTTCCGGTACATTTACAATGTTATGCAAACATCATCTCTATCTAGTTTCCAAACATTTTCATTACCCCAAGGAAACTCTGTACTCATTAAACAGTCACCCACCACATTCTCCACTCCCCCTCTTCCAACCCTCATCAACCACTAATCTGCTTTCTGTCTCTTTGGATTTACCTATTCTGGACATTTCATATAAATATAATTATATAATATGTGATCTTTTATGTCTGGCTTCTTTCATTTAGCATAATCTTTTCAAGGTTCTGCCATGTTGTAGCATGTACCAATACTTTTTCCCTTTTTGTGGCTAATAGTATTCCATTGTGTGGATACACCACATTTTGTTTATCCATTCATGTGTTGATGGGCATTTGAGTTATTTTCATGTTTTGGCTATTATGAACAATGCTGCTGTGAACATTTCATGTACAAGTTTTTGTTTGATCACCTGTTATCAGTTCATTTGGGTATAAAAGTAAGAGTAGAATTGCTGGTTCATATAATTCTATGTTTAATTTTTTTGGTAACTCCCAGAGGTTTTTGCAATTTAATCTTTATCTCTAAGTATGCAAAAGAAGCAATATCTGTTAAAATGGTCAAATGGGGTGGAATTATTTTTGGGAAAAGCTGGCTAAGAAAGTGGGAAAATGAATTGTCCTAGATCAACTCCCTAGTGGTTGTCAACCCTGGCTGAACATTGTAATCACCTGGGTAATATTTTTTTCAAATAGTAATTAAATATTTTGGGAAAACTTCATTTAAAACAAAAACACCTTGGGAAACAGGTACTCTACTTATCTTCTCAAAAATGTTTGTGAGTAGAGTTTCACTAAACAAAGCCTGGTAGTTGGTGGTACTGGGACAAATTCAGGCTCTATCCTGTGTGTAATATCTTTTCTGAATCTGGGAAGAGTGTAGATGAGAAAAGTCCTGAAGAAAAATGTTTGAAATTACTCAAAATCATTTGAATTACTCAACAATATGAGCATGCTATAAACCCTTTGAATTAAAATAATAATTATATGTCCTCAATTATAAGACACAACAAATGTTAATATACAACATTAGTTTATCAAAGTTTTGTGAGTTACAATAGCAAAGACATGGAATCAACCTAGATGCCCATCAGTGGTGAATTGGATAAAGAAAATGTGGTACATAGACATTGCAGAATACTATGCAGCCATAAAAAAAGAATGAAATCATGTCCTTTTAAGTGACATGGATGTAGCTGGAGGCCATTATCCTAAACTAATTAGCACAAGAACAGAAAACCAAATACTGCATGTTTTCACTAATAAGTGGGAGCCAAATACTAGGTACTCATGGACATAAAGACCACAAGAATAGACACTGAAGACTAACAGACAGGGGATGGAGGAAGGTAGACAAGGTTGAAAACTAACTGTTGGGTACTATGTTCACTATCTGGGTGACGGGATCTTTCATACCCCAAATCTCACCATCACACAAATACACTCATGTAACAAACCTGCACACATACCCCTTAATCTAAAATGAAAGTTGAAATTATTTTAAAAAATTTTTATGAGTTAAAAGAGTACTGTATTAAATGTACACATAGAATACAGGTTCATCTTAATTTTTTAAATGTTAAAAATATACTTTTATTTTAGACTTTAGGATATAAAGTCACTTAAAGACTGGAATCAAACTTTCTCATGGCCTTCGCAATACCTAACATTAGCAGGAAAGTAAGCCCTAAAAAAGAATACAGTAGTTAAAATTCGTAAGTCAGAATATTTTTATTGGGTAAATCCCTGTAGAGTACAAACATATGGGTGCTTCATATGCTTTATAGATAGAAGTTAGGATTTTTTGCAACCCAAACTATTGTACAGGAATGTAAGCTAAGATTTCTACCCGGACCCCTGGAGCAAAGAAAAACAATTATAGCAATAGCTACCATTAATGAAACACTGACTTTGCTAGACATTAGGCCAAATATTTTGGTTGTATTAGCTCATTTTAAAAATAGAAAATCTGAGGTTTAAAGACATCAAATAATCCCCATATGTTTACAAGAAATATACTTATATATAATCCATAGGCCCAAGAAATCATAATAAAATTAGAATATGTATTTCAAACTGATTTATAATAAAAACACAGCACATCAAAATTTGTTGGAGGCTACTAAAGCTGTGCTAAGGGGAAAATGTATAGCCTTATTATATATATAATATATTATTATATATATTAGAATAGACACAATTTTGATAATCAATGATCTAAGCATTTATTTCACAAACTTCAAAGAAAACTAGCAAAGTCAAAGAAAACAGAATGAATGAAATAATGCAAATAAATAAAAAACAAATATACATAGGTAGATCAACAAAGCCTAAGGTTGGTTCTTTGCAGAGAATAAACAATTTGCCTAAATGACAAGCTGAGATGCCAGTTCAAAGAGCTGTTTTGACTCTCTAGGCCAAGCTCTGAGGCCTTAAAGGGCTGCTTATAACCTCCATCTTGTCCTTAGGTCACTGAGTATATGATCTTAATAAAAGCAACTCAGACCATTTTATAGAAGGCAGGACCCAAAATATAAGTAAAGCCTACTTTCACAAATGGATTTCAACAGTGAAATCATTTGTATTATTGCAACATATTTGCAAAGTTTTTTTGAAGCCCATATCTTTTCTATTTTAACTTTTCTATTTATAACTTTCCCTTAAATTATAAGGGGAAAATCTGAAAAAATACTTGCTTGCTGCTTGTGTAAAATAAGATTTCAGGGCCGGGAGCGGTGGCTCAAGCCTGTAATCCCAGCACTTTGGGAGGCCGAGATGGGTGGATCACGAGGTCAGGAGATCGAGACCATCCTGGCTAACATGGTGAAACCCCGTCTCTACTAAAAAATACAAAAAAAAAAAAAAAACTAGCCGGACGAGGTGGCGGGCGCCTGTAGTCCCAGCTACTCGGGAGGCTGAGGCAGGAGAATGGCGTAAACCTGGGAGGCGGAGCTTGCAGTGAGCTGAGATCCGGCCACTGCGCTCCAGCCTGGGTGACAGAGCTAGACTCCGTCTCAACAAAAAAAATAAAAAATAAAAATAAATAAGATTTCATTTTTATACTAAACAAGAAACTATTAGATTGATATTATATACAAAAAGGATGAGAATCTACAGGATCGTTAAAATTACTTGGAAAACAAAAATATTGTCTTATAGTTACTATGAACATCCTAGGTGGCAAGAGTTATATATACTTACCTAAAATATTCCCCAAAGCCCTTATGTAATACTATGCTCCCTGTGATACTGAACAAACAGTAATTCAATCACTCACTGCACTGGTTTTTCCATTTTCCTTAGGATGTTTACTTAGCTATTTGAGCTCTAAATCCCAGGTCAGCTCTCAATCCAAGGCAGTGGATCTCAAAGTATGTCTCAAAACCAGCAACATCAGCATCACCTGGGAACGGGTTCGACATGCACATTCTCAGGCTTCACCCCAGACTTAATGACTCTAACACCCTGGAGGTGGATCCCAGCAATGTGTGTCTTAACAAGCAATTCCAGGTGATCCTCCAGTGCTGAAGCTTGAGAATCTCTGTGCTAAGATAAGTGGGTAAGACTTCAGAAGCATCTGAAAATTTTACTTGCAGTAGTAGCTATAGGAAGCTCACGGGGCTCTGCACATCCACAAAGTGTTGGCAGCTTATATGGAGTTCTTAATGGCACTGCCTAAAGCAAGAGGACTAATTATCAAAGAAGGAACTCCCATGGCTCTCGCAAGAGATTCTACATTGCAAAAAAGGGCCACAAACAGCACTTCCCAGCACACTGCAAGAAATGACAAGAAATTTAATGAGCTTATAACACCAGGATATATTTGCCTAAACATTTGATCGTTCACCAGAGTAGTTGCCCTGCCCCCAAAACAGGATATTAGCAAGAAAACAGGAGTGAACAAGTACAAGCAATGAGCCACTGTTTCAAGAACATCCAATTAGAAAATGACTTGGTAGAATGAAAATAAGATGCACCTGCACTTTATCACCAATTATTCCAAGGTAGCAAGGACTATATTTACTCATTTATATTTTTCCATGCCTTATTCCTACCTTATTTTGAGAAGTAAATGAGGAAAAATGTTTCCCCTGGGCATCCGAACACTCACAGTTCTCAACCGTGTAACAATGGTCCCAACCACCAGGAGAGGTTCCTGGAGAGTTTAGGAACGTCAGCCTCCTAATGAAATGGAGCAGAACACTTGCCTTCCCAACTTTTGTTTCGTTTTTGCTTTTTAACTTTTTTTTAAAAAATGTAGTTTGGACGGGTACGGTGGCTCACGCCTGTAATCCCAGCACTTTGGGAGGTCAAGGAGGACGGATCACCTGAAGTCAGGAGTTCGTGACCAGCCTGGCCAACATGGTGAAACCCCATCTCTACTAAAAATACAAAAATTAGCTGGGTGTGGTGGTGGGCACCTGTAATCCCAGCTACTCGGGAGGCTGAGGCAGGAGAATCACTTGAACCTGGGAGGGAGGTTGCAGTGAGCACCAGTGCACTCCAGAGCAAGATTCCATCTCAAAACAAAAAAATGCAGAGGCTAGGCATGGTGGCTTATGCCTATAATCCCAGCACTTTGGGAGGCCAAGACGGACAGATCACTTGAGCTCAGGAGTTCAAGACCAGCCTGGGCAATATGGTGAAACCCCGTCTCTACTAAAAATACAAATCAGCTGGGAGTGGTGGTGCATGCCTGTAGTCCCAGCTACTTGGGAGGCTGAAGCACAAGAATCAATTGAACCCAGGAGGCAGAGATTGTTGTGAGTTGAGATAGCGCCACTGCACTCCAGCCTGGGTGACAGAGCAAGACTCTGTCTCAAAAAAAAAAAAAAAAAAAAAAAAAGATATGCAGAAAGTATTTACATACTTTTATTAAACTCAAAATGCTCATAGCATTTATATCTTAGTGAGTAGAATTATTCCCCAATAAAGATGTATGTCACCAGGCCGGACGCAGTGGCTCACGCCTGTAATCCCAGCACTTCGGGAGGCCAAGGCAGGTGGATCACCAGGTCAAGAGATCAAGACCATCCTGGCCAACATGGGGAAACCTCGCCTCTACTAAAAATACAAAAACTAGCTGGGCGTAGTGACACGCACATGTTATCTCAGCTACTTGGGAGGCTGGGGCAGGAGAATTGCTTGAATCCGGGAGGTGGAAATTGCAGTGAGCCAAGATCATGCCACTGCACTCCAGCCTGGCGACAGAGCGAGACTCAAAAAAAAAAAAAAAAACTGCATGTCACCTTAAAAATAGTTTCCCATGTTTTAACTAATACATATTTCTAAAATAAATTGGATAACTTCAAAAAACAACATTTTTTAAAAAGAGAAAGAAGGCTGAATTACATGATTAGAGAATCTAGGGAAAACTAAACAAAAGAAAGGATAAAGCTATTTTTCCCTTTTCAAAACTATACATTTTATTTGAAAATGTAGATTTAAAAAATGCACATTTTGAAAATGTAGATATGCAAAAAAGAAGAAAACTCACCTATCACCACCTATGACTAAATCACCAAACTCCAGACATAACCATTGTTAAAATTTGTTATATCATATCAGACTATTTTTCTGTTCATTTATACAGATATATACTAATAAGATCACCCTATGCATAAAGTTTGTAACTATTTTTTTCTTGTGGTCATATATTTTAAAACATTTTCATGGTATTATAAAAGTAATGATCATTTTTAATAACTAATAATTCATTGTAAGAATTATATTCCATAATTAAGTTAAATAATATCTTACTGTTAGAGATTTAGATTGCTTTTCATTTGTTAAATTATAAATAATGCTCCACTAAGCATTCTTTATCTTATTATTACCTTAGGATAAATCCTAAAACTGGAATTGCTGGGTTAAAGTATATGTTTATTTCTTGGGTTTTCGATATAAAATGTCAAAATATCCTCCAGAAAGAATCAAACAAATAAATATATTTAGTATAGATATACATACACACATAAATAACACATTAAGTAACTCATAAAAATCTAAATATTAAGTAACTCATAAAAATCTAAATGATAACTGTATAAAAGGATATATTACAGGGTTAATATAAACCTTGCAAAAAGAAAAGAAATGATTGCATAAATGAATTCCAAATACTTTTGTGGAAATATACAAGGCAGAAAATGAAACAAAAAAAATTGATAATTCAATGAATGAAAGTTAAGTGTTTGAATAGTATTTATAACTAGTTATTCTAAAAGAATCTGTCTAGAACATTAAGAGATAATATCATCACACATATGATTCATATACTGTCAACATTGTTGCTGCAGCAAAGTGGCAGACATAACCCAATAGTAATTTTTTTTTTTTTTTTTTTTTTTTTTTTTGAGATGGAGTCTCGCTCTGTCACCCAGGCTGGAGTTAAAAAAAAAAAAAAAAAAAAAAAAATGTAGTTTTCCCTTTCCAAACCAGAAAAAGGTGAAACTTAAGTTGAGGTAAAGAGGGCCAAATGGACACCACTGATGACTGGAGGGGCTGGGGGGGGGGGGGGGGCGGGGGGAGGGGGGGTGAAGAGGAAATGTGTGCTCATTCTATGGTCAGTTCTTTCCTCTTCTTACTTGATTTCTCCCACCAGCTTACACTGCGTACAAGTTATTGCAGCATTAAGTGGAATTTTCTAAAGGTCAAGATTCTATGCTCCCTCCTGGCAGAGTGTAGAGCAATGAGCTGAGGTGTAACAACCCTTTCCAGTGTACCCTGTGTCGAAGCAAAGAGGCTATCTCTGTACCTAAAACCTGAAAGAAAAATAAATCTCTTTTTTTATAAATATTCTGTACTTGACTTTTAAAATTACAAACATAATATGTGCTCGTCTTAACTAATAAAAGAATCCAAAGACACTTCTATAATGTCAGTAATGTTTAATGTAAAAGATTTTTAATGGGCAATTGTGGGGAAATCCTCCATTGTGTATATTTAGGTGGCAAACTGTGCTCTGCTACATAACAGATTCACACCCCTCCCCCCATCCACTGGCCTCTGGTGCGTGGCACATAAGCTTGGCTTGCACGAACCCTCCCACCTGGAATGACTGCATCTGAAGGAAGTGGTAAAACACTCCATTGCCAATTGGTGCCAGTGAGGATAAAGTCTAGTTGTGGCCATGCCAGTGGGACAGGCTACACCAGATTACTCTGTGGTGTGACCTGAACTGTGTCACGCACTGCCAAGATTTATGCCAAATTTCTGAGCCTACATCTTCAGTCTCAGTCTTCCAACCAGTTCTGTGATTCCCATTAGGCCCATTCTTTCTTTGGAATATTCTCAATTGTGTGAATTTTTTTCCTTTCTGAGTTTTGAAACAGACAAAAGGCATTTGGAAACAAGCAATGATGCTAATTAATACTTTATATGGACATACACGCACAAATAAGACATGATGATAAAGTGTTGACACTGGTTTTCCTGCCTGAAAAAGACAATAATGCCAAAAATGTTTGCACAATGGAAACATTGTTAAAATGAGTCCATTTTAACATTTCTTAATCTCACTCTTTAAAATAATGGAATTAATTTGAATGTTTGCTTATATATTTACAGATTAAAAGCAGTCTCATTACTGCCTGTCTTATGTGCCTCATACATAAGCCCAGACATAACAGGACTTCACAGAGTCCCTGGGAATACTTTATAACTAATAAGAAAAATTATAACTTATAAAAATTATTTGGGCTTACAGATCCATAATTTAATTACTTTAAACCTAGAAAATAGAACTCTAGGCTAGACATGGTGGCTCATCCCTCTAATCCCAGCACTTTAAGAGGCTGAGGTGGGCAGATGGCTTGAGTCAAGGAGTGCAAGGCCAGCCTGGACAACATGACAAAACCCCATCTCTACAAAAAAAAAAAAAAATTAGCCAGGCTTGGTGGTGCATGCCTATAGTCCCAGCTACTCAGGAGGCTGGGGTGGGAGGAGCCCTTGAGCTCCTTAGGCAAAGGCTTCTGTAGGCCACGATCAGGCCATTGCACTACAGCCTGGGTGACAGAGCTGTTTTAGGTTGCTGTGCACTTTTGATTTTCATACTCATATATCTGTCCATCTGCAAGTTTCTAGCACACAGTAGGCACTGAACATTGATTTTTCTTTTTCCTTATATACTATTAACTGGGTACAATTTTTTTTCTCCTGTGATTTTTTTTGGGGGTGTCAGCTTTATTAAGATGTATTTCACATACCATGCAACTCACCCAATTTAAGTGCACAATTCAGTGGCTTTTCACATATTCATAGAGCTGTTCAACCAACACAACTGTGATTTAAGAGGCATTAGCCAAAGGAAGAAGGGACAGGAGAAGAATTCCTTCCCAAGTTATGTACAAACCCATATTGTGGTTATTTTGCCTGAAGCATTATAGATAGCTTTGAGGTGGCAAATTTGATCACCCTACACTAAGGTACCAGGAGAGAAAAGAGAAGGAAAGATGAAAAAAAAAAAAAAAAGCTATTTATGGTAGCTAGTCCAAGCTTCTGAGCAAGCCTGTACCCTGCTGGGCAATAAAAAAGTTGAGATTTTTCAATTAACGAAACAGTATACCAGATGCCTTCTTATCTGATGAAATCAAGACATATTTAACTAAAAAGTCAAAGTGAGATATAAAATATATAACACAAATACTATAATTATTTTCATTTAAACTAAAGGTACATACATTTAATAAAATGAGTTCTTTTAAGTTATTAAGATGATAGATTTTTTTCACAGCATAGGCCTTCCACCCTTTAATTAAATTCTTGACAGTTGATTCCATTTGATGTTTAATATATGCTAATATTTAGGTAGTTATTGGCCACTTTTGGCTCTAGATTTGATTATATCTATTCATTATTTTCTGTTTTCTAAATTGAGATCAATAAGTTTAATTCAGAGTATATATTATTCTGCATTATTCATAATTTTCTAGTAAATCAAATTATTCTATTGCTTGTTGTCTTATAAATCATTAGTGCTGTCAATTTTCTGAAAATGATTAACAAATTATGTTCATGATTAGTCTTAACATTCGGGATTTCCTATAGCAGAATTCAACAAAATTTAGCAAAATTTTTCTGTAAAAGGCCAGATAATAAATAGTTTAGGCCTTATGGGCCATATGATCATAGTTGTAACTCTCTTAATTCTGCTATAGTAGAACCAAACCCATAGACAAGACATAATCAATGAGTGTGTCTATGTTCCAATAAAACGTTCTTACAAGTGCATTTGACCCATGGGGCCATAGTCTGCCAACTCTTGTTTTATAGTATTATCAGCCCCAGGCCATCCTTTTTATCAAGCTTTAGTACACATTTGCTGAGGACGTTCATTTGTCGAAGTATAATTTTAAAAACCCAACTCTCATATAAAATAAAGTAAGCATGTATCAAAGATTTATTTAACTCATTATTATGGGAACCAATAAAATAGCAAAGGTGAGCAAAAAGAATACAGGAGAAGCAGAAGTATTTATAGTTATTGAAAAAATGATGACTGAATAAAAAAAGCTAAAAGAGATATAAAACTGACTGATGTCCTGCATTAACTATATCCCCTGGAGTGTTGTTTTCTACTGGAAAGAATTTATTTGCACCACTCTCAGTTTTCATAAGTCACCATCTATGCATAGAGTTGTAAATATCCCAATCAATAGAGTTAAATTAAAGCTAATAGCCTTAAATAATTAAATCATCAATGATGGATCTGTTGCACATTTCTCCAATAAGGCTATTTCCAAGTTTTGGAAATCTTTTTCTTAACATATTTCACGCCAGTACTGCATTATGAACAATGACCTTTGATATTAGTTTTTTCGCACATTGCTATAAAAAACTACCTGAGACTGGGCAATTTACTAAGAAAATATTTTTTTGTTTGTTTGATTGATTCATTGATTTCTTCTTAAAAAATGGGATACAGAGGATGGGCACCAAGATGGCCGAATAGGAACAGCTCCAGCTTCCAGCTTCCAGTGTGAGCAACACAGAAGAGGGATGATTTCTGCATTTCCAACTGAAGTACCGGGTTCACCTCACTGGGGCATGTCGGACAGTCGGTGCAGGACAGTGTGTGCAGCCCAACCAGCGAGAGCCAAAGCAATTTATGATACTGTGCTTTACCAAGGGTCTTAGCAAACAGCACACCAGGAGATTATATCCAGCGCCTGACTCGGAGGGTCCCACACCCACGGAGCCTCCCTCATTGCTAGCACAGCAGTCTAAGATATAACTGCAAGGCGGCAGCAAGGCTGGGGGAGGGGCACCCACCATTGCTGGGGCCCAAGTAGGTAAACAAAGCCCTCAGGAAGCTCGAACTGGGTGGAGGCACCGCAGCTCAAGGAGGCCTGCCTGCCTCTGTAGACTCCACCTCTGGGAACAGGGCATAGCCAAACAAAAGGTAGCAGAAACCTCTGAGAATGTAAATGTCCCTGTCTGACAGCTTTGAAGAGAGTAGTGGTTCTCCCAGCATGGCGATTGAGATCTGAGAACAGACAGACTGCCTGCTCAAGTGGGTCCCTGACCCCTGAGTAGCCTAATTGGGAGACATCCCCCACTAAGGGCAGACTGACACCTCACACCTCACATGGCCGGAGACAAAGCTTCCAGAGTAACAATCAGACAGCAACACTTGCTGTTCAGCAATATTCTCTGCTGATACCCAGGCAAACAGCATCTGCAGTGGACATCAAGCAAACTCCAAAAGACCTGCAGCTAAGGGTCCTGACTTCCTTAGCTGTTTCCTTAGTTTCCAGAAGGAAAACTAACAAACAGAAAGGATATCCACACCAAAACCCCATGTGTATATCACCATCATCAAAGACCAAAGGTAGATAAAACCACAAAGATGGGGAAAAAGCAGTGCAGAAAATCTGAAAATTCAAAAAATCATAGCACCTCTTCCCCTCCAAAGGAACGCAGCTCCTCACCAGCAATGGAACAAAGCTGCACGGAGAAAGACTTTGACAAGTTGAGAGAAGGCTTCAGTCGATCAAACTTCTCAGAGCTAAAGGAGGAACTATGAACCCAGCGCAAAGAAACTAAAAACCTTGAAAAAAGATTTGACGAATAGATAACTAGAATAACCAATGCAGAGAAGTCCATAAGCAACCTGACAGAGATGAAAACCATGACACGAGAACTACATGACAAATGCACAAGCTTCAGTAAACAACTCAATCAACTGGAAGAAAGAGTATCACTGATTGAAGATCAAATGAATGAAATCAAGCAAGAAGTTTAGAGAAAAAAGAGTAAAAAGAAATGAACAAAGCCTCCAAGAAATATGGGATTATGTGAAAAGACCAAATCTACCTCTGACTGGTGTACACGAAAGTGACAGGGAGAATGGAACCAAGTTGGAAAACACTCTGCAGGATATTATCCAGGAGAATTCCCCAACCTAGCAAGGCAGGCCAACATTCAAATTCAAGAAATCCAGAGAACACCAAAAAGATACTCCTCGAGAAGAGCAACTCCAAGACACATAATTATCAGATTCACCAAAGTTGAAATGAAGGAAAAAATGTTAAGGGCAGCCAGAGAGAAAGGATGGGTTACCCACAAAGGGAAGCCCATCAGACTAACAGCAGATCTCTCGGTAGAAACTCTACAAGCCAGAAGAGAGTGGGGGCCAATATTCAACTTTCTTAAGAAAAGAATTTTCAACCCAGAATTTCATATGCAGCCAAACTAAGTTTCATAAGTGAAGGAGAAATAAAAACTTTACAGACAAGAAAATGCTGAGAGAGTTTGTCACCACCAGGTCTGCCCTACAAGAAATCCTAAAGGAAGCACTAAACATGGAAAGGAACAAGTGCTGCCAGCCACTGCAAAAACATGCCAAAATGTAAAGATCATAGATGCTAGGAAGAAACTGCATCAACTAACAAGCAAAATAACCAGTTAACATCATAATGACGGGATCAAGTTCACACATAACAATATTAACCTTAAATGTAAATGGGCTAAATGCTCCAATTAAAAGACACAGACTGGCAAATTGGATAAAGAGTCAAGACCCATCAGTTTGCTATATTCAAGAGACCCATCTCACATGCAGAGACACACATAGGCTCAAAATAAAGACATGGAAGAAGACCTACCAAGAAAATGGAAAACAAAAAAAGGCAGGGTTTGCAATCCTAGTCTCCTATAAAACAGATTTTAAACCAACAAAGATCAAAACAGATAAAGAAGGGCATTACATAATGCTAAAGGGATCTATTCAACAAGAAGAGCTAACAGCCTTTATATATATGCACCCATACAGGAGCACACAGATTCATAAAGCAAGTCCTTAGAGACTTACAAAGAGACTTAGACTCCCACACAATAATAATGGGAGACTTTAACACCCCACTGTCAAAATTAGACAGATCAACGAGACAGAAAGTTAACAAGGATATCCAGGAATTGAACTCAACTCTGCACCAAGCGGACCTAATAGACATCTATAGAACTCTCCACCCCAAATCAACAGAATATACAATCTTCTCAGCACCACATCACACTTATTCCAAAATTGACCACATAATTGGAAGTAAAGCACTCCTCAGCAAATGTAAAAGAACAGAAATTATAACAAACTGTCTCTCAGACCACAGTGCAAACAAACTAGAACTCAGGATTAAGAAACTCAATCAAAACCGCTCAACTATCTGGAAACTGAACAACCTGCTCCTGAATGACTACTGGGTACATAGCAAAATGAAGGCAGAAATAAAGATGTTCTTTGAAACCAATGAGAACAAAGATACAACATACCAGAATCTCTGGGAAACATTTAAAGCAGTGTGTAGAGGGAAATATACAGCACTAAATGCCCATAAGAAAAAGCAGGAAAGATCTAAAATTGACACCCTAACATCACAATGTAAAGAACTAGAGAAGCAAGAGCAAACACATTCAAAAGCTAGCAAAAGGCAAGAAATAACTAAGATCAGAGCAGAGCTGAAGGAGATAGAGACACAAAAGAACCTCCAAAAAATCAATGAATCCAGGAGCTGATTTTTCAAAAAAAAAAAAATCAACATAATTGATAGACCACTAGCAAGACTAATAAAGAAGAAAAGAGAGAAGAATCAAATAGATGGAATAAAAAATGATAAAGAGGATATCACCACGGACCCCACAGAAATACAAACAACCATCAGAGAAACTAGAAACACCTCTACACAAATAAACTACAAAACCTAGAAGAAATGGATAAATCGCTGGTCACATACACTCTCCCAAGACTAAACCAGGAAGAAGGTGAATCCCTGAATAGACCAATAGCAGGCTCTGAAATTGAGGCAATAATTAATAGCGTACCAACCAAAAAAAGTCCTGCACCAGATGGAATCACAGCTGAATTCCACCAGAGGTACAAGGAGCAGCTGATACCATTCCTTCTGAAACTATTCCAATCAATAGAAAAAGAGGGAATCCTCCCTAACTCATTTTATGAGGCCAACATCATCCTGATACCAAAGCCTGGCACAGACACAACAAAAAAAGAGGGTTTTAGACCAATATGCCTGATGAACATCGATGCAAAAATCCTGAATAAAATACTGGCAAACCGAAAACAGCAGCACATCAAAAAGATTATCCACCATCATCCAGTGGGCTTCATCCCTGGGATGCAAGGCTGGTTCAACATACGCAAATCAATAAACGTAATCCAGCATGTAAACAGAACCAAAGACAAAAAACACATGATTATCTCAATAGATGCAGAAAAGGCCTTTGACAAAATTCAACAGCCCTTCATGCTAAAAACTCTCAATAAATTTGGTATTGATGGAACGTATCTCAAAATAATAAGAGCTATTTATGACAAACCCACAGCCAATATCATACTGAATGGGCAAAAACTGGAAACATTCCCCTTAAAAACTGGTACAAGACAGGGATGCCCTCTCTTACCACTCCTATTCATATAGTGTTGGAAGTTCTGGCCAGGGCAATCACGCAAGAGAAAGAAATAAAGCGTATTCAATTAGGAAAAGAAGAAGTCAAATTGTCTCTGTTTGCAGATGACATGATTGTATACTTACAAAACCCCATCATCTCAGCCCAAAATCTCCTTAAGTTGATAAGCAACTTCAGCAAAGTCTCAGGATACAAAATCAATGTGCAAAAATCACAAGCATTCTTATACACTAATAACAGACAGACAGCCAAATCATGAATGAACTCCCATTCACAATAGCTGCAAAGAGAATAAAATACCTAGGAATCCAACTTACAAGGGATGTAAAGGACCTCTTCAAGGAGAACTACAAACCACTGCTCAATTAAATAAAAGAGGACACAAACAAATGGAAGAACATTCCATGCTCATGGGTAGGAAGAATCAATATCATGAAAATGGTCATACTGCCCAAGGTGATTTATAGATTCAATACCATCCCCATTAGGCTACCAATGACTTTCTTCACAGAATTAGAAAAAACTAAAGTTCATATGGAACCAAAAAAGACCCTGCATTGCCAAGACAATCCTAAGTCAAAAGAACAAAGCTGAAGGCATCATGCTACCTGACTTCAAACTATACTACAAGGCTACAGTAACCGAAACAGCATGGTACTGGTACCAAAAACAGAGATATAGAACAATGGAACAGAACAGAGCCCTCAGAAATAATACCACACATTTACAACCATTTGATCTTTGACAAATCTGACAAAAACAAGAAATGGGGAAAGGATTCCCTATTTAATAAATGGTGCTGGGAAAACTGGGTAGCCATCAGTAGAAAGCTGAAATTGGGTCCCTTCCTTACTCCTTACACAAAAATTAATTCAAGATGGATTAGAGACCTAAATGTTAGACCTAAAACCATAAAAACCCTAGAAGAAAACCTAGGCAATATCATTCAGGACATAGGCATGGACATGAACTTCATTTCTAAAACACCAAAACCAATGGCCACAAAAGCCAAAATTGACAAATGGGATCTAATTCAACTAAAGAGCTTCAGCACAGCAAAAGCAGCTACCATCAGAGTGAACAGGCAACCTACAGAATGGGAGAACATTTATGCAATCTACTCATCTGACAAAGGGCTAATATCCAGAACCCACAAAGAACTCAAACAAATTTACAAGAAAAAAACAAATTACCCCATCAAAAAGTGAGCAAAGGAAATGAACAGACACTTCTCCAAAGAAGACATTTATACAGCCAACAGATGCATGAAAAAATGCTCATCATCACTCACCATCAGAGAAATGAAAATCAAAACCACAATGAGATACCATCTCACACCAGTTAGAATGGCAATCATTAAAAAGTCAGGAAACAACAGGTGCTGGAGAGGATGTGGAGAAATAGGAACACTTTTACACTGTTGGTGGGACTGTAAACTAGTTCAACCATGGTGGAAGACAGTGTGGTGATTCTTCAAGGATCTAGAACTAGAAATACCATTTGACCCAGCCATCCCATTACTGGTGTATACCCAAAGGATTATAAATCATGCTGCTATAAAGACACATGCACACATATGTTTATTGCAGCACTATTCACAATAGCAAAGACTTGGAACCAACCCAAATGTCCATCAATGACAGACTGGATTAAGAAAATGTGGCACATATACACCATGGAATACTATGCAGACATAAAAAAGGATGAGTTCACGTCCTTTGTAGAGACATGGATGCAGCTGGAAACCATCATTCTCAGCAAACTATCACAAAAACAGAAAACCAAACACTGCATGTTCTCACTCATAGGTGGAAATTGAACAATGAGATCACTTGGACTCAGGAAGGGGAACATCACACACTGGGGCCTGTTGTGGGGTGGGGCAAGAGGGGAGGGATAGCATTAGGAGATAAACCTAATGTTAATGACGAGTTAATGGGTGCAGCACACCAACATGGCACAAGTATACATATGTAACAAACCTGCACGTTGTGCCCACGTACCCTAGAACATAAAGTATAATAAAAAAAATTGGATACATGTACAGAACGTGCAGGTTCATTACACAGGTACACATGTACCATGGTGGTTTGCTGCACCTATTGACTTATCCTCTAAGTTCCCTCCCCTCACCCGCCACCCCCCAACAGTCCTGGATGTGTGTTTTTCCCCTCTCTGTGTCCATGTGTTCTCATTGTTTAACTCCCACTATGAGTGAGAACATGCAATATTTGGTTTTCTGTTCCTGTGTTAGTTTGGTGAGGATGATGGCTTCTAGCTTCATCCATGTCCCTGCAAAGGACATGATCTCATTCATATTTATGGCCACATAGTATTCCATGGTGTATACATACCACATTTTCTTTATCCAGTCTATCATTGACAGGCACTTAGGTTAATTCCATGTCTCTGCTATTGTAAATATTGTTGCAGTAAACATACATGTGCATGTGTCTTTATAGTAGAATGATTTATAATCCTTTGGGTATATGCTCAGCAATGAGATTGCTGGATCAAATGGTATAAGAAGAAAGTATTAATTGACTCACAGTTCTGCAGGCTGTACAGGAATCATGACTGGGAGGCCTCAGGAAACTTATAATCATGGCAGAGGTGAAGGAGAAGCAAGCATGTCTTACCATAGCGGAGCAGGAGAGAGAGCAAGGGGTGGAAGTGCTACATACTTTTAAACAACCAGGTCTCATGAGAATGGCAAGGGGGAAATCTACCCCCATGATCTAATTATCTTCCACAAGGCCCCACCCCTAACACTCAAGATCACAGTTAAACATGGGATTTGGGTGTGGACACAAAGCCAAACCATAGCGTTCTGCCCTGGCCCCTCCCAAATCACATATCCTTCTTATCTTTCAAAACACAATTATGCCTTCCCAACAGTCTTAACTCATTCTCGCATTAACTCAAAAGTCTATGTCCAAAGTCTCATCTTTTATGAGAGACAAAGATGAGACTCTGAAGAGACAGACAAGTCCCTTCTGCCTGTAAACCTGTAAAACCAAAAACAAGTTAGTTGCTTCCAAGATACAATGAGAGTACAGGCATTGGGTATGTGCTCCCATTCCAAAAGAGAGAAATTGACCAAAACAAAGGGGCTACAGGCTCTATGTAAGTCCAAAACCAGCAAGGGAGTCATTAAATCTCAAAGCTTCAAAATAATCTCCTTTGACTTCATGCCTCACATCCAGGTTACACTGATGCAAGCGGTGGGCTCAAGTCCTTGGGCAGCTCCGCCACTGTGGCTCTGCAGAATATAGCCCCCATGGCTGCTTTCACAGGCTGGTGTTGAGTGCCTACAACTTTTCCAGGCACACAGAGCAAGCTGTCAGTGGATCTGCCATTCTGAGGTCTGAAGGATGGTGGCCCCCATCTCACAGCTCCACTAGGCAGTGCCCCAGTGGGGACTCTGTGTGAGGGCTCCAACCCCACATTTCCCATTTCCCCTCTGCACTGCCCTAGAAGAGGGTCTCCATGAGGGCTCCACCCCTGCAGCACACTTCTGCCTGTACATCCATGTGTTTCCATACATGCTCTGAAATCTAGGCAAAGGTTCCCAAACCTCAACTCTTGCCTTCTGCACACTCATAGGCCCAATATACATGGAAGCCACCAAGGCTTGGCGCTTGCACCCTCTGAAGCAACAGCACAAGCTATACCTTGGCCCCTTTTAGCCACAGCTGGAACTGGAGTAGCTGCGATGCAGGGCACCATGTCCCGAGGCTGCACAGAACAGCAGGGTCTTGGGCCTGGTCCATGAAACCATTTTTCCCTACTAGACCTCCAGGACTGTGATTGGAGGGGCTGCCACAAAGGCCTCTGAAATGCCCTGAAGGCATTTTCCTCATTGTTTTTGCTGTTAACATTTGGCTCTTCTTATGCAAATTTCTGCAGCCTTGAATTTCTACCCAGAAAATTGGTTTTTCTTTTCTACTGCATGGCCTGGGTGCAAATTTTCCAAACTTTTATGCTCTGCTTCCCTTTTAAATGCAAGTTCTACTTTCAGTTCATTTCTTTGTTTATGCAAATGAGGTAGGCTTTTAGAAGCAGCCAGGCCATCTCTTGAATGCTTTGCTGCTTAGAAATTTCTTCCACCAGATACCCTAAATTATCTCTCTCAAGTTCAAAGTTCCACAGATCTGTAGATCAGGGGCACAATGCTGCCAGTCTCTGCTGAAGCATAGCTAGAGTGACCTTTACTCCAGTTCCCAACAAGTTCCTCATCTCCATCTGAGACCACCTCAGTCTGGACTTCACTGTCCATATCACTATCAGCATTTTGGTCATAGCCATTCACCAAATCCCCAGGAAGTTCCAAACTTTCCCTCATCTTCCTGTCTTCTTCTGAGCCTTCCAAACTTTTCTAACCTCTGCCCATTACCCAGTGCCAAAGTCAATTCCACATTTTCAGGTCTCTTTATAGCAATGCCCCACTTCTCTGGTACCAATTTTCTCTATTAGTTCTCAAATAAACAAAAAAGAACCCCCTGAAACTGGGTAATTTATGAAGAAAAGAGGTTTAATTGACTCATAGTTCTTCAGGCTGCACAGGAAGCTTGGCTGGGAGTCCTCAGGAAATTTACAATCATGGCAGAAGGTGAAGGGGAAGCAAGAATGACTTACCTTGGCAGAGCAGGAGACAGAGTGAGAGAATGGGGAAGTGCCACACTTTTAAACAACTAGGTCTCATGAGAACTCACTAACTATCATAAGAACAGCAAGGGGGAAATCTGCCCCCATGATCTAATCACCTCCCACCAGGCCCCTCCTCCAACACTCAGGATCACAATTCAACATGAGATTTGGGTGGGCACACAGAACCAAACCATATCAACTGAGGAATTTTATCAACTCTGTAAGACTCATCTTCTTATGTTCCATCTTTTCAAAATGGAACTAAAATACTTTCTCATGATATTCAGTGGTAAAAATATGGCCTTTATATATCGTCATCCTTAAGGTTCACACAGTTTGGAAGTAAGATTGTTCTGTATGTGTGTTTGTGTGTGTGTATGCACACACACAGATTGCATTTTCCAAGACTGACACAATAGTATTTCCCATCCTGCAAGACCATCTCCCAATGTGACTTTGACACCCACCCTCCTATCAAGATATGGGGTATATGGTCCCTCTACCTGAATCTGAGCAAGATGGAGCCTACAGAGGAAATAAAGCTGTGTGACTTCCAAAGGCAAGGTCCTAAATGGCAATACAGCTTTCTTCTGGTTTTCTCAGTGATGTTTATTCTTGTAAGGCACCCACCCTGCTGTAAGGAAACCCAAACAAACACAGAGGTCACATGGAAGAGCCACGTGTATGTGCTTTAGCAAGTCCAGCTGGAATTCCAAATGATAAGCAGAATCAACTGCAATACAAGTGAATGTAGATTCCACCAGATGATTCCAGACCTCCAACTGTTGAGTCATTCCCAGCCTACAAGTCTTCCTAGATGAGGCTCTAGATACAGTGGGAAAACAACCCATCATCCCTACTGTACTCTGTCTGAATTCCTGACTCACAGAAAGCCTGAGAGATAATAATATGATTGTTGTATAAACCATTTATTTAAACTACTAAGTTGTACGGTGATTTTGGTTAAGCTACAATTGAAAACTGATATAGGTACCGTGGCTTGGGTGGTTGTTTTCTGTTTGTTTTTTTTTTAATTTCTACTGTCATGATAGATGAAAACTTCAGAATTCTTCCAAATTCATTTTTGGTACTGTAGTTAGATTAATAATACATTTTTAATTTCTAAAACCTCTTTTGTCGATTTACCAATAACAGCAATTTTTTACTCTAGTTGCATTGCTGCAAATATTGCTGATTGTTGTAAAAAATTATTTATTAAAACCTCGTATCTAGGCTCTTACCATTTTTGTAGATAATATCTTATGATGTGGTATTGTAGGCTTGTTCTTCAATCAGATGTTGTCTCTCAAGAATTGACATTAACTTCATTACTCTTTAGAACAGCAAGATAGTTTCTCCCTAATGGTGTTTAGTACATGGGTATCATGCTGGGTTGGGTGTTTTTCCCTTAACATTCAAGCCATTTATTCCCCCAAAACTTTTTGCACCACCAATTAATTTATTTAAAGTGGTATAAAAGGTTCATGTCACTTGCAAAGTTACTTGGGAGCAGAATCCATCCAGATTTTTACAAAATGTCCTCAATTTCTTAGTTGTCTTAGCCTCATTTTATACAACAGATTTTTTTTTTTTACACTTCAAGAAGTTTTCTGAAAGCATTTAGTTTTTATAAAAAATAATTTTATATTCATATTTCAATGTTTTTATGGTATTTAACTAAATTTTGTGATTACAATAACAGATATAATTAGTGTGGTAGCCAGTAACCAAGACAACTTCCAGTGGCTTCTCCTGGTATTAACACTTTTGTGTGGTCCTCTTCTACATTAAAAAGGGTTGAGCTGTGTAACCAACAGGATATTGCAGAAATGACACTTTGTGACTTATTGAAACTGTTTTAAAAGGCATTGTGTCTTCTGCCTCACTATCTTTAAGATCACCCAACTTGGGGTAAGCCAACTGTCGTGTCATGAGGGTACTCAGTTAGTTGAGATGTCTCAATGGCAACAAACTGACACTCCTGGCAACAGCTCTCATCAGCTTGTCAACCACATGAATGAGCTATTTTGGAACTCCTTCCTACAACTGCAGTCAAGTCTTCAGATGACTGCAGGTCCATCCAGTAACTCCAATGCAACCTCTGAGAAACCCCCAAGTCAGAACTACCCAGATTATGCAAACCAGAATTCAAGACCTGCAGAAACTGTGGCAGACTAAGTGTCCACTGCTGTTAAATTATTGTTGTTTTAAGTCACTAAGTTTTCAGACTGTTATAAAATAGAAATAAAAATGTGTTAGGAAATAGAAAACTAACACAACTACTATAAATAGGCTTGGAATAGATATTTAATACAACTAGTATGAACATATGGGGAATAAACACAGCTCCAAAATGGTATGGAAACATAGGTACAATGGTATAGTAGAGCATAGCCAACTGGCTATGAGTCAACACCACACAGTGGACATGAATCTACATACACTTTTATGGAGGACACAGAATGCACTGGTTAATCCAACAACTCTGTTCATTGGAGGTCCATTAAAAGAGTGCCAGCTGTTAGAATCTCTTTTGGATGATTTAGTCTCTTCTGAAAAAAGATTTATTGTGCCAGTTATCAACTTACTGACAGGTGACAATGTGCTAACAGCCCTCACTCTCAGCACCTCCTCAGCCTCAGAGTCCACTCTGGGCGCTTGAGGAGTCCCTCAGCCCGCCACTGCACTGTGGGAGCCCCTCTCTGGGCTGGCCGGGGCAGAGCCAGGTCCTTCTCCTTGTCAGGAGGTATGGAGGTAGAGGCGCTGGCGGGAACTGGGGCTGCGGGCTGCGCTCACATGCCAGCGTGAGTTCCCCTGGCACGGGTGCGGCCTGGGCAGGCCCTACACTCGGCTCTGGCAGGTGCTGCTGGCCCAGGTCTATGAGGGGCTTAGTACCCAGGCCAGCAGCTGCAGTGGGTGCCCCGACTCCCCTAGCAGTGCCAGCGGCCAGTGCTGCTGCTCAAGTTTTAGCCTGGCCTCAGCTGCCTCCCTGCGGGGCAGTGCTCCGGACCTGCAGCCCACCATGTCCGAGCCCCGCCCCCTGCGGTGGGCTCCTGCACCCTGAGCCTCCCTGATGGGCACCGCCCCCTGTTCCCTGCTGCCTCCTCACAGCAACCGCCCAAGGGCTGAGGAGTGCAGGCTCCACTGAGGGTTGGAGGGCAGCTCGGCCTGCAGCCCTGGTGTGGGATCCACTAGATGAAGCCAGCTGGGCTCCTAAGTCTAGTGGGGACTTGGAGAACCTTTAAGTCTAGCTAAGGGATCGTAAAGGCACCAATCAGCACTCTGTGTCTAGCTCAGGGTTTGTAAATACACCAATCAGTACTCTGTGTCTAGCTAACCTAGTGGGGACTTGGAGAACTTACATCTAGCTAAGGGATCATAAACGCACCAATCAGCACTCTGTGTCTAGTTCAGGGTTTGTAAATACACCAATAGGTAGGTACTCTGCCTCTAGCTCAAGGTTTGTAAATACACCATTGGGTACTCTGTATCTAGCTAACCTACTGGGGACTTGGAGAACTTTTATGTCTAGCACTCTGTGTCTAGCTCAGGGATTGTAAATGTACCAATCAGCACCCTGTCAAAATGGTTCAATCAGCTCTCTGTATAATGGACCAATCAGCAGGATGTGGGTGGGGCCAGATAAGGGAATAAAAGCAGGTTGCCTGACTCAGCCAGTGGCAACCCACTCTGGTCCGTTTCCACACTATGGGAGCTTTGTTCTTTTGCTCTTTGCAGTAAATCTTGCTGCCGCTCACTCTTTGCGTCCACACTGCCTTTATGAGCTGTAACAGTCACCAGGAAGGTCTGCAGCTTCACTACTGAAGCCAGCAAGACCATGAACCCACCAGGAAGAACAAACAACTCCAGACGCCCTGGCTTTAAGAGCTGTAACACTCACTGCAAAGGTCTGCAGCTTCACTCCTGTTAGTGAAACCACGAACCCACCAGAAGGAAGAAGCTCCAAACACATCTGAATGTCTGAAAGAACAAACTCCAGACACACCATCTTTAAGAACTGTTAACACTCACTGCAAGGGTCCACGGCTTCATTCTTTAAGTCAGCAAGACCAAGAACCCACCAATTCCCAACGCATTACCACCTTTTAGCTCCAAATTCACCATTCAATACATGCTCTGTGATAATGAACAGAATTCTTTTGAGCATTTCTCCTTTATAGTGTGTATGATACTAAACTCTCACAGTTAAAGGTGCTGGAGGGGCAATGAAGGAGGAAATGACTCTTCTGCTGCTTCTGGCTACTGCACAGTGGGTCAGCGGTATGGGTGTGAGAAGTCCAGTGGTGGTCTGCCTCACCCATTGGTCCAGAAGGTGCAGTCCCTTGGCTACCTTACAGCCTAAGCCAGGACTCCTGATCACCTTCCCACACCCTCACAATCTGCATACTGCATGCTCTAGGCTTCTTGCCTACACTGGTACCCCCAAACCCTCAGTACACCCCTCTTACACAGCCATGGGTAACTGCAAACTGCCACTCCCCAGAGGGTTGCCACCAGCATCCCCATTCTCTCTACGTGCCTACCCACCTAGCCAGGAGCTGCAGCTCACCTGTGCCCCACCTGCACTCCAGAGAATTGCTTCTGCTTGCCCAGTGACTACAGACCAGCTCTGGCATGGGCAAACCAGGGGAACTCCTCTAACATCCAGAGATCTGCATCTCATGTTCTCCAATGAGGTCTAAACTCTGGTCTCAAGAAGAGGGCTCTCCTTCCGAATTTGTCTTTCCTGAGTACTCTCATTCAGTCAGAGGGTACAGTAACGTGTTTTCTTACATCTTACAGCTACTGTTTTATCATTATTTAATAATTATATTTATATTAATAGTTATCTTTATATTAAAATTCCTCTGTTCAGATTACTATATGTTCTCTTATCTCCTGATTGGACCCAAACAGATACACTTGCGTTTCAGAGTTCTATCCCTAACCTCTTCTCCTCCCAAAGATGGCATCTAGGTATGTGAAGACATTTACTTTATTCTTTTTGGAAGGCGAGAGAGAGGGAGAGACAGACAGAGAGAGACAGAGAGGCAGAGAGAGGCAGACCTCAGATTCAGGAGCTGTTCTCTGAATCTCCACTGCATTCTACTGCAGGTAGGTAGGTCGTTCAGCTCCCTGAACCAGTTAAAATGAGTAAAACTGTTCACACTTGGTCTGGGGTGGAAAGTGTGGACAACCACTACTAGAAACTGATCCTGGCCTCTGGTCTTAAAGGCCCCTTCTATTATAGTCTCTTCACTCTGATACAGCCTTTTCTGATCCGTTGGCCTCAGAGGTCCCTGAGGCAGTAAAAAAACCTCCAGGCATGAAAAGCCACACAATCCCCTGCACGCCAAGCACAGGCCCTGGGGAGCCAAGAGCCCATTCTCAGTCTCAATCCTTCGAGCTGTCTCCAAGGTTACCTCCACGTCATTGCTCTCTCACTGTTGATCATGTCCCAGACCTGAAGGCTGAAGTGGAGCCAACTAATGTCTGTGGTCTCCCTCATGCTGTGACAGGGGAGCAGACCACTAGCTCAAATGTTCTCAGACTCTTCCAAACCTTTCCTGATGTTTCTACATTCATCTCATTTGAGGCACAGCCCTAAGAAGGGGAAAAGCAAGGACCTTAAGGAAAAAACAGGACTCTTACTCCATGAGACCAAAAGGGGAGGGCATCTACTTGCTCTGATCCAAATCATACTTTCTAGATAAACCAATACCTTGAGACTCTGGAAGAAATTCTAGAAATAGTTCTTTTACAACATTTCTGAGGTTTAAAGAAATTCAGAAAATCCTTCCTTCGCCTGACAAAGTCAAGCTTTCCTCATTGCCAGCATTATTAAAAACATACTACAGTAATTAAAAGCTGAACACTGGTTCTTCTTTGCATTCTTGTTATAAAAGTCCTAATCCCACCACTATTCCCATAATTTCTCCTTCCCCCATCCCCTGCTACAGAAAAATTCCTTGGCCTGACCACGTATAAAGTCATATGCATAGAAATTTAGGAGAGGAGAGTAAACAAATTTCAAATGCTTTTACCTTCTGTCAAATACTTCCACTCATTGCAGAGAATGAATACATAAATGAACAAGATAGAAGACAGACTTGCATAGAAAAGATTAGAACAGAAAAGAAGCTCAGAGAATACTCAGGAATGCTTACTCAAAGCATAAACAGATGAAATCACTGACATCATGAACCACCTTCCATTATCTGTCCTTGGAAAATAAAAATAAAATGCCACATTTTATTAAATCTAGGACACCACTAATTTTTCTACCACTACAAAAAAATGCTGCCAATTAAACTATCATATATCCTTAGTTGAAAGATGCATTCTAGTTTCAGAGATGCTAAAATGTGGAGAAAAAATATATGTCTTAGAAGTAATTTAATATGATAGTAAAGATGACTGAATCCAGAAAACAGAAATTGTGATTATTTTAAATTATATTGGAGATATACTCCCCCAAAAAGCCACTAAGATAAAATATTACAGTAAGAGCTTATTGGGATAATGAAACAATACATTTTCAGCATTTTTTTTTCCTTTCCAACTTTTATTTTAGGTTCAGGGGGTACATGTGCAGGCTTGTTTTAGGGGTAAACTGCATGTCATAGGAGTTTGGGGTACAGATTACTTCATCACCCAGATAATGAGCATAGTACTCCATAGGTAGTTTTCAATCCTCACCCTACTCCCCCCTCCACTCTCAACTAGGTCTCAGTGTCTCTTGTTCCCGTTTTTGCATCTATGTGTGTTCAGTGTTTAGCTTCCACTTATGAGAACATGTGGTATTTGGTTTTCTGCTCCCACAGTAATTTGCTTAGGTTAGTGGCCTCCAGCTCCATCCATGTTCCAGCAAAGGACATGATCTCTCATTCTTTTTTATGACTGTGTAGTATTCTGTGGTGTGTATGAACCACATTTTCTTTAGTCCCCCACTGATGGGCATCTAGGTTGAGTCCATGTCTTTGCTACTGTGAATAGTGCTGCAATTAATATATGCATGCATGTGTCTATACGGTAGAACAATTTCTATTCCTTAGGGTATATACCCAGTAATGGGACTGCCAGATTGAATGGTAGTTCTAAGTTCTTTGAGAAAGAGCCAAACTGCTTTCCACTGTGGCTGAACTAATTTACCTTCCCACCAGCAGTTGTATAAGCATTCCCTTTTCTCTGCAACCTGACCAGCATGTTATTTTTTGACTTTTATTTAAGAATAGTCATTCTGACCGGTACGAAATGGTATCTCACTGTGGTTTTGATTTAAACTTCTCTAATGATTAGTGATGTGGAGCATTCTTACATGCTTATTGGCCATTCATATCTCTTCTTTTGAAAAGTGTATTCATGTCCTTTGCCTACTTTTAATTGGGTTGTTTTTTGCTTGTTGACCTTTTAAAGTTACTTATAGATTCTGGATATTTGACCTTTGTCAGATGCATAGTTTGCAAATATTTTCTCTTATTCTGTAGGTTGTCTGTTTGTTCTGTTGAGAGTTTCTTTTGTTGTGCAGAAGCTCTTTTGTTTAATTAGGTCCCTCTTGTCAATTTGTAGTTTTGGTGCAATTGCTTTTTGAATCTTCACCATAAAGTCTTTGCCAGGTCTGATGTCCAGAATGGTATTTCCTGGGTTTCTTCTAGGATTCTTATAGTTTTAGGTTTTATATTTAAGTGTTTAATCCATCTTGAGTTGATTTTGCTATATGGTGAAAGAAAGGGGTCCAGTTTCAATCTTCTGCATTTGGCTACCCAGTTATCCCAGCACCATTTATTTTCAGCATTTCTAACAACCACAAGTTACTATAGAAAAATACCACAAATATGTGAAGTTTTGAAGCAAATATTTAAGTGCTCCCAAAATGTCCCAATATTCAAGTGGCATAGATAAGAAACAAAAAAGCATATGCAACTGGAATTATGGAAATACCATTAATATCTGAAGAGGCTGCTGAGAAGTGAAAATGGGTGGCAATAGGAAAGCACAGGCCTCTGTTGCAGCAGAATGACTGGTTCCAGGGGTCTGAGCACACAGAGCTGCTTCTGAAAGACATTTTCTGAGAGGCCTTCCACAAGCTAGAAAAAGTTTGATGATCTCTAGACCAGTTTGCTTTTGCCCAAAGAACAGCAATACAAGTCCTGCCAATGATATTCTTCCCAACAATCTGCAAACCAATGACATGCCCAGTGACAGGAAAAAATTAACTTATATTAAAAGAATATAAATGAAGTATCAAAATAATATAATTTTAAAATGTCATCATTGTAGACTGTTAAAATAAATTGAGCTATCAGAAAACAACAGCATCTAAGAATGATCAATATGAACTGTGTATAACTCAGTTCCCTATTTATTTCTACTAGGAGCTATACAAGTTTATAACATTGAACTGATTATGAAAATAGTCAACAATGTAATTGGAATATTTTACATCTTTCAGTGCACAAAATGGCTATCAAATCAGGAACATTTTAATGAAATAGGGAATAATTTAGAGATGCTTATTTAATACTCTCATTTTATATTGAGGCAATTAAGGGAAAAAAAAACATATAACCTTGGTCTTGACTTAATGATAAAGCTTGAAACCAGGCATCATGACATGAGTCATTTGATCTAATACAAAAACTTGAAGCTCTGTGCCAACTCTCATACCCAGCTCCCCAAGCTACTGAAAATTGCCATGAACATTAATAATACTATAAAAAGGCAATCTGGTTTATACAAATGCAAGTCAATACAAATGAGAAAAGGACCATTTATTGTGATGGATGTGTTCACTCAATGCAAAAGCAAATTATTGAAGATAGAGTGAAAGGGAAAAATCTATAAATATCCAGGCTCCCTGCAGTAGTGAGATTAACCACATGGAAATTAAAGAAAAGCTAAAGGAAAACACTGAGTTCACATGTGGAGAAAATATTAAAAGCATCTCACTGCAGGCAACAAGATTAAGGCAATGCATTTGCAGAGCCACTTCTAACATTCATTAAATGTTATGAAATGGAACAGTATAGACCCAGAGGCATGGAATAACAGGCTATTGATGGAAAAATAGAAACTGGCAATAAAAGGATCACTCTTTTACATAAAGCACAAGGAAGGTTCATTAACACCAACAACAGGCTGTTGATGGAAAAGTAGAAACTGACAATAAAAGGATCACTCTTTTACATAAAGCATAAGGAAGGTTCATCAACACCAACAATTACTGCAACTATTGTAAACTCGTCAGTACAGATAATGCAGGAATGCCCTGTGAAAATGTGGAAAGAGAAACCATGGTGTAGCAGCAACCTAATAAGAATCCGAAAATTCCAAAGAGCATTGAGATCTGGATCAACTGACCTGGAATATGTAGAAGAGGAAGACATGTCAGAGATGTTATTTGAGAGGTGCCAAAAAACTCCTTACTTAAAAATAAGTCCCCTGCCTGCCTGGTCACAGTTCATGAAATTGCCTTATTTCTCAGTCCTTTACAGAGAGCCATGTCAGACTTTATATTGAAGTATTAGCATTACCTGGACCACATGGAACTGTTAAGTCATTTCTAGTTTTCACCAGACCGTTATTTCATGCTATTTCCTCTGAGAAAATGCCTCTTCCCTGCCTTCCTCACTGGTGGACACATTCTTTAGGGCTCAACTTGAATATTAGCTCCTCAGTAACACTTTGCACATCCCTCCACTGCCCTGGAAAAATTACCTCTCCTCTGCATACCCTGCACTCTACAGGGGTCTGACTTCATCGTCTAGAGTTACATGTAGACATATTTGCTTTCCTCATTGGGCTGAGGCTCCTTCAGAGTTAAAGCCGTCTTTCTCCCTCCATCATTGCCCAGCCTAGCACCTGCAGTATTAAGGCTCTACAATAAACTCAATGAGTGAAAGGGCTCTAAGCACTTGCTTAGCTAACTAGTCTTCATGAAGAAACATAATGCAGCCTGGTATAAGCTCTGTGGAGGGCAAATGTCAACATCATAGTGGAGAGCCTGAAAAGAGAGGTGGGGACTGGACTGTTTCAGCTCCTGAAAGGTGCCTCCTACAAAGCTCATGCTCAGAAAACACCTGAGCACAACTAAGGAGGTAGTGGATAAAGAGAAAGGGATCCAAACAATAAAGAAGGAGCATAGATGGAGATAAAGGGAACCAAATATAAGCCCTCTCTTTCAGGGATTTGCTTGGATCAAGCCCACACACTCCTGTCAGTGACAAGACTTAGTGTGGTGAAGTGGGAAGAACTCCAGATCATCGGAGAGAAGACCAGAGTTGAAGTTTTGCATTTGTAACTGGGCACCTCTCTCCCAGTTTTCTCATCTGCATCTGTCTGCCTGCCTCTACATATAGCATAAATTTGGCCAACATAGAGCACTCAACATTTTATCTCTATCAGATACCTAATTGTAAGGCCCACACACTCCATTTCTCCACTGACCCCTCCATCTCAGTAACTTCTAATATCTTCCTGTCCTGGAAAACACTGGAGTTTGTTCCTTCCAAATCCAATCCCTTCACTTTACTGAGAAAAAGACAAATCTCAGAGAGGTTGTGGCTTGCTCAAGGTCACTTGCCCAACTGGCAGTGCCACAGGTTAAAATCCAAATATTCTGATTTCTACCTAATATTGGTGCTACAAATTCTACTGGGAAGGACCGTTGTGTAATAATTTAGTTGGAAAGAAGGAACTAGGAGTCTTGCTTTTAGACTGTATTTGCATAGTAAACACACTGTTTACTTAATTATATTTATTTAAGGTGTGGGAGATTAAAGCCTCCTCAAGCTATCCTGTGGCAGAATCACTGCTGCTAACACACTGCTCTTTCCATCACACCATCTACCTTCGGTAAAGTCATTTATCATCTCCGTAACCTCAAAGATGTTTCCTGGGCTCTGCTGGTTTGACTGCTTATTGTATTTTGGCATCAACAACTCCAAAGGCATTACTTGTAAACAAATGCTTTATCTCAGATTGCCATATCTGCATTTATTATAAAATCTTGGTTTAGAGACCAAAACATTAGTCTGAGGAATAAAACAAGATTTATCTGAAGGAAAGAGAACAGACACAGTTGTTCTCATATTGCAGAGAAGACAGCTAAGATGAGAAGCTGATGCATAAAATTATCCTACCTCTGTGTTTCTTCTCAGACTGAAATTTCCAAGAAATATTTTCACTTTAAAATCCAGTGATCTGACATTTATCCCAAATTATCTGTTGCTACATTTAGATAATTGTTAATTTCTACCATTGATAAGTCCCTTTTAGGGAGTATTCAGCAAGCAGTAAAGCCTTCTGGGGTTTTGAGGAAAACATATGGTAATAAAGGAGCTGAAATCTTACCCACAATAATTTTTGTTACAATAAAGATGATCAATCTTTAAGTTTCCTTCTTCCACAATTAATGGCTAACTATATCAAATATACTGGACTTAAACATAAAATCCCTAGTTTTCCTTTATGATACAATAACTATCAACACAAGACTGACCTCTACTGGGAACATCTGTCTTTGTTAGATGGATCGTGGCTTGTGAAAATAGTCAAATATGCTAAATCAGACACCCACTAGGGCTTTAATAGATCATCAAATTCAATTCTCTGTGAAAAGGTGATAGTGATGAACTTTCTGAAATCAAAACCTTCATCATCTTTAAGCAGTAATTGTGTATAATTATATTTGGCATTTAGACAAGTAGAAAGTAGAAATTCAGAAATGATGTCACTGTATGTTTTAAATGTTAACTATTGCCTTAGATAATTATTAACTTAGAACACTGATGCATTATTATCCAATCAGATTGTACCATCTTGTATATTCTATTTAGAAAAGTCTTAAATTTTTTTTCTAAGTATCAAAACGCTTTCAAAAGATTGGAATTTTTAGGACAAATTTGCATATAGACAAAAGCCCAAATTTAATTTTTAAAATTATGCGGAATCAGTAGGCAAGAAGGCTGATTTCATTTGTTATATTTCCTCTGTGCCTCTTATCATGGTCTAATAACTCATGTGAATCAGCTACATGATTCTAATCTTCAAAACATCACTCCCATCATTTGACTGAATTTTTAATAACTTCTGAGCCCAAAACACATCTGATTAAAAAATATACATACATAGATATGGATATCTGTAATTAGAGGTAAACTAGCATCACAGGTTCTTATAAAAGCATAGATTGCATTTTATCCTGCATAACTATTTTTAGCAACAAACAGTTCTGCTGTCTTGGTAAATTATCACTGAAATGTCTGTTGTCAGGACCCTTCAAAAGTTAAAAGTTCTTAGTGCGAAGAGTGAGCAAAAGGCCTCTACATTCGCATGTTGCATTAGTCTACACTAATCAAAATTGAAGTACTTCAATTTTCAATATTGATGTGGCTTGGCTGTGTCCCCACCCAAATCTCATCTTGAGTTGTAGTTCCCATAATGCCCACGTGTCGTGGGAGGAGCCCAGTGGGAGGTAATTAAATCATGGGGGCAGTTATCCCCATGCTGTTCTCATGATAGTGGGTTCTCACAAGATCCGATGGTAATATAAGGGGCTCTTCCCCCTTTGCTTGGCACTTCTTTCTCCTGTTGCCTTGTGAAGAAGGATGTGTTTGCTTCACCTTCCTCCATGATTGTAAGTTTCCTAAGGCCTCCCCAGCCATGCAGAACTGTGAGTCAGTTAAACCTCTTTTCTTTATGAATTTCCCAGTCTCAGCTATTTCTTCATAGCACCCTGAGAATGGACTAATACAAATATCAATTATATTTTACTTAGGTCTCATGAAAATAATTTTTAGTCCTCGAGATTTTTAAAAAATAAAGTTTCATCTGTTTTATTAAACATAGAAAGAAATCCATTATAAACTACTCAAGAAGACTACCTTGTTATTACTTTGAAAGATATGCTGGCAGCAAGATGTTAAATTTGTGGGGGCTAGAAGAGGGAGAAAAGCTTTTGTTATATTCTCTAGAAAAGGCTCTAGATACTATAAGTGTCTTCAGTTCTGACAGAAGAGCCCGAAAAGAGGTATTACAAAGTGAGCAGACCTAGCCAAATACATAATTATTTTTTGTTTGGAAATAAGCACAGTTGGTGACATTTTATGGAAAATATAATTTATTCTACATCTTCAAATGAAGCAAACAATTCACTCAACAATTCTCCAAGGTGAAATTTGCAAAAACTGCACATAGAACTTTAACTTAGATTCAGTACTTAATTATGAAATTTACATTGCAACATAAATATGCACTAACAAACTGAAAGTGACTTTTTTTATTGGGTTAGCACCCTATTGTCCCATTACTGTTCCCAGTTTATTTCCTCAAATTGAAAATTTAAACGTTAAATTAACTAGACACTGAAAAAATTCATCATAGGGTACTTATTACACTGTTAATAAATATATCCTCCACTTATCCCAGGAAGTGTATTTGTTCTACAAAATTAAATAAGAAATATATTTCCAAGTTGATACAAAGTAGTAAATTCTGTTTATTAATGTGGTCTTAGATCCCAACTTTCAAACTACTTGAGTACACATGAGCAAATAATTTCTTTAAGACTCAATAATCATAGTTTATGTTTTATGGCAACTTGTTTGGAACACCCAATGATGTCAAGGTATTATACTCTGCAGGATATATTGTCTTAAGCAAGAAAATGCATGATTGCAAATGCTGTAAAATTAGAATTTCCTATGTTTCATGCTGAAGTGAGTACTTCAAAATACTATGATGATGAATATAAATACAGTTGAATCTCTCCTAAATACTGACTTTCATAGGTAATAAAACTTACTTTTCCCTAGGTCTTTGACATTTGTAGGTTTTTGTTCTTGAGGGTAAAACTAATTATTTATCACAGCCACACCCATATAACTCAGGACGATTTTAACTGATTCCTCTTTTAATCATGATTTAAGATTTTTGTGACATTCCAAATACAAGAAATTTTTAGTTTCTTCTTCCTGAATACAAGCAACTCACAAACATCAGCTTTCTAAAAGTTATATTTCCTATAACAATGTGCACAAACTCTCTTCTCTATGTGGGAATCAAAACCAAACTCTTGGATAACATAAGTGCTAAGTCGTGACCCATATGTCTATTAAATTTGCTAGACTCCCAGACATGACTTCCCTGAAGGCAGATGCAGGAACACAAAGATGTGTGAGAAATAAAAATGAGAAATGGCTTGAATTCCATCACCCTGCTCCTACACAGAGGGTCTTCAACCTTGAAATTTTGCTATAGTACTCTTTTAAAATTTTCTGTATGGAACATTCATTTGATAAACTTCTTACCAGAGTCTCTTAGGGCAATGATACTCTCTATGATATTTTTGACTTATCATACCTAAAAATAAAAGCAATTATACATAAAAATAAAAAGTACTTTAAAAATCATACCTAAAAATAAAACAAATACATGTTCATGTCTATAGAGCATCAAAGAAAGACTTTGTTTTCATCACTGTTGCAGTATCTTTTGTGGGAATTTGTGGAAAATTCAATGAAAAATCTTTAGCATATATTTGTAGAAAGAGACCAAAAGAGATTGGAAATGAATTTGGCAAAACTGGTTAAGACAATGAAAATGCTGCAAATCAAAAATAAATTTGAGATCTTAAATTTTTTAAAGTATAGGTTGAAAAATGACATATGAGCTTATACTTAAGTATCCAAAGTAAATGTGCTAAAAACCATAAAACATTGCTCACTGGAAACTACACAACACATTAGTCAGGAGCCTGGGGTTTGCAGTTAGACAGTGCTCATTTTGACTGCCAACTATTTTACTCACAAGCTGAATAATCTTAGGATATTACCCAACCTGACTGAGCCTCGCCTCAGTTTCCTAAGCTGTAAAATGGATAGTAAAATGAACGTAAAATCCATAGTAGTGGATATATGAATTGAACAGGAGACTAGAAGGGCTGAAACAGAAGAACATTCTGAAGAAATTATCCAGAAAGCAGCATAGAAAGACAAAAATACAGACATACATTGAGATTAAGAGACAGAGTATACAGTGAGATCTAAAATATATTAAAGATTCAAAAGCAGAGGAGAGATTGTGGCAAAGGCAATATTTAAACTGATGAAAGATCTCAAACTTCTGACTCAAGAAGCCCAACAAATCCCAAGCAGGATAATTATTTTAAAAGTACACACCAAGATACAGCAACATCAATGAAAGACCATGAAAGACAGAGAGAAAAACAGCCTGCCAAGAAAGGGGCACATTATTGATAAAGAAGCGATATCTAGAGCAGCAGCTGACTTTTAAGCAGCAATAATGGAAGCCTGCTAACAGAGGGATAACTGCAGTATATGGAAATAAAATAGCTATCAACATAGAATTCTATATGCAGTGTATTAGTTAGTACAGGCTGCTATAACAAGTACCATACCCTGGGTGGCTTATAAATAGAAATTTATTTCTCATAGTCCTGGAGGCTGGAAATCCAAGATCGAGGTGTGAGCATGGTCCAGTTCTGGTGAGGGCTCTCTTCCATGTTGTAGACTACTGACTTCTTATTGTATCCCCACATGATAGAAAGAGGGCACTAGAGAGCTCTGTGGGTTCTCTTTCGTAAGGGCACTCATTCTATTCATGGTCTACTCTCTTGGCCTAATCACCTCCCAAAGGCCTCATCTCCTAATACCATCACTTTGGGGGTTAGGATTTCAACATAGGAGTTTTCTGGGGAGACATTTAGTCCAAAACTTACAGTTAAACTATCTTTAAATAATGATGGCATTCTTTACACTGAATTCTACACTGAATGGCTAAAATACTAATTTTCTGCCATTTATATTTTACCACAACTTAAAAAAAAAAAGTAATATACCCCAAATCACTGAATTACACATTTTAAGTGGGTGAATTGTATGGTTATGTGAATTATGTCTCAATAAAGCTATTAAAAAGAATGAGGGCAAAATTTCAAAAGTTTTCAGATAAAAACAAAGCAAACCCTTACTGCAGATAAATTCTAAATAATTTAAGAAGAAAAAAAGTGTGGTAAAATACGTAGGTAAGTCTAGTAAACAAAGACTATATAAAATAACAACAATATATTATGAAGTTTAAAAAGCAATAAAACATAATACATTATAATAATATCTAATTAGAAGGGTGTTTTTACTGCATTAAGGTCCCTAAATAGTCTGAGATGAGGGAAAACGTACTGACATTAACTTTAAACTTTGATATGTTAGTATAAAAGGCATAATTCCTAGGGAATCCAACAAGAAGATGAGACACAGAGTGCATAGGTTTTGAATTAGCAGAAAAAACCATGAAATTATTTCCAAAATCCAAACAAAGGCAAGAAAGTGAAGATAATCAGTTAGAAAGCACCAGTAAAGATGCTTTTACCCAAATTAGAGTAGACTTATACCCAAAATTAGAGTAATCATATTAAATATAAACTGTCTAAATGCTACAATTAAAAATAAAGACTGTGAAGCTGGCTTCTTAAAACATAAATTATGTGCTGGTTATAAGAGACACACCTAAAACACAATACAGAAAGACTGCAGACAAACACATTACTAATGATAAAGAATGACATTTTATAATAATAAATAAAAAGGTCAGTCCACCAGATAAATATGAAAATTCAAAATGAATTTTATCAGAAATCTATAATAATTCTCTCAGTAATAAATATAAATGCAGTCAAGGTGGGAAGATCACTTAAGACTGGGAGTTTGGGACCAGTCTGGGTAACAAACACAGCAAGACAAAATCTCTAAAAAATTTGAAAAAAATTAGCTGAGCATAATTAGTCCTAGCTACTTGGGAGGCTGAGACAGGAGCATCACTTGAGCCCAGGAGGCCAAGGTTGTTGTGAGCTATGACTGCACCACTGCACTCCAGCTTGGGCAACAGAGTAAAACCCTGTCTCTAAAAAGAAAAGGGGGGAAAAAACATATATATACACACACATATACATATGTACACACTCATACATATATATATGCAGGCAAAATAAATCAGTCAGAATGTAGGAAATTTAAACAAGATTTTATATAGAGAGAAAAACTGTAATCACTGCAAAATTCATATTATTTTCATGTGTACAGAATATTAACAAAAATTGACCATATACTAGGCTACGCAACAAGTTTCAACAAATTTCAAAGACTGAAATTATACAAACCATTTTTATGACTTCAGTGTAATTACATTAATTTAAAAAAAAGGTAACTAAGTTCCACCCAAGATTCAAGAAAGAAATCATTCCAACCATATATAGGAAGAGAGTAATTTTCAGCTTAATTTATAACCTTGATCAGAAAGTCAACAAAGATCATAAGAGAAGGAAATTTTCAGGACAGTTTTACTCATGAACATAGATACAAGAACTATAAACTAAATATGAGCAACAGAATCTAGATATATATTCAAATGATAATACATCATAATTAGATTTATGCCACTCCCAGAATGCAAAGTGGTTTAATATTAGTAATCAATTAATGCAACATAACCCCAATGACAGACTAAAAGATAGAACTTATAAAATCCTTAACAAATGTAGGAAAGGTAGTTGATTAAGATTCAACATCAATTCATGATTAAAACAAGCAATAAAAATTTTTTTGACAATAGAATAGAAACACAAAATAACTTCTTTTAAAATTATAAAAGGGTATCTACAAATACTCTAATGCTACAAGATTCCTCTCTGAAATTAGGAACAAGATGATGCTGCTGCAATCCTCCCTCTATTCCACACTAAACAGTAACAGCCCCTTATCTGCTACGGACATGCCAGACCCCCATAGGTGCCATATAGTTTTGTTTTGTTGATACAGTGTCTCACTCTGTTGTACAGGCTGGAGTGCAGTGGTATGATCTGGGCTCACTGCAACCTCTGCCTCCCAGGTTCAAGCGATTCTGGTGCCTCAACCTCCACAGTAGCTGGGACTAGAAGAGCCTGCCACCACACCTGGCTAATTTTTGAAATTTTAGTATATGAAATGGAGTTTCACCAGGTTGGCCAGGCTGGTCTCAAACTCCTGGCTTCAAGCAATCCACCCGCCTTGGCTTCCCAAAGTGCTAGGATTACAGGCATGAGCCACCATGCCTGGCCCTGAAACCATATAGTATTGAACACTATATACACAGGCATATCTGGTTTTATTGCACTTCACAGATTATATTGTATATTGTATCCAGATCACTGCATATTTTACAAATAGAAGGTTTGTGGCAACCCTGCATTGAGAAAGTCTCTTGGTGCCATTTTTCCAACAGTAATGTGCTCACTTCATGCCTTTGAGTCACATTTTGGTAATTCTTACAATACTTGAAGGTTTTTCATTATTATTACATCTGTTATGCTGATCTGTGATCAGTGAACTTGATATTACTATTGTAATTGTTTGATGGTGTCACAATCCATACCTATATAAAGCTGAGAACTTAATCGATAAATGTTGTGTGTTCTGACTGCTCTACCCACCAGCCATTACCCCATAGCTCTCCCTCTCCTTGGGCTTCCCTGTTCCCAGAGACACAACAATATTGAAGTCAGGTCAATTAATAACCCTACAATGGCCTCTGTTCAGGTGAAACAGAGTCGCACGTCTCTCACTTTAAATCAAAAGCTAGAAATGATTGAGCTTAATGAGAAAGGTATGTTGAAAGCCAAGATGGAAGGAAAGTTTAGGCTTCTTGTGCCAAACAGTTAGTCAAGTTGTGAGTGCAAAGGAATAGTTCTTGAAGTAAATTAAAAGCACCACTCCAGTAAACACACACATGATACAAAAGCTAAGTAGCCTTATTGCTGAAATGGAGAAAATTTGAGTGGTCTGGACAGAAGATAAAACCAGCCACATATTCCCTTAACCCAAAGCCTAATACAGAACAAGGCCCTAATTCTTCAATTCTGTAAAGACTGAGAGAGGTGAGGAAGCTGCAGAAGAAAAGTTGAAAGCTAGCAGAGCTTGGCTCATGAGGTTTAAGGGAAGAAGCTATCTCCATAACTGCAAAGTGCAAGGTGAAGCAACAAAGGCTGGAGAAGCTGCAGCAAGTTATCCAGAAGATCTAGCTAAGATCATTAATGAAGGTGGTTGCACTAAACAATAGCTTTTCACTGTAGATAAAACAGCGTTCTATTGGCAAAAGATGTAATCTAGGACTTTCATAGCTATAAAGAAGCCAATGCCTGGCTTCAAAACTTCAAAGGACAAGCTGACGCTCCTTTTAGGAGCTAATGCAGCTGGTGACCTGAAGCTGAAGCGAATGCTCATCTATCATTCAAAAAATCCTTGGGCCCTTAAAAAATACACTATCTCTACTCTGCCTGTGCTCTATAAATGGAACAACAAAGCCTGGATAACAGTACATCTGTTTACAGCATAGTTTACTCAATATTTTAAGCCCACTATTGAGAGCTGCTGCTAAAAAAACAACAAAAACAAAAACAAAACAAAAAGAGATTCCTTTCAAAATATTACCGCTCATTGACAATGCACCTGGTCTACCAGGCATGGATCCACACAACAAAGGGATAAGCCATTTTCAGAGTGGACAAAGCAGGACAGTCCAAGATTTCATCATGCTATAAGAACAGCACACAATTTAAAACTTGTTTATTTCTATAAATTTCTATTTAATATTTTCTGACTGTGGTTGAGCATGGCTTACTGAAACTGTGCAAAGTGAAACAGCAGATAAAGGGGAACCAGGGAACTGCCGTACTGAAGATCTCCAGTGTCCTGAGACAAAAAAGAAGGAAAGGATGGAGGGTAGGAGGGAGGGAGCCAGGGAAAAGAAATAACGAAGGCAGGCAGGCAGGCAGGCAGGCAGGAAGGAAGGAAGGAAGGAAGGAGGAAGGAAGGAAGGAAGGAAAGATTATAAAGTATATTGTATCTAGGTCACTTTATAACAAATTACTCTTCATTTAAGTAGCTTAAAACAATAAACATTTATTATATCACAGTTTCTGTGGATTAGGAATCCAGGCACAGCTTAGCTAAGTCCTCTGGCTTAGAGTTTCTCAAAAGTCTCCAATCAAGGTGTCAGCTAAGGTTAGAGTCACCTCAAGGTTTGACCAACGGAAGATCCACTTCCAAGATCATTCATAAAGATGTTGGCAGGCTTCACGTCCACGCTGGCTGTTGGCCAGATACATCAGTTCCTTGCCTGGTGGGCCTCTGAAAGGGTAGCTCACAACATGACAGCTGGCTTTCCTCAGAGCAAGCCAGGGAGAGAATAAGAAGGAAGACAAGCAAGATGAAGCCAGAGTTTTGGAATCTAATCTCAAAAGTGATACCCCATCACTGATGATGTATTCTATTCTTTAGAAATGTGTCATTTTAGCTCCACCCACACTCAAGGACAGGAGACTACACAAGGCATTAAATACCAGGAGGCAAGGATCACTGAGGACAATATAGATGCTGTCTACCACAGAACGGAAAAGCAAAAGTTGTTTTTTTCCTAATATGTAGACAATGTAAAAGAATCACACAAATGTTTAGAATTAGCAAGTCTAGCAAGGTTCATTGTATACAAAACTCAGGAAAACTAAGTTTTATACCATACACAAGCAACAAACAGTATAAGGAAATTTTACACCACCACCATTTACAAAAGAATTGAACATCAACATTGATTAGCTGAGTAACTGTTGAAACAAGAAATGGGTACTATCTTCTTTGAAAATTTTGATACTTTTTTAAAAGTATCAAACATTTGGGAACAATTTAACAAAAGATTTGTAAATCTTCACAGAAAAAAACAACTTTTTTTTCATTTATTTCAAACAAATGGAAGGGTAAACCATGGTCATGGACTAGAAGACCTAATATTGTAGATAGCAATTCTCTCCAAATTAACTTATAGATATAATACAATCAAAAATTTAAAAAAACTCAACAGGGTGAGTGTGTGTCTCTGTGTGCCTGTGTGTAGGCTTGACAATCTGATATTAAAATGTGTACAAAGATGAAAAAGTCAAAAAAAAGGAAAAAATGTTCAGCCATATTAATAATCAGGGAAATGCAAACTAAAACCACAATCAGACACTATTAATACCCACCACATTGACAACATTCAAACTCTGACAATATCAAGTTTTGGTGAGGATATTAAACAAAAGGAGTCCTCATACACTGTTAATGGGAGTGTTAATTGGGACAACCACTTTGGATAACTGCTATTATCTAGTCATCTATTTCACATTTAGTTGGTGCTTATATTTTATGATCTCTCCATAAGTATGTTATACTTTTTTAAAAAAGTAATCTTTAAAAAAAAGGAAAGAAAACAACCACATATACTTTCAAAGATAAGCAACAGGAAAAGAGACTCTGAAAAATAAACTCTACCTTGGAGTGAAAATAGAGCAGAAAGAGTAATTATTCTTGGCTCTAAACAGAATGCCAAAGTCTGAGAATGAATCCCGAAACACTAAAAATCTCCCATTACATTATGTATTTGGAATGTAAGGTGGTACCCAAACCAATAGGAATACTTTGATCCATTTTTAAAAGCAAAATCTGCATCAGTTGTAGGAGGTATTTTGCTATAAGAGAACAGGAGCAAATCTTAAGTGCAAGGAAAAATCAGTCCAAGGAGTACTGTAAGCCAATTAGTAGGTGTTGCTCTCAGCTTTTTGGGTAATTGCGCTCAGAGGAAGACTTTCAGATGCTCCATAATCCAAGTGCACCACAATTTTACAAAAGGGCAAAGCAATGCTAAAAAATTAACAAAGTGCTCACCTAAAGGCCAGTCAATACAAAAGCCCAAATCTTACTTTCTATTTTCTCATAGAAATTAATGACGGATGAAGATCATTGGCAAAGGCATTTGAGGATGCTCTCTAACTGATCTAAATAACTGCCAAAAAAGAAACACGAGGTATGGCATTTTTTACAAAAATAAATTTATTTACATTTCACTTACTTTCAAAAGGATGAAAATATATAACGAAAGTAGTCTCATTTTATTTAACCCATTTGTGTTTGACATAGAATCACAAGTCTAAGGGTACTCAAAGAATTTATCCAGTTCAACTTTCCATTTTTAGCTAGGACTGAAATTATACCATTGCAGGCAGATGAAAATCTACTCCACTTATAGGTAAACATCAACTGATATATATGTTATAAAAACACTAGCTTTAGTAAAATCTGTCATAATAGCCAATAAATCTGCAATAAAAGACATAGCCATCACAATATAAGACGTTACAAAATTTATGTGCAGCAATAAAAACTGGAATTTATACAGGAGAAATCATAACTGGCTACTAAGTCAATAGCATCACATTAACAGTACCCAGTGTCTTTCTTATTCAAGTATACACACTATTTTTAAGACTTAAAATTAAGTCTTAAGGCTATAATAAAGATATTAGTAGCTAGGGTGTATATACACAATTATTTAATAAACACCATGAAAAAGAAAGCAGAGATAAAAATACCCTTAAATTTTGTAACAATTACAAACATGTTAACATTATCACTATATATCTGACTCATAAATTTTAACCAATTTATAACACTTTAAAAATAGCATTGAGTTTTATAAAAATACTAATGGCTAAACATTTTTAAAAACTAAGGCAATCTTTATATTTCAGTAGTCTTTGTTTTATGCTTTTCTTTCTTCCACCACCAAAGTCTTTCTCCTAACCACCATTCACTCAAAACAACAACAGTGGTCTCTGGCACCTGTTGCTGTGGAAGTATTATTACATTCGAAAACTTCTAGTTCTTTGAAATGGTTGGAAAGGCTTCTTTAGTGCCCACATTAGCAGCTGTGGTTTTGGTTTGGGTTTTTCAGGAAACAGAAGTGCTTCACTTTCTGGTGTAGGAAATCGTTCTTGATAGACTTCAGGATAGGATTTCTGAAACTAAAATAATGAATGGTCCAAGAAGAGTAAAAAAAGACACAGAAAAGCCAATAAAATTAGGCAGCCAAATTTTAAGCGTTTCTGAGCCTATACTTTCCTATTTTTATTTATTTTTGTTAAACCATTTGATTCCAATTTCTACAGAGTTAATCTATCTTTCCTTTGATCTAAGCTTCAAGTAAGTTCCCCTTTTAATCATGTTTCTTAAAATTTCCCCCACTGCCAACTACAAATAGACCTCACTTTTTAAATATTCACAAGTAACTCTGACTTCAAAATAACTTCTGTTCTACACAGCTAAATAAAATTTTGTCCCAATTACATTTCACCATTTCTCTGCTTCTCCAACTCAGTCCCCCCAGCTTCTGCCCAAATGGAAGAGGGAATATTCTGGTGTATATTACTTTGTGAAACGCTTAAAAGAGAGACAGTATACTTTCTGTTGATCTTCACCATCAAACTCTCCTCCAGAATTACTCTGAGAATAATATGATTAGAAACCCAGAATTCTGGTGCTCTATGTGTAACCCTATACATACGATGTTTCCCAAATTCAACTATGTAGAGTTCAGTCTTTCAAAACAACAACCACTCACCTGATCATGGATCAATCTTGATGAATAGTCAAAATTAACATATTGTGAGTTAAAAACAATTCTCTGGAACCCTAAGCTGTGTTCCCTAACGTAAGAGGAACTAAAAACTTGTACTGATACCTGAGGCAAGAAACTAATTTGATAGTGGCTATCTAAAAGCAATGGCTTTTAAACTCTAGATATTTTACATCTGTGAATTCCATCGGATTTGCCTTTTGAAAACATGAAAAGAAATCTACCCTCACTGATCGTTTCTCTGAGATTAATGTAGATGCTCTGCTAATTCACATCATGCCACATACCAAAATAAAGGACAAATATTAGAGAATAACTCTGTCAATGAAGAGTTTGGCAATGGTAACAGGTTTACACTGAAGAATATAGATCTAGGAAACTGACCATAGTGTGTAAATCATTGAGACTTCTGGAATATATGAACTGACTAGTATAGTTAGAAAACTGCTATGGCTCAGAAGATGAGATTTACATGAAGTCTATTAAAATTAAAAAAAAAAACATAAAAACAGTAGGGAGGAGAAAAAATGATTTATAAAGAATATCCTTTTACCTGCTTGAGTTTCTTCTTCTTGTCTTTGCTGGAGAGTTTGGCATCTGTTATGACTTCTTCCAACAAGGCTGCCAGAGGTTCCTGAGAGCCGTATGATCTTTGATATTCAAATTCCTCTGGACTAATTTGACGGCAAAATGATGGAGCAGATAAAGTGATATCCATATCAGCTCCTGGGTATTTTATCTGAGGCAAAAGGATTAGGAGTGAAAGAATATAGCATATTTTCAAATAAATTATAAGAATTAGTTCCGATCAAATACGGGATACCTCCTTGTACTGTAGCGATGCCATGTTAGTCCTCAAAATTGGATTGGGGGAAACTCTATATTGAAAAGTAAAAGCATTTCCATAACTTCAAAATATTATTGTTTAAAGCCACAGTTTTAAATGAGATTTTTACCTTTGTAAACCCAAGAGCCATTTCAATAACAAAAAAGCTTGTGGCCTTGTTGGGAACAGGCCCCAAAACTGGCCATAAACAAAATCTCTGCAGCACTGTGACATGCTCGTGATGGCCTTGACGCCCACACTGGAAGGTTGTCAGTTTATAGGAATGAGGGCAAGGAACACCTGGCCCACCAGGGTGGAAAACCGCTTAAGGCGTTCTTAAACCATAAACAATAATGAGCAATCTGTGCCTTAAAGACATGTTCATGCTGCAGCTAACTATCCAGAGTTCATCCCTTTATTTCGGCCCATCCCTTTATTTCCCGTAAGGAATACTTTTAGTAAATTTTATGACTGGCTCACAATAAATATGTGAGTAAATCTCTGTTCAAGGCTCTCAGCTCTGAAGGCTGTGAGACCCCTGATTTCCCACTCCACACTCTATATTTCTGCGTGTGTCTTTAATTCCTCTAGCGACACTGGGTTAGGGTCTCCATGACCAAGCTAGTCTCGGCATGCCCTCTTTTAACAAGATCTGAAATTCAAGCATAAATTAAACACATTGACTAAAATGATTCAAACATTGATTATGTTGGACATTCACTGGAACTATCCAGGCGCCTTCCCACATCTGAAGAGTCTAATTCTCAATGCCTTGAGGATAGTAGTGGCACGCATTTAGCTAAGCTTTTAGGAAGAGAGGAGTACTACAACCATTTTCTAACATCTTACCCGTGAGAATCAAGTAAAACAACAAATGTGCAGACAGTGCAGAAGGGATAAGGGAGAAGAAATAAGAGGAAAAAATTAAAAAAAGACCTGTGAATAAATGAACATACATTGAAAATATTTAATTTTAGAGTCTGGAGTCTTTTGAAACAGAAGGTTGCAGATGAGGATCATAGAAGGCTTGTGTCAAAAACATTGTCTACCTCATAATGTATCCCAGGGTCAGCTTTGAAACTGTCCTAAAACAATCACTGGAATAAGCCAAGCAACACTGCATTTTCAGAGAAGCACTCCCCTAAATGTGATACAGTGTAGAGGCTTAGGAGCCTAATCAAGAGAACAAAGATCTATAGGTTCTGAGTGTTGAATGAAACAACTGCTTGGCAATTCTAATATGTACTTGCAAGAGAGAAAAGGTAACTGGACAAATTAATCACTATTGATTTTATTCAGAGCACAGTGTAGTGTCTCTTCACAAGATCATGTTTACCTGCAGTTAAATTAATCACCATAGCTCAGCCTTCTGAACTTCAACAGTAAAGGGCTCACAAGGCTGTTACTACAATATATGGCTGTGCTATGCATGTGAATACACAAACCTAGCAAGTATACAGGGCGACATAGTTATTGCTTGATATGGTTTGGCTGTGTCCTCACCCAAATCTCATCTTGAAATGTAGTTCCCATAATCCCCCGGAGGTAACACAGGGCAGTTATACCCCCATGCTGTTCTTACGATAGTGAGTGAGTTCTCATGAGATCTGATGGTTTTATGAGGGGATTTTCTCCCTTTTGCTTGGCACTTCTCTCTCCTGCTGCCTCGTGAAGAAGGATGTGTTTGCTTCCCCTTCCGCCATGATTGTAAGTTTCCTGAGGCCTCCCCAGCCATGCTAAACTGTGAGCCAATTAAATCTCTTTCCTTTACAAATTATCCAGTCTTGGGTATGTCTTAGCAGCATGAGAACAGACTAATACACTGCTATAACATTTCCTTGTGAAACCTGATGAAGTATTTCTGTTCATTCTTATTTTCTTTAGGTTTGGCTCATAAAAATATCAGAGGAAAAAAAATTAAACTAAAACAGCAGTTAAGATTACACTTTTCACCCATGCAAGTGGCAAAGGTATGTACGAGTATTAATAATATCCAAAGTAGGCAAAGGTGCAAAGAAATGAACACTTACTTTCTTATACCACTGACAGAAATGTAAATTTAAATGATCATTCTAAAGGGAAATTTGGCAATATGCTATCGATACTTTAAATATGTTCATGGCCTTTGGCCAAGCAATGCTGTCCCTAGGAGTTTATTCTTAGAAAATAATCACAGATCAGCCAAAAAAAAAAAAAAATCTACCTTTAAAAATATTTACTGTAACTGCTTCCAAAACAGGGGAAAGCATGGGAACAATCTAAATACCAACCAAAAGTATCATTTAAATAAATTATGGTATATCCATATTATGGAATACTGTGTGGTCAATAATATTACTACAGAATAATATAACAATAATGATGATACCAACAACAAAGGCAGCTACTAATTGTAGGTTTACAATGTGATAAACATTATTGTGAGCATTTCACATGTATTAAGCCCACATGTATTAATCATATGTATTAATTCCCCAGAAAAACCTTATGAGGTAAATATTAACTACTATTATTCCCATTTTACAGACGAGAAAGAGAAATGTTGAGACAGATGTTGAAGCAGAGACATGTTATATAATTTGCCTAAGGTCACACAGCTAACAAAAAGCATGTCATGAATTCAAAGGCTCCTAAGTCTGTGCTCTTGGCCCCTCTCATGCCAATCAGGAATATTTAATGATGGGGGAATTTTTTCTCAATGTTAAGAGAACATAAGTGGCAGGAAGGGAGGCAGGCAAGAAGGAAGGAGGGAAGGAGGGTAGGAAGGAAGGAAGGAAGGAAAGGAGGAAAGGAAAAAGGGAGGAAGGGAGGGCAGGGGAGGGAGGAGGAGAGAGGGAAGAGAGTAAGGCAGGCACGGATATAGACAGCAGACACACACAGAGAAACAAATTTGAAAAACTGTAATACTGACTATGAACATTTTAGCATAACACTGATACCGTTTGGTGTGGTTTTTTCTATATTTCCAAGTTTCTTCAATGTGTTAGGTTGATCATTGCAAAAAAATAAGAAAAAAATTTAATTTTAAAATTGCCTTCTAGAAACAGCTGCACAGTTAATTATTTTTGTAATACCTCAGAAGGGCGCAGTTCACTGGTCCTTAATTGTGGTGCCTCAAAAAGATCTCAAATGAGAAGAGGTCCAATCAGTCAGAAGGAGTCAAGTGGACCTTCTGCCTGCCTTTAACGAGTTTCTGCTCCCACAGGCTGACATAAAAACCCCACTTTGGGGTCCACAGGATAACATATATTATTACTGGGAGGCGTGCCCAAGATGGCCGAATAGGAACAGCTCCAGCCTCCAGCTCCCAGCGTGAGCAACACAGAAGACGGGTGATTTCTGCATTTTCAACTGAGGTACCAGGTTCATCTCACTGGGGCGTGTTTGACACTTGGCACTGGACCACGGGTGCAGCCCGACCATCAAGACCTGAAGCAGGGCGAGGCATCGCCTCATCTGGGAAGCGCAAGGGGGAAGGGAATTCCTTTTCCTAGCCAAAGGAAATTGAGACACACAACACCTGGAAAATCCCACCCTAATACTGTGCTTTACCAAGGGTCTTAGCAAAAGGCACACCAGGAGATTATATCCCACACCTGGCCCAGAAGGCCCCACGCCCACAGAGCCTCCCTCATTGCTAGCACAGCAGTCTGAGATCTAACTGCAAGGCAGCGGTGAGGCTGAGGGAGAGGCGACAGCTACGCTGAGGCTTAAGTGGGTAAACAAAACCGCTGGGAAACTCGAATTGGGTGGAACCCACCACAGCTCAAGGAGGCCGGCTTGCCTCTGTAGACTCTTCCTCTGGGGACAGGGCATAGCTAAGCAAAAAGCAGCAGAAACGTCCACAGAGGTAAATGCCCCTATCTGACAGCTTTGAAGAGAGCAGTGGATCTCCCAGCACAGAGGTTGAGAATCTGAGGACAGACTGCCTACCCAACTGGGTCCCTGGCCCTGAGTAGCCTAACTGGGAGACATCCACTAGGTGCAGACCGACACCTCACACCTCACACGGCAGGGTATACCACAGAGACGAAGCTTCCAGAGCAAGAATCAGACAGCAACACTTGCTGTTCAGCAATATTCTATCTTCTGCAGCCTCTGCTGCTCATACCCAGGCAAACAGGGTCTGGAGTGGACCTCAAGCAAACTCCAACAAACCTACAGCTGAGGGTCCTGACTGTTAGAAGGAAAACCAACAAACAGAAAGGACACCCACACCAAAACCCCATCAGTACGTCACCAGCATCAAAGACCAAAGGCAGATAAAACCGCAAAGATGGGGAAAAAGCGGTGCAGAAAAGCTGGAAATTCAAAAAATCAGAGCGCATCTTGCCCTCCAAAGGAGCACAGCTCATCGCCAGCAACGGAACAAACCTGGAGGGAGAATGACTTTGACGAGTTGAGAGAAGACGGCTTCAGTCGATCAAACTTCTCAGAGCTAAAGGAGGAACTATGTAACCAGTGCAAAGAAACTAAAAAACATGAAAAAAATAATGGGTGAATGGATAACTAGAATAATCAATGCAGAGAAGACCTTAAAAGAACTGATAGAGATGAAAACCATAACACGAGAACTACATGACAAATGCACAAGCTTCAGAAACCAACTCGATCAACTGGAAGAAAGAGTATCAGCGATTGAAGATCAATAGAATGAAATGATGCAAGAAGAGAAGTGTAGAGAAAAAAGAGTAAACAGAAATGAACAAAGCCCCCAAGAACCATGGGATTATGTGAAAAGACCAAATCTACATCTGATTGGTGTGCCTGAAAGGGACAGGGAAAATGGAACCAAGTTGGAAAACACTCTGCAGGGTATCATCCAGGAGAACTTCCTCAACCTAGTAAGGTAGGCCAACATTCAAATTCAGGAAATACAGAGAACACCACAAAGATACTCCTTGAGAAGAGCAACTCCAAGACACATAATTGTCAGATTCATCAAAGTTGAAATGAAGGAAAAAACGTTAAGGGCAGCCAGAGAGAAAGGTCGGGTTACAAACAAAAGGAAGCCCATCAGACTAACAGCAGATCTCTCAGCAGAAGTTCTCCAAGCCTGAAGAGAGTAGGGGCCAATATTCAAAAATCTTAAAGAAAAGAATTTTCAACCCAGAATTTCATATCCAGCCACACTAAGTTTCATAAGTGAAGGAGAAATAAAATCCTTTACAGACAAACAAATGCTTAGAGATTTTGTCACCACCAGGCCTGCCCTACAAGAGACCCTGAAGGAAGCACTAAACATAGAAAGGAACAACAGGTACCAGTCATTGCAAAAACATGTCAAAATGTAAAGTCTATCGATGCTAGGAAGAAACTGCATCAACTAGCGAGCAAAATAACCAGATAATATCGTAATGACAGGATCAAGTTCACACACAACAATATTAACCTTAAATGTAAATGGACTAAATGGTCCAATTAAAAGACACAGACTGGCAAATTGGATAAAGAGTCAAGACCCATCAATTTGCTGTATTCAGGAGAGCCATCTCACATGCAGAGACACACATAGGCTCAAAATAAAGGGATGCAGGAAGATCTACGAAGCAAATGGAAGACAAAAAAAAGCAGGGGTTGCAATCCTAGTCTCTGATGAAACAGACTTTATTTTTTTTTATTTATTTTTTATTTTTATTTTTTTTTATTTTTTATTTTTTATTATACTTTAAGTTCTAGGGTACATGTGCATAACGTTTATATCATGTATAACTCCCCAATGCAATCCCTCCCTCCTCCCCCCTCCCCATGATAGGCCCCAGTGTGTGATGTTCCCCTTCCCGAGTCCAAGTGATCTCATTGTTCAGTTCCCACCTATGAGTGAGAACATGCGGTGTTTGGTTTTCTCTTCTTGTGATAGTTTGCTAAGAATGATGGTTTCCAGCTGCATCCATGTCCCTACAAAGGACGCAAACTCATCCTTTTTGATGGCTGCATAGTATTCCATGGTGTATATGTGCCACATTTTCTTAATCCAGTCTGTCACAGATGGACATTTGGGTTGATTCCAAGTCTTTGCTATTGTGAATAGTGCCGCAATAAACATACGTGTGCATGTGTCTTTGTAGTAGAGTAATTTATAATCCTTTGGGTATATACCCAGTAGTGGGATGGCTGGGTCATATGGTACATCTAGTTCTAGATCCTTGAGGAATCGCCATACTGTTTTCCATAATGGTTGAACTAGTTTACAATCCCACCAACAGTGTAAAAGTGTTCCTATTTCTCCACATCCTCTCCAACATCTATTGTTTCCTGACTTCTTAATGATTGCCATTCTAACTGGTGTGAGATGGTATCTCATTGTGGTTTTGATTTGCATTTCTCTGATGGCGAGTGATGATGAGCATTTTTTCATGTGTCTGTTGGCTGTATGGATGTCTTCTTTTGAGAAATGTCTGTTCATATCCTTTCCCCACTTTTTGATGGGGTTGTTTGTTTTTTCTTGTATATTTGTTTGAGTTCTTCGTAGATTCTGGATATTAGCCCTTTGTCAGATGAGTAGGTTGCAAAAATTTTCTCCCATTCTGTAGGTTGCCTGTTCACTCTGATGGTAGTTTCTTTTGCTGTGCAAAAGCTCTTTAGTTTAATGAGATCCCATTTGTCAATTTTGGCTTTTGCTGCCGTTGCTTTTGGTGTTTTAGACATGAAGTCCTTGCCCATGCCTATGTCCTGAATGGTACTACCTAGATTTTCTTCTAGGGTTTTTATGGTATTAGGTCTAACATTTAAGTCTCTAATCCATCTTGAATTAATTTTCGTATAAGGGGTAAGGAAAGGATCCAGTTTCAGCTTTCTACTTGTGGCTAGCCAATTTTCCCAGCACCATTTATTAAATAGGGAATCCTTTCCCCATTTCTTGTTTTTGTCAGGTTTGTCAAAGATCAGATGGCTGTAGATGTGTGGTATTATTTCTGAGGACTCTGTTCTGTTCCACTGGTCTATTTCTCTGTTGTGGTACCAGTACCATGCTGTTTTGGTTACTGTAGCCTTGTAGTATAGTTTGAAGTCAGGTAGCGTGACGCCTCCAGCTTTGTCCTTTTGACCTAGGATTGTCTCGGCAATGCGGGGTCTTTTTTCGTTCCATATGAACTTTAAAGCAGTTTTTTCCAATTCTGTGAAGAAACTCATTGGTAGCTTGATGGGGATGGCATTGAATCTATAAATAACCTTGGGCAGTATGGCCATTTTCACGATATTGATTCTTCCTATCCATGAGCATGGTATGTTCTTCCATTTGTTTGTGTCCTCTTTGATTTCACTGAGCAGTGGTTTGTAGTTCTCCTTGAAGAGGTCCTTTACATCCCTTGTAAGCTGGATTCCTAGGTATTTTATTCTCTTTGAAGCAATTGTGAATGGAAGTTCATTCCTGACTTGGCTCTCTGCTTGTCTGTTACTGGTGTATAAGAATGCTTGGGATTTTTGCACATTAATTTTGTATCCTGAGACTTTGCTGAAGTTGCTTATCAGCTTAAGGAGATTTTGGGCTGAGACGATGGGTTTTTCTAAATATACAATCATGTCATCTGCAAACAGGGACAATTTGACTTCTTCTTTTCCTAACTGGATACCCTTGATTTCTTTCTCTTGCCTGATTGCCCTAGCCAGAACTTCCAACACTATGTTGAATAGGAGTGGTGAGAGAGGGCATCCCTGTCTTGTGCCAGTTTTCAAAGGGAATTTTTCCAGTTTTTGCCCATTCAGTATGATATTAGCTGTGGGTTTGTCGTAAATAGCTCTTATTATTTTGAGGTACATTCCATCAATACCGAATTTATTGAGCGTTTTTAGCATAAAGGGCTGTTGAATTTTGTCAAAAGCCTTTTCTGCATCTATTGAGATAATCATGTGGTTCTTGTCTTTGGTTCTGTTTATATGCTGGATTACGTTTATTGATTTGCGAATGTTGAACCAGCCTTGCATCCCAGGGATGAAGCCCACTTGATCATGGTGGATAAGCTTTTTGATGTGCTGCTGAATCCGGTTTGCCAGTATTTTATTGAGAATTTTTGCATCGATGTTCATCAGGGATATTGGTCTAAAATTCTCTTTTTTTGTTGTGTCTCTGCCAGGCTTTGGTATCAGGATGATGTTGGCCTCATAAAATGAGTTAGGGAGGATTCCCTCTTTTTCTATTGATTGGAATAGTTTCAGAAGGAATGGTACCAGCTCCTCCTTGTACCTCTGGTAGAATTCAGCTGTGAATCCATCTGGTCCTGGACTTTTTTTCGTGGGTAGGCTATTAATTGTTGCCTCAATTTCAGAGCCTGTATTGGTCTATTCAGGGATTCAACTTCTTCCTGGTTCAGTCTTGGGAGAGTGTAAGTGTCCAGGAAATTATCCATTTCTTCTAGATTTTCTAGTCGATTTGCGTAGAGGCATTTATAGTATTCTCTGATGGTTGTTTGTATTTCTGTGGGGTCGGTGGTGATATCCCCTTTACCATTTTTTATTGCGTCTATTTGATTCCTCTCTCTTTTCTTCTTTATTAGTCTTGCTAGCGGTCTGTCAATTTTGTTGATCTTTTCAAAAAACCAACTCCTGGATTCATTGATTTTTTGAGGGTTTTTTGTGACTCTATCTCCTTCAGTTCTGCTCTGATCTTAGTTATTTCTTGCCTTCTGCTAGCTTTTGAAAGTGTTTGCTCTTGCCTCTCTAGTTCTTTTAATTGTGATGTTAAAGTGTCAATTTTAGATCTTTCCTGCTTTCTCTTGTGGGCATTTAGTGCTATAAATTTCCCTCTACACACTGCTTTAAATGTGTCCCAGAGATTCTGGTATGTTGTATCTTTGTTCTCATTGGTTTCAAAGAACATCTTTATTTCTGCTTTCATTTCGTTATGTACCCAGTAGTCATTCAGGAGCAGGTTATTCAGTTTCCATGTAGTTGAGCGGTTTTGATTGAGTTTCTTAGTCCTGAGTTCTAGTTTGATTGCACTGTGGTCTGAGAGACAGTTTGTTATAATTTCTGTTCTTGTACATTTGCTGAGGAGTGCTTTACTTCCAATTATGTGGTCAATTTTGGAATAAGTGTGATGTGGTGCTGAGAAGAATGTATATTCTGTTGATTTGGGGTGGAGAGTTCTATAGATGTCTATTAGGTCCGCTTGGTGCAGAGATGAGTTCAATTCCTGGATATCCTTGTTAACTTTCTGTCTCGTTGATCTGTCTAATGTTGACAGTGGAGTGTTGAAATCTCCCATTATTATTGTATGGGAGTCTAAGTCTCTTTGTAGGTCTCTAAGGACTTGCTTTATGAATCTGGGTGCTCCTGTATTGGGTGCATATATATTTAGGAGAGTTAGCTCTTCCTGTTGAATTGATCCCTTTACCATTATGTAATGGCCTTCTTTGTCTCTTTTGATCTTTGATGGTTTAAAGTCTGTTTTATCAGAGACTAGGATTGCAACCCCTGCTTTTTTTTGTTCTCCATTTGCTTGGTAGATCTTTCTCCATCCCTTTATTTTGAGCCTATGTATGTCTCTGCATGTGAGATGGGTCTCCTGAATACAGCAGACTGATGGGTCTTGACTCTTTATCCAGTTTGCCAGTCTGTGTCTTTTAATTGGAGCATTTAGTCCATTTACATTTAAGGTTAATATTGTTATGTGTGAACTTGATCCTGTCATTATGATATTAACTGGTTATTTTGCTCATTAGTTGATGCAGTTTCTTCCTAGCCTCGATGGTCTTTACATTTTGGCATGTTTTTGCAATGGCTGGTACCGGTTGTTCCTTTCCATGTTTAGGGCTTCCTTCAGGGTCTCTTGTAAGGCAGGCCTGGTGGTGACAAAATCTCTAAGCATTTGCTTATCTGTAAAGGATTTTATTTCTCCTTCACTGATGAAACTTAGTTTGGCTGGATATGAAATTCTGGGTTGAAAATTCTTTTCTTTAAGAACGTTGAATATTGGCCCCCACTCTCTTCTGGCTTGTAGAGTTTCTGCCGAGAGATCTGCTGTTAGTCTGATGGGCTTCCCTTTGTGGGTAACCCGACCTTTCTCTCTGGCTGCCCTTAAGATTTTTTCCTTCATTTCAACTTTGGTGAATCTGGCAATTATGTGTCTTGGAGTTGCTCTTCTGGAGGAGTATCTTTGTGGCGTTCTCTGTATTTCCTGAATTTGAATGTTGGCCTGCCCTACTAGGTTGGGGAAGTTCTCCTGGATGATATCCTGAAGAGTGTTTTCCAACTTGGTTCCATTTTCCCCCTCACTTTCAGGCACCCCAATCAGACGTAGATTTGGTCTTTTTACATAATCCCATACTTCTTGCAGGCTTTGTTCATTTCTTTTTCTTCTTTTTTCTTTTGGTTTTCTCTTCTCGCTTCATTTCATTCATTTGATCCTCAATCGCTGATACTCTTTCTTCCAGTTGATCGAGTCGGTTACTGAAGCTTGTGCATTTGTCACGTATTTCTCGTGTCATGGTTTTCATCTCTGTCATTTCGTTTATGATCTTCTCTGCATTAATTAGTCTAGCTGTCAATTCTTCCACTTTTTTTTCAAGATTTTTAGTTTCTTTGCGCTGGGTACGTAATTCCTCCTTTAGCTCTGAGAAGTTTGATGGACTGAAGCCTTCTTCTCTCATCTCGTCAAAGTCATTCTCTGACCAGCTTTGATCCGTTGCTGGCGATGGGCTGCGCTCCTTTGCAGGGGGAGATGCGCTCTTATTTTTTGAATTTCCAGCTTTTCTGCCCTGCTTTTTCCCCATCTTTGTGGTTTTATCTGTCTCTGGTCTTTGATGATGGTGACGTACTGATGGGGTTTTGGTATAGGTGTCCTTCCTGTTTGATAGTTTTCCGTCTGACAGTCAGAAGGACTGTCTGTTGGTCTGTTGGAGATTGCTTGAGGTCCACTCCAGACCCTGTTTGCCTGGGTATCAGCAGCAGAGGTTGCCGAAGATAGAATATTGCTGAGCAGCGAGTGTACCTGTCTGATTCTTCCTTTGGAAGTTTCCTCTCAGGGATGACTCCACCCTGTGAGGTGTGGGGTGTCAGACTGCCCCTAGTGGGGGATGTCTCCCAGCTAGGCTACTCAGGGGTCAGGGACCCACCTGAGCAGGCAGTCTGTCCGTTCTCGGATCTCAACCTCCGCGTTGGGAGATCCACGGCTCTCCCCAAAGCTGTCAGACAGAGTCGTTCGCCTCTGCACCGCCCCCGCTGCTTTCCCTATTGGACCTCAGCTGTGGGCTGTCCCCAGAGGTGGAGTCTACAGAGACAGGCAGGTTTCCTTGAGCTGCTGTGAGCTCCACCCAGTTCGAGCTTCCCAGCGGCTTTGTTTACCTACTTAAGCCTCAGCAATGGCGGGCGCCCCTCCCCCAGCCTCGCTGCTGCCTTGCGGATAGATCGCCGCAGACGGCTGTGTTAGCAGTGAGGGAGGCTCCGTGGGCGTGGGACCCTCCCGGCCAGGTGTGGGATATATTCTCCTGGTGTGCCTGTTTCCTTAAAGCGCAGTATTGGGGTGGGAGTTACGCGATTTTCCAGGTGTTATGTGTCTCAGTTCCCCTGGCTAGGAAAACGGATTTCCTTCCCCCTTGCGCTTCCAGGTGAGGCGATGCCTCGCCCTGCTTCAGCTCACGCTGGTCAGGCTGCAGCAGCTGACCAGCACCGATTGTCCGGCACTCCCTAGAGAGATGACCCCAGTACCTCAGTTGAAAATGCAGAAATCACCGGTCTTCTGTGTTACTCGCGCTGGGAGTTGGAGACTGGAGCTGTTCCTATTCGGCCATCTTGCTCCGCCCCCCTCGAAACAGACTTTAAACCATCAAAGATCAAAAGAGACAAAGAAGGTCATTACATAATGGTAAAGGGATCAATTCATCAGGAAGAGCTAACTATCCTAAATATATATGCACCCAATACAGGAGCACCCAGATTCATAAAGCAAGTCCTTAGAGACTAACAAAGACACTTAGACTCCCACACAATAATAATGGGAGACTTTAACACCTCACTGTCAACATTAGACAGATCAACGAGACAGAAAGTTAACAAGGATATCCAGGAACAGAACTCAACTCTGCACCAAGCAGACCTAATAGACATCTACAGAACTCTTCACCCCAAATCAACAGAATATACATTCTTCTCAGCACCACATCACACTTATCCCAAAATTTACCACATAGTTGGAAGTAAAGCACTCCTCAGCAAATATAAAAGAACAGAAATTATAACAAACTGTCTCTCAGACCACAGTGCAATCAAACTAGAACTCAGGACTAAGAAACTCAATCAAAACCGCTCAACTACATGGAAACTGAACAACCTGCTCCTGAATGACTACTGGGTACATAACGAAATGAAAGCAGAAATAAAGATGTTCTTTGAAACCAATGAGAACAAAGATACAACATACCAGAATCTCTGGGACACATTTAAAGCAGTGTGTAGAGGGAAATTTATAGCACTAAATGCCCACAAGAGAAAGCAGGAAAGATTTAAAATTGACACTCTAACATCACAATTAAAAGAACTAGAGAGGCAAGAGCAACACATTCAAAAGCTAGCAGAAGGCAAGAAATAACTAAGATCAGAGCAGAACTGAAGGAGATAGAGACACAAAAAACCCTCCAAAAAATCAATGAATCCAGGAGTTGGTTTTTTGAAAAGATCAACAAAATTGACAGACCGCTAGCAAGACTAATAAAGAAGAAAAGAGAGAGGAATCAATAGATGCAATAAAAAATGATAAAGGGGATATCACCACTGACCCCACAGAAATACAAACAACCATCAGAGAATACTATAAATGCCTCTACGCAAATCAACTAGAAAATCTAGAAGAAATGGATAATTTCCTGGACACTTACACTCTCCCAAGACTAAACCAGGAAGAAGTTGAATCCCTGAATAGACCAATAGCAGGCTCTGAAATTGAGGAAACAATTAATAGCCTACCCACCAAAAAAAGTCCAGGACCAGAAGGATTCACAGCTGAATTCTACCAGAGGTACAAGGAGGAGCTGGTACCATTCCTTCTGAAACTATTCCAATCAATAGAAAAAGAGGGAATCCTCCCTAACTCATTTTATGAGGCCAACATCATCCTGATAACAAAGCCTGGCAGAGACACAACAAAAAAAGAGAATTGTAGACCAATATCCCTGATGAACATCGATGCAAAAATTCTCAATAAAATACTGGCAAACCGGATTCAGCAGCACATCAAAAAGCTTATCCACCATGATCAAGTGGGCTTCATCCCTGGGATGCAAGGCTGGTTCAACATTCACAAATCAATAAACGTAATCCAGCATATAAACAGAACCAAAGACAAAAACCACACGATTATCTCAATAGATGCAGAAAAGGCTTTTGACAAAATTCAACAGGCCTTCATGCTAAAAACTTTCAATAAATTTGGTATTGATGGAACGTATCTCAAAATAATAAGAGCTATTTATGACAAACCCACAGCCAATATCATACTGAATGGGCAGAAACTGGAAGCATTCCCTTGAAAACTGGCACAAGACAGGGATGCCCTCTCTTACCACTCCTATTCAACATAGTGTTGGAAGTTCTGGGCAGGGAAATCAGGCAAGAGAAAGAAATAAAGGGCGTTCAGTTAGGAAAAGAAGAAGTCAAACTGTCACTGTTTGCAGATGACATGATTGTATATTTAGAAAACCCCATTGTCTCAGTCCAAAATCTCCTTAAGCTGATAAGCAATTTCAGCAAAGTCTCAGGATACAAAATTAATGTGCAAAAATCACAAGCATTCTTATACACCAGTAACAGACAAACAGAGAGCCAAATCAGGAATGAACTCCCATTCACAATAGCTTCAAAGAGAATAAAATACCTAGGAATCCAATTTACAAGGGATGTAAAGGACCTCTTCAAGGAGAACTACAAACCACTGCTCAGTGAAATAAAAGAGGACACAAACAAATGGAAGAACATACCATGCTCATGGATAGGAAGAATCAATATTGTGAAAGTGGCCATACTGCCCAAGGTAATTTATAGATTCAATGCCATCCCCATTAAGCTCCCAATGACTTTCTTCACAGAATTGGAAAAAACTGCTTTAAAGTTCAGATGGAACCAAAAAAGACCCCACATTGCTAAGACAATCTTAAGTCAAAAGAACAAAGCTGGAGGCATCACACTACCTGACTTCAAACTATACTACAAGGCTACAGTAACCAAAACAGCATGGTACTGGTACCAAAACAGAGATATAAACCAATGGAACAGAACAGAGCCCTCAGAAATAATACCACACATCTACAGCCATCTGATCTTTGACAAACCTGAGAAAAACAAGAAATGGGGAAAGGATTCCCTATTTAATAAATGGTGCTGGGAAAATTGGCTAGCCCTAAGTAGAAAGCTGAAACTGGATCCTTTCCTTACTCCTTATATGAAAATTAATTCAAGATGGATTAGAGACTTAAATATTAGACCTAAAACCATAAAAACCCTAGAAGAAAACCTAGGTAATACCATTCAGGACACAGGCATGAGCAAGGACTTCATGTCTAAACACCAAAAGCAACAGCAACAAAAGCCAAAATTGACAAATGGGATCTAATTAAACTAAAGAGGTTCTGCACAGCAAAATAAACTACCATCAGAGTGAACAGGCAACCTACAGAATGGGAGAACATTTTGGCAATCTATTCATCTGACAAAGGGCTAATATCCAGAACCTATAAAGAACTCAATCAAATTTACAAGAAAAAAACAACCCCATCAAAAAGTGGGCAAAGGATATGAACAGACATTTCTCAAAAGAAGACATTCATACAGCCAACAGACACATGAAAAAATGCTCATCATCACTGGCCATCAGAGAAATGCAAATCAAAACCACAATGAGATATCATCTCACACCAGTTAGAATGGCAATCATTAAAAAATCAGGAAACAACAGGTGCTGGAGAGGATGTGGAGAAATAGAAACACTTTCACACTGTTGGTGGGATTGTAAACTAGTTCAACCATTGTGGAAAACAGTGTGGCGATTCCTCAAGGATCTAGAACTAGAAATACCATTTGACCCAGCCATCCCATTACTGGGTATATACCCAAAGGATTATAAGTCATGCTGCTATAAAGACACATGCACACGTATGTTTATTGCGGCACTATTCACAATAGCAAAGACTTGGAATCAACCCAAATGTCCATCAGTGACAGATTGGATTAAGAAAACGTGGCACCTATATACTATGGAATACTATGCAGCCATAAAAAAGTATGGGTTCGTGTCCTTTGTGGGGACACAGATGCAGCTGGAAACCATCACTCTCAGCAAACTATCGCAAGAACAGAAAACCAAATACCACATGTTCTCACTTATAGGTGGGAATTGAACAATGAGATCACTTGGACACAGGAAGGGGATCATCACACACTGAGTCCTATTGTGGGGAGGGGGAGGGGGGAGGGATATCATTAGGAGATATACCTAATGTAAATGACGAGTTAATGGGTGCAGCACACCAACATGGCACATGTATACATATGTAACAAACCTGCACGTTGTGCACATGTACCATAGAACTTAAAGTATAATAAAAATGTATATCTATTATTATTACACTTCTTTATTATATGTAATATTATTATTACACTTCTTGTAATATATTATTACACTTCTTTTGCCTTGTTTTTATATAACCACCATGACAACAGCAGCAGCTACCTTTCAAAGAATACCTGACATATGTCAGAAACTCATCCTAAGAATTGTAAAGTATAGTGTTCTAATCTTCACAACTTTATAAAGTAAGAATGGCCCATTTTAACGCCTGAGGAAAGAAAGTAAAATCCAAAGAGGTTAAGGACTTGCCCAAAGTCACACAACGGAAAGGATACAGCTAGGAATTTGGCCAGGGTTTCATGGCTCTCATGCCAGTGTTCTTCTACTGTACTATGATTTTTAGACAGGGAATATGCAATGATAGTTTAGAGCACTGATTCCAGAGGCTAACTGCATCCGTCAGAATTCTGGCTCTGTAGCCTTAAACAAAGTTATTTAAGTTCTTTGTACCTTAGCTTTTTCATGCAAAAAGTGGCAATATTAAACTAGGTCACAGGGCAATTATGAATCAAGACACTAATTGCACATAAAATCATTTCCATCAGTATATATATGTAGATTCTGAACAAACTCATTCAAGGAATTAGGAATAAAAAATATGCTGCATGGATTGATATAACAAAACCAAATGTGCATTCTATAAACTTTTCAATGATAATACAAACACATGCAGGGGCTTTCTATGTGCCAAGGCCTGTTGTAAGTACTTTATAAACATTAATTCACTTAATCCTCACAATAAAATGCCCCAAGAAGACTAGCAAGCTTACATGACTTAATATTGCCAATTTTATAGGACTGATAATATCCTCTCCTTTACCTGGACTCTTCGTAGATGAGCCACACGCTCCTCTATAGAGGTCTGCAAGGCCAAAGGGACTTTCAGAATTTCCTGGTAATTGTCCATCAGAAATGTTACCAATCTAGCAGCTAATAACTCATCCAAGTCCACTTCATCCTTGGAACACAAGATGCAACGGGAAAATGTCTGAACCATCTAAAAAAAGAGTGGGGTGAGGTGGGTAAACGCAGTGAGTATTTTTCTGAACTGAGTGCAATCTAATCTGCAAAAAGCAAATATGAGAAATGGTCTAAGGCACAGAGTGCACATCCTACCAAGAGTACCCGGCCATCTCAAACGGGCTGATGGTCTCAACAACCAGAACAAACAAAATGTGTATCTTCCTGTTAAGAGACTACAGAGAGATGCTTATCTGAGCAATTTTTAAAGGTACCTCCTTTTACACATGATTTTAAATATACATACGTATATATACACATATACACATATAAATATATGAAAACAAATTTTGAAAATCATTATCACCACGACTTGAATCATGTAGCACTATTAAGTTCAAAGCACTTTATAGCCATTTAGTCAATTATTATTTATCCTAATTTCATTATTGATTTGTTTTAAACCGCTAACACAGTCCACATGCCTCAACCATTACATCTTTTCCTAGTTAACTTATTTTCTCTAGGATTTTCGATGTATATTTGACAATCATCTTTGAAAAAAGCCATGGGACTTTTCAAGAAGTACATTAAGTGATGAGACTCTCTTTGCAGCAAGCAGAAATACAAAATACATTATAGCATCAATATAGTACAATAATTTCCATATAATTTATATTAACTACTCCTTTTTTTTTTTTCCTTTTTGATGGAGTCTCACTCTGTAACCTAGGCTGGAGTGCAATGGTGTGATCTCGGCTCACTGTAACCTCCTCCTCCCAAGTTCAAGCAATTCTCCTGCCCCAGTCTCCCGAGTAGCTGGGATTACAGGCGTCCGCCACCATGTCCAGCTAATTTTTGTACTTTTAATAGAGATGGGATTTCACCATGTTGGTCAGGCTGGTCTAGAACTCCTGACCTCAGGTGATCCACCCACTTCAGCCTCCCAAAGTGCTGGGATTACAGGATTGAGCCACCACGCCCAGCCTAACTACTCCATTCTTAATACTGTTCTTTGGACTGGCTTTTTTATTTCTCCCACTACTTTTATTGCTGACACTCTTCCTTCCAAATATTTAAGCATAAAATCATGTAATTCTGCTAAGACTTCATTTCATTAACACACTGCAAATGATCTTCACTTACATTTACATGTACAGAGAGACACACAGGCAGAGAACTTTTTGCCTGGAGACCATGGACCCCAGGGACTCTGTGATTGCCTTGAAACTGCATGTAAAGCTTTACACATGTATTCTATATGCAGAATAGATATAAAGTTTTCTTCAGCTTTTCATAAAGGTCCATTAGCCTCTCTAGCCATTCACTCACTCCAAAAAAATACAGAGATCAAGAATCCTCCTGGGCACTAAGTGCTCCTCTGATCTTACTCTATTACTTCTAAAACTGGGCCAGTGAATCCCCAGGGAGTACACAGTGGCTTAGCAGGATATGGAAAGATCATACATTCCACTGAAGCACCAGTTCTCCTCCAAGACATTTTTTGAGGAAAATTAAGAGATTTTGCTAGTAAATAAATTCTAAAATAAACTCTCTTTAAAAACATATGCCAATAGAAGCAGAGATTAGATGGTGGTTACCAGAGGCTGGGGGGTACAGGGGCATGGAAATGGAAGATGTTGGTCAAAGGGTACGAAGATCCAGTGAGACAGGAGGAGCAAGTCTTAGTACTCTAGTGCACAGCATGGTGACCACAATTATAATAATATATTGTATATTTCAAAATTGCCAAAAGAATACATTTTTAACATTCTCATTACAAAAAAATGATAAGTTGGTATGGTAATGAATCTGTTAATTAGCTTGATTGACTCTTTCCATAATGTATACATAGATTAAAACATCACATTGTACCCCATAAATATATGTAATTTTTATTTGTCAATTAAGAATAAATTTAAAATAATTTTAAGTGGGAGAACAGGACGTAGCAGATCTCTCTACAGAGTCTGCTCCCTACTCAAGTCTCCATTTCTCATTATGTTCTTTAAGACACTTAGACCAAAAGCATGACCACGAGTCTGGGTGAACACTGACTGTGGCTCTTTTAAAGCAATCCCTCTGATCACCCAAACTAATACACCTTACTCAGTCGACTTTCATTCCAAAAAAGCATATCTGATGTTAAAAATCAACCTACCAGTGTTCGGGTACCAAAGCCATCACACAGGGGTGGCATCTCTTTGTTTAAGCAAATCCTTGCCATCATCCTCATCAATAGCTGTAACTTTCTCCTATTTTCAGGAGGCAGGAGAAGGCAGCAAATCTGAAATGCTTCAACTGCCACTTTCTCTTTCTGTAACAAACCTGATTTAGAAAAAAAAAATTGTTATCTTTCAACACCTATAGCCTAGTAGATTCTATATGGTCATATTTTAACAAAATATATATTAGTAAAATTACATAAAATATTATCACGTATTCAACTATACTGGGTCAGTTGAATATAGATCCATTGTCACTCACAAATCGCTATAGAAAATACAAACCATCAACCAGGCATGACAAATATATAGAACCAAATACAGCCATTTTCTCCTCCCATACACTAGACAGCTATATCTCAATTTTCATAGCATTCTTTCCTGAACCAGGAGCAGCCAGGCTAACACTGCCCTAACCATCAACACTCACATTGTTAGAGTCCAAAATAGAAAGAACATGAACGTGTCATCAGTCAGCAGGCTGACCACCTTGCATGACTCTCACTGACTAAACAAAGGACTAATGCCCACATAGTCCACTGCCAAATGGCTCCCCTTCTTTCTAAATAATGCCTGTCAAACAACCCTTCCTTTCAGTTAGGCTATCTTTCTTAGTTAAGTGTGCTGATTCAATCATGTTATATGTCATCCTTCCTCATCTCAGGTATGATTTTGCTAAAAGCTAAGATATTCTAGCCAGGCACAGTGGCTCATGCCTGTAATCTCAGCACTTTGAGAGGCTGAGATGGGATGATCACTTGAGGTCAGGAATTTGAGACTAGCCTGGGCAACATAGTGAGAACCCATTTCCACACAAAAAAAATTTTTTTTAATTAGCTGCCATGGTGGCACACGCCAGTAGTCCTAGCTATTCAGGAGGCTGAAGAGGAGAACTGTTTGAGCCCAGGAGTTTAAGGTTACAGTGAGCCATGATGGCACCAGCCTGGGCAACACAGCAAGACCCTCTCTCTCTTTTTTTTTTTAAAGGATATTATAATATTGCTCTCTTTTTTACTATATTTGTCACTGGACACACTTATATCCAAGCCCTCTAATGAGGTAAAACTGCTTCTATCAGTTTATCTGTCCTATATCCAACCATTTCAAGTTACCACTAGTCTTTGGGAGGCAAAAAACATCTTTTATATTGAGTAAGTATTTACTGACCATCTACAATATACAAGAACTGTGCTAGATCCCGGAAATACAAATATATACCAGGCCTCTTCCTTTGAAGAGCTTATGCACTGTGAAGAGAAACCCATAAACAAATAAGGGACAAATGAAAGGCAATGCAAGAAATATCTGCAAGGACCACAGTAGGGGAACTATAAGCCACTCAATATGACTGCAGCACAGGTTATGAGGGGAATTACTTGGTAGAAGTAAAGCTAGAAAGATCAACAGAGATGAGGTCTCAGAAGGCCCTGACTGCCAGATGGAGACTGGGTTTGTTCTCAAAGGCAGTGGATGTGCATGGACAGGAAAGGAGGGCAGAAGACAGAGCTTTTCTAGACCAAGTGCTGATCCTAGACATACTCGGGAATGCTGTTGATTACATCATTATCATCTATGTAGACCTGTTTTCAATTCCACATCATCAAATCATGGAAAGAAAAAAGGTTTACGATCATATTTTAATATATTCTTTCATTTACTCAACAAATATTTATGAAGCCTCACCCGTATTCCAGGAACTGTGTTAGGAGGGGACATACAGTCAGGAATAAAGCAAAATCCCTGTGTGATCTCATGGAGCTTGTTTTCCAGAAGACGAAAAGCAAAAAGATATAGAAACACAAGGTCAGGCGGAAAGACGCTATGGAGAAAAATACACTGGGGAGGAGCTGGGGAGTGAGGGAATGTGCTCAAAAAAACACTTCTATCATTTTCAGGAAGGCCCTCTCTAAGGAGGTAACATGTGAGCAGAGATCCAAAGGAAATGAGAGCAAGCCAGGGAAATACTGCAGAGACAAACTTTCAAGGTGGAGGAAATGGCAATTACAAAGATTATAACGTGAGAGCATGCTGGGAGTGTGTAAGGTACAGGAATGGGGCCAGCGTCAAGAGACAGTGAATGTAAGGAAAACACAAGTCAGAAATCAGGTTAGAGAGGTAGCCAAGGGGCGGATTGTGCAGAACTTTGTAGGCTATAAGGGGAAAGCAAGGAAAAAGGAAGACACACAGCATGTTGATGGTCTGAATGGGGATGTAGCAGTTGAACTGGTAATAACTAGTTAAATTCTCTTTCTCCACAAAGTCATCTAGTTTTTCCGTAAAGCCTTCTATCTCATTGTCCCACAAATCCCTTCTTTTTCCAAATTAAAAATCCCTTTGCAAAGGCAGATTTCACCTTATCCTTACTACATTGTATCTACGTTGCTTTATGAATGAGACTACAAGCTAACTGAAAGCATAATGCATGTATTTTGGCAAGCCACATTTCCTAGTATAATACAAGGCAAACAGATAAACACTCAAATATCTATTTATCAATAGACTACATATTATAGTATATTATATTATATTATTATTAGTCAGTATTACATGGCTACTAAATGATAATTTTCAAAGTTATGCAACAATTAGTACAATATTTTTTAAAAATAATAAAAGTATGATGATTATAAAGCCTTTATGAAAAATAATGTATTAAAAAAGAAATATATTTTAAAATTAAGAGTACATCAGGGCTGTAAAATAATCAGAATTTTATAAAAAGAAATTTAAAAATTTCTTTGTGAGGATGATATTAAGCAAATATGTAAAATTATATCCATTATATCTTTTCAAAAAATTATTACTAAATTCTAAACAACCAGTTCCTTGCCAAACTTAGAGTAGATAATAATTTCAGACTTTATGAAAATTAAGTGAGGCTAGGCATGGTGGCTCATGCCTATAGTCTCAGCATTTTGGGAGGCCAAGACAGGAGGATCACCTGAGGCCAGGTGCTTAAGACCAGCCTGGACAACATAGCAAAATCCCATCCCTATAAAAAAACTAAAAAATTAGATAGGCATAGTGGTGCATGCTTGTGGTCTTAGCTACTCAGAAAACTGAGGCAGGAGGATCACTTGAGCCTATGAGTTTGAGCCTGCAGTGAGCTATGATTGCACCACTGCACTCCAGCCTGGGCAAAAGAGCAATACCCTGGGAAAGGAAAAGGAAAGGGAAAGGGAAAAAGAAAGAAGAAGAAAACAAGAAATCAAGCAAGAAGGCATAGGTAAATCCATCTCAGGAATTTATCTACACAAACCTACATACAGGGTGATGAGCGACCATCCTTGACTCATAAACATCCCAATAACTCAACCTTCCTGTGAGACCAGGGTCTCCCTTTTCCTCCCTCCTGTCACTGATCCCAGCTGGGACTCCTCTACAATTCCTTCCAACTGTCAACCTTCCTATTTCCTGTGAAAACAGAATCCTATGCTACTATCTCTTCCTCCTTTAAACCCATAATCATTCCCCTAGATCGTCCTCCTGCTTCTGGTAGTGGAGGAGCCACTATCAGTATCTTTAATGGAAGGAAGTCTCTGCTGTACAATATTGGATAATGTGGAGGAAGAGGGAGTTGCTTACTCCCAAAGCTAAAAGAGCAGCATGAAAGGATGAGGTCCTGTCACCTGCAGCTGGAGCATGGAATGCAGTTTACCAGACTGGGGAGAAAACCCACTGTAAGAACTGGTTAGGTCTATAACACTGCTAGATTTGAACCACAGTTGAGCTACATAATGAATTAAGTAGGACTCTGTAAGTTGATCTTGTAATTCAGCCATATTTTATAGCAATGTTCTGAGCAGTGGGGAGGGAGGAGAAGAGCAGAACACTTGTTCCAACTTACCTGCTTGGAAAGGCTTGGGATAAAACCTATCATTTTGACATAAGTTATGATATAAAATTAAAAACTTAATTCATTTCTCCCTCCAAAGAGGTATAAAATTGGTATGCTCAATTTCCTTTACCTGCTTACTTTTTTCAAAGTATACATTACTACCACCTAATATACTACAGAATTTACTTATCATGTTATCTACCATTGTTTCCCCTCTGCCCCACTGGAATGTAAGCTCCACAGGGTAGGGATTCTTAACACTTTTGTTCGTTGATATGCCTCTCATAGCTAGAAAAATACCTGGTACATCATAGGTACCAATACATTTCTGTGTACAGAATGAATGAATGAATACTTGAATACATGAATGAAGAATAAGAATGACCCATCTCTTATTGGGATTGTAGCCAGAATATCTGGATTAAATCCCAGCTCTCACTGGTTGTGGACAAGTCAACCTCCATAAATCAGAAATGTTATCAATAGTCATAAAACCAAATCAATGTACCACACTGGGTATCCATGGGCTAGAGGAGTCAAGTGAACTGAAAGTTTCAATGGCATCAGTCATAGCTACTACTACCTTAAAGCATTAAAACTAACATCAGGAGGAAAACACAACATGAATCACATACAACTTTGGCTAGATTTTCTTTAAAATCTGGTTAAGAAATGTATTGTGCACTAATAGATAAGATGAAATTTGGCTCTGGGCCTCACAAGAACAGCAGGTAAAATTCCACAATGTCCCAACACAAGCATATTATTGAATAATAAATCATTTAATTATGCCCTCCTAAACCCTAAATGCCTAAACACTTGTAGAACCACATTACATAGTATGGAAGAAGATATAAACTTACATAAACATCATCCACATATTATGTTTTTGTAAAATTCACTATGTGTAATTCAGAAAGCCTCTGTCACAGTTATTACTCTATGAGTCACTGGAAGATTTTCAGGCTTGCATTTTTATTACATACAAAAAGATATGTCTCGTTCCCTGGTGTTAGAAGGTCCTAAACAACTCAAACTTTTTTGATTTTTCAGCTGAAAGTTTGTAGATGTCTTTGTTAGCTTCAATGAGAGAACTATCTTTGCAGTTGCCATTTGATAGTTGGCTCCTTGTTAAAGATTACAGAAGTCTTTATTGGAGTCACCTATTAATATACAGGTATAACCTTGTTTTATTGCACTTCCCTTTATTGTGCTTTGCAGATATTGTATTTTTTACAAATTGAAGTTTTGTGGCAACCCTGTGCTAAGCAAGGTTATCACTACCATTTTTCCAACAACATGTGCTCACACCATGTCTCTGTATCACATTTTGGTAATTCAGAATATTTCCATTTTTTATTATTATTTTATCTATCATTATGACCTATGACCAATAAGTACTGTAAGTGTTTGGGGGAACCACACAACATGCCCATAAGACTGTGAACTTAATCAACTGATGAGTGTGTTCTGACTGCTCCACCAATAGGTGGTTCCCCCTCTCTCTCCCTCTCTTTGGGCCTATCTATTCCCTTAGACACAACAATATTGAAATTGGGCCAATTAATAACCCTACAATGGCCTCTAAGTGTTCAAGTGAAAGAAAAGTCATACATCTTTCACTTTAAATCAAAGAAATGATTGACATTAGTAAGGGTGACAGGTTAAAAGCTGAGAGAAGTCACAAGCTAGGTCTCTGGTGCCAAACAGCTAGCCAAGTTATGAATGCAAAGAAAAGTTCTTGAAAGAGAATAAAGTGTCACTCCAGTGAGCACACAAATGATAAGGCAATGAAACAGTGTGTTGCTGATAGGGAGAAAGTTTGAGTGGTCTAGATAGAAGATCCAACCAATCACAACATTTCTTTAAGCCCCATCCTAATCTAGAGCAAAGTCCTAACTCTTCAATTCTATGAAGGCTGAGAGAGGTGAGGCGAGACATAATGGTCCAGTGTTTGCTGGCTGGTATGCAAGCAGCCTCAAACAAAACTGTAAATTTTAACAAATTAAAAGAAATTATTCAAAATATGGAAGAAAATCCAGCCGCATTCTTAAATAGGCTGACTGAGGTTCTAACCCAATATACCCGGTTAGATCCGGCCTCCCCCACAGGGACCATTTTGGCATCTTATTTCATTTCTCAATCAGCTCCTGACATTCGTAAAAAAACTTCAAAAGGTAGAGGATGGTCCTCAGACACCAATACAAGACCTAGTTAAATTAGCCTTTAAGGTCTATAACTCCAGAGAGGAGACGGCTGAGGCACAGTGGCAGGCTCGCCTCAAACAGAAGGTACAGCTCCTAGCAGCGGCTTTACAGCCTAGTCGTAACCCCAGACCAGAGAGCTCACACCCCGCAGACTCCAAGGCTACAAAAGGAGCCTGCTATAAATGCGGCAAGGCAGGACACTATGCCAACAGGTGTCCACAAGGTCCCCGAGCCCCAACGCAGCCTTGCTATAAGTGCAAGGCGTCAGGACATTAGGCCAGTGAATGTCCTAACCCTCATCTGCCTGCAACCCCCTGCCCTGCTTGCCAACAGGAAAGACACTGGAAGTCTGATTGCCCCACCCTGAAAACAGGTGCCACGTCTCAACGTGACCCCCTTTCCCAGGATCCTGGGAGCTCCTTCCAGCTCCTACATCTGGACGATGACAACTGAAGGTGCCGAGACTCGGGGACCCCCATCACCCTCGCCGAGCCACGGGTAACTCTCCTGGTAGCGGGTAAGACAATTAATTTTTTAATTGACAGCGGGGCTACCTATTCTGTTTTGCCGTCCTTCTATGGACCTAGCCTTCCATCCAATATCTCTGTAGTAGGAGTAGACGGAAAGCCATCCACTCCACGAAAAACTCCACTCTTTAATTGCTGCCTGGCCAAAAACTACTTTGTGCACTCGTTCCTCATTATACCCTCATGCCCTACCCCCTTACTAGGCCGAGACATCCTGAGCACCTTAAAGGCCTCCATATCCATTCCCACCAACCCATCCACTCCCCTTCAACCCCCTCACAACCTGTTGCTCATGCTTTGTGCAGGCGCACACGCTCCTCCTATGTCGCCCCCACCCCCCATCTTCCCTATTTCTGTACACCCTCAAGTGTGGCACACTTCCACCCCAGTCATAGCGGCCCACCACCCACCAGTTCTTGTCAAGCTCAAAGATCCCACTCGTTTCCCAAACTGCCCCCAATTCTCTCTCTCTCCGACACATCTACAAGGTTTAAAGCCAATTATCACACGACTACTTAGCCAACATATTCTTGTCCACACACATTCTCCCTGTAACACTCCAATACTTCCAGTCAAAAAGGCAGATGGAATGTATAGGTTAGTACAGGATCTTCGGCTAGTCAATGAGGCTATCCGTCCAACGCACCCTGTAGTTCCCAACCCTTACACCCTTCTGTCCCATATCCCCACCAATTCTACTTATTTTACTGTGCTAGACCTTAAGGATGCTTTCTTTACCATACCCCTACACACAGACTGCCAGTTCCTTTTTGCTTTCACATGGGAAGACCCAGACACACATACCTCCACTCAACTGACGTGGACAGTCCTCCCACAAGGGGTCCGGGACAGCCCCCATTTCTTCGGTCAGGCCTTAGCAAAAGACCTTGCCTCCTGCCCTCTCACTAATAGCAAAGTTCTGCAGTATGTAGATGATCTCCTAATCTGTAGCCCTACCAAACAAGACTCTCTTCTAGATACTGCAACTCTCCTCAACTATTTAGGCTCACTAGGTTATAGAGTATCTAAACACAAGGCCCAAATTTCTTGCCAAACCGTCATATACTTAGGAATTGAAATCACCCCAACAACCCGGTCACTAACTACCAACCGCATGGCCCTAATACGAAACCTTCTTCCCCCTCAAGATGCAAAAGAAGTTCAATCCTTCCTAGGTCTAATAGGTCTATAACTCCAGAGAGGAGACATTGGATCCCCAGTTTGGGAATCTTAGCCAAACCTTTATATGCCGCAGTTAAAGAAACCCCACATGGGCCTTTGTCTAACCCCAAGTTAATCTCGACTCATTTCACCTGCTTAAAAGCTTGCCTCCTCTCACAACCCACTCTCTCACTGCCTGATTTCCAGCATCCCTTCCAACTCTTTACAGATGAAAGGCAGAAAGTGGCAGTTGGTCTTTTAGCCCAGCCTGTAGGCAGCACCCACCGCCCTGTGGCCTATCTATCCAAACAACTAGACCCAACTGTACAAGGCTGGCAACCTTGTCTGCGTGCATTAGCAGCGGCAGCCTGCCTGACCCAGGAAGCAAAAAGGCTCATTAGAGGCAGTAATCTAACAGTCCTCTCCACCCACCGTCTTCAGGATCTCATCTCTCATAAAAGTATTAGCCACTTAACTCCATCCTGGCTCCAACTTTTCCATCTCTTATTCATAGAAGACCCCACTGTTACTTTAGAAGTTTGCTCCTCTCTAAATCCAGCCACTTTACTGCCCGACCCTCTTAAACCACCCCATACTAAACATTCTTGTCCTGAGGTCCTGGAGGCTCAACCCCCCAGCCACCTACACTTGCATGCCTTCAGAATGCACAACTAACCCTATTTGTGGATGGCAGCTCCTTTATCAACCCTCAAGGAAACAGACAGGCAGGATATGCAGTAGTTACCTCCTCCACAGTTTTAGAGGCAAAACCCCTACCACAAGGGACCACATCACAGCAGGCAGAACTCACTGCACTAACCAAGGCATTCCTCCTATCAAAAGGAAGAACAGTAAACATATACACAGATTCTAAATATGCTTTTCTAATTGCACACACCCATTCAGTCATCTGGAAAGAGAGAGGGTTTTTAACCACCGGCGGTACCCCTATTATTAACAAAAACCAAATACTCAAACTACTAGATGCACTGTCGGCACCTTCCAAGGTAGCATTATACATTGTAAAGGTCACCAAACTTCATCTAACCCAGTAGCAGCTGGCAACAATTTTGCTGACGCCACTGCCAAGTCAGCTGCCAGGTTTTCCACCCCCAAGCCTCCTTCTGTCTGTTTTCTCTCCCCCCAGTATGCCCCTAATTACACTCAGGAAGAAAAGGCCCATACACTGTCCTCCTGTCTACACATACAGCAGCAAAACTCCTAGGACACACGCATTGGATTCATATTTCCCAGCTAAAAAAGGCCCCCACCGAGAACAATCAGTGGACATCAGTTCAACTTTCCCCCACTCGCCTCAAATTTACAAAACTTTCTTAACTATCTCATGCTCCCCGACCCCTGGTGCTTAGCTCGCCTTCTCACCATCCTCTACATAAACCTATCAGACTTTCAATACATAACCCCAGACCCATATCTACCTCCAGACAATAGTCCAGAGCAGTGGCTTTCCCACCTCCTAACCTTCATCGAACATCTTCAGTGGCAGGGGACACTGCGACTACACTGAAAATGAAGTCTCATTTTATAATGATATTGCTGTCTTACTCATACACTCAGACCTTTGCTAGTCCATCTACTGTATAGCAATTTTTCATCACTGAAACTTGGTCACAAGACAGCCAAACGCACTCAGTAGTACATAGTTCTGCCAGTTGTCTTCCTCAAGGCTGTCAAACTTCTCTCCGGACAATAGAGACCCCTTCCCATGGCTCACACTTATCCGCCAAGGGCTAAACTTAACCTACACTGTTAATATCACCAATCTCACACATTGTTCCCTCTGTGTGGCTTTAGGAGCCACCCCCCCCGCCCTTGGTGGCTGTCCCTCTGCCCAAGGCCTTTGATACTACTAGTGAGACACCCCACAATTCCCACAATTCACCTACCCTCCAGGCGCCACTATACGAAAACCCAGACAGCCTAATTCTCCCTTTTGTTATTCAACCCCAAATTCATCCTGGTGTAATCATACTCAGGCGCCCAATGGAGGCCAAACAGCTCCCATTGGAGGCTATTTCTGGTGCAAGGGGTCCCTTTCTAAAACCTTTAACCAAACTGTCACAACTCAATCTCAATCTCTCTGTGTCCCAGTATCCTTAGTGCCCAGCCTCACCCTGTATAGCAAGGCTGAACTAGCCGAACTGACACTGCAGCTATACCCTCCTGCCAATCGCTTACAAAAACAGGCTGTTTTCCTCCCTCTAGTTATTAGAATCTCCCTAGCCTCCTCTCTGGTAGCATCTAGTCTTGGAACCGGAGCCCTTGCTTATTCACTCCAGTCAGACAAAGCTACACAAGCTCGAATACAGAAAGCCATAGAAGCTTCAGCTGAAAGCCTGGCCTCCCTGCAGCATCAAATTACCTCAATAGCCCAAGTAGCTGCCCAAAACAGGCGAGCCCTAGACTTGCTTGCAGCTGAAAAAGGAGGCACCTGTCTCTTCCTCGGAGAAGAGTGCTGTTATTAGGTCAATGAATCAGGTCTTGTAGATACTAACATTCAAACTCTCAACAGAAAAAAAAACTGAGCTACAAAGTTTCAACACTCCAGCCTTGCCAGGACCATCCTTCTGGGTTTTGCCCATATTCCAACAAATGCTTCCATTCCTCATTCCTATACTAATACTGTGCCTTATTTTATGTTTCGCCCCCATTTTGAACAAATTTCTCCGTGCCAAGATTCAAGAAATCACTCGTGTCACCTTCAACCAAATGTTTCTTCATCTGTACGTCCAAATACCAACCATAGGCCCCGACCTTAACGACGCCCCTTAACAGCAGGAAGTAGCCAGACAGACCACGGCGCCCCTTATCACTATTATCAATAAAAGGTTGGACTGTTTGGACGAACGGAGGCAAGATGGCACACTTCCAGGTTCTTCATCACCAACTTTTCCCACGCACGCGAAAATGCAGCCGGCACCCGGGAAGGTGCAGATCAACCGGGCATGCACCAGGTGACGTCAATCTGAAGAGACCAAGATTTACTTGGCTGCACCTACGGAACGCCCCCCGACACGCCCGTGTCCCGCCTATTGCCCTCCCACTCCTAGAAAAGCCGCTCCCGGCGAGCGCGCTGCGCGGACTTCCTCAGCCCCCCACTCCTGTCGGGACTGCATCAGGAACTCCGCCCGAGAGCTCCACCGGGCGACCCTCTCGGCCTCCTTTGCCGGAGGCCGACAGACCTCACCCTCCACACCTTCTTCCCTGAAGCTAGGTGACCAAAAATAAATTTGCAGTTTTGCTCCTAGCCTTGCCTACTCGCTGGTTCTTTTGTGCTCGCTCTGGTGGTCTTAGAAAAACAAATCAGTGAGGAAATACAGAAGCAAAGTAAGAATCTAGCAGAGGCTGGTTTATGAGGTTTGAGGAAAAAGGCTGTCTTCATAACATAAAAGTGCAAGGTGAAGCAGCAAGTGTTAACGTAGAAGCTGCAGCAAGTTATCTAGAACATCTAGCTAAGATCATGATGAAAGTGGCTACATTAAACAACAGATTTCCAATGTAGACAAAACAGCCTTTAATGGGAAAAGATGCCATCTAGGACATTTGTAACTGGAAGGGAGAAGTCAATATTTGGCTTCAAAGCTTGAAAGGACAGGCTGGCTCTCTTGTTAGGTGCTAATACAGCTGGTGACTTGAAGTTGAAGCCACTGCTCATTTACCATTCCAAAAAGGCTAGGGCCCTTAAGAATTATGCTACAACTGGCTGGGTGTGGTGGCTTATGCCTGTAATCCCAGCACTTTGGGAGGCTGAGGTGAGCGGATCACCTGAGGTCAGGAGCTCAAGTCCAGCCTGGCCAACACGGTCAAACCTTGTCTCTACTAAAAATACAAAAATTAGCCAGGCATGGTGGCATATGCCTGTCGTCCCAGCTATTTGGGAGGCTGAAGCAGGAGAATTGCTTGAGCCCAGGAAGTGGAGGTTGCAATGAGCCAAGATTGCGCCACTGCACTCCAGCTTGGGCAACAGCTCAGGACTCCACCTAAAAAAAAAAAAAATAGAATTATGCTACATGTATTCTACCTGCGCTCTAGAAATGACAACACATGGTTTAGTGAAGATTTTAAGCCCACTGTTGAGATCTGCTAAAAAAATAAACAAACAAACAAAAAAACAGCCGGCAATTTCTTTCAAAATATTACTGTTCACTGACAATGCACCTAGTCACCCAAGAGCTCTGATAAAGAAGTACAAGGAAATTAACATTGTTTCCATGCCTGCTCCCACAAGATCCATTCTGTAGCTCATAGATCAAGGAGTAATTTCAACTTTCAAGTCTTATTATTCATACATTTCATAAAGCAATAGCTGCCATAGACAGTGATTCCTCTGATGGATCTGAGCAAAGTACACTGAAAATCTTCTGGAAAGGATTTACTATTCCAGATGTCATTAAGAACATTCATGATTCATGGGAGGTCAAAATATCAACATTAACAGAAGTTTGAAGTAAATAATACCAATACTCCTGGATGATTTTGGGGGGTTTAATAAGTCTCAGTGAAAAAAGTGACTGCAGATATAGTGGAAATAAGAGAACTAGAATTAGAAGTGGAGCCTCAAGATGGGGCTGAATTGCTGCAATCTTATGATAAAACTTGAAATGATGAGGAGTTACTTCTTAAGAATGAGCCAAGAAAGTGGTTTCTTGAGATGGAATGTACTCCTGGTGATGATGTGAACTTTGTTGAAATGACAACAAAGGATTAAGAACATTACATAAACTTAGTTAATAAAGCAACCACAGGGTTTGCAAGGACTGATACCAATTTTGAAAGAAGTTCTACTGTGGATAAAATGCTATGAAATAACCATCACAGGCTACAGAGAAATATTTTGTAAAAGTAATATTAATCAGTGCAGCAAACTTCATTGTCTTATTTTAAGAAATTGCCAATCACCGTATCTTCAGCAGCCACCACCCTGATCAGTTAGCAGCCACCAACATCAAGGCAAGACCCTCCAACAGTGAAAAGACTATGACTCGCCGAAGGCTCAGATGATCATTAGCATTTTTTGTAATAAATTATTTTTAAGTAATACACCACACTGTTTATTTAGACATAATACTATTGCACACTTAATGGCCTACAGTATAGTATAAACACATCATTTACATGCACTGGGAAACCAAAAAATTGGTGTAACTCACTTTATTGCAATATTCACTTTATTATGGTGGTCTGGAACCAAACCTGCAATATCTTCAAGGTATGCCTGTATAATGTACAATGCCACTGTCTTAAAATCCAGGTGAAAAGTTGTTTTGTTTTTTAAATCATATTACCCACTGAAAAACCCCTGTGGTAAAGATTTTCCCAAGTTCAGTAAGTATTTAGAATTTTGAACATCTGCTCTGGTCTGGGAATATGCAAGGGCCTACTGGACAAGTTGGCATAGCAATTAAGATTATCTGGAAACTGAAATACCTGCGTTCATATACAAGCTTTGCAACCTAACTAGCTATGTGACCTGGAAGCCCTAACTTTGACTTTTGTAAGATGGAGAAAATAATTAAGAGTTGTAAAATTAAATGAGGTAGTATATTACAGTGGTGAAAGCAGTCTGACACACACAGTAAATACTAATAAGTTAGTTATTATCAGTGCTCTTAAAGTTATACTAATAAAAGCACTATTTTGAATTTTTCACTTTTAGGAAAAAGCATTGCATTTAATAACTTGTTACCTGCTAATTGATAAAGTAAGTTCATGGCTGAACACAAGATTTCAAAGACAAACCACAATTGCTGACCTGTATTTACTTCTTACTCCAATCCAATTAATTCAAATAGATAGTTTACTGGGAAAAACACAAAAGGAGTTATGCAATGTTTATAAATGGCAAAGATTAGGAGTAGGGATTCAATCTACAAGATAACAAGATTTGTTCTAAAGCTGTATTAATTAAGCAGTATAATGTACCACAAGAATAGACAAAAGATGAATGGGATAAAGCAGAAAGCCTAGAAACAGGCCTAAGTATGTACAAGAGAGAACTTGATATATGACAGAACCGACATTACAAATCACTGAGAAAAGTATACTGTATTCAAAGCACAGTGTTGGAACAATTTCATAACCACATGTAAGGAAAAAATTAAATGACAATTTCTTACCTTATTAAAAAACAGGAAATTCTGTTTCCAATCATAGTGGAATAACAAGAATCAACTAACCCTCCCGCCAAAAACAAGAGAAAACTGGACAAATTTTATGAAACAGCTGTTTCTGAGTGAAGGTCAACAGTACAGGACCATAATCCCTGAGAAAGGTAACAAGACAAATGAGCACTACAATCATCCTCAGACTCTGCCTAGAAGGGCCTTGCAAGCCATGGATCAGAGACGGAAATCTCAAGCATGGAGTTCTAGCTGAGTAGAAGAGACAAAGATTGGAGTTCTGCGAGGCTGAATCAGCTGGATGTTCTGAAGCAGAGTTCTAAGTGGAGGGGCTATGCACAAAAATGGCTTCATAAATGTGCATAAGAATCCCCTTGAAACTTTGAGGAATACTGAAATATATATACGTGTATAAAGTGAAACTCAATGAAGTCACACAAAAAATTGCCAGTGAGCTATGAGCTAAACAATTCCCAGAGCCCTCATAATAAAAGAACCCTGCTGACAGCTGAGGGCATTCAGTAGAAAGCTCAGAAAGAGTGTGCTTCAGTAGGGAGATTACATTTTCCCTTCAGTAAAGGCTAATGTAGTTCTGTCTTAACAACAGCTTTAAAAATAAGATACAAATGGACAAGCAGAAACACAAGTAAATTAGCTAACAGAACAAGCCCAATACTTTTCAAAGGAAGACAATAAAATCTAGACAATCGGCAATGGAGAATTCAGTGTTCAATATCAAAATTACTATTCATGCCAAGAAGCAGAAAAATGTGACCAATATACAAGAGAAAAATCAATAGAATATCAATTAAAACAGACCCAGAAACAATACAGATAAAAAAATTAGCAGAAAAGGATATCAAAAGTGTTTTCTAACTGTGTTCATGTGTGTAAAACAAATGGAAAATACGAAATAGAACCAAATGGAATTTCTTGAGATGAAAAATGCTGTCTCAAATGAAAACATTAACTAGATGAGAACCAAAGCTGATTAAACACAGCAAGAAAAAAAATAAAAAAACTTGAATACATAGTAATATAAATTACTTGAAATAGAAGCAAAGAGAAAAAAAAGTAGAAAAAAATAAATAGAGCTACAGCCACTTGTGGGAAATTTTGAAGTGACCTAACATATATGTAATTAGAAAAGGGGAAGGAGGCACAGAAAAAATATTTGAAGAAATAATGGCCAAAAAATTTCCAAATTTAATGAAACTTACAAATCAGTTAATCAAAGACATCCAGTAAATCAAAGCACAATAAACAAAACTATAAGAGCATTTTACAATTAAATTCCTAAAAAAAAAAATCTGTGATACAGAACATCTCAAATGCAGTCAGAAATTAACACACATGAACAGAGGAACGAAAATTAAAATGACAACAGACTTTTCAGCAAAAACTATTCAAGCCAGGAGACAAGATACTGACATCTTTAAAGTGCTGAATGAAGAAAAACTATCAACTTAGAATTCTATAGCCACTGAAAGTATCTTTCAAACTTTAGTCAAAACAAAGACCCTCCCCACCACTTTCCACCAGAAACAAATGAACAGAAAAGGCTGAGAGAATTTGTTGCTGAGATCTATACTACAAAAAATGTTAAAGGTTGTTTTTCAAGCAGAAGAAAGTAGTACCAAATGGAAACCTGGACCTATACAAAGGAATGAAGAGTACAAGAAAAGACTAATATGTGGGTAGATAAAACTTGTTTCTCATTTCTTGATTTCTTTGAAAGAACTTGTCTGTTTAAAGAAAAAATAATAACATATAGTACAGTTTATAACATAAGAGTAAAATGTATGACAACAATAACACAAAGAGCAGGAGGAAAACATCAAAGAATGTTGTTGTAGGGGAGTAACATTATACATAAAATGGTATAATATTTATAGGTAGGCTAAGATTTCTTGAGACATAAAAAGCACGAATCATAAAAAGTGGACTTTATCAAAACTAAAAATTTCTGCTTTCCAAAGGAAATTGTTAAGAAAATGAAAAAAAAAAAATCTGGGAGAAAACATTCATAATAAATATATCTAACAAAAGATGTACATGCAGAATACACAAATAACTCTTATGACTCAATAATAGAACAAACCAATTTAAAATGGGCAGAAAATTTGAATAGACACTTCACAAAAGAAAATCTATGAACGACCTATGAGCAAATGAAAATATGCCTATGTTAGCAGTCATCAGAAAAAGGCAAATTTACAAAGCCATACCACTAAACACTAGGGTAGCAAAAGTTTAAAAGACTAACAATGCGAAGTATTAATAAGGATGTAGAGCTACTGAAACTCTCATACACTGCTGATGGAAATGTAAAATGGCACAACTACTTTAGAAAAAAGTACTTCATATAAATGTAAACATAAGTTCACCATGTAACCCAGAAATTCAACTCCTATTTATCCAAGAGAAATAAAGATATACATATATATTCATATAAAAACTGATACATGGATATTCACGGGAGCTTCATTCATAAAAGCCCAAAACTGGAAACAATCCACATGTCCCTAAATAGGTGAATAGACAAATTGTGATATATCCAGGCAACAGACTATCTGGCAATAAAACTACTGCTGGTATATGCAACAAACTACTGATACATGCACCAACATGAAAAAAAATCTCAAAACCATCATGTTGAGCAGAAAAATCCAAATACAAAGTACACACTGTATAATTCCACTTGCATGAAGCTCTTAAAAAAGAAAACCCAACTAAACAGAAAGTTTCTATTTCTGGTTGTCTGGTGCCAGTGATGGGATAGAGGGCTGACCAAGAGACAGCATAAGAAAACCTTTAGGGTTGATGGAAATGGTCTGTATATTAATTGTGATGGCAATTGCACAAGTACATATTTATTAAAACTAACTGAACTGTACTTAAGATTAGTGTATTTCATTGTATATTAATTAAACATCAATAAAGTTAATTTTAAAGATAAACTAAATGAATTAAGAGAAATTAGAAACCTAACATTAAAAAAACTAAAATATTGGAAGTACACAATCTCTTTGTGACTAAATGATACAGATTTTTTAAATAAAACACAAACTAATTTGACTTAAACATAAAAGTTCTTTATATTTTCATTAAAATCAAAAGATAAGCCACAGACTAGGAAGTATTTTTGAGGCTAAGGTGCAAAAGATTATATCCAGAATATATTTTTAGAAAGACAAAAAAAGAAACTCCCCTCCCCACCAAAAAAAATGGGTACTGGATACTAAAAGCATTTCACTCAAGAAAAAATCCTTATGACCTATAAACAGCAATAAGATTCCTTTTCACACCCATCAGACTAGAAAAATTTTAAAGCCTGATGAAACCAAGGATTGGTAAGGAAATGCTTATATAAGGAAATGTTTATATCTAGAAGCAGAATTGTTAGATTGTTTGGTATTTACTTCCTTCCTAGGTCTAGCAAATTGCCTTCCAGAGTGGGTGCAGCAATTTACACACTAATATACTATTAGTAGTATATTATAAGCATTTCCTTATATCACTGCAACAATGCAAATCAGAGTGATGGACACACAGATGTCTTATGTTACTGTTTTGCCAATTTAATCACAATCATTCCCACAAATAGTACATTTGATGGAAGTTCGAAAATCAAATTGCGGGGTCACTTTTTAGTGTTGTTTGAGAATTTTGTTCTCTTTCCATGAGCAATACCCCAAAACAATAATTCCATGAAAAAAAAGCAAGTACAAGATGAGCCTGAAGTATCCAAACACAAAAAATATGGCTGGACATGATGGCTTAAGCCTGTAATTCCAGTAATTTGGGAGGCCAAGGCAGAATTGCTTGAAGCCAGGAATACAAGACTAGCTTGGGCAACATGGCAAGACCCTTCTCTACAAAAAATTTAAAAATTAGCTGGGTATAGTGGCAAGTGCCTGTTGTTCCAGCTACTCAGGAAATTGAGGCAGGAGGATCACTTATGCCTTAAGAGTTTGAGGAAGCAGTGGGATATGATGGCACCACTGCATTCCAGCTTGGGCAATAAAGCGAGACTCTGTTTCTAAGGGGAAAAAAATAGTAATAATAATAAATGAAAGTGGTCCAAGAATGATAGGCAAGTGGCAAATGGACACAGAGGCCAGCTTGGTGGGCCTCCTGCTGGCTGATTCTGAGACAGTTTGAGCATCAGGCAATGGACTATTACCTAGTGAATAAAATACAAAGTCAGGAGTCCATACTAAGTAAATTGAAAGTTTAATGTGGGAAAAGTTACCTAAACATTTTTCAAAGCTACCACCCCATAAAATACTATTAATTACAAAAAGAAAAACTGTACCTATATAGTGGAAAAACCTGACATATACCACCTTATCAAGTGATCAAAGTGCACATCACCAGTAAGAGGACAAATCAAGATTGTACACTACCTGATGGGATGTAATAAGAAGAACATAGTATTGTGTCTGTTATAACCTTCTAGAAATGCATAGTGTGAATCTGATCATGAGGAAACATCAGACAAAACGAAATAGAGGAACTTTGGGATGATTGGCAAACTTGAATGAGATGTAATAATAATTAATCAGTGTTACTTTTCAGATATGTATGCTTATATTTTGGTCCTGTAGGAGAGTGACCTAGTTTGTAGGAAAAACACACAGAAGTATTTATAGGTGATAGAACATTTGACTAGCAATTTACTTTCAAATGGTTCAGGAAAAAAAAAAAGTTATTTGGACTGTACTATAGCCATTCTTGTAAACTGGAGATTGTTAGAAAATTTTAAAATTTGTTTAAAAGAGAAATGGTGAAAGGTCTGAGGGAATGCAAGGTCACATGCGGGCTAAAAACAGTGTTATGAATAGTCAGTCTAAGGATGTCAATGATATTGTTATGGTTTCCATCATTGCCACAAATAACTGAAGGATATAAAATAAAAGTGTGACACCTGGGAGATATCGTCACTCTTCTAAGCTTCTCTTGTGCTATACACACACAAGAGCTACATGCTGCTTTTAAAATGCATTGCTTTTTTGTAGTTTTCATTATGCTTCTTTTCTCATGAGATATTCATTGCGAGATTTCAATTTCTCTAAACCGGTTTGAAGGCCATGATTTAACCCTTTTAAAATCTGCATAACAAAAACACATTTTAAAATAGGGTGTTAAGATAGGGCAATTATGGACAAATAAACTGTGAATCTTCAGCTTTAAGGGGGCCTACTTCAAAAACAGTGGAGCCAGAAGGGGCTGCTGACTTGTCACGGAAGAGAAGCAATTTGGGTTTGTGAAAGATAGTAGACTCATGGAAATAGTCAACAGGCAGATGACGACAGCAGTGCTAGAATTTATGGGACAGGTCAACACTTGAAATATATACTTGAGAATCATTAATGTATTCATTCAACAAAGGGTTGAAAAGAGGATAAAATGTTCTAGGACTGTGCTAAGATCTGAGAATCCCAAAACAGTGAGACAAAGGCAAAGATCTTGTTATCAAGAAGCTCAGTCTGGTGAAGACGATGAACATAAGCCATCACAAAGCAATGTGGAAGACAACAGTAGAGATGTGTCAAGGGGATATCATGGAAGCACCAAGGAGACTGACAGGTAATTGATAATGATCTGTCCCAGGAAGATTAAAATATAATAGCCATAAGAGGAAGTTACTTTTTTAAGTCTGTATTTGAATACTTAATAGAATGTCACAGAAACACACAGAAGTCATTCAATAACTATTTCCTCAAAATGAGATGAACTAAAACAGTCCATGAAAAAAGGCTGTTACATTTGTGTGTGTGTGTGTGTGTCTGTGTGTGTGTGTGTGTGTGTGTGTGTGTGTGTGTGTGTATAAAACAGATGTAGGGTCATTGTTTTGCCATTAATTGGGTCTGAGGTTTTAAGCATTCCTGTATGACCACCGAAGAGATTACTTATTGATATATTTTAATCAGTTAAGTCCTTTGTACCAGCGATACTTAGTCACAAATTGCAGCTATGTTGTACTTTCAATTTTCAAGTCTTATAGGAACCATTCTCTGCTATGCCTCTGTTGTCCAGGGTACCAAGGGGATTTACACCGTTATGAATCTTTCCTCCCTTTCTCTTTCATTCCTATAAAAGAGGGCAATAGAAGCCTGAAATTGTTTGTTTAAACTCCACCAAATCTTTCTGAGCATGGTTCTAAAAGCAGCATCATACGTTTCCCCATCTGAGCCTTGATTTTATCTTTTCTGACTGTAGAGCAGTCATGCTCATAGTCAATAAATGAACGACTCAACTTTTAAAAATCACTTTAATTTCTGTGAGTTTTAGGGTGTTTTTGTTGTTTTACACTTTCTTTTCTAGTTTCTATATCTTCCTCCAATCATTTTTGTTTTGTTTTGTTTAAGAGACAGGGTCTTGCTTTATTGCCCGGGCTGGGCTCAAGGGATCCTCCTGCTTCACCCTTCCAAGGAGCTGGAATTACAAGTGTGTGCCTCAACACCCTGCTAATCCATTCAGTTTTGTAAAGTTTGTTTATATTTGTTTGTGTTTCTAAGCCCCTGCTTAATCTCTTCTCTTTTTTTAACTTACCATATAAGATACGAATTTATTAATATTTAGATGTAATATATTTATTAATGTTGTATTTCCCTTTCAATTGGATATGAGTTTTATCCAAATTTGAAATGTTAGGTTTTTTAAAGTTATTATTAGCAGGCCAGGCACGGTGGCTCACACCTGTAATCCCCGCACTTTGGGCGGCCAAGGCGGGTGGATTACCTGAGGTTAGGAGTTCGAGACCAGCCAGGCCAACATGGCAAAACCCCGTCTCTACTAAAAATACAAAACTTAGCCAGGCATGGTGGCACATGCCTGTAATTCGAGCTACTCAGGAGGCAGAGGCAGGAGAATCACTTGAACCTGGGAAGCAGAGATTGTAGTGAGCCAAGATCATGTCACTGCACTCCAGCCTGGGTGACAGAGCGAGACTCCATCTCAAAAATCAATCAATACATAAATAAACAAACAAACAAAGTTATTATGAGAAAAGTTATGATGAACAAGCCACCCCTGCAGCTAGTATTTAATGCACATACATGACTTTTTACTCAAATTAATATTTGAGTAAAATGAGTCAAGGGCATCCCAAGTTTAAAGTCTCAAAAGTAGATGAAAAGTTCTCAAATAACATGTGTTACTTTTTTGTTCCACTTTGATTTATAATTAATATACTACAAAAGTGTACCCATTTTAAATGTAGAGCTCAGTGAGTTTTGACAAATGCATACCCCCATGTAAACAGCACAGCAATGAAAATATAAAAATCTTCCCATGCCCCCCAAGAATCTACTGGTGCTCTTTGGCAGTAAGCCTCTCGATCCCCTAGACCAAAGCAACCTCTGACCTGCTTTCTGCCTCCATAGATTCCCCTTTCCTAGAATTTCATGTAAATAGAACCAAAATGGCTTTTATAACTCAGCATATTTTTGAGGTTTATATTGTTGTATGTATCCATAGTTTATTTTTATTGCTGAGTAATATTTCATTGGATGGATATACTACAAAATGTTTTTCCATTCGCTTGCTGATAGACATGTAGATTGTTTCCAATGTTTTGATATTATGAATAAAGCTGCTATGAGCACCACACAGTTTGTGTGAACACGTGTTCTTATCTCTTAGATAAATACCTAGGAATGAAATTAAGGTATATGTGTGTTTAACTTAGTTAGAAACGATGAACCCATTTTCCAAAGTGGCTGTGTCATTTCACAGTCCTATCAGCAATGTCTGAAGGCTCCAGGAGCCCCACATTTCACCAAAAATTTATCTCCGTGTCTCTGGCTTTAGCCATTTTAGTGTGTACATGGTAGTATCTCATTGTGGTTTTAATCTGCATTTCCTGTATGATTAATGATGTTAATAATCTTTTCATGTGCTTATGAGTATTTCATATATACTCCTGTTGTATCCAATTGTTTTCTTTTTTATTGCATTGTCTTATTATTGAAGCATTCTCTACATATCCTATTTATGAGTATCTTGTGAGTATGTAATGGGAATTTTCTTGTCTTTTCATTTCCTTAACAGTATATTTCAAAGAGCAGAAATTTCCAATTTTGATGAAGTCTATTTGATATAATTTTATTTTATGGTTTATGTTTTCTGGGAACCAAGATATCTTTGTCTATGCAAAATTGCAAGAATTTTTTTTCTATACTTTCTTCTAGAAGGTTTTTAGATTTATCTATTATGTTTGAATCTATGATCTATTCCAAAGTAAAATTTGAGTACATACAGTATATAGTATAAAGGCTCACTTTTTCCGTAATAGATATCCAGTTGTTCCAACACTACCCTGAAAAGGTTACCCTTTCCCTTGGCTTCTTTGCTGAAAATCAATTGACTAGAGATATGTGAATCTACTCCTGGACCCTCTATTCCATTCCATAGGCCTGAATATCTATCCTTATGCCAACACCACACTAAATATCAATATGTTTTACAGGAAGACTTTACAATAAGATACCAATACCACACTTGATAGTAAGATTTTATAGTAAGTCTTAAAAACAGGTAATATAAGTTCTCTAATTTTTTCTCCTTTTTTCCACATTGTTTTGGCTATTCAGATTATTTGTATTTCCAAATAAATTTTACAAAATGCTTGAAAACTCTGCAAAAAAAGCCCTTGGATTTTTACCAAGCTAAATAATCCATGGATCAATTTTGGAAGAATTGACATCTTATCAATATTGCATATCTTTCAGTCCATGAACATGGTGTGTCTCCCCAGTTATTTAAGTCATCTTTAGTTCCTCTCAACAACATTTAATAGTTTTCATTGTCAGGTCTTGCATACACCTTGTTTATTCCTACTTGTAATTCATCCAGGAGTATTCCGTGTTTTTGTGGTGTTATTATTGGAAATAGATTATCAGGTTGGGTTTTTTGGGGTTTTGTTTTAGTTTTCCGATTGATTTTTGTATAGTGGTCTTACCTGCTTCCTTGTTAATTATTAATTCATACGTGCTTTTTGGGGACAGATTTCTTGGGATTTTTGATATTAGCAAATGTAGTTATAGTTCCTCTTTCAAATCTTAAATCACTTATTTCATTTTCATGCCTTTAAGGCATGAAAGCACTGCTGACCTCTCATGAAATGTTGCATAGAAGTAGTGAGCTTTGTATTTTTCTGATCATAGGGGAAAGCATTCAGTCTACCACCACTAAGAAAAATGTTATCCATAATTTTCTCATAGGTACCCTTGATAAGGCTGAGGAAGTTTTCTTCTATTCTGATTTATTTAGCATTTTTATCCTGAATGGGTGTTGAATATTGTCACATACATTTTCTGCAATCATTGAGATGGTCACATGAGTTTTCTTCCTTCATACTATCAATATGATGAATTATATTGATTGATTTTAGATGTTAAACCAGTCTTACCTTGCTGGGATAAACCCTACTTGGCCATGATGTATTATTGTCCTTTTTATCTACTGCTGTGTTCAATTTGCAAATTTAATGTATTTTTGCATTTGGTTTTACCAGGGACATCATGTGCTACATTATTTTTGTGTAATATATTTGTTGGTTTTATTACCCATGTCAATACTGGCCTCATAAAATGACTCAGGAAATATTTCCTCATCTTCTACTTTCTGAAAGGATTTTCGTACAAATGTCATTATTTATTCCTATGTGTTGGGTAAAATTGATCAGTAAGCCACCTAGAGTTCCAGCTTAATTCTAGCATAGTCAGAAAACTTAGTACAATTTCAAACATTTTAAATTTACTGAGCTTTGCTTAATTACGTGTCACCCTTGACATGCATATCCTTTTATTATTATTATACTTTAAGCTCTGGGGTATATGTACAGAACGTGCAGGTTTGTAACATAGGTATACATGTGCCATAGTGGTTTGTTGCACCCATCAACCCGTTGTCTACATTAGGTATTTCTCCTAATGCTATCCCTCCCCCATCTCCTACCCTCAGACAGGCCCTGGTGTGTGATGTTCCCCTCCTTGTGTCCATGTGTTCCCATTGTTCAACTGCCACTTACGAGTGAGAACATGTGGTGTTTGGTTTTCTGTCCTTGTGATAGTTTGCTGAGAATGATGGTTTCCAGTTTCATACATGTCCCTGCAAAGGACATTAATTCATCCTTTTTTATGGCTGCACAGTATTCCCAGGAGTATATAGGCCGTATATTCTTCATCTAGTCTATCACTGATGGGCACTTGGGTTAGTTCCAAGTCTTTGTTATTGTGAACAGTGCCGCAATAAACATACGTGTGCATGTGTCTTTATAGTAGCATGATTTATAATCCTTTGGTTATATACCCAATAATGGGATTGCTGGGTCAAATGGTATTTCTAGTTCTAGATCTCTGAGAAATCGCCACACTGTCTTCCATAATGGTTGAGCGAATTTACACTTCGACCAACAGTGTAAAAGCATTCCTATTCTTCCACATCCCCTCCAGCATCTGTTGTTTCCTTAACTTTCTAATGATCGCCACTCTAACTGGTGTGAGATTCTATTGGTTGGAAGCAAGTAACAGGTCCCACATATACTCAAGAGTACAAGGTAGCAAGAAAATTGGGGGCCATCTTAGATTCTGTGAATCCATAAGTACTTTCAAATATTCTATTTTATCTCCACCATTGGTTGATAAGCTATACATCTGTTTAAACAACCATACCAAGATATAATGAAATTCCTAAAAATCAATAATAAAATCCTAACAGCAGTCATAGGGGACAAAAAAAGATACATTCTACCCTCTTCCTCCTTCAGGAACTCCAATTACATGTATATCAGACTGCTAAATATTTCCTATAGGTCATTGAGGCTGTATTTTTTGTTGGTTTTTGTTTTGTTTTGTTGTGGGAGGTTTGTTTTGTTCATTTTACTCTCTGTGCTTTGTTTAGACTAGCTTTTGTTGTATGTATTCAAGCTCACTGATCTTTAACTTCTGGAGTGTCTAATCTACCCCTAATCCTATCCAGCAAAGTTTTCATTTGAGATACCATATTCTTTTTAACTACTAAAGTCAAATTTAGTTATTTTTCTTTGCTTGATCTTTTTTTTTTTTTTTTTTAGGGAGCTGGTTATGTTCATTTTATTTTACAACCTCTACATGGATATGTAGTCCTCAAATATTCTGAATTAACAACAGCTCTTCTGTAGACCAGTTTTACCTTTTTTTTTTTTTTTTATACTTTAAGTTCTAGGGTACATGTGCATAACGTGCAGGTTTGTTACATATGTATACTTATGCCATGTTGGTGTGCTGCACCCATCAACTCGTCAGCACCCATCAGTTCATCATTTATAACATGTATAACTCCCCAATGCAATCCCTCCCTCCTCCCCCCTCCCCATGATAGGCCCCAGTGGGTGATGTTCCCCTTCCTGAGTCCAAGTGATCTCATTGTTCAGTTCCCACCTGTGAGTGAGAACATGCGGTGTTTGGTTTTCTCCGCTAAGAATGATGGTTTCCAGCTGCATCCAAGTCCCTACAAAGGACGCAAACTCATCCTTTTTATGGCTGCATAGTATTCCATGGTGTATATGTGCCACATTTTCTTAATCCAGTCTGTCACAGATGGACATTTGGGTTGATTCCAAATCTTTGCTATTGTGAATAGTGCCGCAATAAACATACGTGTCCATGTGTCTTTGTAGTAGAATAATTTATACTCCTTTGGGTATATACCCAGTAGTGGGATGGCTGGGTCAAATGGTACATTTAGTTCTAGATCCTTGAGGAACTGCCATACTGTTTTCCATAATGGTTGAACTAGTTTACAATCCCACCAACAGTGTAAAAGTGTTCCTATTTCTCCACATCCTCTCCAACACCTGTTGTTTCCTGACTTCTTAATGATTGCCATTCTAACTGGTGTGAGATGGTATCTCATTGTGGTTTTGATTTGCATTTCTCTGATGGCGAGTGATGATGAGCATTTTTTCATGTGTCTCTTGACTGTATGAATGTCTTCTTTTGAGAAATGTCTGTTCATATCCTTTGCCCACTTTTTGATGGGGTTTTTTCTTGTATATTTGTTTGAGTTCTTTGTAGATTCTGGATATTAGCCCTTTGTCAGATGAATAGGTTGCAAAAATTTTCTCCCATTCTGTAGGTTGCCTGTTCACTCTGATGGTAGTTGCTTTTGCTGTGCAAAAGCTCTTTAGTTTAATTAGATCCCATTTGTCAATTTTGGCTTTTGCTGCCATTGCTTTTGGTGTTTTAGACATGAAGTCCTTGCCCATGCCTATGTCCTGAATGGTACTACCTGGATTTTCTTCGAGGGTTTTTATGGTATTAGGTCTAACATTTAAGTCTCTAATCCATCTTGAATTAATCTTCGTATAAGGGGTAAGGAAAGGATCCAGTTTCAGCTTTCTACTTATGGCTAGCCAATTTTCCCAGCACCATTATTGAATAGGGAATCCTTTCCCCATTTCTTGTTCTCTCAGGTTTGTCAAAGATCAGATGGCTGTAGATGTGTGGTATTATTTCTGAGGACTCTGTTCTGTTCCATTGGTCTATATTTCTGTTGTGGTACCAGTACCATGATGTTTTGGTTACTGTAGCCTTGTAGTATAGTTTGAAGTCAGGTAGCGTGACGCCTCCAGCTTTATCCTTTTGACTTTGGATTGTCTTGGCAATGCGGGCTCTCTTTTGGTTCCATATGAACTTTAAAGTAGTTTTTTCCAATTCTGTGAAGAAACTCATTGGTAGCTTGATGGGGATGGCATTGAATCTATAAATTACCTTGGGCAGTATGGCCATTTTCACGATATTGATTCTTCCTATCCATGAGCATGGTATGTTCTTCCATTTGTTTGTGTCCTCTTTGATTTCACTGAGCAGTGGTTTGTAGTTCTCCTTGAAGAGGTCCTTTACATCCCTTGTAAATTGGATTCCTAGGTATTTTATTCTCTTTGAAGCAATTGTGAATGGCAGTTGATTCCTGATTTGGCTCTCTGCTTGTCTGTTACTGGTGTATAAGAATGCTTGGGATTTTTGCACATTAATTTTGTATCCTGAGACTTTGCTGAAGTTGCTTATCAGCTTAAGGAGATTTTGGGCTGAGACGATGGGGTTTTCTAAATATACAATCATGTCATCTGCAAACAGGCACAATTTGACTTCTTCTTTTCCTAACTGGATACCCTTGATTTTTGTCTTGCCTGATTGCCCTAGCCAGAACTTCCAACACTATGTTGAATAGGAGTGGTGAGAGAGGGCATCCCTGTCTTGTGCCAGTTTTCAAAGGGAATTTTTTCAGTTTTTGCCCATTCAGTATGATATTAGCTGTGGGTTTGTCATAAATAGCTCTTATTATTTTGAGGTAGGTTCCATCAATACCGAATTTATTGAGCGTTTTTAGCATGAAGGGCTGTTGAATTTTGTCAAAAGCCTTTTCTGCATCTATTGAGATAATCATGTGGTTCTTGTCTTTGGTTCTGTTTATATGCTGGATTACGTTTATTGGTTTGCGAATGTTGAACCAGCCTTGCATCCCAGGATGAAGCCCACTTGATCATGGTGGATAAGCTTTTTGATGTGCTGCTGAATCCGTTTGCCAGTATTTTATTGAGAATTTTTGCATCGATGTTCATCAGGGATATTGGTCTACAATTCTCTTTTTTTGTTGTGTCTCTGCCAGGCTTTGTTATCAGGATGATGTTGGCCTCATAAAATGAGTTAGGGAGGATTCCCTCTTTTTCTATTGATTGGAATAGTTTCAGAAGGAATGGCACCAGCTCCTCCTTATACCTCTGGTAGAATTCAGCTGTGAATCCATCTGGTCCTGGACTTTTTTTGGTGGGTAGGCTATTAATTGTTTCCTCAATTTCAGAGCCTGCTATTGGTCTATTCAGGGATTCAACTTCTTCCTGGTTTAGTCTTGGGAGAGTGTAAGTGTCCAGGAAATTATCCATTTCTTCTAGATTTTCTAGTTGATTTGCGTAGAGGCGTTTATAGTATTGTCTGATGGTAGTTTGTATTTCTGTGGGGTTGGTGGTGATATCCCCTTTATCATTTTTTATTGCATCTATTTGATTCCTCTCTCTATTCTTCTTTATTAGTCTTGCTAGCGGTCTGTCAATTTTGTTGATCTTTTCAAAAAACCAACTCCTGGATTCATTGATTTTTTGGAGGGTTTTTTGTGTCTCTATCTCCTTCAGTTCTGCTCTGATCTTAGTTATTTCTTGCCTTCTGCTACCTTTTGAACGTGTTTGCTCTTGCCTCTCTAGTTCTTTTAATTGTGATGTTAGAGTGTCAATTTTAGATCTTTCCTGCTTTCTCTTGTGGGCATTTAGTGCTATAAATTTCCCTCTACACACTGCTTTAAATGTGTCCCAGAGATTCTGGTATGTTGTATGTTTGTTCCCATTGGTTTCAAAGAACATCTTTATTTCTGCCTTCATTTTGTTATGTACCCAGTAGTCATTCGGGAGCAGGTTGTTCAGTTTCCATGTATTTGAGCAGTTCTGATTGAGTTTCTTAGTCCTGAGTTCTAGTTTGATTGCACTGTGGTCTGAGAGACAGTTTGTTATAATTTCTGTTCTTTTACATTTGCTGAGGAGTGCTTTACTTCCAATTATGTGGTCAATTTTGGAATAAGTGCGATATGGTGCTGAGAAGAATGTATATTCTGTTGATTTGGGGTGGAGAGTTCTATAGATGTCTATTAGGTCCGCCTGGTGCAGAGATGAGTTCAATTCCTGGATATCCTTGTTAACTTTCTGTCTCGTTGATCTGTCTAATGTTGACAGTGGAGTGTTGAAGTCTCCCATTATTATTGTATGGGAGTCTAAGTCTCTTTGTAAGTCTCTAAGGACTTGCTTTATGAATCTGGGTGCTCCTGTATTGGGTGCATATATATTTAGGAGAGTTAGCTCTTCCTGTTGAATTGATCCCTTTACCATTATGTAATGGCCTTCTTTGTCTCTTTTGATCTTTGATGGTTTACAGTCAGCTTTATCAGAGACTAGGATTGCAACCCCTGCTTTTTTTTTGTTCTCCATTTGCTTGGTAGATCTTCCTCCATCCCTTTATTTTGAGCCTATGTATGTCTCTGCATGTGAGATGGGTCTCCTGAATACAGCAGACTGATGGGTCTTGACTCTTGATCCAGTTTGTCAGTCTGTGTCTTTTAATTGGAGCATTTAGTCCATTTACATTTAAGGTTAATATTGTTATGTGTGAACTTGATCCTGTCATTATGATATTAACTGGTTATTTTGCTCGTTAGTTGACGCAGTTTCTTCCTAGCCTCGATGGTCTTTACATTTTGGCATGTTTTTGCAATGGCTGGTACCGGTTGTTCCTTTCCATGTTTAGGGCTTCCTTCAGGGTCTCTTGTAAGGCAGGCCTGGTGGTGACAAAATCTCTAAGCATTTGCTTATCTGTAAAGGATTTTATTTCTCCTTCACTTATGAAACTTAGTTTGGCTGGATATGAAATTCTGGGTTGAAAATTCTTTTCTTTAAGAACGTTGAATATTGGCCCCCACTCTCTTCTGGCTTGGAGAGTTTCTGCCGAGAGATCTGCTGTTAGTCTGATGGGCTTCCCTTTGTGGGTAACCCGACCTTTCTCCCTGGCTGCCCTTAAGATTTTTTCCTTCATTTCAACTTTGGTGAATCTGGCAATTATGTGTCTTGGAGTTGCTCTTCTGGAGGAGTATCTTTGTGGCGTTCTCTGTATTTCCTGAATTTGAATGTTGGCCTGCCCTACTAGGTTGGGGAAGTTCTCCTGGATGATATCCTGAAGAGTGTTTTCCAGCTTGGTTCCATTTTCCCCCTCACTTTCAGGCACCCCAATCAGACGTAGATTTGGTCTTTTTACATAATCCCATACTTCTTGCAGGCTTTGTTCATTTCTTTTTCTTCTTTTTTCTTTTGGTTTCTCTTCTCGCTTCATTTCATTCATTTGATCCTCAATCGCTGATACTTTTTCTTCCAGTTGATCGAGTCGGTTACTGAAGCTTGTGCATTTGTCACGTATTTCTCATGTCATGGTTTTCATCTCTGTCATTTCCTTTATGACCTTCTCTGCATTAATTAGTCTAGCTGTCAATTCTTCCACTCTTTTTTCAAGATTTTTAGTTTCTTTGCGCTGGGTACGTAATTCCTCCTTTAGCTCTGAGAAGTTTGATGGACTGAAGCCTTCTTCTCTCATCTCGTCAAAGTCATTCTCTGACCAGCTTTGATGCGTTGCTGGCGATGGGCTGTGCTCCTTTGCAGGGGGAGATGCGCTCTTATTTTTTGAATTTCCAGCTTTTCTGCCCTGCTTTTTCCCCATCTTTGTGGTTTTATCTGTCTCTGGTCTTTGATGATGGTGACGTACTGATGGGGTTTTGGTATAGGTGTCCTTCCTGTTTGATAGTTTTCCTTCTGACAGTCAGGACCCTCAGCTGTAGGTCTGTTGGAGATTGCTTGAGGTCCACTCCAGACCCTGTTTGCCTGGGTATCAGCAGCAGAGGTTGCCGAAGATAGAATATTGCTGAACAGCGAGTGTACCTGTCTGATTCTTCCTTTGGAAGCTTCCTCTCAGGGGTGTACTCCACCCTGTGAGGTGTGGGGTGTCAGACTACCCCTAGTGGGGGATGTCTCCCAGCTAGGCTACTCAGGGGTCAGGGACCCACCTGAGCAGGCAGTCTGTCCATTCTCAGATCTCAACCTCCACGTTGGGAGATCCACGGCTCTCCCCAAAGCTGTCAGACAGAGTCGTTTGCGTCTGCACAGGCCCCCGCTGCTTCCCTTGTTGGCCTTCAGCTGTGCGCTGTCCCCAGAGGTGGAGTCTCAGTTGAAAATGCAGAAATCACCAGTCTTCTGTGTCGCTCGCGCTGGGAGTTGGAGACTGGAGCTGTTCCTATTCGGCCATCTTGCTCCCAGTTTTACAGTTCCATGTGACTGGGGAGGACTCAGAATCATGGCAGGAGGTGGAAAGCAGCAGCATGGCAGCGGCAAGAGAAAATCTGCTTGATCTTTTTTATGGGATCATCTTTTTCAAAGTATATGATTCCAGCGATTTTTTTATATAGTCACTAAGTTATACCCATCACTATTATCTTGTCACCTTCCCATTTCCTCCTCCCCACAACCCCTGGAAACCACTTATCTCTGTCTCTATAGATTTGCCTATTCTGGACATTTCATAAAAATTGAATCTTTTATTTAGAATAGTATTTTCAAGATTCATCCAAGTTGTTATAGCATGTAACAACATTGCATTCCTTTTCATGGCTGAATAATATTTCATTGTATGGATATACTACATTTTACTCCTTCATCATCTGATGGACATTTCAGTTGTTTCCACTTTTTGGCTCTTCTGAGTAATGCTGCTATGAACATTTGTGTACAAGTTGTTGTGTGGACATATGTTCTCAATTCTCTTGGGTATATACCTAGAAGTAAAATTTCTATATCACATGTAACTGTATGCTTAACTTTTTGAGGAACTGCCAAACTGTTTTTACCAAATGGCTGTGCCATTTTATATTCCCACCAGTAATGTACAAGAGTTCCAGTTTATCCACATCCTCATTAACACTTATCCAAATTAAGAAATACATTTTAGACTGCAACAATACATATACATGTGTTTAATTAAAACAAAGAAGTTTATGAAAATACCTACTCTTGCTACACACAATGCACTCTGATATTTTGTATACTATTCTATTTTTTCTTTTTTTAATGTTATTCTAGAATACAGATTTCATATCCAACATAAAGTTTCAAAAACAATGGTTTAGGGACTACTGAGTTTGAACTGACGTTCTAGTATAACATCCAGAAATACATAGTCAGAAGTCAGAAAGATATTCTCATCTTGAGTTCAGGAGATCTAGAATAAAGATACAGAACTGAAAGTCCTCAGCACATGGGTGATCTGTGAGGTAGGTACGTGATCAAAGAGATACATGGGAAAAGGGCTGAGGTTGTGGGTATCTATAACACTTGTGAAGTCCTTCTTTACATACAGTTCTAAGGATGTTAATTATTTTTCTGTTCATTCAAATGTCAAAGCAGTATTCCACTTTTAGTTTTGCATCGAATCTTGGAGTGCTACATTTTGTTTTCCATGATTCAAATTCATGTAGAAATGCTTAGATTCTAAAAACTAGTTTAATCTGAGCTCTTTGTTCCTTAACTTCTTTCCCATTGCTGGATGATTACGTAATCTTTTTTATTTCATCACTAAGAGGTTACTGACAAAAGTATAGAAAAAAATGGTTACAAGATAACTTAGCTTTTAAATACACAAGAACTACAAATAAATTCAAGAGATATCTTCATCAAATACTTTGAAACCCTTCAAGATCATAAACTATTACTGATTTTTAAAAAGCTTATTTTTTTCAGGGTTCTGGTTTAAGAAGTTCTGAAGGACATTAGCATTCAAGTTTTTCCCAAAGATATTCAATTTTGTAACTGTTTTGGGTTCATTTCATTTTGCTAAACATAAGCTCAGAATAACTTTTTCACCTTCATCATTTCCACAATGTCAACATCATCATCAAAATGCTGATTCTTCCTTTCTTTTGAGAAAATGACAAGGGCCTCTATTGCCCCAAAGGTAACTTGTTTCTTGCATTTTCAAATGATATAATAATGCTTTCTCTAATTACAGATTGTTAAGATCTCTCACAAGTAGTTTCACATAAAAATCTTCCTATCATTTGAGAGATTATGGCTGGATATCAATATATGATTATTCCATCTTAACTAACGCATTATGCCAATTTTTTTATATTTTTCAAAATAAAAAAAAGATAGGAGGAAACTATTACCCAATACTTTAACTTTCATGTTTTCACATCTGTAAGTATGACAGGTATCACTGCCACTTAATGAGAAAACTGAGTCCAGAAAGGCAGTGATTTGTCAAAGTAAGTACAATCAGGTCAACAAACCAAAGAACTTAGTGATATTTTCATGGGTGAAACAAGAATAAATAAGAAAAAGAGCATAAACAATCCAACCAAATAAATTGTGCAATCAATCTGTGAGACTTTTTCAATCAGGGAAACAATCATTTAGCTGGCTTGTAGTGGAATAGGTGAATAAACAATTTAACACTCAAGGAAACCCAACTGTTCCTATGATACACATAAATGCAATCAAAATGAATGGAAATATATAATGTTCTACATTATTAGTGGTTAAGTACAGAATTATTCAGAATTGTTAGGTGCTTTGGGTGATACCTACCTTCATCACCCTCTTTCCCAATATCTAAAAGTTACATCGGATTTCTATTTTCAAATCATTAGAAACACAAATTTTTCATCTTTGCAAAGTAGGCCTGATCATTTCACTAACATGTATAACGTCAAGAGCAAGCTATTCCTTTTGGGAGCCCTGAAAAGAAATGAAATACGAAGGCTTTTGAGAGGGCCTGGAGTTCCTCAAAAGGCCATTGGGACCATTGTTTGTTCAGCCAAAGAAGAAACTCAGAAGAGTTAATTGCAGGTTTTGACCAACTAAAGGAATAAAAAAAAAAAGTCACAGTTTCATTTTCACTAAGAACAGGTATAAAAAATAAAAGGTTTATACTTAGCCAGGATTCAGACTACATATCAATCAGTAAAAATTCTTGCCTAAAGAAAGACACAGCAAGAGGAACTATTTCTCCAGAGATTTTCAAAGAAAAGGAAATAGGCACCATTTGGAATTGTTTAAAATTAGATACAGATTCATCCATGCACATGATGATGCGCTCTCCTGCATAGTCTCAAATTGCTATAGCATTTCTATGGCTTTTTTTGCTCTTATGCTTAGAAAGTCCTTTAGACACCTAAACACCAGGCAAATATCAACTGTATTTTATATACAGATATAAATATGTATTTATTTGCAGTATTAACATTTCATTTTCTAATCCAGTTGGAATTTATCCTGCTGAAATGGTGGGAGAGAGGTCTTAAACTTCTTTCCCAAAAGTTCTATGGATTATCCTAGTGATCACTGATATAAATAGCTTGTGTAGGTTTCCTCATGACGCGACTGAGGGGGTGCCATGGCAGCTTTGGGATGACTTGGGGCCCTGTCCTGGGGAAAAAACAGCTCCTGTCCCTGGCCCTGACTGCTGAGGAGGGAGCTTCTGTACAGTTTCTCCGGGGAGTTTTCTTACATTGTCCACCATGTTGCTGCAATGACATGATTCCGTGAATTTTTATGATGAAGAGCATTCCACTGTGTATATACTGCATTTTCTTTATCTCTTCATCTGCTGATGGACAGGTGGTTGATTCCATATCTTGAGTATTGCGAATAATGTGTCAAGAAATGTAGGATTTCACCTATCTCTTCAATACACTGATTTCATTTGCTTAAAATGTATACTTAGTGGTGGAATTACTACAGCAAATGATAGTTGTATTTTATTTTTTGAGCAACCTCCAACTATTTTCATAGTGTGTATACTGACTTAAATTCCACCCTACATTGTATAATAGTGTAATAGTACCCCTTTGTCCAATTCCACACTGATCATTGCATTGTGAAAAATTTCTTTCTTTTTTGTAACATTAATTCCAATTAGAGTGGAGAAGATATCTCAGTGAGTTTTCATATACATTTTCATGATGATTAGGTATGTTGAGAACCTTTTACTTGGTAGTCAAATTCATGTCTTCTAGTCAGAAACATTTATTCAAATTCAATTTCCATTTGGTTATTTGTTGTTGTTGTTTTTCCTACATAGTAGTGTTAATTTCTTGTACATGTTAGATAACAAGCCTTTCAGATATATAATCCCCCATAATTTTGTCCCATTCTACTGGATGCCTTCTGTATTGGTTGATTATTTTCTTTCCTATGTAGAAGCTCTTCAGTTTTCTACAGTCCCACACTTATTTTTGTTTTTGTTAGCAATGATCTTTGTGACAAAAGCAAAAATTATTTCCAACCCACTTTATTGGCAGAATCATTTTCCTCTATGTTTTTCCTCCATATTTTTCTTTTTCCAACCTGTGAGCATGAATTTCAGTTTCCCTAAACATACATTCACCTATATTTTCTTTTAAAAGTTTAATCGTTTCTGATATTAAGTTTAGGTCTTTGAGTTGATTTTTGTGTGTTGTGCAACATAACAATCCTCTTCATACTTCTTTATATGAATATCCAGTTTTCTCAAAATCATGTATTAGACAGACTTGCCGTTCCCCATTTTGTCTTTTGGATGTTCTTTCAAAAAATGTGTTGACTGTCCATTTGTGTTTATTATTTGGTTGCCTCAATTTGTCCACTGCCGAGTCAGTTCCTTGCCCAGAGTAGGAGCTATCGGGAGATGTGCACTCGGCATGGCTCCAAGAACCAAGGGAGCAGCCCAAGCCAGTGACAGCCTTGGACAGGAAAGGGGAGGACATGGAGACCAACAGCAAGCAACCTGGCCCCACCAAGCAGTGGGGGCCTTGCTTTCTCCTGGGATGCCTTGTACATCTGTGGCAGACACTGTGCAGGCCCTGAAGAGCATGGCTGTTCTGGAAAAGAAAAGCATTTCTAACCAAAAACCAAACCAAAACAAAAGAAAGAAGCAGAAAAGGCTACAGAAGTTTCCAAAATTCTGGTTGCCATGAAAGAAATTCTGCAGGCACAAATAAAACCACCCACAGACTGAAGGTCCACTCAGGAACTCTGCAACTGTGGGCTCTTTAGCACTTGGGAGCCAATCCACAGCTCGTTGACTTTAAGAACCAAAAAGACGTGTTCAAATTTTCAACAATATTCTCAGAAGACAAATGAGTGCAAGAACTCCTACTGCTGAAGACATCTGTACGCAGCAGAATATTGTGCTCCTGTTATTGAAAGGGTGTGAACCTCCAGAAATACCTCTACATTGTGGATAATGTTAGAAGACTGCATCAGACATGAACAACCTACAAAGAATATTTTGTGGTGGGAACAGTTTTAAGATTTCCTCAGAATTTTGCCTTGAGATTATGAGAACGTGTCTTCAGTGGTCCAGAAGATCCGCTGCCCACCCCAAGCAGTGGATGAAAAAAATCCACATCTGGTCACATAACAGAATATACCCTAAGGAATAATTCATTGAAGCTCAGGCTGAAGACCTGGTGGAAGAGCCTCCAGGTGACAGGTCAGAGGAGGAGACTTTATTTGTGGTCAAGGTAGACTCAAAAGCAAGTGAAAACCTTCCCATTGAGGAAATATTGAAACAGCTTCCTCATTACTAAGTAGTGGAAAAGGTCCCATGAAAGACAATGGCAGGTCCCAGAGCAAGATGTCCAAATAGGAACAGCTCCAGCCTCCAGCTCCCAGAGCGAGCAACACAGAAGACGGGTGATTTCTGCATTTTCAACTGAGGTACCAAGTTCATCTCACTGGGGAGTGCTGGAAAATCGGTGCTGGTCAGCTGGTGCAGCCCGACCAGTGAGAACTGAAGCAGGGCGAGGCATCACCTCACCTGGGAAGTGAAAGGGGGAAGGGAATCCCTTTCCCTAGCTAAGGGAAACTGAGACACACAACACCTGGAAAATCAGGTAACTCCCACCCTAATACTATGCTTTACCAAAGGTCTTAGCAAATGACACACTAGGAGATTATATCCCACACCTGAGCCTCCCTCATTGCTAGCACAGCAGTCTGAGATCTAACTGCAAAGCAGCAGTGAGGCTGCGGGAGGGGTGCCTGCCATTGGTGAGGCTTAAGTAGGTAAACAAAGCTGCCAGGAAGCTCCAACTGGGTGGAGCCCACTGTAGCTCAAGGAGGCCTGCCTGTCTCTGCAGACTCCACCTCTGGGGACAGGGCAAAGCTAAACAAAAAGTAGCAGAAACCTCTGCAGATGTAAATGTCCCTGCCTGACAGCTTTGAAGAGAGCAGTGGATCTCCCAGCACGGAGGTTGAGATCTGAGAACCGACAGACTGCCTGCTCAAGTCGGTCCCTGACCCCTAAGTAGCCTAACTGGGGGACATCCCCCACTAGGTGCAGAACAACACCTGACACGGTGGGGTACACCCCTGAGACAAAGCTTTCAGAGCAAGAATCAGACAGTAACACTCGCTGTTCAGCAATATTCTATCTTCTGCAGCCTCCGCTGCTGATACCCAGGCAAACAGGGTCTGCAGTGGACCTCAAGCAATCTCCAACAGACTTACAGCAGAGGGTCTGACTGTTAGAAGGAAAACAAATAAACAGAAAGGACACCCACACCAAAACCCCAACAGTACGTCACCATCATCAAAGACCAAAGGCAGATAAAACCACAAAGATGGGGAAAAAGCAGGGCAGAAAAGCCGGAAATTCAAAAAATCACAGCACATATCCCCCTCCAAATGAACGCAGCTCACCGCCAGCAACAGATCAAAGCTGGACGCAAAATTACTTTGACGAGTTGAGAGAAGAAGGCTTCAGTTGATCAAACTTCTCAGAGCTAAAGGAGGAACTACGTACCCAGCGCAAAGAAACTAAAAATCTTGAAAAAAGAATGGAAGAATGGATAACTAGAATAATCAATGCAGAGAAGGCCATAAACGACCTGATAGAGATAAAAACCATGACACGAGAACAACGTGACAAATTCACAAGCTTCAGTAACCGACTTAATTAACTGGAAGAAAGAGTATCAATGATTGAAGATCAAATGAATGAAATGAAGCGAGAAGAGACATCTAGAGAAAAAAGAGGAAAAAGAAATCAACAAAGCCTCCAAAAAATATGGGATTATGTGAAAAGACCAAATCTACATCTGATTGGTGTGCCTGAAAGTGAGGGGGAAAATGGAACCAAGCTGAAAAACACTCTTCAGGATATCATCCAGGAGAACTTTGCCAACCTTGTAAGGCAGGCCAACATTCAAATTCAGGAAATACAGAGAACGACACAAAGATACGCCTCGAGAAGAACAACTCCAAGGCACATAAATGTCAGATTCACCAAAGTTGAAGGAAAAAATGAAGGAAAAAATCTTAAGGGCAGCCAGAGAGAAAGGTCGGGTTACCCACAAAGGGAAGCCCATCAGACTAACAGCAGATGTCTTGGCAGAAACTCTCCAAGCCAGAAGAGAGTGGGGGCCAATATTTAACATTCTTAAAGAAAAGAATTTTAAACCCAGAATTTCATATCCAGCCAAACTAAGTTTCATAAGTGAAGGAGAAATAAACTCCTTTACAGATAAGCAAATGCTTAGAGATTTTGTCACCACAAGGCCTGCCCTACAAGAGACCCTGAAAGAAGAACTAAACACGGAAAGGAACAACAGGTACCAGCCATTGCAAAAACATGCCAAAATGTAAACACCATCGATGCTAGGAAGAAACCGCATCAACTGATGAGCAAAATAGCCAGCTAATATCACAATAACAGGATCAAGTTCACACATAACAATATTAACCTTAAATGTAAATGAACTAAACGGTCCAATTAATAGACACAGACTGGCAACTTGGAAAAAGAATCACCCATCAATTTGCTGTATTCAGGAGACCCATCTCACATGCAGAGACATACATAGGCTCCAAATAAAGGGATGGAGGAAGATCTACCAAGCAAATGGAGAACAAAAAAAAGCAGGGGTTGCAATCCAAGTCTCTGATAAAACAGATTTTAAACCATCAAAGATCAAGAGACAAAGAAGGTCATTACATAATGGTAAAGGGATCAATTAAACAGGAAGAGTTAACTATCCTAAATATATATGCACCCAATTCAAGAGCACCCAGATTCATAAAGCAAGTCCTTAGAGACTTACAAAGAGACATAGACACGCACACACTAATAAAGGGAGACTTCAACACCCCACTGTCAACATTAGACAGATCAACAAGACAGAAAGTTAACAAGGATATCCAGGAATTGAACTCCACTCTGCATAAAGCAGACCTAACAGACATCTACAGAACTCTCCACCCCAAATCAACAGAATATACATTCTTCTCAGCACCACATCACACTTATTCCAAAATTGACCACATAGTTGGAAGTAAAGCAGTCCTCAGCAAATGTAAGAGAACAAAAATTATAACAACCTTTCTCTCAGACCACATTGCAATCAAACTAGAACTCAGGATTAAGAAACTCAATCAGAACTGCTCAAATACATGGAAACTGAACAACCTGCTCCTGAATGACTATTGGGTACATAACGAAATGAAGGCAGAAATAAAGATGTTCTTTGAAACCAATGAGAACAAAGACAAAACATACCAGAATCTCTGGGACACACTGAAAGCAGTGTGTATAGGAAAATTTATAGCACTAAATGCCCACAAGAGAAAGCAGGAAAGATCAAAATTGACACCCTAACATCACAATGTAAAGAACTAGAGAAGCAAGAGCAAACATATTCAAAAGCTAGCAGAAGGCAATAAATAACTAAGATCAGAGCAGAACTGAAGGAGATAGAGACACAAAAAACCCTCCAAAAAAAAATCAATGAATCCAGGAGCTGGTTTTTTGAAAAGATCAACAAAATTAATAGACTGCTAGCAAGACTAATAAAGAAGAAAAGAGAGAAGAATCAAACAGACACAATAAAAAATGATAAAGGGGATATCACCACTGACCCCACAGAAATACAAACTACTATCAGAGAATACTAGAAACACCTCTACGCAAATAAACTACAAAACCTAGAAGAAATGGATAAAATCCTGGACACTTACACTCTCCCAAGACTAAACCAGGAAGAAGTTGAATCCATGAATAGATCAATAGCAGGCTCTGAAATTGAGGCAATAATTAATAGCCTACCAACCAAAAAAAGTCCCGGACCAGACGGATTCACAGCAAAATTCTACCAGAGGTACAAGGAGGAGCTGGTACCATTCCTTCTGAAACTATTCCAATAAATAGAAAAAGAAGGAATCCTCCCTAACTCATTTTAGGAGGCCAACATCATCCTGATACCAAAGCCTGGCAGAGACACAACAAAAAAAGAGAATTTTAAACCAATATACCTGATGAACATCGATGCAAAAATCCTCAATAAAATACTGGCAAATCAAATCCAGCAGCATATCAAAAAGCTTATCTACCATGATCAAGTGGGCTTCATCTCTGGGTTGCAAGGCTGGTTCAACATACGCAGATCAATAAACGTAATCCAGCATATAAACAAAACCAAAGACAAAAACCACATGATTATCTCAATAGATGCAGAAAAGGACTTTGACAAAATTCAACAGCCCTTCATGCTAAAAACTCTCAATAAATTCAGTATTGATGGAACGTATCTCAAAATAATAAGAGCTCTTTATGACAAACCCATAGCCAATATCATACTGAATGGGCAAAAACTGGAAAAATTCCCTTTGAAAACTGGCACAAGACAGGGATGCCCTCTCTCACCACTCCTATTCAACATAGTGTTGGAAGTTCTGGCTAGGGAAATCAGGCAAGACAAAGAAATCAAGGGTATTCAGTTAGGAAAAGAAGAAGTCAAATTGTCCCTGTTTGCAGATGACATGATTGTACATTTAGAAAACCCCATCATCTCAGCCCAAAATCTCCTTAAGCTGAGAAGCAACTTCAGCAAAGTCTCAGGATACAAAATCAATGTGCAAAAATCACAAGCATTCTTATACACCAGTAACAGACAAACAGAGAGCCAAATCAGGAATGAACTTCCATTCACAATTGCTTCAAAGAGAATAAAATACCTAAGAATCCAACTTACAAGAGATGTAAAGGACCTCTTCAAGGAGAACGACAAATCACTGCTCAGTGAAATAAAAGAGGACACAAACAAATGGAAGAACATACCATGCTCATGGATAGGAAGAATCAATATCGTGAAAATGGCCATACTGCCCAAGGTAATTTCTAGATTCAATGCCATCCCCATCAAGCTACCAATGACTTTCTTCATAGAATTGGGGAAAAAAACTGCTTCAAAGTTCACATGGAACCAAAAAAGACCCCACATTGCCAAGACAATCCTAAGTCAAAAGAACAAAGCTGGAGGCATCACGCTACCTGACTTCAAACCATACTACAAGGCTACAGTAACCAAAACAGCATGGTACTGGTACCAAAACAGAGATATAGACCAATGGAACAGAACAGAGCCCTCAGAAATAATACCATACGTCTGCAACCATCTGATCTTTGACAAACCTGACAAAAACAAGAAATGGGAAAGGATTCCCTATTTAATAAATGGTGCTGGGTATATTGGCTAGCCATAAGTAGAAAACTGAAACTGGATCCTTTCCTTACTCCTTATACAAAAATTAATTCAAGATGGATTAGAGACTTAAATGTTAGACCTAAAACCATAAAAACCCTAGAAGAAAACCTAGGTAATACCATTCAGGACATAGGCATGGGCAAGGACTTCATGTCTAAAACACCAAAAGCAACGGCAGCAAAAGCCAAAATTGACAAATGGGATCCAATTAAACTAAAGAGCTTCTGCACAGCAAAAGCAACTACCATCAGAGTGAACAGGCAACCTACAGAATGGGAGAAAATTTTTGCAATCTACTCATCTGACAAAGGGCTAATATCCAGAACCTACAAAGAACTCAAACAAATTTATGAGAAAAAAACAAACAACCCCATCAAAAAGTGGGCAAAGGATATGATCAGACATTTCTCAAAAGACATTCATACAGCCAACAGACACATGAAAAAATGCTCATCACTCACCATCAGAGAAATGCAAATCAAAACCACAATGAGATACCATCTCACACCAATTAGAATGGCGATCATTAAAAAGTCAGGAAACAACAGGTGCTGGAGAGGATGTGGAGAAATAGGAACACTTTTACACTGTTGGTGGGATTGTAAACTATTTCAACCATTGTGGAAAACAGTGTGGCAATTCCTCAAGGATCTAGAACTAGAAATACCATATGACCCAGCCATCCCATTACTGGGTATATACCCAAAGGATTATAAATCATGCTGCTATAAGGACACATGCACACGTATGTTTATTGCGGCACTATTCACAACAGCAAAGACTTGGAACCAACCCAAATGTCCATCAATGACAGACTGGATTAAGAAAATGTGGCACATATACACCATGGAATACTATGCAGCCATAAAAAAGGATGAGTTCATGTCCTTTGTTGGGACATGGATGCAGCTGGAAACCATCATTCTCAGCAAACTATCGCAAGAACAGAAAACCAAACACCACATGTTCTCACTCATAGGTGAGAACTGAACAATGAGATCACTTGGACACGGGAAGGGGAACATCACACACCGGGGCCTATTATGGGGAGGGGGGAGGAGGGAGGGATGGCATTGGGAGTTATACCTGTTGTAAATGACGAGTTGACAGGTGCTGACAAGTTGATGGGTGCAGCACACCAACATGGCACATGTATACATATGTAACAAACCTGCACGTTGTGCACATGTAGCCTAGAACTTAAAGTATAAAAAAAAAAAAAAGACAATGGCAGCCTCAAGAATCAACAAATATGATTAGCCCCTGGACACCATCTATGAGGGCAGCTGTAATGACGAAGACTTGTCAGCTGGTCCTGAGGATCTTCTCAGCAGAAATGAGGAAGATTTCTTCTCAGAGAAATGACATGTTCCCACATGACATCAACTTCACATGACCCAGAGCGGATTCTGGAAAGTATAGGTGATGGGGAGGACTCTCCAGCTCCCTGTAAGGACCATGTGGAAACCAGATCTGAAAAGGAAGAAGGCACTGGCAATATATCAGCAACTGCCAGGGAAAGCAAGCGTATTCTGGAAAGGATAAGTGATGAGGAGGATTCTCCAGGTTATTTCTCATCCTGACAAGTCTCATTTGCATCATATGGGTCCTATTAGCACAGATATCTCCAAATCGGCCACTCTTCTATTACATAAAATAAATTGCTCATTACAGGGCCTCCAATTATAGTTATTTCCTTCCTTGCCATCTACTATAAAAGAGTCAACCAACAGGGGGCTCTAGGGTCTCACTGAAATTGTGGTCAGCCTTATTCATAGGATCACAGAGTACACCCAAAGAACAGAAAATGGTTGGTGGCTAGTGGCTGTCCTAAGTTAGTAAGTGGAGCACACCATCTGAACTTTGCCATTTTTGAAACCATCCTGGCTATCCTGGGAATCTCACTGTTCACGAAACCCATTCCTGGTGTACATAATGTCAAAATTGTTCAACATGAATGATGTCCCGTGCTGATGAGGATGAAGAGACACCCTCACTCTCCAAGGCTGTTGGAAAGAACCTATCTAAAGGACCAGTGGAAAATTTTGTCTATTTTGTTGCTGTTGCATTAATTAACTATGAAACTGCACCTGGGCACTGTGCCCTCTGCCTGAACCTGGGGCACCAGGGGCACTAAGAGGCCATCTGGTGGGGCAGCCCAGGCCACTCAGAGCACACGGGGCCACAGCAATGGCAACACTTGGCTGGAGCACTCCATGCCCGTGTCCTGGAAGCCACTCCTCACCCCAAACTGGCTGCCAGGCGTCATCCCACGTGCCAGGATCATTGATGCCACCACCACAGGCAGGCTGGGGAAAGGCAGCTGCTGCGAACTGAGCAGCCAGCCAGGCCACCTGCCTTGGTTGTAGCCTGGACCCACTCAGCCCCAAATCCTGCAGCCTCCACCCACCTGGCCAGAGTGCCCCCTCTGCGAAGTTAGGCCCAGTGGCCACACATAACTTGCCCAGAATATCCAGCTCCTGCCTAAGAGTCATGGGTGCATCTGGCCCCACAAGACCAAAGCTGGACAGCAATGGCAACTCCCGACCTGGCCTCTGCCTTCTGCAGTGCCCAGCACGGGCCTTGCTTCAAGGGTCCATGGCCTCTAAAGCGCTCAGCGCCCAAGGCCTTGGACATTTGACCACCAGGGGCCACTGGCAAACTAGCAGGGGTGCCTCTAGGCTGGGTCCCTGGTGCTCCTTTATATAAGCCAGCCTGGGAAATGGAGACCTCAACAGTTGTGGAGATAATGCAGCATCCAGGTCTGGGATTTTTGGTGAGTGTGGTGGTATTGGGGACAGAAGACTGGGGCAAGTCGCCAGTGGACTTCTGGAAATGAAGAGAAGTCAGGGAAAATGTCTGTCCCTGTCCTTGTCCTGAATAAGCCAGCAGAATAAGCCACAGGCCAGGGCATTCCTTTTAAAACCTGTATTATGCCCTTACCTAAGTACTACCACAATCATCATTTCCTTGAGTGCCTGCTATGTGCCAGCTGCTGTGCCAAGCTCTTTGTGTGTATCTGAACTTCACAAAGGCTTTATGGCAGTAGTTAATAGCATTATCCCATTTCACTTCTGAGGAATCTGAGGCTAAGGGATAAATAGCTTGCCCATAGTGAGTGGAGAAGCCAGGACTGGAATCCATGTCTGTTTCTCTCTAGAGCCTGGACAGGACTCCTCACCCCTGAAGTTACTCTCCTGCCTTCTCTATGGTAGGTACTATTCAGTTAGTGTTCACACTTTAGCAAGAGGAGCTGGCCCTGCTGCCTTCCTCGCCTCTTCTTTCTTTCCTTACTCTGGTGACTTCCTCTGGCCAAGAAGAGGATCTGCAAGACTGTCTGTCTACGCCATGTAAAATGACTGAATTCTTCTGGAGAAACTGTGAAACAGACTTGGGAAACATACAAGAAAGCTATGCTGGAGGCTTGGAAAAAGAGTAGCTGTAGGCAAGTACTCCAACAGAAGCTCTGCCTTCACTGTGAGAACATGCCAGGGGTGGCCTGCTGGAGGGAGATGTGTGGAGCAGAACTGAGTCACCCCAGCCAACCTCCAGACCTGGGAGGCCCCTACCAACAGTCTGCAGTCCTGGGAGTGAGCCCAGCTGAGACCTGAAGAGCTGCCCAGGCTAAATCACCAGCCTGTAGATTTGTGAGCTGAAAGGAGAAATGATAAAGAAAGTGTTCTTGGAATTCATTTCTGGCAGTCTTGTGAGCGCTTTGCTTTCATTTGTTAGTGAAATGCTTGACATTTTTCCTTCACTTTATAAACATTACATGCAAATTACTCAGAATCCTAATTGAAAGTAATTTCCCATTAATGCAGGCTATAAAATACCATTCTATTTGAAACTACGCCTCAGAAATAGATAGTGTAGAATGCCCCTTTACACTCACAAATTATACCCACAAATCCAGGAAGCACAATGTTGGGTGTGTGAGACAGGGACTTAAAGCTACTACCAATGAAAATGTAGAAGAGGCACCTTTGGACAGGCATAGGCAAATGGCAGACAGTGGCATGCAGTAGTGTTTGCAGCAGTGAAAAATCCAATTATGGGACACTAAACTTTAAAAGCCAACTTTTGCATAACTGCAATCTCTGGGTGACCAGCACCCTTCTAAGAATTTAATCTGCCTAGAGACCAAGCAATGGCCAAGAAGGAGGAAACAGAAGCACTGGCATGCATGGTCTGAATGAGGAAGCCAAAGAACTCACTGTCCTATCAGAGTTTTTTCCTTCCAAGTCAGATACATACAGCGGACCTCCTTTGCGACCACTTGCTGACCACACATTATCTGCAATCATGAATCTTGGAAATAAATCATTCCCAATGCTCTTAAAAAATAAAAATAAATAGGCCGGGTGCAGTGGTTTAAGCCTGTAATCCCAGCACTTTGGGAGGTCGAGGCAGGGGGATCACGAGGTCAGGAGATCGAGACCATCCTGGCTAACATGGTGAAACCCCATCTCTGCAGTGAGCCGAGATTGTGCCACTGCACTCCATCCTGGGTGACAGTGTGAGACTCCATCTCAAAAAAATTAATTAATTAATTAATTAAATAAAAATAAAAAAATAAATAGCTTGTTTATTTAGTTATAGCCAGGTAATACCTAGACATTTCCCTAAATTTCTACCTTTAATGAATACCTAGCTCCACTTTATTCTGACAATCATGGTAGGCAGCAATCATTATGTTTTGAGGTAATTCAACATCCTTACCCCATCTGCATCTTTAAAAGCTCCAGCCAATAGAAAATTAGCTGGGCATGGTGGTGCATGCCTGTCATCCCAGCTACTTAGGAGGGTGAGGCAAAATAATCACTTGAACCCAGAAGGTGGAGGTTGTGGTGAGCTGAGATTATGCCATTGCACTTCACCCTGGGCAACAAGAGTGAAACTCCATCTCAAGAGGAAAACAAAACAAAACAAAACAAAAACTCCAGCCATAGGCCCTGGGCTCTGAGAGCAGATAGCACCATCAGCAAGAACTCTGGACTAACATGAGCAAGAGCCCTATGCCTGGTCAAGCACACAAGCTAGGCACTCTGAAAAAAAAGAAAAAAGAATTGCTTTCCCTTAAGAATTACCATGGGATAGGGACCCTGACATAACTTGAAGAACATAAGGGCAGAGAGGTAGTAAGGCAAAGATTTCACCGCTCCAGAGGGTCTCCTTAAAGTCACTAGACAAAAGAACCATTGAATGGAAATCCTAACCTTATGTATGCTTCTAGGTTAAAAATCACAAGGGAAGATCTCAACCTACTGAGTTAAATGATCCAGTGCATAATCAATCTAGTGAATGTCTATGGCATTTTCTACATTTAACATTTAGGAGAAAGCAAACTGCAAAGAGCTATTATCTCAGTTATTTCAGTCTCCTAACAAATAAACCAGGAGTCGCAAGCTCAACTGCCTACAGGAGCAGACAAATGAAATAAATAAGTGAAGAGCATCAAGTGAACTTGGCTTCAGAGTCTGAGAAGCAATCAGGAATACTAGAGATTTGGCAAACTGGAGTTCATGCCCCTTAACACTTGCTGCTTCTAGTGGAAGCACTCACTATGCAGCGGCAGCAGTCTGTGCCACCAAAAATTCAAGCCCAGGGCTGTCAGATCTTCTAAATCTTTTTAAAAAGCCAGAAATATGAATTCTTATGTGAATCTCCTATTTCTTAAGGACTGGCAATTTAATTAAATTCTCTTTTTCAAAACACAAGTCAAATCAGATGTATTCATGGTGAATTTATGTGGGCCATATTTGGCCTACAGATAAACAGTGTGGGTTCTCAGATTATACAACCTACAAGTCACACAATTTTCCAAAACAGTCTACCCTGCTCCTGTGGCCTTTTCTGCTTCCTATCTGCCTCCCTCTTTTCCTCAATATGCCAAATTACAGCATACTACACATCTCAACGGACTCTAGGTTGGGTGTGGAGTGTGAGTAAAGAATGCTACTCTATCTCAATCACCCCATTCGAGAGTCAGCTGAGCTCTGATCTCACTACAAGGAATTGCTATTTGGAAATGAAGATCAATTACAATGGAGTCATACTGGTAGGTCAGACAGCTGGATCAATCAAATTAAATAATTTTTTTAATATAAGTAACAAATAAGTCTTTCATCTCCAAAACTGCCAAATCTTTTTTAAAGAACCTTTAGATGTCCTATCTCATGTATCAGTGATGACTAACTGCTCTCATACAGCTTTGCCACGAAGCCCAACCATGCCACAAGCAAAGGAAGAAACCTCAAAAGAAGTTCATTAACTAAGCTGAACATCACTTCCATTGAAAATGCTGTAGAATTTTTAGCTTCTACACAAAGTAGACTTATTATTTACTTTAATACTTTAATGACATCCTATTCCGATCAAAGTAAGTAAAAGGTTGAAAGGATGGGTCAACTCCACTGGGATCCAACCTACATATCTAGATATTTACCCTTTCCCATAGACTCTAACAGGATTGCTATGTTAGATAATCTCTGTTAAACATATAAACTATGGTCTTCTGTATCTAGAAGACCTTCTTCCTACTTCCACTACGTAAGGATCTAAGAAAATAGTTTTCGATGTAGGATATCTCAAATATATTCACTTGAATAGGGCTGGATTAGGCAAGGTTAATGCATTACCATCCACATGCATTAGTTTATTCATGCTGATACCTAAGGGCAAAAAATTCCCCCAACCTGCCCATCCCATGCCACCCTAAAGCCTCTAAAGATGATACATTAGAGGGTAGCTGACTCTGATACCAATTTAGAAACAGCCAGCTTTCATTCCTAGTTGAGATCAAAATGAACAATTGTGATAAAATAAAGCAGTGACATCATAAATATAACTGATACAAATTGGAATTTGTTTTTGAAAAAGTTTCCAAAACAGATTTTACTACAGAACATTATAAAAATAGAAAAAGAGAATGAAATCTAAGAAGTTATTTTTAATACAATCTTTAGAACTCTTATTTTAAGAGTGACATAAAGGCAGTAAGTGGCTGGTATGGTTTGGATATGCATCCCTGCCCAAATCTCATGTTGAAAGGTAATCCCCAGTGTTCAAGGTGGAGCATGGTGGAAGGTGATTGGATCATGAGGGCAATTTCTAATGGCTTAGCACTATCCCCCTTGGTGACGTTGTTGCAACTGTGAGTTCTTCCTAGATCTAGTTATTTTAAAGTGTGTAGCACCTTCCCTAACCCCTTTGGTCCTGCTGCTGCCATGTAAGATGGCTGCTCCCATTTTGCCTTCTGCCATGAGTAAAAGCTCCCTGAGGACTCCCCAAAGGCAGACACTGCTTCTTGAACAGCCTGCAGAACCAATTAAACCTCTTTTCCTTGCGCATTACCAAGTCTCAGGTATTTCTCTGCAGCAATGCAATTCCTAATACAGTGGCTGTAATAGGAATCTACCCAATTAGTCCATAAGCATACATTCATTATTAGGCATGACCCTCACAAGTCCATGGGCCCTCAATTCTCCTTAGTTGGAACCAAAATACCAAGAAGATCCAGTAGTCTCAAAACCCAGTAATAGGCCTAATCCTTTAATTTGTTCCAATATTGTTCTGTCAGAAAACATTGACTCTGATAATTGTTGTATTTTGTTATTATCAGGAAATCTACAAAAGCTTAAAATCCAAAGTATTTCTCATGAGATCAAGTAACTTATTCACACACTGCTGATACTTTGTTACAATACAATGGTAGCATCCATAGTTTCCAAAATGAAAGAAAGACATAGAGAAGGAAGAGGAGGAAGAGTAAGCAAGGAAAAAGAAGGGAAAGGGTAAGACTGTTAAACCCAACAACATTCAAAAACAAAAGTATGCTAATTCCTACAACTTTACCTAACAGAATATTATACCCACACAATAATTTGGTCCTTAAAGCTCTTTTGATAAGAAAACAATAATACTTAATGAACAATTACAAGAACAAGAAAATCTGATTTCCAAGAAGAAAGGAATATCAGAACGAACTATAACAATAATGTTGATTGTTTTCCTTTCTACCATGTTTCTTTCACAGTGTAAATTCTAAAGTATAAATCTATATGAGGAATAGCTACAAGTTTTAATGAATGATAAAGTCAATATATTTATTTTATATGTCTCAAATTACAAAGTCCTACAAAAATCTGTTTCTTTTATTTAAAAAAGTTAGATTTCTAAATGAAAATACACCTCCCACACTTGACTATTCATGAAGTCATAGCCAGAATAACAGATTTAGCCAGGAATAGTAAATGTCAAACTTACATTCTCCTCTGCCAATACAATTAATAGTCTTTTGAATAACAATAACATACAGCATATTATATTCTTTCTTAAGAAACAAAACCTACTGGTCCTTGCTTTGAGTTTCTTAATAGAGCTTAAGCACTTTGTTTTACTTCTTCACAGAGCAACAGAACAAGACTCTAGCTATGCCAAATACTCCATCAGTTTTTATTTTTAAAATGGTATGAGCTTTGGCTAATGGAAGTCTCAAGATAGTGAAAAATAAAACGATTCAAAATCAGTGATGCATATATATTCATTATATTCCAACTTACCCAGTACACTGACAAAAGCATCAAAAAGATGAAATGTAAGCAGAGGCTCTTTCAAGTGACCATAGTAATCAGCTATGGTTTTAAAGACATCTTTTTCAAATCCCAAGTACATAGGCTGCTTCAAATCAGAACAGTTGGGCCCTATTTTCAAAAAGAGAGTGAAAGAGAAATATTAATGGAGTAATTACCTCTAAGTATTATTCTCTGTGAATATGTGTGGCGTGTACAGATATTCAGATATTTAACATATACAGAAAAGTTTTTATGGGGAAAATTGACATTAATTAAATAGGCATTCTACATTGATATTAATTAAATAGACATTTTACATTTTGCCTACACACATACGCTTTATGTCTACATTGAAATCTATTATAAAACAATGAAGAAAATCACCTGCTTACTTCCATTTTAAAAGAAACCTTTCTTTTTAAAAAAATTCTTCTGAAAGGCATTTTTATTAAATGTAAACAACGATAATTTTCTTTGAAATACTCAGCATTATCCTAGTCTTAATAAAGTTGATCAAGATAACAATTAGTTCACATTTGTAATAGACAAGTTATAAAGCAATTTTTAAAGCTTTTCATTATTTCATCATTGCTATATTATAAAATCCTACAGTCATAGAGTTGAACAAAATAATCAATTTCTGCCTCTATTTCAGACTAATATTTAAACTTAAATCTTTAAAAGGGGATTTTATATTTTGTATTAATTCACTCTGATTATAAATTCTCTATTTGATCCCTGACCAACCATCAAAAGACAGTTTATCAAGCAAAGTCATACTGCAAAGTTGAAGCAGCCATTGAAACCCTTAAACGATCTGCTCCCAACCATACCCTACTCCAGCAACAAGCAAGGAAAACATCCACTTGTGTATGGCCCAAAGAGGAGCAAGAAATGTTCTCTACAGAGTTGGCAACAACTGCCCCACCAATCCATCCACAGACCACAGATTTACACTGCCAAGTTGAGAGATGAACTGGAGCTGCCTGCACCTTGAGGAAAATAGCAAGTGGTCCCATGAGGAACAGTGTAGCCAGCCTTCTCTATTTCCATTACAGCATGGAAGAAAGGACCACATCCGCATTGGCTAGTTCTGGCCCAGCAGAAGACTAAACAACTATACCCAAATAGACCTCTATCCCCAGAGGAACAAAAGCAGCAGCCAAGATAAATTGAAAGGAAATTCTTCCTACAGAATCTCTGTAACTAAAGAAAGGGGATCAAGTTAAAAAGGACAGTAAAGTATTCCGGGTCTTCACATTTCGAGGTCACTGTGACAAGATCAAATGGTTTTTTCATCCTCCTTAAAGACTCTCTTACCTTTCAATATTCTGTTCTCTTCTTATAAAATAATTTGATTGGCTAAAATAATGAAAGTTGTGAAATATCTATGTGTGTGGTACCACATGAATCCAGCAGCAAAGGTAGTTGCCATTTTGCTTGCCTCGTCCTCTGACATATCCCAAGCTTAATCAATTAAAATAATTAGGTTGATATTTCTCAGCAAGCAATACGCATTGCCTAGAATTATTCCCTGGCAGGATAAGTATGTGGTTCATTCTAAGCAGTTGTACCCCTTTGTGAACATCTCATCATCCTTCTTAAAAATATGCAAAAAAATTTTAACGATTTCCCTAAAAAAAAAAAAAACCGTGCATAGTGAGCCCTATGAGAGGAAGCCATATTTTTATGACATTTTCTTTCTCAGTTATCTTGAACTTTAATAATAATAAATTTTTTTCATAAATGTTATTGCTGACGGATTCTGGAAAAGAAATGCTTTGACTTTTCTGTATCTATTTTTTATTGAATCCTGGACATGTGCAAAAAAGAAAAACACAGTTAACCTGGTTTTGCATTTATGTAACCAGCATTGAGGCTGGCCAACAATGAATGTATACAGGCCCATGTGCACACGGGTGTGACAATAAACACAGATGGGCCTGAAGAGAAAGAGGCGAGCAGCACACGAACAGAAAAGGAGGCAACAGGCCTTCAAAATACCACACAATCAGCCTATCCTTTCTGTTCCTTTTTAGATGACTGTAATGCGAATCTGGACTTATCAAGGATAGGATGGACAAGAAACAGGTCGTGACTTTGGTAGACTCAAAGTAGATTCTGAGGGTCAACAGGAATTTCAGAAAATATAGACTTTATAAAGTTATTCAAAAGGGTAATCTTGCCCTTTGGCCACCTTTATTTGTTTGACACATAAACATCTTTACAGATATGCCAACCACTCATAAAGCATTGTACTTGATACATGTAAGACAAGTTCCCTTTTCCCAGCACTTGCCACCTAGTATCACTCCACCTCACACACATGAAGATCATTAATAATTCACCCCTCACATCTTTGCTCTCCATTGATAAGAAATAAGAGTTATTCTAAGCTTTCTGTAGAAGCTTTTTGTCTTTAGGTGCACATGTTGCTTGAGGGAAAATTATGTTCTTTACTACATTTCAGTCATCATTGAAAATTCAACATCATAAACATCTTACTATATATTTTACAATATATTACAGGCTAAATTGGTTATACTAGCTTCCTATGTTCATTCCTAGCTGATCTGCTTCTAAATCCTTGGTTTGCCAGTTCGGAAATAGGAAGTTTAACTTCCCATTTATACTTTCTATCTCATCATTTCCAACCCTAGACAAAGATGCAATTTAAATTTCATTTACTTCAAACGACTGAGCAGGAAGAATAAAAAGTACTTCCTCTACTAAGACCATAGTACTCTGCAACTCAGAAGTTCCAAAATTTTAACCAAAAACCAATGAAAATTTTAATAATTAAACCCAGAGAAACTTGGGATTCACACAAACTAATGGTTACTATTCATATACAAAAGGATAGTATAGAATGAATAACATTCATTCAAAAAGCTATTCAAAATCATAGGATCATGTTCTATATATTACCACTAAGATTTCCCACATTAAGCTTAAGAATTACTTTAGTTTCATTCTATAATCAAACAAAACTAATTCCAGCTAAACCCATATTTTAGGGTCTACTAACTCACGAATTTAAAGAGAATTTACACCTATATCTGTAATGCTAGTCCTGTACAAAAGAAAGGAAAATAAACTACTACCTTGTGGTACCTGGGAGACTCAAAAGGCACTCCAGACCAAATATCACTATTATCAGTCAGCCAAAAGAACCGGAACTCTTTCCATCAAAATTACTTGTTTGGGTTAAGCCACCGATCATTAAAATCCCTTCTTTGGGTTAACCCGTCTGAAAATTCCCAGAAGAATGGTAGCGTTTCTGAGATACTATAACAACTAATGCCTTCACAGTACCTATGATATTCAATGATCTCGAAATCACACGCCTATGAAATGGATTTTATATACCTATAAATATCCTCACAGGGACCACTGTGGTCCAGGCCCTGTCATCTAACATCCAAATTACTGGAATAGTCTTTCTCGTTTCTCTACATGCAGGTTCTTCTCCTTCCAAACCATCCTTCATCCTGTGATGAAGCAATTAGAACTAGTGTGGATGGATCTACTAGACAGTACAAGTACTAAATCCCTTTAAAATTGTTCTAGAATTCAGTCCTTTCACTAAGTCACAAATTTATCACTAAAAGCACAGTAGTCCCAAAATAATTAACTGCCAGTCTCACAGGTGTCAAATCAATGTTCAGGCCATTGAGCAGAAATTTTTTCTAATTTAGGGCACTAATTTCTGTTAATTTCACAAAACCGTCAGATAATTAGTACTTACAATTTGCCAAACACTTCATAGCTGACAGCACCCAATGAGGAAGTTCTTCTGAAGGAAAAATAAAAAGAAGAAAATTTTAATTCAATTCCATATAACTCAAGAAATCATATACATACTTGGTATCATAAGAATGCATTACTTGCACAAGTAATGTGAACCATATCTGCTAATCACAAATCACCAATTTATGTAATTAGAACATTTAAAAGATGGAAATCTTTCCTTGGCAGCAGTGTTATAACATGCACTTACATAAATCACGCCTACAGATTTCTCTAAGGACACAATGTACCTTTTAAAGCTATAGTAAAAAATATATATAGTAAATATATATTTACTATATATATTAAAATATATAAATATATACAAATATATAAAATATATTTTATATAAAATATATAGACATATAGTAATTAATATATATATAGTTTGCTCCAAACAAACCAAAAAAGAAATCAATTATTTTAAGAATTAAAAGAAGAAAAAGAAAAGAAAAAATATTAGTCATCAAACACATTTGTGAAACGAGTCCACCAAACACCACCAGCCCCACAAAAAGGGTAATTCTGTAGGTGCAATATAAGTATCATTTTACATGTTTCCATTTTCAAAATGCTTTAGGCCAAGAAAGTTCCACTTACATATTAATGTTAGGCTATTAGTATTAGGACAAGCTTTAAATAACGGTAACCTAACATTGCTACAAAAAAATTCCAGCTGAACCATTTGGTACAGAATCTCTTCCCTCCAGGCCCTGCCACAGACATCTGATGAGATGGACTAGCACTCAGGCTGCCACTTCACCTTCTCTATTTCTGTAAAACTGCGAAGACACTTGTTGAATTGTGTTAGATCTAATGAATCGGAGTCTTGTAAAATGCTCTCTTCTTTCTTAAGATCTTACTTAATAAAATGAAAGATGATTGATCATCGAACTTATAACTAAAAGTATCAATTTGCTACACTCAGAGAATGTGGAGGAATTTTAGATGTATTTCAAAGGCTAAACTCTCCCCCTCATTCTATGGAACTTAATTTTGTATGTTGATATTAACTTCACAACTCATAAAGTCACCACAAACTTATTCTCATTGTTCTCCATTCCTTATATAGGGACTATAAAAGGAGAAGTGTTTCAGGTCTGAAGATAGGTTCTGCAGGTTCTGCTCCTGTCAGCAAACATGGCCTAGAAAAATCTCTTCCCCTCTCACCACTGCTCAGGCTATTCTGCTATATTCTGTCTGCTTCCCAGGAGCCTCCAGCCCTAAATTTAATCATATTTTTAAAAAGTCAAAAAGTATTATGCCATCTTCTCACAACCAAAGATCATTAAGTTTCAGCCAATTCCCAGCATCGAGGATTTGAACTAAAGGAAGAACAAATCAATGAGCCCATCCAAATCTGGTCCTTATCCACAGAAAGATTTAAAATCAGTGTGGGGGCTGTGGTCCACTGTCAGTACCCTAACCACATTTGTACAAATCAAAAACCAGGTTAGGTGGCTGTTATATGTTTTGCTTTATTTTGTTTTGTTTTTCTGATTTGTAAACTGGCCTAGGGTGGGAAATATGAAAAATTAAAGCAACATCAACATTTTAAAAACTACCTTATTAAAAAGAACCAAGACTATTCCAGAAAATCTAACACAGAGAAACCAAAACAAATATGTGAGAATTCTAAAAGCAATCAGATCCCAGGGCCCACCTGAAAACTGACTCAAACTCTTAGTTATGTCTTGAATAGTCTCACTTTTCAGAGATCTCCCTGGGAATACGGAACCACTTAATGCCCAAGATGGCTAACACTGAACTAGCTTCTGGAAGGATTTTGCTGAGGTTCTCATTCCTAGATATTCATCTTCCTATGACACTGCCTTAATCCAAACAATTTGTTAAAACGTATTAGAAAGAATATATGTAATGAAGGAACAAACTTATTCAGGGTTTAGGGAAGGGTCAAATAGGAGCTGATGGACCTATGCAGCCAATATATTGTGTCAATAAGTAACAAAATTATGTTTATGCACTTACTTGACTTGTCATCAAGAATAACAACTCCCTGCTTGCTAACACTATATACATTATGGATGATGAACTTCGAATTGACAAGTTTGATGTCTAAAACTTCTTCTAAGGAATCCAGGCCAAGAATTTTCTGTAAACTAAAAGATAAGTAATTATATTAATTAATTCTTTCTTTCATATTATATTTACTCAAAAACCTGGTACTACAAAAAATCAATCTTCATAATGCTTTATTTTCATGCACTGCACCCAATCTTTGTGGGACAAAAAGGGCAGAAATGGAGTACAATAAAACAAATATAAAAGATATCCTTTTGCTATTAACATTTTGCTTCACAGATTTAGTAACATGCCAAATGACAAGAAAGTAATTTTGTAAGTAAAATTACTACAACACAAAAACTAACTTACCCAATGATAAGAAACTACTATTAGCATATCGTCATGAGAAACAAAATTTTGCTGTATATGATTAACTTTATACAAATAGTACATCAATATCTAGGAGACCAAATTTTCTATTATGTATTTTATTACATTTAAGAACTTTCAAACTCCTATTATGTAAATAGCAGGAGATAATCCCCAGAATTCCGCTAAACTATGTTGACTGAGCACAACTGCAAATAATGCAAAGTGGAGATTTTTATATATAATTTCAGAAAATTAAATATGCAGAGAGCGAAGAAGCAGCAAAATAGGAAACAATATCTCTAAAATTTCTCATTAATATCAAATGTACATACTATGATAACGTCATAGACTTCCATATCTCTTCTACATTGGCCTCTGTCAGCTGTCTGCGGTGGACAAGACGGCAAGCTGGAACCTCTCCAATAGCAATACTGTGACGCTTGTACCACATCTCAGAATTCTAATGGAGGGGGATGCAAGAAGGGAGGGAAGGAGAAACAGTAGAAAGAGAGAGAATAAATATTTCAATATAAGGTGGTGTGATTTTTATGAGAAATATCTTTGATTTGGTCACCTGTAATTTGATTTAAAATAATAATTAGAAACATAAACTTTCTTTGCATGAACCTCAGAGAAGCAAAGAGTGATTCTTAAGACTAGGTCACATTATAAATGAATATTCATGAATTACAAAAGAGCTATGGCAATAAGTATGGCATTAACTAGCTAATTTTTCCTGTGGATGTTTCAACTAATCAGTGACATAGCAGCGAAATAAAAGTTTATTAATTAAAAATTAAGGAATACATATCTAAATTCACACACAGTAGATTGATTATTGAAAATGAAATTAAAATGTATTACTTTTGAGGGTTGTCTATTTTTTTATAAGCAAATATCAAGTAAGTGCAATGTTCGAAAGTAGCCCCCAAATCTTAGGCATCTGCAAAAGGCTCCACAAGGACAGCTGAAGATGGCAAAAGGAAGAGAAAGGTTTTTTTTGTTTGCTTTTTAGCATTACCTCAATCCTGGTGGTCTTCTACTGGGGCTATTTTAAGGAAAAAATGTGAAAAAAAAAAGAGGCAGTCAATTCTATAATGAGCTTAGGTTTTCCAAGACTAGAAGAATCTACCTTTGTTTATATATTTGGTCAGGGGCTATTCCACAATATTCCATGCCCCAACCTTCTTACCCTCAACTGGCAATAATAACAAAGTTTAGGAGGAAGAGACAAAGAGGAAAAAGAGTAATAAATTATAGAACATACAGGAAAAGGCGGTTACAAGAGAGTTTTAACAAAAACCTGCTCAGTCTGAACATACAAAAACAGCTGCCATATACAATTGACCCTTTATATCTATCGGTTTTGCATCTCTGCATTCAACCAACCACAGATTGAAAATATTCAGGGGAAAAAAATGGATGGTTTCATCTGTACAGAACATGTAGATTTTTTTTCTTGTTATTCCCCGAACCAGGGGTCCTCAACCCACAGGTCACAGACTGGTATCAGTTCATAGCCTATAAGAAACCAGGCTGCACAGCAGGAGGTGAGCGTTGGGCCAGTGAGTAAAGCTTCATCTGTATTTACAGCCTCTCCCTGTTGTTCACATACTGCCTGAGTTCCACCTCCTGTCAGATCAGCCTCAGCATTAGATTCTCACAGGAACATGAACCCTTTTGTGAACTGTGTATCTGGGGGATCTAAGTTGTGTGCTCCTTATGAGAATCTAATGCCTGATGATCTGTCACTGTCTCCCATCATCCCCAGATGGGACCATCTAGTTGCAGGAAAACAAGCTCAGGACTCCCACTGATTCTACATTATGGTGAGTAGCATAATTATCTCATTCTATATTATAATGTAATAATAACAGAAATAAAATGCACAATAAATGTAATGTACTTGAATCATCCCGAAACCACCCCCCACCCCCACCCCAGCAGCCTTGGTCCATGGAAAAATTGTCTTCCACAAAACCCATCACTGGTGCCAAAAAGGTTGGGGACTGCTGCCCTAAATAATACAACAACTATTTACATGCAAGAGTGAAAAACTGCAAGAGTCAGTCTTTCTTTGTTACCGGTCTCCCAGCTGTTGGCAGGTATGACTTTGTTTTGAAGTACCTTTAAACTATTGTTCATAAGGGACCACAGAGAGACAGACCAAGCCTAAGAGTTCATGGATGATTCTCCCTGCTGCCAGCCCCTCCGTCTTTCAGTTATGGCACTTACCATCACAACTGGCCTCACTGGGATGTTCTCTTGTGAAGTGCCTGGTGGGGGATCATTCCATTGTGGAAACTTAATAACATCCTTTTGGTATGGGGGTTTCTTTGGATATGGTTTCAGGGGTGAAGAAGGAGGAAATCTAAAACCCAAGAAGAAATTCTCTATTACTGCAGTCAGGGGAAGACACAGATATTTTAACAATAGTCTCCACTTTTGTGTCCCTGTAAAGTTATACAGTAATTACAAACTTCAGATAATAAATGAGGTCATAATTAATCAAATTATTACACATGGTTAATTGTACCCAACAATAACATGGTTTTTTTTTTAATATTCATTCATTATGCCCATCAAATAACATTTATGGAGAAAAACAGGAATTGAATATGTGGCACATTTTTAAATAAATAAACGAAACTTGTTCTCTTATCATGTGATGTCCATGATCAAAGAGGTTCTTAAGGAGATGCTAGACTAAGCCATTTCTTTCACTGAGCTAAAATCCTTACTGCCTCATAACTCCAGCCAAAAAGCATACATGGTGAACTGCATATAGAAATTATTGGTATAGAAATCCTCAGTAATACTTGCTAAGAAAAAATACATTAACACAAAAATCATTTGGCTTAATTTTCACTTGTATTACTATTTCTAATAAAGATTAATCCTTTTTCCATTGAATATCTAGCACTTCACACTGAGATTGGAGCTTTAGTCTAGAAACCCATCTTGGAGGGAGCTAGAAAGTGGCCATGTCCTTATTCTGCCCTTCCACACTCTCCCCTGTTTCTAGCCTTCCTGTGTATTGACAGCATCACTCCTTGGACTAACACCTAAAAGTTTAAATAAATTTTAATTTTTAAAACTGCTCTATACCATACCTGGTAAATAACAGGAAGGTGATTGAATACATAGTTTTTATCAGAGAATCTTTTTCTGTAGGCTTGTTAGAAAAGGATACAATGCATTACATTGCACTGCAAAAGCAATGTAAGAACTCTAGTTCTTAATGTTGATATAAAAGGCAGTGGGTTGTTGACTTTTATTTTGACTTTTTATTTACTTAAGCCAAAATAACAGCTTGAAAATCTTATCCATGTTATCCATAGAAAAAAAAAAAATCATACAAATAATGAAAGACCTTATCTAAAAGCAAATGCAGAAATAAAGAATTATAAAATGTCTATAGTGTTCAAGGAAAGTTTATATGAAGGTGAATCCAGAGAATCACAAACAAGAGTACTAAAGGAAACAGAATGCGTCACCTCAAAATATTCCTCTTTGACATAATTTTTTGGATCTAAAGGCCATTTGAAGCAAATAGAGAAAAGCACTCTTTCCTCTAAGAGCAGGAGAGTTATTAATATAAAGACAAAAGGTCTATCTTTCCCTCTTTCCTGCCTCAAAACAGTATGTAAATTCTCCTTTACAACCTTTATCAGCTTAGAGACTGCACCAGAGGCATCTAAGCAGACTTTATTAGTTTCCCCATAAATTTACTTTCCCACAATTTCCTGTCTTTGGAAGCCTTAAACTGCTTTCATGTGTCCTGATGCTTCTCTAAAATTTATTGCTTTTTGTTGAAGACCTGATATAAGCTGGGACTCTAAGGCACTGCATCTAGTTATTTTTCTCCCATGGAATGTGCACTGCACACATTAACAAACCTGCTCATTTTTCTCTTGTTAATCTGTCTTTTCTTGCAGGAATATGTCCCAAGTATGAACTTCTGAAGGTTGACAAAAACTATAATTTCTCATCTTCAAATAGAGAAACATTTCAAAAACAGTCACAATAGATTTGAAAAGGAATGACTAGTGGAGAAAAGTTGCATTTCATCTTTTCTGAAAAGAATATCCAAAAACTATTTTAAACATCAGTTTGGGGTCAGTTAAAAAAAGAGAGAGATCTGGAAATCACTAAATCAAGTTAAAGATAGCTTAAAGTTTGGTAATCAAGTTACCAAGGCAGGTGTTCCCAAAAGATTCCAAAATATAAACTAAATGAATCTCTATAGCCAAAGCATCTTTCTTTGTAAATAAAGGGTGGCTTATAGAAGTCCAATTTTATTTCTTACAAGTCAACAATCCCAACAAATGCTCATTTCCAGACAAAGTACAGCATTTATGCATGTGTATGTGCATACACGCTCATATACACATAGGATATTGAATGTAATTCCAGGAGTTCTCAGATCATCCACCTCTCAGTTCATTCAAAACTAAACAAAATCCCTACTCCCATCCCACCACTAATGCCCTCTGTTTACTCTCCCACTTCATCCCCTCAGCTATGACACAAAAATTTTCAGACCTGAGTTCCGGGCTTTCTCACAAACTGTCTATGTGTCTTTTAGAAAGTATAAGTCCCTCTAAATAATAATTCATTTATTTGTCAAATGAAGGAATTAAATTGGATGACCCATAAATTTTCTCCTAAGTCCAAAAAGATGCTTCTTATATTCCCATAACCAGAAAAAAAGTAATATCTTCCAAAGACCAAAGTAGAATTTGTTACGTGCAAAACTGTGATTGAAGAGATACCAGGAAATCACTTTTTTCCTCCACACTAAGAAGATGAGATCTTTGCTGTCAGTAACATCTGCAGTTACCAATAGAAGATGTGCTATCTATTTTCACAGCAGTCTCACAACTTTGCCTGAGAAAAAATGCAGAAGAGCTCCCTCCGGTGGAGTACTTCTATTTTGGGCATTGAAAGTTAGCAATTTAATCCTAACAGTTTAATAATGTAATATTTCAACTGTTAAAGATGATCCAGTTCAAATGCCACATTTTTTACTCAGAGATATTAGGCTCAAAAAAGGAAAGCAACTAATTTAAAAGCCTCACAACTGGCCAAGAGAACAAACCATCTTACACAAAGGATTTGCAAGCCTTTTATTAAGAAAATTATAAAACTTTTATGCAAAAAAAAAGACAGTGTGCCCCCTAAGAGGAAAATTATAAAATTTTATTGAAAGACATTAAAGAAGAACTAAATTGATAGCTATATTATGCTGGTAAATAAGATTCTATCTTAAACTCCGGCTCAAGCAATCCTCCTGTCCTCCTGTTCAGCCTCCCAAGTAGCTGGGATTACAAGTAGTTGCCACTGTGCGCAGCTTAGTGAATAAGATTCCATATCATACAATGTTAATTTTCCCCCATGAAGATACATAGTTACAATGAAAATTTAATAAAAACATTAATATAAAAATTTTTATGAAACATGGTAAACTTATTCCAAGCCAGGCACGGTGACTTACATTTGTAGTCCCAGCTACTTGGGAAGCTGAGATGAGAGGATCACTTGAGGCCAGGAGTTCAAGACCAGCCTGGGCAATAAAGCGAGACCCCATCTCTAAAGTAAAAAAAAAAACAAGAAACAAGATCAACTGATTCTAAAATTTATATGAAAATGCAAAGGCCCAAAAATAAGACATTCTTAAAGAAGAAAACCAAAGTGAGGTGACTTGCCCTATCAGATATCAAGACTAACATAATAGGGCAATACTAACGGCAGAGACCATACTTCCCCAAGTTCCGCATTGTTGACATTTAGGGCTGGATAGTTATTTGTTGTGGGGAGCTGTCCCGTGCACTGGGGGATGCTGCTAAGTGCAAAGCATCTCTGGCCTCTACTCACTGGATGTCAGTAGCACCCTACACACAACACACACACCTGTTGTGACAACCAAACATTTCTCCAGACATTGCCAAATGTCTTCCGCAAAATGGCCCCCAGTTGCGAATCATGGGTCTAGACAAAGAGAATTCAAAACAAATAAACACTACTCTTTAGAAACATGATTTATGATAGAGCAGACATTACAGATCAATAGGAAAGTATAGACTGTTCAATAAATAGTACTGAGCCAACTGGTTATCCATTTGGAAAAAACGAAATTGCATCCTGGTTCAGCCTACCATATTTCCAAAGGTGTTTACAATCATACCTCCTAACCATATGCTCTTTTGCAACATGATCTTGCCACTACTGTATCAAGAGGCAGAGCGTCTTTCTCTATCCTCTCAAGTCTAGGTGAGCCCCCTATAATTGCTTTGATAAATACAATAAGGCAGAAGCACTAGCCTAACTGGCTAGAACTCTCTTCCTGCCTCTTGAAACTCTCACTCTTGTATAACTCATTATTATGAAGCTCCCTCTTGGAAACCAGCCATCTTATAAGAAGTATGACCACCATGAGACCACCATGTTGTGAAATACCTAAGCAACAGGAAGAGACCCTAGAAGACGAGATACTGCAAGGAAAGAAACTGAGGTAAAGGAGCACCAAAATTCCAGATCTGCAAATAAACAAATATTCCTGAAGGTGGATTCTCCAGCCTCAGCAGCCCCAGTTAATGCCCACCTAAGCAATCTTCCAAAATTCCTGATCCACACAATTAACGTAACAACTACAATGGGCCAGGCACAGTGGCTCACACCTGTAATTCCAGCATTTTCAGAGACCAAGGTTGGTGGATTGCCTAAGGTCAGGAATTTGAGACCATCCTGGCCAACATCGTGAAATCCCATCTCTACTAAAAATACAAAAATTAGCCAGGCGTGGTGGCGTGTGCCTGTAATACCAGCTACTCAGGAGGCAAAGACAGGAGAATTGCATGAATCCAGGAGGCAGACGTGTCAGTGAGTTGAGACTGTGCCACTGCACCACACCAGCCTGGGCAACAGAAGGAGACTCCATCTCAAAATAAAGCTGGGGGCGAGGGAGGAGGGTGGTTCAAGATGGCCGAATAGGAACGGCTCCAGCCTCCAGTTCCAAGAGTGAGTGACACAGAAGACGAGTGATTTCTGCATTTCCAACTGAGGTACTGGGTTCATCTCACTGAGGCGTGTTGGACCCTGGGTGCAGGACAGAGGGTACAGTCCACTGAAACAGAGTGGAAGCAGGGTGAAGCATCGCCTCCCCCGGGAAGCACAAGGGGGAAGGGAATTCCCTTTCCTAGCCAAGAGAAACTGTGACACACAGCACCTGGAAAATCGGGTCACTCCCATCCTAACACTGCACTTTACCAAGGGTCTTAGCAAACAGCACACCAGGAGATTATATCCTGCGCCTGGCTGGGAAAGGTCCCACGCCCACAGAGCCTACCTCATTGCTAGCACAGCAGTCTGAGATCTAACTGCAAGGCTGCAGCAAGGCTAGGGGAGGTAAACAAAGTAGCCAGGAAGCTTGAACTGGGTGGAGGCACCGCAGCTCAAGGAGGCCTGCCTGCCTCTGTAGACTCCACCTCTGGGGACAGGGCATAGCCAAACAAAAGGCAGCAGAAACCTCTGCAGATTTAAATGTCCCTGTCTGACAGCTTTGAAGAGAGTATTGGTTCTCCCAGCACAGAAGTTGAGATCTGAGAACTGACAGACTGCCTGCTCAAGTGGGGCCCTGATCCCCGAGTAGCCTAACTGGGAGATATAACCCACTAGGGGCAGATGACACCTCACACCTCACATGGCCGGGTACCCCTCTGAGATGAAGCTTCCAGAGGAACAATCAGGCAGCAAATTTGCTGTTCAGCAATATTCACTTTTCTGCAGCCTCTGCTGCTGATACCCAGGCAAACAGATTTGGAGTGGACCTCCAGCAAACTCCAACAGACCTGCAGCTGAGGGTCCTGACTGTCAGAAGAAAAACTAACAAATAGAAAGGACATCCACACCAAAACCCCATCTGTACATCACCATCATTAGAGACCAAAGGTATATAAAACCACAAAGACAGGGAAAAAGCAGTACGGAAAAGCTGAAAATTCTAAAAATCAGAGTGCCTCACCCCCTCCAAAGGAATGCACCTCCTCGCCAGCAACAGAACAAAGCTGGATGGAGAATGACTTTGATGAGTTGAGAGAAAAAGGCTTCAGACAACCAAACTTCTCCAAGCTAAAGGAAGAAGTTTGAAATCATTGCAAAGGAGGAAAAAACCTTGAAAAAAGATTTGACGAATGGATAACTAGAATCACCAAAATGACCTGATAGAGCTGAAAACTACGACACGAGAACTACGTGAAAAATGCACAAGCTTCAGTAACTGACTCAATCAACTGGAAGAAAGGGTATCCGTGATTGAAGATGAAATGAAAGAAATGAAGTGAGAAGAGAAGTTTAGGAAAAAGAGTAAAAAGAAATGAACAAAGTCTCCAAGAAATATGGGACTATGTGAAAAGACAAATCTACGTCTCATTGGTATACCTGAAGGGAATGGGGAGAATGGAGCCAAGTTGGAAAACACTCTGCAGGATATTATCCAGGAGAACTTCCCCAACCTAGCAAGGCAGGCCAACATTCAATCTGGAAATACAGAGAATGCCACAAAGATACTCCTCGAGAAGAGCAACTCAAAGACACATAATTGTCAGATTCACCAAAGTTGAAGGAAAAAATGTTAAGGGCAGCCAGAGAGAAAGGTCAGGTTACCACAAAGGGAAGCCCATCAGACTAACAGCGGATCTCTCAGCAGAAACTCTACAAGCCAGAAGAGAGTGGTGGCCAATATTCAACATTCCTAAAGAATTTTCAACCCAGAATTTCACATCCAGCCAAACTAAGTTTCATAAGTGAAGGAGAAATAAAATCCTTTACAGACAAGCAAATGCTTAGAGATTTTGTCACCACCAGGCCTGCCCTACAAGAGACCCTGAAGGAAGCACTAAACATGGAAAGGAACAAGCGCTACCAGCCACTGCAAAAACATGCCAAAATGTAAAGACCACTGATGCTAGGAAGAAAATGCATCAAGTAATGAGCAAGATAACCAGCTAACATCATAATGACAGGATCAAGTTCACACATACCATTACTAAACTTAAATGTAAATGGGCTAAATGCTCCAATTAAAACACACAGACTGGCAAATTGGATAAAGAGTTAAGACCCATCAGTGTGCTGTTCAGGAGACCCATCTCACATGCAGAGACACACATAGGCTCAAAATAAAGGGATGGAGGAAGATCTACCGAGCAAATGGAAAACAAAAAAAGGCAGGGTTTGCAATCCTAGTCTCTGATAAAGCAGACCTTAAACAAACAAAGATCAAAACAGACACAGAAGGCCATTACATAATGGTAAAGGGATCTATTCAACAAGAAGAGCTAACTATCCTAAATATATATGTATCCAATACAGGAGCACCCAGATTCATAAAGCAAGTCCTTAGAGACTTACAAAGAGACTTAGACACCCACACAATAATAATGGGAAACTTTAACACTCCACTGTCAAAATTAGACAGATCAACAAGACAGAAAGTTAACAAGGATATTCAGGAATTGAACTCAACTCAGCACCAAGCACACCTAACAGACATCTACAGAACTCTCCACCCCAAAACAACAGAATATGCATTCTTCTCAGCACCACATCACACTTATTCCAAAACTGACCACATAGTTGGAAGTAAAGCAGTCCTCAGCAAATGTAAAAGAACAGAAATTATAACAGTCTCTCAGACCACAGTGCACTCAAACTAGAACTCAGGATTAAGAAACTCACTCAAAACTGCTCAACTACACGGAAACTGAACAACCTGCTCCTGAATAACTATTGGGTACATAACGAAATGAAGGCAGAAATAAAGATGTTCTTTGAAACCAATGAGAACACAGACAAAACATACCAGAATCTCTGGGACCCATTTAAAGCAGTGTGTAGAGGGAAATTTATACCACTAAGTGCCCACAAGAGAAAGCAGGAAAGATCTAAAACTGACATTCTCATACCACAATTAAAAGAACTGGAGAAGCAAGAGCAAACACATTCAAAAGCTGGTAGAAGGCAAGAAATAACTAAGATCAGAGCAGAACTGAAGGAGATAGAGACACAAAAAATCTTTCAAAAAAATCAATGAATACAGGAGCTGGTTTTTTGAAAAGATCAACAAAATTAATAGACTGCTAGCAAGACTAATAAAGAAGAAAAGAGAGAAGAATCATACAGACGCAATAAAAAATGATAAAGGAGATATCACCACCGATCCCACAGAAATACAAACTACCATCAGAGAATACTATAAACACCTCTACGCAAATAAACTAGAAAACCTAGAAGAAATGGATAAATTCCTGGACACTTACACTCTCCCAAGACTAAACCAGGAAGAAGTTGAATCCCTGAATAGACCAATAACAGGCTCTGAAATTGAGGCAATAATTAACACCTACCAAAGAAGAAAAGTCCAGGACCAGACAGATTCCCAGGCAAATTCTACCAAAGGTACAAGGAGGAGCTGGTACCATTCCTTCTGAAACTATTCCAATCAATAGAAAAAGAGGGAATTCTCCCTAACTCATTTTATGAGGCCAACATCATGCTGATACCAAAGCCTGGCACAGACACAACAAAAAAAGAGAATTTTAGACCAATATCCCTGACGAATATCGATGCAAAAATCCTCAATAAAATACTGGCAAACCAAATCCAGCAACACAGAAAAAAAGCTTATCCACCATGATCAAGTAGGCTTCATCCCTGGGATGCAAGGCTGGTTCAACATACACAAATCAATAAACGTAATCCAGCATATAAACAGAACAAAAGACAAAAAAACATGATTATCTCAATAGATGCAGAAAAGGTCTTTGACAGAATTCAACAGCCCTTCATGCTAAAAACTCTCAATAAATTCGGTATTGATGGAACGTACCTCAAAATAATAAGAGCTCTTTATGACAAACCCACAGCCAATATCATACTGTATGGACAAAAACTGGAAGCATTCCCCTTGAAAACTGGCACAAGATAGGGATGCCCTCTCTCACCACTCCTATTCAACATAGTGTTGGAAGTTCTGGCCAGGGCAATCAGGCAAGAGAAAGAAATCAAGGGTATTCAGTTAGGAAAAGAAGAAGTCAAATTGTCCCTGTTTGCAGATGACATGATTGTCTATTTTGAAAACCCCACTGTCTCAGCCTAAAATCTCCTTAAGCTGATAAGCAACTTCAGCAAAGTCTCAGGATACAAAACCAATGTGCAAAAACCACAAGCATTCTTATACACCAATAACAGACAAACAGAGAGTCAAATCATGAGTGAACTCCCGTTCAAGGACCTCTTCAAGGAAAACTACAAACCACTGCTCAATTAAATAAAAGAGGACACAAACAAATGGAAGAACATTCCATGCTATTGGATAGGAAGAATCAATATCGTGAAATTGGTCATACTGCCCAGGGTTATTTATAGATTCAATGCCATCCCCATTAAGCTACCAATGACATTCTTCACAGAATTGGGAAAAACTACTTTAAAGTTCATATGGAACCCAAAAAGAGCCCGCATTGCCAAGACAATCCTAAGCCAAAAGAACAAAGCTGGAGGCATCACACTACCTGACTTCAAACTATACTACAAGGCTACAGTAACCAAAACAGCATGGTACTGGTACCAAAACAGAGATATAGACCAATGGAACAGTACAGAGCCCTCAGAAATAATACCACACATCTACAACCATCTGATCTTTGACAAACCTGACAAAAACAAGAAATGGGGAAAGGATTCCCTATTTAATAAATGCTGCTGAGAAAACTGGCTAGCCCTAAGTAGAAAGCTGAAACTGGATCACTTCCTTACACCTTATGCAAAAATTAATTCAAGATGGATTACAGACTTAAATGTTAGACTTAAAACCATAAAAACCCTAGAAGAAAACCTAGGCAACACCATTCAGGTCATAGGCATGAGCAAGGACTTCATGTCTAAAACACCAAAAGTAATGGCAACACAAGCCAAAATTGACAAATGGGATCTAATTGAACTAAAGAGCTTCTGCACAGCAAAAGAAACTACCATCAGAGTGAACAGACAACCTACAGAATGGGAGAAAATTTTGGCAATCTACTCATCTGACAAAGGGCTAATATCCAGAACCTACAAAGAACTCAAACAAATTTACAAGAGAAAAACAAAAAAAAACATCAAAATATGGGCAAAGGATATGAACAGACACTTCTCAAAAGAAGACATTTATGCAGCCAACAGACACATGAAAAAATGTTCATCATCACTAGCCATCAGAGAAATGCAAATGAAAACCACAATGAGATACCATCTCACACCAGTTAGAATGGCAATCATTAAAAAGTCAGGAAACAACAGGTCCTGGAGAGGATGTGGAGACATAGAAACACTTTTACACTGTTGGGGGGACTGTAAACTAGTTCAATCATTGTGGAAAACAGTGTGGCGACTCCTCAGGGATCTAGAACTAGAAATACCGTTTGACCCAGCCATCCCATTACCGGTGTATACCCAAAGGATTATAAATCATGCTGCTATAAAGACACATGCACACATATGTTTATTGCAGAACTATTCACAATAGCAAAGATTTGGAACCAACCCGAATGTCCATCAATGATAGACTAGATTAAGAAAATGTGGTACATATACACCATGGAATACTATGCAGCCATAAAAAAGGATGAGTTTATGTCCTTTGTAGGGACATGGATACAGCTGGAAACCATCATTCTCAGCAAACTATCGCAAGAACAGAAAACCAAACACTGCATGTTCTCACTCATAGCTGGGAATTGACCAATGAGAACACTTGGACACAGGAAGGGGAACATCACACACTGGGGCCTGTTGTGGGGTGGGCAGGGGGAGGGATAGCATTGGGAGATATACCTAATGTAAATGAAGAGTTAATGGGTGCAGGACACCAACATGGCACATGTATACATAGGTAATAAACCTGCATGCTATACACATGTACCCTAGAATATAAAGTATAATAAAAATAAATAAATAAAAGTAACATTCCCCTAGAATATTACAAATAATATCACAGGGTGTACACCCCCTGTGGCATTCGGAGTAACATTCCCCTAGGATATTACAAATAATATCACCAGGTATACACCCTCTGTGATATTAGGAGTTACATCTTTCTAGGACATTACAAATAATATCACAGGATGTGCACTCACTGTGATATTACTCGTAATATCTCTCTAGGATACAAGGTATTATATCACAGAGTATACACGCATGGTGCACATCCACTGTGATATTTAAAGTAATATGTCCCTGTAAGATTACAAATAATATTGAAGGGTGTAAACACCCTGTGACCTTAGGGGTAACATCCTCCTAGGATATTATAATATCACAAGGCGTACACCCCCTGTGACATTTTGTACACCGTTTGTGACATTAAAAGTAGCATCCCCCTAGGATATTACAAATAACATCAAAGGCGGTTTTTTCACATGGTTTACACTTCCTGAGACATTACGCATAATATTTTTCTGAGATATACGAATAATATCACAGAAGGTGTACACACATGGTGTACAGTCCATGTGACATTAGGAGCAACATCCCCGTAAGATATTAGAAATAATATCACTGGACATACGCAGTAACATCCCCCTAGGATGTTATGAATAATATCGGAGGGGGTGTACACACATGGTGTACACATTCTGTAAAATTAGGAGTAGCATGTTCCTAAGACATTATGAATAATATCACAGTGTGTGTATACACACGGTGTATACCCCTTGTGATGTTAGGGGTAATATCCTTCTAGGATATTATGAATAATTGCACAGTAACATCTTCCTATTATATTGTGAAAAATGTCACAGGGTGTACACCTCCTGTGACATTAGAAGTAACATGCTCTGAGGATATTCTGAGCAGTTTCACATGGTGAACACCCCCTGTGACATGAAGAGTAACATCCACCTAGGATATTACGAATAATATCACAGGGTGTACACCCCCTGTGACTTCCAAAGTGACATCCCGGCCGGGTGTGGTGGCTCACACCTGTAATCCCAGCACTTTGGAAGGCCAAGGCAGTGGGATCACCTGAGGTCAGGAGTTCGAGACCAGCCTGACTAATATGGTGAAACCTCGTCTCTACAAAAAATACAAAATATTAGCCGGGTGTGGTGGCATGCGCCTGTAATCCCAGCTACTCCAGAGGCTAAAACAGGAGAATTGCTTGAACCTGGGAGGCGGAGTTTGCAGTGAACCCAAATCGTGCTATTGCACTCCAGCCTGGGCAACAAAAGCCAAAACTCTGTTTAAAAAAAAAAAAAAAAAGTGACATCCCCCTGGAATATTATGAATAATGTAACAGAGTGTATACCCCCTGTGACAATAGGATTAACATCCCCCTAGGATATTATGAATAATATCAAAGGGTGTACACCCACTGTGATATTAGGAGTAATAGCTTCCTAAGGTATTACTAATAATATCACAGGGTGCACACCCACTGTGATATTGGGAGTAATATCTCCTTAAGATGTAAGGAATAACATCACACAATGTACACATATCGTGTACTCCCACTGTGATATTAGAAGCAATATCTTCCTAAAATTTTATGAAAAGTATCACAGGGTATACATTCTCTGTGATAATAGAAACAATATTTACCCTGGGTATTACAAATAATTATCAAGGGAATACACACATGGTATACAGTCACTATATAATATTAGGCGTTATATCTCCCTAGGATATTACAAATAGTATTACGGTGGGTGTACACCATGTGTGTACACCCGCTGTGATATTTGAAGTAATATCTCTCTAGGATATTATGAATAATATCAAAGGGTTACAACGTCCCCCTCCCCGTTATAAAGAAAAAACTACAACAGTTGTTTTAATCCACTAAGTTTGACATAGTTTTATTACACAACAACAGATAACTAGAAACGAAATTTGTGGCATCTGCAACAGGACTGGGCAGTGAAATGGATGCATGAAGGGCCTCAGAAGGACTTCTTAATAGAAGCTGAAAGAACAGTAAGGAAGTTGTTGTGGAACAGTATGGAAGGTGGAGAAAAAAAATCTGTGTTGCACAGTGGCATGAATTTCAGTAAAACTGTCACCTGTGGTAATAGGGAAACTAGAAAAGGTGGATCTGGCGAACAAATTTCCCAGGATGAATGATGAAAATGACAACTGGTTTCTTTTATAACAGCTGCAATAACCAGGTGTGGATTGTGCCAACTTAAGAATGATGAGGTGGATAAATTTGAAAAGAAGAGCTTTATCTCTCATAAAGGGTTTCAGTCTGTAGGCTGGCCCTCCCACAGTTTGGGAAGCAAAGCCTCCAGAAGCAGCTGACAGCAAGCACTTTGAGGGAGGGGTAAAGAGAACAGGAATTTTTGCTGAGTGAGGTGGCCAAATATGCATATTTAATAAGCTAAAGAAAGAGTCATGAATATTTATGAAAGGAGAAATACGCACATGTGCAATTGAGCTTCATGTACCTTTTGTGGGTTGCATGTTAAAAAAATGGTGGCATTAGCATGATATGAGGATGGAGTTTTCAGCCCACTGATGTCAAAAGATAAAGCAGAGGACACAAAACCATCACTGTGTATCCTCCAGCAGTCAGCCAAAACCGGTCTGGAGATGGTGGCCAGTTTTCAGCAAGGGATGTATTGTGAAATTGCAAAAAAAGTAGGAAGAGTCCAGTCACAGTCTCAGATGACTGGCTTAAGATGATAAAGCAATGAGTCGTCTGTTTCTTGTTTTCCAGAGCTGGTTTCTGCTTACTCCTTAGGGAAGAAATCTGGTTAAAGGTTACTAAGGAAGGGACATACTGAAGTTTGTCCAACCCCCTATCCCATCATGGCTAGGAACTCAGTTTTTAAGGTTTCTTTTTTGTAGAATGCTTTTTATTTGTTTACTTATACATGAATAAGTTCTTCAGTGATGATTTCTGAGATTTTGGTGCACTCATCACCGGAGCAGTGTACACTGTAACCAATGTACAGTCTTTTATCCCTCATCACCCTCCCACGCATTCCCCAAGTCCCCAAAGTCTATCATATCATTCTTATGCATTGTATCCTCATAGCTTAACTCCCACTTATGAGTGAAGACATACAATGTTTGGTTTTTCATTCCTGAGTTACTTCACTTAGAATAATGGTCTCCAATTTCATCCAGAATGCTGCAAATGTCATTATTTTGTTCCTTTTTATGGTAAAGTAGTATTCCATAGTATATATATACACCACATTTTCTTTATCCACTCGTTGATTAATGGGCATTTGGGCAGGTTCCATATTTTTGCAACTGCAAATTGTGCTGCTATAAACATGTGTGTGCAAGTGTCTTTTTCGTATAATGATGTCCTTTCTTCTGGGTCAATACCCAGTCATGCGATTGCTGAATCAAATGGCAGATTTACTTTAAGTTATTTAAGGAACTTCCACACTGTTTTCCGTAGTTGTACTAGTTTACATTCCCACCAGCAGTGTAAACGTGTTCCTTTTTCGCCACATCCATGCCAACATCTTTTTTTTATAATTTTTTTATTATGGTCATTATTGCAGGAGTATGGTGGTATCACATTGTGGTTTTGATTTGCATTTCCCTGGTCATTAGTAATGTTGACCATTTTTTCATGTGTTTGTAGGCCATTCACATATCTTTTTTTAAGAATTGTCCACTCATGTCCTTAGCCCATTTTTGATAGGATTGTTTTCTTCTTGCTGGTTTGATTGAGTTCCTGGTAGATTGTGGATATTGGTCCTTTGTTGGGTACATACTTTGTGAACATTTTTCTCCCACTCTGTGGGTTGTTTACTCTGCTGATTATTTCTTTTGCTATGCAGAAACTTTTTAGTTTAATTAAGTCCCATCTATTTATTTATTTGTCTTTGTTTTTGTTGCATTTGCTTTTGGGTTCTTGTTCATGAAGTCTTTGTCTAAGCCAATATCTAGAAGGGTTTTTCCGATGTTCCGCGATTTTTATAATTTCAGGTCTCATATTTAAGTCTTTAATCCACCTTTAGTTGATTTTTGCATAACGTGAGAGATGAGGATCCAGTTTTCATTCTCCTACATGTGGCTTGCCAATTATCCCAGCACCATTTGTTGAATAGGGTGTCCTTTCCCCACTTTACGTTTTTCTTTGCTTTGTTGAAGATCAGTTGGCTGTAAGTATTTCACTTTATTTCTGGGTTCTCTATTCTGTTCCATTGCTCTATATGCCTTTTTATACCAATACCATGCTGTTTTGGTGACTATAGGTTTATAGTATAGCTTGAAGTCAGGCAATGTAATATTTCCAGATTTGTTTTTTTTTTTTTTGCTTAGCCTTGCTTTGGCTATGTGGGCTCTTTTTTGGTTCCACATAAATTTTAGGATTGTTTTTACTAGTTCTGCAAAGAATGACGGTGATATATTAATGGGAATTGCATTGAATTTGTAGATTGCTTTTGGTAGTACAGTCATTTTTACAATGTTAATTCTACCCATCCATGAGCATGGAATATGTTTCCATTTGTTTGTGTCATCTATGATTTCTTTCAGCAGTGTTTTGTAGCCTTCCTTGTAGAGGTCTTTCCCCTTCTCGATTAGGTATATTCCCTAAGTTTTTTGGGTTTTATTTTGAGGGGGTGCTACTATAAAAGGAATTGAGTTCTTGATTTGATTCTCAGCTTGGTCACTGTTGGGGTACAGCAGTGCTACTGATTTGTGTACATTAATTTTGTATTCTGAAACTTTACTGAATCCACTGATCAGTTCCAGGAGCTTTTTGGATGAGTCTCTTAAGGTTTTCTATGTATACAGTCATATCATCAGGAAACAGTGACAGTTTGACTTCCGCTTTACCAATTTGGATGCCTTTATTTATTTCTCTTGTCTGATTGCTCCAGCTACAAATTCCAGTACTATGTTGAACAGAAGTGGTCTGTGTTTGTTACATCTCGAGTTGAGCACACTCTTCTGGTCCATGTTTGTTACATCTCAGGTTGAGCGTTCATTCGCCGTCCACCACTTCTGTTTGCCGCCATCACAGACCGCCTGCTGACTTCCATCCCTCCGGATCGGAAGCTGTGCTTCTGATCCAGCGAGGAGCCCACTGCCACTACCAATCAGGCTAAATGCTCTCCATTGTTCCTGCATGGCTAAGGCCCCACGGTTCATCCTAATTGAGCTGAACACTAGTTGCTAGGTTCCACGGTTCTCTTTCATGACCCACTGCTTCTAAGAGCCATAACACTCACGCATGGCCCAAGGTTCCATTCCTTGGAATCTGTGAGGCCAAGAACCCCAGGTCAGAAAACAAAAGACTTGCTGTCATCTTAGGAGCGGCCCGCCCCCATCTTGGGAGCTCTAAGAACAAAGACCGCCCCCACCCCCCATAACACCTTGATATGGAACTCTCCCCTTTCCCCTAAGGATGGGCTTTCTGAGAGCCAAATTGCAGTAATTATTATTTCTCTTCTGGGTCTAGCCACCCGGTGCATACTGGGCTCTGGACTGGTACTGGGGGAGTGTCTGCCAAGACTCCTGTGATGTGATCTATCTTCAGGTCCCTCAGCCATGAATACCAGCATCTGCTCAGGTGAGGGTAGCAGGGGAGTGAAGTGGACTCTGTGAGGGTCTTTGGTTGTAGTTTTGTTTAGTGACTGATTTTGTGTTGGTTGGCCTCCAGCTCAGAGGTGGCACTGACTACCCTAAGACCGTCATGCTACAAGAAGCACAACTCACATGGAGATGACCTAGAGGATGAAACCTCATGTAGAAAGACAGGCCAAGAAGCACAAAGACACCACATTCGTGAGGTGAGGAAGAAGCCATCTTAGAAGTAAATTTTCTAGCCCAACTGACGCCACCTTTGTCGGAAGAGAAAAACTACTAGGTGAGCTCTTTCTAAATACTTGCCACAAAACTCATGAGCAAAATAAAATGGTTACTTTAAGCCACTAAAGTTTGGGGTAGACTGTTTCTCAGCAACACAAAATCAAAACAATTCCAAACTCACAGCATGAATAAAAAATCATGGGCAAAACCGTTAAACATAAGGCACAAAAATATCTCTTATTCTAAGACAAAAGTATATCTCTCTGACTTTGAGTAATGAAGAGACTCGTTTTAAGAAAGATATTAAAATCATACAACATAAAGAAAAAGACTAATAGATTCAACTACATTAAAATTAAGAACTTTTATGTTCATCAAGACACCACAAAGTGAAAAACATGAAAGATCTTTGTAATCCATATAACTGATAAGGATTACATATCCAGTAATGTCCAGAATATATATATATATATATAGAATATCCAGAATACATACATGTATATATATATATATTTTTTTTTTTTTTTTTTTTTGAGACAGAGTCTCACTCTGTTGCCCAGGCTGGAGTGCAATGGTGCAATCTCATCTCACTGTAACCATCTCCCAGGGTCAAGCAATTGTCCTGCCTCCGCCTCCCAAGTAGCTGGGACTACAGGTGTGTGCCACCATGCCTGGCTAATTTTTGTATTTTTAGTAGACATTGGGTTTCACAATGTTGGCCAGGCTGGTCTCGAACTCCTGACCCTCAGGTGATCCACCTGCCTCAGCCTCCCAAAGTGCTGGGATTACAGGTGTAAGCCACCATGCCTGGCCCAGAATATATTTTTTTAAACCACAATGAATCTATAAGAAAAAACTTCTGGGGAAAAAGGCAAAACACATGAACCAGGCATTTCCAGATGTGGAATCAGGAATGGTGAATAAACATAAAAATATACTCAACCTCATCAGTAATCAAGGAAATTCAAAATAACATTATGAAACAGAATTTCACACATATCAAACTGGCAAAAGTTTAAGTCAGTATCAAATATTTTCTGCTACTGAAATAAAAATTAGCATATGTTCTTCTATGAAAGATGTCTTTCTCGATAAAACTGAGAACATTTAAAAGGAGCAGAGCTCCCTCTAGTGGGCTACATTTCATTTTGTTTTAAAAACTGTAAATTTAATCCTAACATGATCACGGATTCCAGAATTATAAAGTCCCTTAGAAGTCATCTAGAACAAACTACACATTTGTACACTGAAGAAATTAAGGCCAGAAAAGTTACTGGCTACAGCTAATTGTCCAACCAAACAATGCAGGTCTCCTAGTGCCACCACCACTGACAAATATTGGCTGGAGAAAAGCAATTTTAAAATAATCCATACCAGAACTATCCTTTGGTGAATTTACTTGTAAAAAAAAAAAAAAAAGTAGGATTTATTACCTAATAAATCAGTAAAATTATTCTAAGGCATCTAAACCACAAAGAAACATAGTTATAAATCTTAATAAACTTGACTGATAAATGACAGGTCTGTCAGTGATTTAAAGCCCTTTTCAGAGTTTATATACTGTGAAAGCATCAGTAGAAATTTGCAACATCAACAGCTTTGGCCAGCCTGGCTCCTTGCCTTACTAATTTACAGACTTTGTACCCAAAAACAAAAAGCAAACAACAATACAAAAAAACACAGCCAGATATTGTTTAATATATGGGCTGGGCTTTCTGAGACTACTATTTCCCAGAAATCCATGAGTTATGCAAAACCATAGCAATTTGTAGGGTTTTGCTGTGCTCTGTAAACCCATTCAACATATTTCTTGAGTCCATTAGTGGTATATATCACCTAAATGCTGAAAAACTGCTAACGATTGCACAATACTTTCTGAAAGTGTGTCAGGAACATAAAATGTTTGAGGAAAGGAGAATGGGAGATGAAGCTGGAAACCAAACTAAGGAAGGCTTGAAAATCCAAACTCAGAAATCTTTCCTTATTCCACATGAATGAAGATTCCATTGTAAGTAAAGGATCAAGTGAGCATTTTTAAGGAGAGAGGTGAGCTTATCTGAAAGACACTCCTACCTTAAATTAATGGTAGTTATTTAGAAAATAAATACCATCTGCAACAGCAAAAAAAAAATCTATAAAATACCTATGACTTAAATATACACATACATATATAATATATATAAATATACATATACAAGATTTACAAGAAAAACTACAACCACTTAAAATAGCACAACCCCACAATAATTGGGGTGATTATTGCACCAAACCCCACAATAGGTGGGGTGATTACTGCACCAAAATAATCACCCCAAAAATAGGTGAGGTGATTATTGCACCAAAAAACATGAACTACTTAGATATAGCAGGCCGGGTGCGGTGGTTCACACCTGTAATCCCAGCACTTTGGGAGGCCAAGGCGGGCGGACCACGAGGTCAGGAGATCAAGACCATCCTGGCTAACATGGTGAAACCCCATCTCTACTAAAAATACAAAAAATTAGCTGGGCGTGGTCGTGGGTGCCTATAGTCCCAGCTACTCGGGAGGCTAAGGCAGGAGAATGGCGTGAACCCGGGAGGCAGAGCTTGCAGTGAGCTGAGATCACGCCACTGCACTCCAGCCTGGGTGACAGAGCAAGACTCCATCTCAAAAAAACAAAAAATAAAAAATAATAATAAAATATGTTCAGGATCTATATACTCAAAGCTACAAAAAAGCTGCTGAGAGATTAAACACCTAAATATACAATTTCACTCAAAATCCCAGCAAGAATTTGTACAGGAATAAACAAATTGATTCTAAAATGTGTATGAAAAAGAAAAAGAACTAGAATAATCTAAACAATTTTGAAAAAGAACAAAGTTGGAGAACTCACATTACCTGACTTCACCAGAGACAAGCTACACATATAGAATGCAACGGTATATAAATTAAGTCAGAGGACTCTATATGGCATTGTATCCCTCTAGGAAGAATACATGTACTGAGAACCAGAGAGTGGAAGCAGGAGTGGCCCTACTTACCATCCCTCCCTGTGCTTCCCATCTCCATAACCCTGGGCTCCGCAATTAGCAGTCTTGTCCCTCAAAGGGACATATTCTTGCCAGGGGACACAGTAAGGGTACTTTGGACTCCTTGTGGCCATGGAGCAGCAGGTGAGAAGAGAAAAGGAATCACTATCTTGGCAGAGGTCATGGATCCTGATCAGCAGGCAGGAGACTTGCATTTACACAGCAGGGGCAGGGAGAAATACCTGTGGCACCCAAGAGATCTACATGGCACTTCCTGGTACTTCCTTGTCCCATTGTAACTGTGAATGGGTTTGCACAGAAACATTAGCTGAAAAAGTGCATGATTACCATGGGTCCAGATCTTCAGGAACGAAGTTTTGGGTCACACTACCAAGGTAAGGCACCCAAGGCCTGCCAAGGTGATGGCTGACAGTAAGGGGATTGAGGATGAAGAATCAGGGAGGAAGACAATGAGTACCAGCTGCAGCCATGAGACCAACTGCAACAACAGGGGCTATAGTCTTCCTGGTAATTTCTATCTTCTAGGTTTCCACTCAAGAAGAAAGCACCAACCTGTGTGGGCAAGCGGATCTGTGAAGCACAAGAAATGGACTGTGCTGGCCATAGGGATGCACAACTCACATCTCCCTCCAAGAAGCCAACAGTTCCCAGCTGCTCTACCTTTCACACTTCCCCAGGCTGCTTCCAGCCCATCAAGGAGCACAGCAAGGTAATGAGCCAAGATAATCCTTCCAGAAGACCTAAGACTCTTCTAACAGCATCCTTTGCTTGGGAACTCCCCATCGGCCTGGGAAACTTTTTCAGAACTGCGGCATGGGGTCTTAGGCTCTTCCTACCCAATTCTTTCCCCTCTGCTTTCCCTGAGGTGAGGCCTTCATCACAGCCTAAAGGATCACTCCACTGCCTCCTGTTCCTTTCCCCATTTATCCTTTCCTGGTACCCCACTCCAACCCCTGGCATTAAATCTCTTGCACATCTAGTTCCCTCTTGGCATCTGCTTCTCTTCTGAGGACCTGAATTAACAGAGTCTCCTATTAGTTTGTACTTATCCGTGTGTAACGAATTCAGATCAGTGCAAACAATGTAAGTACCTGCCACATATCACACACCAATAGGTAACAGAGATACAAGAATAAACAACAGTCTTTGCCCTCAGGAAACTTACTTAGAGTCTAGCAACTATGTCCTGTGAGCCAAATCCCACCACTTGCGTTATTAGATGTAAAATCTTACTGGTGGAACACAGCCACACCCATTCGTTGACACACTGTATGTGGCTGCTTTCTCCCTACAACTGCAGTTAGGCAATTCTGACAGAGGTTATATGACCTGCAAATATTCACTATCTGGCCCTTTTCAGAACAAGTTTGCTGACCTGGGTCTGGTAGATACAGAGATAAAAGAATTCTTACTTGCTTGTTGTATAGGCTCCACCAGGGTAAAAAGTCTGTCTGTCATGTTCCCACTGTATCCCCAACAACTGGCTTATTCAATTTGAGCACAAGTTGCAGTAGACTTGGGAAATACCTTGTATTAGTCCATTTTCACACTGACATAAAGAACTACCTGAGACTGGGTAATTTATAAAGAAAAGAGGTTTAATTACTCACAGTTCCACATGGCTGGGGAGGCCTCAGGAAACTTACAATCATGGCAGAAGGCAAAGGAGAAGCAAGCACCTTCTTCACAAGGTGGCAGGAGAGAAAGAAAGAGCGCAAAGGGGAAAGTGCCACACTTTTAAACCATCAGATCTCGTGATAACTCACTATCATGAGAACAGAAAGGGGGAAATCCTCCCCCATGATCCAATCACCTCCCACCAGGTCCCTCCCCTGACATGTGGGGATTACAATTCAACATGAGATTTGGGTGGAGACACAGAGGCAAACCATGTCATACCTACAGCTATTCTTGGTGACCAGTATATCCTAAAAACAGAAATGTTAGCAGTCTTACTTTGTAGATGAGGTCACAGAGATTCAGAGTGTGTCAGCATTTCGCTTAAGATCATATGAATGGTAATAACTGAGAGCTGGGATTAGACCCCAGGCCTGCCTCATTCTAAACCTGTGTTTGTTATAGAGCTCCCATACTGAGCTCACATTATACTTAACTGCAGTTCACCTGATATGGGGAGGACTCAGCTACCTTAACTGGGGAACAGGGGCGGGGAGATTATTGTTTAACTCCTTCATGGTAAGAAAAGGAACTCACTGACTAACCTTTGAACTTCTTTGTCAATAAATACTGGGCATTATGCTGGCTGTTGAGGATACAGCGATAAAAGGCAAATTCTTTCATAGCCTTATCTCCCACAACTGCCTGTGTAATAATACCTAACTTGTTTACTGGGTTCCCGCCGCCTTGATCACCCTGACCAACCTCTCTCCCTTCCTTCCCTGACAAACACCTGTTGATGCATCAAGACCCAAGTGTCATCTCTACAGCAAACCATTCTCTGACTGATTCAAGCAGAGTTAATTCCTCAGCCCACCTATAACAATGAATTCACATCCATTATAGCATTTGAAATAATAAATTCGAATTTATCTGTTTGTCTTTCTAATTAAACTATAGATAGGGGCATGCATCAAACGTGTTTAGCACCATGTCTGGCATGCAACAGGAACTCCATGATGCCTGAGAAAGGAAAGGGGGGGGGGGGGGCACTGGAAGAAGCAGCATATGTGAGGATCTAATTAACAGAGACCCAAAAACACAAAACCGAGCTAAGAAGCCAGAAAAGAAGTGTTAATCAAGTGACTGGGGAAATGCTGACTGGGCACTAGCTGCATAAAATGCTTAAGCCGACTGTGCTTCCTCATGTTCACAGGAAACATTTGGTGGGCCTCTCCCATTCCTAGTTTGAGAGCTTGTCAACTCCACAAATTCAGGGAATAGTATACCCCAGCTTTCAACAACTTTTATAAATCTAGTCTTAACAACCAACATCTCAAGGCAAGTTCCCACTTTTCTCAGCAAGTTATAGTTTAGAACTGATTAATGATATTTATTATTTTGTTTCTAGGTCAATAATATCTGAGAACTACTCTTGTTCAATCCCCGTTTTCTCTAAGAGTGTTCTCTTCTGTGTAAAGTGGGAGCTTTCAGTCAGCTGTGCTCCTTTCATATTTCTGGAGTCCTTTATTCCATTTCCTATTTAAACTCATTTATGCCTAGTGCTCCATTATTGGAACGCTAAGCATGTGGGAGTCATTCCTATCCTACTGCTCAAGGTCACCACCAAGGTCTGATTGCAAAAATTCAAAAAATCGCAACCTCAGGAATAAATAGGATAAGGACACTAGTGGCTAATAACTAGGCATCATGAATTCTCAGCAAAAAAACCTGAGTAGGCCGGGTGTGGTGGCTCACGCCTATAATCCCAGCACTTTGGGAGGTTGAGGCGGGTGGATCACGAGGTCAGGAGATCGAGACCATCCTGGCTAACACAGTAAAACCCCGTCTCTACTAAAAATACAAAAAAAAAAAAAATTAGCCGGGCGTGGTGGCGAGCACTTGTAGTTCCAGCTACTCGGGAGGCTGAGGCAGGAGAATGGCGTGAACCCGGGAGGCAGAGCTTGCAGTGAGCTGAGATCGTGCCACTGCATTTCAAGGCCAGTTGGTAAGACCAAATGTTTAAAACAAATAAATACAAAAGGAAAGGATAAATCAGCAGGAACTATGACCCCAAATGAAGGATCAGGATAGAAGAATAAGCCATGGATTTGAAATTATCATGAGTTAATTACCAAAAAGCCTAAAAAAGGACATTATAAAACAAAAGTCTATCAATAACCAGGAATTACCTTTCATGACTCAGGGCAGTATATTTCAACATTCTATTTAACATACTTGTATGTACTGACACTTTTGCAAAGACGGCAGTGATAACATAACCCCAGAATCAGTTTGACTTAACAGCTTAATACATAACTTTGAACCTTGGGTCCACATATAAGTGGCCTACTACTTATACTTGGTAGACTCTGTTCCTGTGCCTCGGTGCCTACAAAGGATCCTGAACTCAAATCCATCGCCAATATCTCTGATTCCTACAGGTCAGTCTGATCTGTTGCTTTGCTTTCACATACATCTAATAATCTGTTGCAGTCACATACACATAATAGTCGTTGTGCTATTTCCTAGGCCCAAAAAGCTGCCCCAGTCTTGCTCACTCTACAGTCATTGCTTGTTATATCCATCTGGGTTCTTAGTTGCAACTATAAGGAACAGAAATAAATTCTGGCTGATTTAACCATAAAGGAATTTGGAGATATCAAATAGAACACAAAATCAACTGGAGAGCTGGAGAAACAGGATGAGGGTGGGGGATAAGATGAAAGAGGAAAAGGAGGCCACCCAGCACACACAGAAGGAAACGAATTCATGCTCCAGGAACAATCTGGTCCTAAAGCCACTGCCAGAAGCTCTGAATGCCTCCGTGTACTTCTGTCCTTGCTCCTGCAGTCTACCACTTCTGTCACAGGAGATTGTAAGCTGTGGCTTCCCATTTGCATGCCTCCTTCAAGATTCAAAGTCCTAAGGAGGAACATACAAATGACCAAGAAGAAGACATGCCTGAGCCCTCACTGCCAGCGATAGGAAGCAGGAGTGTCTCACCCCTGTTGGCTTCCACTGTAGGGCACTGCCTCCTACCAACACTCACACAAATGGGGATTACCACAAGATAGAAAAGGAGTTTGGCAAGAAACAGAAATAGAAAAGAAATGCCTGGTAGCAACAAAGTTGTCTCCTATATATTTTTTTCATCATTATCCCACAACAACCTAGACATTCATTCTTGACCTTTATGGGAGATGTGGGTGCAGACTCTGAGACAGTCATCCAGCTCCAGAGACTCCAAAATCCTTGAGACATTACCTAGGAACAAAGCCATCACAAAGACTTAGACACCCACTAAACACTACAGGTGTGTTTGAAGAACTGTTCATTGACTTGAAAATGGTAACAGTTACATTCCAAGCCTCTATAAGCAGATGCTAAACATTAACAAAGATTCTAAATGTAAATAGCAATTTCAGATTAATGAACAATATGTTTAAACTTGTTTAAAAAAAATTAGACTTCAAACAAAGCTTATGGACTACATACAGAGCAGTTACAGGGTCTAGCCTGAAATCTGCCTACAAAACACAAGTCCTTCCTTCCTTTTCAGCCCCACAGCTAGCACTCTCATCCAGGCAATACTGCTTTCATCAGTTACCTTAAATACCTCACCAGCTTCTCTGCTTTACAATCCATTCTGTTCCTATTATTCAATTAACTCTGTTCTAGAACAAAGACCCCATCACTGCTCAAAACACTAACAGTAGCTGCCTTCTCTGTTTTTACTTTTTCTTTTTCTTTTCTTTTTTTTGGAGACAGAGTCTCGCTCTGTTACCCAGGCTGGAGTGCGGTGGTGCAATCTCGGCTCACTGCAAGCTCTGCTTCCCGGGTTCACACCATTCTCCTGCCTCAGCCTCCCGAGTAGCTGGGACTACAGGCGCCCGCCACCACGTCCGGCTAAATTTTTTCGTATTTTTAGTAAAGATGGGGTTTCACTGTGTTAGCCAGGATGGTCTCGATCTCCTGACCTTGTGATCCGCCTGCCTCAGTCACCCAAAGTGCTGAGATTACAGGCGTGAGCCACCGCACCTGATCTTTTTTCTTTTCCTTTAACAGACGGGGTCTCACTATGTTGCCCAGGCTGGCCTTAAAAATCCTGCAGCACACTAACATGACACATGTATACATATGTAACAAATCTGCACATTGTGCACATGTACCCTAGAACTTAAAGTATAATTAAAAAAAAAAAAAAAAATCCTGGGCTTAAAAAATTCTCTGGCTTCAGCCTCCTAAGGAGCTAAGACTACAGGCGCATGCCACTATGCCTGGCTTTAATAACTTCTCCTTTTGAAATAAAAGCCTACTCCACAGTCAGAAATGTAAGAAATTCTACCAAATGTATCCCTCATGATTTCCTGACCTAAGATTTCTGCTCCAGCGGGGTCATCTTCCTCCCTTTTCTTCCAGGAAGCTTATTTGTGTGTTTCTAACTGACAGCCTTGATCGTGCCATCTTTGACACCTGAAATATCCTTTTCCTTCTTATTATCCTTCTTATTAGCCTTCTTATTATCCAGATCCTGCCCTGTTACCAGACCTAGGCTGAAGTCCTGCTCCTCCTCTGCCTCCTTCCCCTCCTTCTTCTCCTCCTCGTCCTCCTCCTGTTCCATGACGTTCCAAACACTCCAGTCCACACCAATTGGATCACAGACACAATTCCTACAATGGCCAGGCAGATAACATTATCAGGATACAGTCTGGTATAATATTATAGGGAAATGGTGGGGAATGTGGCCACTGGAGTGAGTTCACCCCATCTAAAGACTTTACGGTTCATAATGTATTAAGACACTGTGCTAGAAGCTAATGATGGTAGGTGTCTATGAGAAAGAACTGGGTAGCTGGGGGAGCGATATATGAGGAAGGCTTTTCATTGCATATGCCCTTTTGCACTTTGTAAATTTTGAACCACATAAATGTATTATCTTCACAAAATATACAAAATTTAAAAATAAAAAGAAGATAGAAAAAAACTTAATGACTAAACCACAATGCTGGTCAAACAAAACAGATATGTCAACCCAATGACTGCCAGTGTAACTGATTGCTTGTTATGGGTCATTTTAGGTAATTAATTAAATACTGTCTTGATTCTGCTATATAGCAGAATCTTTTTCATAAACACACACTCTATCTCTCAAAAGAGATTACAAAGTCAGGCAGATAAAGAATCATGTTATGTTTCCTTTTTAGATCCTTCACTGCCATGGATTGGAAAACATGTGATAGGTACTCCATATCTGGAAACATAAAAGTTTAGAACTAAAAAGTATCTTAAAGATCAAGTCCTCCCTGTCATTTTTTTCTTTTTCATTTTTTCTTTTTTTATGAGACAAGGTCTCTCTCTGTCACCCAGGCTGAAGTACAGTGACATGATCATGGCTCACTGCACCCCTGAATTCCGGGACTCAAGCAATCTGCCTCTGGAGTAGCTAGGACTATGGTACACGCCACCACTTCACCTAGCTAAATTTTGAACTTTTTATAAAAACAGGGTATCGGCCGGGCGCGGTGGCTCAAGCCTGTAATCCCAGCACTTTGGGAGGCCGAGACGGGCGGATCACGAGGTCAGGAGATCGAGACCATCCTGGCTAACACGGTGAAACCCCGTCTCTACTAAAAATACAAAAACTAGCCGGGCGAGGTGGCGGGCGCCTGTAGTCCAGCTACTCGGGAGGCTGAGGCAGGAGAATGGTGTAAAACCGGGAGGCGGAGCTTGCAGTGAGCTGAGATCCGGCCACTGCACTCCAGTCCGGGCGACAGAGCGAGACTCCGCCTCAAAAAAAAAAAAAAAAAAAAAAAAACAGGGTATCACTTTGTTGCCCTGCCAGTTTATATTTGAGAAAACTGATGCCCAGTAAGGCTAAGAACTGATCCAACTAATACAGGACAACAACCCATGACGATGAAATGAGTAAAGACAAAGGAAAAATACAATCACACTCACCGGTTCTGTGCTTTCCTAGAAAAACAAAAGATGTCCACTAGAGGGAGGAAGTAGTCCATTAATTTAAAGGTGAGGTATCTAAAACGGGTCCAAAAGACCTATTGGATAGTGATGAAAGAATTTTTCCCAGGCCAACAGAAAATGACTTAAGGGCCACCTCCCACAAACAACTTAAATTTGAGTTTCTTTCACTGGAGGTACAAATGCAGGTTTTGCAAATCTCTAGCTTAAGAAAGTTATTAGCATATGGTAAAAAAAAATTTTTTTGGGTGTATATTCTTATCAAGTTTAATACATGTGTACATATGTGTATCTATCACCAAAATCAAGAAACAGAACTATTCCATTACTCCCAAAAACGATCTTTCCTGCTCTCCCTTTACATTCTCACCCTTCTCCCACCCAACAGTGCTACACTGTATGGGTGAACAATAGTTATCCATTCATCCATGGAAGAATGTTTAGGTTATTTCCAGTTATTGGCAATCTATAAATATTCACTTACAAGTTTTTGTGTAAACATTGTTTTTGTTTCTCTAGGGTAAATACCCAGAAGTAGGAATGCGGAATCATATAGTCAACGTACTTATTAACTTTAGAAGAAACCAACTTTTCCAAAGTGACTAATAATCTAGGTGTCCACCAGCAATGTATAAGACTTCCAGTTACTCTGCATCCTCACTAGCGCTAGATATCATTAGTATTTTTATTTTGAACATACTATTAGATACACAGTTGTATCTCCTTAGGGCTTTAATTTGCATCTCCCTAATGTATACTACATTAAACATCTTTTCAAATGCCCATCTGCTAACTGCATACTTTTGGTGATATATCTTTTCAAGTCTTTTGCTCATTTTTTAATTGGATTGCTTGTTTACTTACTGTTGAGTTGATGAGTTCCTTATATATTCTTGATACCACTCCACTGTCACATATGTGGTTTGCAAATATTTTCCCCATCTGTAGCTTGTCCTCTCATCCTCTCATCCAATGTCTTTCACAGAGCAAAAATTGTTCATTTTGATGAAATCCAATTTATCATATTTTTCCTTTATGTTTGGTGCTTTTAGTGTCATGTCTAAAAACTCTTTGCCTAATACCAAAACAAAGACTTTTCTCCTGTTTTTCTAAAAGTTCTATAGTTTTACATTTAAATCTATGATCCACTTTGAACTAATTTTTGTATGAAGTATAAGGTTTATGTTGAGGTTCTTTTTTTATTTTGGCATATACATGGATGGATGTCTAATTATTCCAACATAATTTGCTGAAAATATTAATCTTTTCCTATTAAATTGAATTTACATCTTTGTAAAAAAATCTATTGGCATATTTATATGTATCTGTTCCTGGACTCTCTATTCTGTACCACTGATCTGCATGTCTATCACTTTACCAATACCATAGTGTTAACTTCTGTAGCTTTATATACTAAGCCATAAAACTGAGTAGTATGATTCCTCTGCTTTTTACATTAAGAACTCTGAAAATAACATTATTCAATAAATTGGCAATAGCTACATAACAAACTTTAGTTTCAAATTAAAATCAGTATTTTGGAAATAGGCCAGAAAAACAAGAAAGTATGAGAGAAAAGGAATAGAAAGAGAGAAAGAGGAAGAAAAAGAGAGGTTGAAACCTGACAATGACACACATGGAGGCAGAAACAAAAAAGAAAAAAGAGAAGGAAAGAAAAAAAGGAATGAGACAGACAGGAGAATAAAATGGTCCCTACATGTTCGATCTCAACCCCCACCATCTGAGCCAGTGAATGTCTACCTGCAAGACATGAAAACCTTTCCAGTTCAGCCACCCACCAGAGCTAGCATCAGTGATGACAGCAAGTCAGGAGCCACATATAGGCTCCATGCCAGAGAACCCTTTCCTGCTAAAGAGCTACAACAGGACACTTTTCTCATTAAATAATCCAAAATAATTATCATAATATATATTTGTATTTGTATAGAACCCAGTAAATTAGGTTTAAATAATATTACATAATTGTTTATATATGCAGATGGGCAGAAGCAGTGAGAACGGAATTTCTTTAACTAGAACATTCTTGGTATTTTGTTTAGACATTTTAAAGGGGAAAGTGTCTGAGGATTAAATATGTACCCTGTCTACCTCATAGAATTGTCGTAAAGATCAGAGGAGATCATAAAGATTAAATGGTATCACAGAAGTAGAAATGTTTCATAAACCAAAATTTCTTATAAACAAATAAAGTAGTATAATTCAATCTCCTTATCCATTAAAAGTTTAGGGTCATGAAGCTTTAAGACACAGACAACAGCATCTGATTCAACCATGAGCACCATTTAGTGAAATCTAAAATTGTTCTCACCAGCAGCAAACCCAGAACTCTTTCTAGTAATTGCTATTGGTTAACAGGAAAGAAGTATAGTGCTGAGTACATCTCTGCAACATCTCATTATTATTATAGGTATTCAGATATTACAAACTTGCTTTCCTTTCTTATACACTAAAATTCACTCCTCCCTTCTATTTTCTATACTGAACATCTTGAGTCTTAAAAAAAATAACAAATTTAAATGCATTCACAGAACAAATATGGCATGCCTTTTTTAAATCTAGAAATCATTTTTGACCATTCCAAAATAAGGGCTTTACTCATCATCTTTGTTATAAAATTCTCTAACATATATATGCAAATTCTCTCTCTTTAAAATATACAAAAAGAACCCTTATATTTCAGGTAGCTTTCTCTAACTCATAGACCAAGGAAACCACCAAGGAAACAGTGTATGAAGGGAACTCTCATACACTGTTGGGGGGAATGTAAATTAGGATAACTACTATAGGAACCAGGATGGTTTTAGGCCTAACATTTAAGTCTTTAATCCATCTTGAATTGTTACCATTTGACCCAGCAATCCCATTACTGGGTATATACCCAAAGGATTATAAATCATGCTACCATAAAGACATACATTTATTGTGGCACTATTCACAATAGCAAAGACTTGGAACCAACCCAAATGTCCATCAATGATAGACTGGATTAAGAAAATGTGGCACATATACACCATGGAATACTATGCAGCCATAAAAAAGGATGAGCTCATGTCCTTTGTAGGGACATGGATGAAGCTGGAAACCATCATTCTTAGCAAACTATCGCAAGAACAGAAAACCAAACACCGCATGTTCTCACTCATAGGTGGGAAATTGAACAATGAGATCACTTGGATACAGGGTAGGGAACATCACACACCAGGGCCTGTCAGGGGTAGGGGCCTGGGGGACTAGGGGAGGGATAGCATTAGGAGAAATACCTAATGTAAATGATGAGTTGATGGGTGCAGCAAACCAACATGGCACATGTATACCTATGTATCAAACCTGCACATTGTACACATGTACCCTAGAACTTAAAGTATTAAAAAAAAAAAAAAAAGGAACCAGTATGGAGGTTTCTCAAAAAAACTAAAAATAAAACTACCATATTATCCAGTAATCTCACTACTGGGTATTTATCCAAAAGAAAGGAAATCAGTATACCAAAGAGATATCGGTACCCCTATGTTTATTTCAACACTATTCACAATAGCCAAGATACGGAATCAACCTAAGTGTCCACTGATGGATCAACCTAAGTGTCCATTGATAAGGAAAATGTGATACATATACACTATACACAGTGGGATACTACTCAGCCATTAAAAAAAAAAAAAAATGAAATCCTATCATTCATGATAATATGGATGAACCTGGATGACATGTTAAGTGAAATAAGTCAGGCACCAAAAGATAAATAATTCATGATCTCACACATATATGGGAGCTAAACAAGAAGCTTATAGAAGTAGAGGATAATATTATGGTTATTAGATCTAGGAAGGGTAAGGGGAGAGGAGGACAGCAAGAAGTTGGTTAATGGATACAAAATTACTGTTACATAGGAGGAATAAATTCTAATGTTCAGTATCACTATAAGTTGAATAACAATAATTTACTCAAAAAGCTAGAGGAGAGGCTTTTTTAATATTCCCAACACAAAAAAATGATAAATGTTTACAGTGATAAATATCCTAACTACCCTGATTTGATCACTACACATTGCATACTTAGATCAATGTATCAGTCAGTACTCCATAAACATATACCATTATTATATGGTAATAAAAATTAAATAAATTAAACTAAAATTTAAATAGATAAATTTAAAATTAATAAAATTTAATTTAAATAAATTAAAGAAATAAAATTTTAAAGGCTCCTTTCCACAAAGCTTGATATTTAGAAGGATATTCCTGGATTTTGACATTTCATTGACTCTCCATCTGTTTTCAAATCTAACCTGCCTCTCGCTCATACTCTCCTCCTCTGTTTTCATAACTTGGCAGTAGTACTCTTCGCCCAAGGAAAGCAGTTGAGACACGGCAGGTAGGACAGCAAATGCTCTTTTCGTGGAGCACTGTAATAGAAGCCTGCATATATGCAACGGCTGGCTGTACACTCATTAGCTCACTCTCAATTCAAGGCACGGGTACCTTAACAAATGACTTACCTGTCTAAATGGATTTCATCCCAGATTAATCTAGGTAATTGGCAAAAGTCAGTGGTTAACTTATACAACTTCCACTCAGGAAAATGGAAAGCCATAATGAACTTTCAGGTAGTAAATGGTGGAAAAAAAAAAACTGTTCCATTTATGACTCACAAGTATAAAAAGTATAAAAAGAGAAACTGGAGGAAAAAAATAATTATTTAATGGATGAATTTAATCTGTTTTGTGTACTCTATTTTTTAAAAGGGGATACATGGTTAAGTCTTAATATTGAAGTGAAACATGTTCTGACAGTTAGTGCTCTGTAATTGGCTCCTATTTCACTCTGCTGGGACTCATAAAGCCTCCTGGGACTCGATGGGAGGTACCCAATTTAAGGTCGCAATAGAATAGAATGGAAGTTACTCATCCAGAGAATCTTTCAGAAGTGTTCTAGCTAAATCTTGTTGGGGTACAAGCAATTAAAGTTTTCCAAGAGAAATAATCATTTAAGAATTCCCAATAAAGTGTGGCATGTAGAGGGCTAAAATTTCCACTGCCTGATGCTATTAAGTACTAAGGTCTCAGAACAGGCCGAGATTACCCAATATCCTAATTAAAAGTGGAATCAGCAAAGCCAAAACTAACCACCAAGTAGAGAGATGACTAATTGCCCAGATGACAATACTGATATCTGCACGCAAGAGACTGCTGATGAAACTCCCTGAGGAAGTTAGATCCTAATGCACAGCAATGTATGTTCTTCACTCTACGCACTCACGACAGACACTCTCACCCTGCTCTGCCTTTCTCAGCAGCTAGTCCAAGAGGGAGACAAAGAAATGGTTCAGGTATGAAAGAGCCAGATTTTCTCTGTGCAAAGCCATGTGTCCCAGTGGAATGCCCTCACTGAATATGATGCAATCACACTCCTTATTGTTCAGCTGGAGTAAAAAAAGCACATAATAAGGGTTCATATTCTCCATTCCTTCTTTTAATCCGTGTAGAGAATTCAATAATTCCTTTATGGACCTGTGTGACTTCATTCCTCTTTAGTCTTCTCCCACACCTGAATCTTAGGTTGGTCCCCTCCACCTCCAGCAATAAAACTGCCAAGTATGCAGTGAGAAGGGAAGTGCAAGACAAGCTATCTTCATTTTCCCTTGGATTATCTGGTGATAAGCATCCATATGATAAAATAGCACTGAGACATGAACAAAAATGTTTGCGGAAAAGCAGACTCACACTGTCAGCTTAATCTGAGACATCAGGGAATTCTAGCATAATTGTTCACACGGGCCCTGAGCTGTTTAAAGATCACACACACTCTGCTACTAACCTCCTGAATATACCAATCCCCATTGCTCAGAAAAGCTGAACCCAGAGCTACTGTTCCACCATTTCAGATTCTCCAGAAGTACTAAGTTATGGCCACCATCTTCCCAGGTGAGCAAAAGGCATGAAAAGATTTCCTTACTGAAACATCACTGCAACAAAACACAGCTCTGGAGTGCTCTAAGAAGCCAAGAAAAATCGCAACTGGTTTTATTGTAGCAACACATTCAGTTCTCCACTCAACAAATCACAACTAGACCCACTGTTCAGTGAACAAGGTAAATTCTTACACATCAGGAAGCTTCAACAGACTTGGACCAGATTCACTCATCTCCCCAGTTCCTCACCTTCCAGGTTTATATGTTGCCATTACCTGTATAAGTGACGATTGTCTTCAAAATCTTCCTGACCCCATTTTCCCTTGATGTCTTCAATAACGTGATTCTTCAAAAATTTTTTTAGCAGCTGGACCGTTTGTTTGCGGGTCACTTCAGGGCCGAAGTTTTGACTGCACCTCAGCAGCTCATGCAGCCAATCCACAGCTTCAGAGGCTGTGAAACAATGCTCGTAGCTCTTGAAACGACAGCGATGTTTCCGTAACGGCATCTTAGCACGAAAAATCTCCACGGTCTCATTCCACTAGGGGAAAGAAAGAGAATGGCATTTAGTAATCAACTGATTTTTTTTTAGGATTACTACATCCCAAATAATTAAAGCAAAGAATGCAATTTTTCCACTTAAACTGCTTTAATAACAGGTAGAGCCTTGAAAATGTTTTATCTACAGGCTTCAAACTCTAATAAAGTTTGGGAGAATGGATGGTGGGAGAATGGCTGTACAGCATTGTGAATGTACTTAGTGCCATAGAACTATACACTTAAAAAAACAGTTAAAATAGTTTTATATTATGTATATTTTACCACAATTAAAACAAAAATAAAAACTTTTTTTTTTTTTTTTTTTTGAGTTGGAGTCTAGCTTTGTCGCCCAGGCTGGAGTGCGGTGGTGTGATCTCAGCTCACTGCAACCTCCGCCTCCCAGATTCAAGCGATTCTCCTCCCTCAGCCTCCCGAGTAGCTGGGATTACAGGCGCCCAACACCACACCCAGCTAATTTTTGTATTTTTAGTAGAGATAGAGTTTCACCATGCTGGTCAGGGTGGTCTCAAACTCTTGACCTCAAGTGATCTGGCTGCCTCGGCTTCCCAAAGTGCTGGGATATACAGGAGTGAGCCACAGCACGCAGCCTCAAAAATAGAAATTATTGATAGAAAAAAACTCTAAAGAAAATGCAACTTTTCAAGGGTGGTTCATCATTTATTCATTCAAGAAATATTTATTGAGGAGGTTGCCATCAAGTTGTCCTATTAATGGATTTTTATATAAACGAAGAACGTACAGTAAATAATGATTAAAACTAAGCCCACTATGCAAACTTTGCTTTTTGGAGCGCCCTGTTTAGTATGACTTTACCTTCATTCAGCAAATATTTCTAGATTGCTTATTACGTGAAAGGCATTGTAGGGGGAGGAAAAGAGATGAAAAAGATAATACAGTGCCTGATGTCAAACAGCTCAAAACCACAAAGAATAAACCTTTGAAAAGTGATGAGCCAGTTTTTACTTACGTGTAAAACAAAGCTTTTTGAAAGAATAGCTACTAGATACCTCAAATAATACATATTAGTTTAAAACTACCTCATGGTTCCTTGGAAAGAACCTAGAAGTTTAAGTGTGCATGACATCTTCAGATACCACATTGAAAAGTAGACCGGGTAGAGAGAGTTCAGGCACTCTGTCAAACACTGCTGGGTTGAGAGGCCTATTCTACAACTGACCAGCAGGGCAACCTTTGACTCATTGCTAGGTAAGCCTCCGTTACTACAGGTGTAACGGAGTACCCACATGATAGGGTTGTTACAAAGACCAGATGAGATAATATTGATGCAGCCTCTATCACAGTGTCTGTCACAAAAGAAGTGCTTAATAAACATTAGCCATTATAGCATCATTGCTGCTGTATTTATTAATATTATCAGGGTGGGTGTGGCTGTCAGAGCTGAGTGAGTACATTGGAAAGACCCCGGAATGGAGTCTCCATTGGCCATTAGTCCAGCATCTACCAATAACTATGTGGCTTTGGTACAGTTAACACTTTTCTCTAGGAATTTGTCCTAGATAAAAACATGGCCCCAGAAGCTCAGAAAATTTCAGATTTTGGGAGTCAAAAATCATGAAAATTAAAATAAGAGGTATGCTAAGAAACAGCACACCACACACTGCTTGGATCCACTTCAGTTAAATCCAGGGAATATATATCCCATTGCTTCCACTTTATTCAGGAACCTTGCTTTGTCAAATCAAGTACATACTAACTCACTGTAATACACTGCTGGCAATGCTCACAACCCAATGATCCTAACCTTTAAGTTAAGAAACACTGGACCACCTCAGGATAACAGAATCAATCCCTGCAGAATGGGCAAAACATGAGGTATGGAGTCAGACCTGAGTCCAAATCCCAGTTCTGCCATATACTGGTTTCACAGGGCCTGGCACATGGTTAAGAACTGAAAAAAAATCCAGTTTCCTTCCACTACAAGATGCCACTAGGGGGCATGTGAACTGCCATGTCTCATAACATCCTTGAAGACAAAAACCATTATGTCTCTCTTAAATGTTACTTTCAAATAACTTCATGACAACTCAGCTTCTTTCTCCTTATATCTGTGAAGTTACATCAGTGAGCAGGAAATCAGGAAGCAAATAAATGACTTTTTTGTTCCCATTAGACTACAACATGTCCCAAATGTGTCTCCCCACTGTGTCTTTGTATATATGAAATCCTCATAATAACCATCTTTCAGAAGGAATTAAGAAATTCACTCAAATCTACCCAGCTAATAAGTGGTAGAACCAATCTATATTTTCAAATCTATAACTTGAATTTTTAAAAATCTATGTTCTAGGCTACCCTCTTTGGGTCCCCTCCCTTTGTATGGGAGCTCTGTTTTCACTCTATTAAATCTTGCAACTGCACTCTTCTGGTCCGTGTTTGTTACAGCTCAAGCTGAGCTTTCGCTCGCTGTTCACAGCTCACCGTCCACCACTGCTGTTTGACACTATCGCAGACCCGCTGCTGACTTCAATCCCTCCGGATCCGGCAGGGTGTCAGCTGTGCTCCTGAGCCAGAGAGGCGCCCACTGCTGCTCCTGATCAGGCTAGAGGCTTGCCATTGTTCCTGCACGGCTAAGTGCCCGGGTTCATCCTAATCGAGCTGAACACTAGTCACTAGATTCCATGGTTCTCTTCCGTGACCCACGGTTTCTAATAGATCTATAACACTCACTGCATGGCCCAAGATTCCATTCCTTGGAATCCGTGAGGCCAAGAACCCAAGGTCAGAGAACACAAGGCTTGCCATCATCTTGGAAGCGACCTGCTGCCATCTTGGAAACGGCCCACCACCATCTTGGGAGCTCTGGGAGCAAGGACCCCCAGGTAACATTTTGGCGACCACGAAGGGACCTCCAAAGTGGTGAGTAATATCGGACCACTTTCGCTTGCTGTTCTGTCCTATCCTTCCTTAGAATTGGAGGAAAATACCGGGCACCTGTCAGCCAGTTAAAAACGATTAGCATGGCCGCGGGGACTTAAGACTCAGGTGTGAGGCTATCTGGGGAAGGGCTTTTTAACAAGCCCCAAAGGGGTTGGGGACCTTGGTCTGCCTGGTCCCCAGAAGGGTTGGGGATCTTGGTCTGCCTGGAGCCAGCTTCCACTTTCAGTTTTCTTGGGGAGGCTGAGAGCGGACTAGAGGCAGAAAGCTGTCGTCCCAAACCCCCAGCATTAGCTAGTTCAGATCATGGCGCAGCCAGAAGTCTCTACTCAACAGTCACCCATGCATGCGCCCCTACCTTTCCTTCTGACTGTATCTCCTGGGTCCTGACCATGACTTTCTTGAAAGCGTAGCCCCAAAATTCTCCTTACCTCTGAATCTACTTCCTCCAATCCCTGCCTCCTAGGTACTAATGGTTTAGACTTTAGATTTAGATTTCCTCTTGCAAGTTGTATCTCCAAAGGGATCTGAGGAAGCTCTACGCTGAGTCCTTAGGCATCTAGGCTATAAACCCAGGGAGTCTTATCCCTGGTGTCCCTCCCAATTTAGGCATACAGCTCTCCACATGAGCAGTTATGTGGGACCTGTTCTCCACCACCCTTGCCAGGACCCCAAGTTTGTAATGGCTAAGAGCAGGAGAGAGAGAGACAGAGAGACGGAGGGGAGAGAGAGAGAGATGGAGGGGTGAGAGAGAGACGGAGGGGAGAGAGGGAGAGACAGAGGGGAGAGAGAGAGACGGGGGGAGAGAGAGAGAGGGGGGAGAGAGAGAGACGGGGGGAGAGAGAGAGACGGGGGGAGAGAGAGAGACGGGGGGAGAGAGAGAGACGGAGGGGAGAGACAGAGAGGAGGTCAAAGGAAAAAAAGAGAAAGAAATAGTTAAAAAAAAAAAGTGTGCCCTATTCCTTTAAAAGCCAGGGTAAATTTAAAACCTATAATTGATAATTGAAGGTCTTCTCTGTGACCCTATAACACTCCAATACTACCTCACTGTCAGTGTAAACAAGGGCGTAGCCTGAAAACACTGAGGCCACTGACAACCCATAGCGTTCCTATCAAAAATCCTTAACCCAGTAACCTGCGAATGCATTCAATCTGTAGCGACAACTGCTTTGCTAAAAGTAGAAAAATAACTTTTAGAGGAAACCTCATTGTGAGCACACCTCACCAGTTCAGAATTATTCAAAAAAGCAAAAAGATAGCTTACTAACTCAGAAATCTTAAAGCATGGGGCTATTCTGTTAGAGAAAGGTAATTTAACACCAACCACTGATAATTCACTTAACCCAGCTCCTAACAGGGGACTTAAATCTTAATTACCATACTAAAGTCCAACAGACCTAGGAGGAACTCCCTTCAGGACAGGACAATAGATGGTTCCTCCCAGGTGACTGAGGAAAAAACCACAATGAGTATTCAGTAATTGACAGGAAGACTCTTGTTGAAGCAGAGTTAGAAAAATTGCCTAATAACTAACTGGTCTCCTCAAACTTACGAGCTGTTTGCACTCAGTCAAGTCTTAAAGTACTTACAGAATCAAAAAGGACTATCTCAATCCTGACTCAAAAGGTTACCTATACCCTCTCTGAAACAAATTTGCATAAGAACTGCTTTTATGGTTACACATCTTGATGGGGCAGCTGGGTTGTTATGAAATACTCAGGAACCCAGTCCAGTTCTAGGATTCACCCCTGAGCACAAAGGCAATGTTGGGCACACTGGTAAAGGACCAGTAGATGTAGCAGCCTGGCCCCCTTTCTTTGTGGTCAAGAAAGGCAGGAAAAGGGGGTGCAGGTCTGCTACATCGGTGAGTGTAACTAATCCGATAAGCAGAGGTCCATGGATGGTTACACACCCTGGAAAGGAATAAGCATTAGGATCATAGAGGACGCTCTAGGACTAATGCTCATCGGAAAATGACTAGGGGCACTGGCATCCCTATGTTCTTTTTTCAGAAGAAAAACATTCCCCCCTCAAGGCAAAAACACCCCTAAGATGTATTCTGGAGAATTGGGACCAATTTGACCCTCAGATGCTAAGAAGAAATGACTTATATTCTTCTGCAGTACCACCTGATATCCTCTTCAAGGGGGAGAAACCTGGCCTCCTGAGGGAAGTATAAATTATAACATCATCTTACAGCTAGACTTCTTTTGTAGAAAAGAAGGCAAATAGAGTGAAGTGCCATATGTACAAACTTTCTTTTCATTAAGAGACAACTCGCAATTATGTAAAAAGTATGATTTATGCCCTCCAGGAAGCCCTCAGAGTCTATCTCCCTACCCCAGCATTCCCCTGACTCCTTCTCCAACTAATAAGGACCCCCCCTTCAACCCAAACAGTCCAAAAGGAGATAGATAAAGGGGTAAACAACGAACCAAAGAGTGCCAATAGTCCCCAGTTATGCCCCCTCCAAGCAGTGGGAGGAGGAGAATTTGGCCCAGCCAGAGTGCATGTACCTTTTTCTCTCTCAGACTTAAAGCAAATTAAAATAGACCTAGGTAAATTCTCAGATAACCCTGATGGCTGTATTGATGTTTTACAAAAGTTAGGACAATTCTATTATGTTAATCAATCCGGAATCGTCACTGGGAAAGTTAAAGAAATTCGAGATCAAATACAACGTAGAGCAGAGGAGTTTCAAAACACTGGACCCTGGGACCTCCTCAGTCAATGGATGCCCTGGATTCTCCCCTTCTTAGGACCTCTAACAGCTATAATATTGCTACACCTCTTTGGACTCTGTATCTTTAACTTCCTTGTTAAGTTGGTCCCTTCCAGAATTAAAGCTGTAAAACTACAAATCATTCTTCAAATGGAGCCCCAGATACAGTCCATGACCAACATCTACCGTAGACCCCTAGACTGGCCTGCTAGCCTATGCTCCGATGTAAATGACACCGAAGGCACCCCTCCCGAGGAAATCTCAGCTGCACAACCCCTACTACACCCCAATTCAGCAGGAAGCAGTTAGAGCGGTCATCGGCCAACCTCCCCAACAGCACTTGGTTTTTCCTGTGGAGAGGAGGAACTGAGAGAAAGGACTAGCTGGATTTCCTAGGCCTACTAAGAATCCCTAAGGCTAGCTGAGAAGGTGGCCACTTCCACCTTTAAACACGGGGCTTGCAACTTAGCTCACACCCGACCAATCAGATAGTAAAGAGAGCTCACTAAAATGCTAATTAGGCAAAAACAGGAGGTAAAGATAGCCAATCATCTGTTGCCTGAGAGCACAGCAGGAGGGACAATGATTAGGATATAAACCTAGGCATTCAAGCTGGCAACGGCTGCCCTCTTTGGGTACCCTCCCTTTGTATGGGAGCTCTGTTTTCACTCTATTTCACTCTATTAAATTTTGCAACTGCCAAAAAAAAAAAAAAACCTATGTTCTACCTACAGTCTGCTGAGAATACAAAAATGTTAAAGGGAAATAACAGTCTCATCTCCATATTGTTTTAAAGCTAGCTCTAGAAAAGAATCTAATAAGTATTTGTTTAATAAATGCTTATATAATATGTGATCTCTTTTTTTTTTTTCAGTCACTTTACTTTTAGGGATTCACTATATAGAAGCAAAAATATAAGAGATTAAAAAGCATTTACAGGCCAGGTTCAGTGGTTTACACCTCTAATCCCAGCACTCTGGGAGGATGAGATGGGCAGGTCCCCTGAACCAAGGAGTTCAAGACCAGCCTGGGCATCATGGAGAAACCCCATTTCTACAAAAAAAATTAAAAATCAGCCAGGTGTAGTGGTGTGTGCCTGTAGCCGCAGCTATTCAGGAAACTGAGGTGGGAGGCTGAAGTGGGAGGATCACTTGAGTCTGGGAGGTCAAGGCTGCAGTGAGCCATGATTGCACCACTGCCCTCCAGCCTGGGTGACAGAGTGAGACCCCGTCTCAAAGAAAGATAAAATAAAAGTATTTACAAGTTAAATTTTATTTAAACACGTTGAATTACATTTAATAAACCTAAGTGCTTTTTCAGAGAAAGCATTTATAAGTATTTTTATATACTTATATTTATAAGTTTCATAATCAGAGAAAAATTAGAACTAATTTGCCATTTTATAATCAGATAAAAACTAGAACTAATTTGAATAAAATTGACTGAAGTGTGGAATAGCCATAAAACAAAATACTAACAATAGTTCCAAATAGAAATAGAAATAGATATCATAAATATAACTAAGTGGAAGAAAAACATACAAAACACTATATATAATCTGATCCTATCTGCTTTAGTATATGCATGTGAAAAGCTAAATGAATATATAACAAACTGTTCAAAAAAAAGAAAAGTCATCTCTTTTGAAGAAGGAATATAAGGCAACTTTTATTGTGTAACATATTTCTAATTTCTTCCTACATAATTACTTCAACATCTTTTTCGGAACGTAGGCTCCCTGCCAGTCCTCCTAATGTCCTTAAAATTCAGTCATATTCTCATTTTCTCCTCTTTCAAGTCTGTCATTTTACAAATTCTGAATCTTTTATTTCTCACCTTTCTTCCTATTTAAATCAGATTTTTCTGATGTCACCTTTTTCTTTAAACTATATTTCTGATCTCAGAGGTTTTTTTTTTTGCTTTTCTGCAGTTTTTTTGCCCAACCTTGGGTCATGTTTTCCCTTCTAATCATGTCTTTTCTTCCAGATTTCATACTCTCTGCTGCCTAACCACCTGAGAAACTATTATCCTACTTCTCTTTTATTTTTGATGGCCAACCTTCAGCCACATTCATAATTCCTGAGCATATAACAGCAGGAGCCTGAGGGGATGAAGTGGGGTTTGTGTATGCATGCACCCCAGATGTGTAGCACAGTGTGTGACCTACACTAGGTATTCAGTACGCAAACGCTTAATCGATCTTTCACTTTTTCTACTTTTTTTTTTTTTTTTTTTTTTTTAATGAGACGGAGTCTCACTATATAGCCCAGGCTGGAGTGCAATGGCATGATCTTGGCTTAATGCAACCTCTACCTCCCGGGTTCAAGCGATTCTCCTGCCTCAGCCTCCCAAGTGGCTGGGATTACAGGCATGAGCCACCACACCCAGCTAATTTTTATATTTTTAGTAGAGATGAGGTTTCACCATGTTGGTCAGGCTGGTCTTGAACTCCTGACCTCAGATAATCCACCCACCTCAGCCTCCCAAAGTTCTGGGATTACAGGCGTGAGCCACCACACCCAGCACTTTTTCCTACTCTTTTTACCAACTTCTCAACCTCACAAAATTTAATCCCACTAATTCCTAATCATGTCTTCCTCCTGGCCAAATTGAAATAGCTTTTTATTCTTATCCACATTAATCTTTCTACTTACTTTGACACTGTTATGAGTCATGCTCCAAATTAAGTTAGTCCAAATTTAATATCTTTAATTTAAAAACACACAGAAACAAGGCAAGCCATGAGTAGGATAAGATATATCTATCATTCCTAAACAAAACAAAAAAAACAATAAGAAAAAGACACTCCAATTAAAAAATGAAAAAAAAAATTTAAACAGGCATATCATAAAAAAGATCTTCAAATGTCCTATAATATACACAAAGATGTTAAACCTCATTAATTATCAGTGCAATGTAAAAGAACTCGACAAGTCAATATCACGACGTGGCTGTCAGAATAACTAAAATGAAAGGCAGATCTAACGATCCCACTTTTGGGTATTTGGCCAAAAGATTTAAAGTCAAGATGTCAAAGAGATGTCTGCACTCCCAAGTTCATTGAAACACTATTTACAAGAGTTAAGCTATGGAATCAACCTAAAAGTCCATCAACAGATAAATGAATAAAGAAAATGTGGTAAACATATACAATATAATACTATTCAGCCTTTAAAAAAAGAAAGAAATGTTGTCATTTGCAAGGACATGGATGGAAGTGGAGAACATTATGCCAAGTGAAATAAGCCAGGAACAGAAAGACAAATAATGCCTATTCTCATTTATATGTGGAATCTAAAACAACTGAATTCAAAGAGGCAAAAAGCAGAATGGTGGTAACCAGAGGTTGAGGGGAGTAGAGAATGGGGAGATAATGGTCAAAGGGAACAAAGCCTTAACTAGACAGGAAATTATCTTTTTTGTTTGAGGTATCTTGCACATCATGGTAAAGATATTAATAATACTGTACATTCAAAATCTGAGACTAAACTTCAAGTGTACAACAAAAAAGTATTTGAGGTGATGGATATGGTAATTAGCTTGATTTAATTATTCCATTGAATTCATAAATCATAACATCATTTTGTTCCCTATGAATATATACAACTATAATTTGTCAGTTTACAATTTTAAAAACTAAAACTTTTTTTAGAAACCTAAAACATAAGAAAAAAGATAGGCAATACTAAGTGCTGGTAAGAATGTGAAAGTACTAGAAATCTCATACACTGCTAAAAGGAATGTAAATTGGTGTGACCAGTTTGGAAAACAGATTGGCAATATCTACAAACGCTAAATATCTGAACACCTTATAACTCAGCAATTCTACTCCTAAGCATATACCCAACAGAAATCCATATATATGTTCCCCAAAAGACATATTATTCATAACGGCACTATCCATAATAGGCAGAAACAACCCAAATGTCCATCAACATTAGAATAAGTTTTAATATATTCACCAATAGAATGCAGTGAAAATGAACGAACTATTGCTACATGCCACAACATAGATGAATTTCAGAAAATAATACTGAGATGAAGAGGCCAGATATGAAAAGTAAATACTATATGATTCCATTTACTTAGAAAACAGGCCAAATGATCTGTGATATTTGAAATAATGATAGTAGTTACCTTCATAAGGAGGTATGGACCAAGTGGGGGAAAGGAGACTTCTGCAGTGCTAGTAATATGATATTCCTTGATCTATGTGTTGGTTACATGGGACGCTCACTTTATGAAAATTTGTTGAGTTGTATACTTTCTGTACAACTCAACAAATTTTTTTGAGCTTTTTTCTGTATGTTATGCCTAATTAACACCTAAAAACAAAAACACATAATATACATATGCACATGCTCACATACTAAAATCCTCCTTAAGAGCAATCCACAGTTGTAGATTATTACTCACATGAAAGATGGCAAATATGAACTGGTTGGTTGGGGTGGTAAACTGGGTGTGGAAGAGAGTAGGGAGGTTGGAGAAGAAACCAAGTGAGTGGATGAAGGAGGGAAAGTATGTAAATAGGAAAAGCAGAGCAAAGGCTAAATAATGAATAGTAGAAAGGGAGCCCATAAAGAGTCCAACAACACTGATTTAACTTCTCTACCTATCTACCCACTTTACAAGGTTATTCTAAGATCAAATGAGATCATAACTATAAAAGTCCTTTGTTAAAAATGTGTTCCTCAAATATAAGGATAATATATAAAATATCTAGGATATCTCTTAAATTATAAGGTTCATCTATTCTAGAGCTGGAAAAAAATCTTTGGGACAAAATCAAGACCTTAGCAGGATACACAACTTAGCAAATGTCATTCAGGTACTTAGTCTGTGAATAAGATCTGGAATCCTGTGCTACGGACTTTTCTTCAAGTAGTCATTTCACTATACCAAGTACCTATGGATATTATCAAACCTTTAAACAATTTTCACGTATTTTTAATCATTGATTATTGATTTTTTAAAATACATGCTCTGACACCTAGCTTTCATTTATCATTAGATTTTTGCACCAAAAAGGCACAATGAAGTATGTAGAGCCAGGAGGAGGGTTAATAAAGATTTTTATTTTATATTGGTTGAACAATCATAATCATGAACTAAAATTACTTAATGCATATTACTTTATGCATTACATAAACATAATGAAGACATGGCTCTCTGGGACCCAATATTTCCAAATATCACTAGATATATCCACTAATTAACCCAGTTTGATTAGCAGTTCTTCTGTTTGTTCTTTTAATTACAGAAGTAATAACATTCATTGAAACAAACGAATTAAATACAGAAGTATACACAAAAGAGTTTGCATGTCTTACTCCATACCTATCACATACAGACACATAGATGGAATTTTTCCTTTGTAGGTGTGTTGTTTGTTGTTGTTTGCCATTTTAAGACATGAGATCTATCATGTTGTGTATGTTATCCTACAACAAGATTTGCACCTAACATAGATATCTCTCTGCGTCATACCTGCAAATGTAGCCCATTCTTAAGAATGTTCCGTAATTTCTTCTGCCATTTTCTAACAAACGGTCATCCAAGTTGTGCTCAGTTCAGTTTTTACAAATACATTACAAGTATATACATGTTTATATAACCTAAAGTAGCAAGGCTTTTGTTTATTTTTGATAGATTTCTAAAAAATATCAGCATATTTAAATCAGTTGTAGCAAGTCACACTTCCACCAACAATGTGGCAGCCTAAAGCCTTACACTTTGGCCTACACTAGACGCTATCATTCCTTTCATTTCTGCCAATCTATGTAAAAGAAATTATAGATCCGTATTTTGTTTGCATTTTCATATATTTACCTTTAGTCATGTTCCTTTCTTCTGAGATTTGCCATTTTTCTACTGGGTTGTCTCTTTTTTAAAATCAATTTTAAGAACTGTTTAATCTGTTAATGTTTAAGGGCATAGAAGTCAGGAAAGTTAATCAGTTTTGTTCAGTTCAATATCCTCACAACAAAGACCAGTGGCTGACATATAGTATACTCATTTAATATGTACTGATGAATATAGAATATTAAACCTTTTTCTTATATGTTAAGAATGTTTTATCTTAGTCTATCAATTTATTTACATAGTCTGTAGCTATACAATGATTTTGTTGTAGATGTTGATGTTTTTATAAGGAAATAAATATCTATTTTCTTTATCAGTTCAGGGTTTATTCTCTTAAAGCTTCCCCATCCAGAGGTATTAAAATATTTATCAAAATTTTCTTTTAATATTTTAGAGGGTATCTTTTTTAATATGTAAACCTTTAACTGAATTTTGTATGGTGGGAGGCAGGGGATCTCTATTTTTTTCTGGATGGACAATTGTGTTAGTCCATTCTTGCATTGCTATAAAGAAATACCTGAGACTGGGTAATTTATAAAGGAAAGAGGTTTAATCGGCTTACGGTTCTGCCGAGTGTACAAGAAACATGGTGCCAGCATCTGCTCAGTTTCTGGGGAGGTCTCAGGAAGCTTTTATTCAAGGCAGAAGGTAAAGCGGAAGCAGGCAGAAGGAGGCACGTAACACAGCAAGGAGGAGCAAAAGAGAGTGAGGGACAAGGTGCCACGCTTTTTTTTTTTTTTTGAGTCGGACTCTTGCTCTGTCACCGAGGCTGGAGTGCAGTGCCAAGATCTCGGTTCACTGCAAGCTCTACCTCTCAGGTTCACGCCATTCTCCTGCCTCAGGCTCCCCAGCAGCTGGGACTACAGGCACACGCCGCCACGCCTGGCTAATATTTTTGTATTTTTAGTAGAGACCGGGGTTTCATCATGTTAGCCAGGATGGTCTCAATCTCCTGACCTCGTGATCTGCCCGCCTCGGCCTCCCAAAGTCCTGGGATTACAGGCATGAGCCACCGCGCCCGGCCAGGTGCCACACTTTTAAACAATCAGATCTCACATGAACTCAGAGTGAAAACTCACTAATTATCATGAGGACAGTAACAGTCCATTCATGAGTGATCTGCCCCAGTGACCCAAACACCTCCCACTAGGCCACACCTCCAACATTGGGGATTACATTTCAATATGAGATTTGGAGGGGACAAATGTCCAAACCATATCAAGAGTCAGTTATGCCATGCTTTTCTAAATGAACAGAAATACCATTAAGTAACCTTACATATCACATTTCTTGATTGTTTCTATCCTATTGAACGACTATCTGTTCCTGTGTAATACCATATGGTTGTCATTACAGTCAATACCAAGTATAAATCTCTGGTAGGACAATGCCCTTGTCTTCTTTGTGAGGGAATGTGAAAACTTCTTTTTTTTTTTTTTGAGACAGAGTCTCACTCTGCCACCCAGGTTGGAGTGCAGTGGCGAGATCTCGGCTCACTGCAACCTCCAGCTCCCTGGTTCAAACGATTCTCCTGCCTCAGCCTCCAGAGTAGCTTGGATTAGAGACATGTGCCACCACACCCAGCTAATTTTTGTATTTTTAGTAGAGACGGGATTCTACCACGTTGGCCAGGATGATCTTGATCTCCTGACCTCGTGATCCACCCGCCTTGGCCTCCCAAAGCGCTGAGATTACAGGCATGAGCCACCACAACTGGCGTGAAAACTTTTTTTTGTGAGGTTCATTTCTCTTTGTGATGGAAAACATTTTTCAATTCTCATACTTTTACTCTTCAGCAGGAGCTTTCAATTCATTGCATTCTCCCACACAGGGAAAAAAAAATCCATTAGGATTCAGAATGGATTAACTGCTCTATTGCTACTGACTTTTATTTCATAATAGAAATATGAAATAGAAAATGTCTAATAAAACATCTTTATCAAAGTCTCATTGCCCCTTTTAAAAAGACAATTTATAAATAGACTTTTGAATTTACTTATTTTGATTTTGAATAGCATTTATCATTATGGGTTATATTTCCTTCATATATGAGATACTTTAGATTTTTCAAAGCCTACTGAGGTCACCTTGGTCTCTGTTCCCACTTATTTCCAAATATAACTAGGGGTTATTTGGCTACCCTGCTCAGAAAGAAAAATAATTATCTTTAAATAATCTAGCAATATACCATTCTCAGTCACATTTGGAAACAAAATATCCTATGTCAACAAAGAACAAGAAAGAGTGAATTTTTTTCATGATATATTTGAAGATAATCTTTATAGCAAATGGAACAAAACATTTGTTTTATGATTTTAAAACACTTTTTGTTTTGCTTTACTTATTAATTTCAGTCCCCTAGTTTCTCAGGAAAAAACAAAATCACACAATTGTTTTTGCTTAACATGATGAGGCAAACTATAAGACATACACCTACTGCTGTGCATCCTGTTCTTTTCTCCAGGATATTCCATTTCCTTTCTTCTTAGTACCAAAAATATTATGATAGCAGTGCCATAAAGAAAACTGACTGGTCTGGGAGTTCAGTGACAACCAATTCTAGATCTGCTTATACTTGCCACATCCTTGTTGTGTGATCTTGCCATTCTAACTCTCAGATTCAGTGAAAGCTATATGTCTTTTAAAGTTTATCAGTTGCATCAGACCATATATATAACTCAGAATAAGTTCAAAGATAAGAAGATGTAAGCAGCTTCTAGAAAAAAAATTTTCTTTCTCTGTACTTGAATGAATTACTGACACCAAGTTTACAAAAATGAAAGTGGTTTCAATGAAAATGTATACATGGCTAATTAGCTTCATATTTATATGAAAGTGATTTCAAAGAAAATGTATACATGGCTAATTAGCTTCATATTTATCATGAGTTGGGGCCATTTGACTTTTGCCATAACATTTAACCTAATCCATAAAATGTTTTCAAATAAGACTTTGGAGCTTTAGAAAAATGGAGCTGTACATGCTTTGAGAAAGTAAAGTGAGCCGTGAAAGGAGAAAATAAAGGCCTAGTTTTTGTATCCCAATAGATTTTTACCAACCTTTCCCTGAAGAAAGTTTAGAATGAGCATAATGGGAAAAGGGGGAAATTGTATGTTGCAGATGGAGGAAGGAAAGGTCAGCTAGGTCCAATAAGTAAAAAGAGGACTAGTCTCAAACTATTTAAACATATGATTTACCTAGCAAAAGCTTTAAGTCACAGCTGAATTACGTTGGGGAAACAATTACAGATTTTACAATGGAAAGAAGCGGCCGGGCGCGGTGGCTCAAGCCTGTAATCCCAGCACTTAGGGAGGCCGAGACGGGCGGATCACGAGGTCAGAAGTTCGAGACCATCCTGGCTAACACGGTGAAACCCCGTCTCTACTAAAAATACAAAAACTAGCTGGGTGAGGTGGTGGGCGCCTGTAGTCCCAGCTACTCGGGAGGCTGAGCCAGGAGAATGGCGTAAACCCGGGAGGCGGAGCTTGCAGTGAGCTGAGATCTGGCCACTGCACTCCAGTCCGGGCAACAGAGCGAGACTCTGCCTCAAAAAAAAAAAAATGGAAAGAAGCATCTTCAATGTTGGCTGCAATCACTGACAGCAGGAATACTCACTTTTGAAAAAATAAAAATGGCCATTGTTTTCTGCTTTCCAAATCTTAGTTTAATATTATGTTCCTCAAACACTATAAAGTGGAGAACTGTAATGATTACCTGGGAAATTCTGATGAAACTGAGGTGTTTGTTTCATTAATTATCCATGTCATCTATCTTCTTAACTTAACCTAAATTTAGCCTGAATATCATTTGTTAGAGACTGAAGACTTTTAGAGAGCAGAGAGCACCTTTTTTTAATTAAATAAATTCCTTTGATAATATTTTAATGTGACTCAAGAATCCAGCAGTATCTATATATGGGCCCTCTGCATCAATGAAAAGAAGTACCTTATACAATTCTGTGAATATGAGACTAAAATACAATTTCAATTATGAAGTAATTTCTTTTTTTTGTAGTCTAATGCAGGAAGAATGAAGACTAGTCATGTCAAGAACCAGAGCCTCGCTACGTTTTCCTTACGTAAGTGCTGTAAATAAATTGGTGAAGGGAATCATCAAATGCCTTATTTTCCTTCCTGCAAAGAGAATAAACCTTTTTGAAAGTCCCTAATAAGGTACAACCTTTATCCCTAAAGTTAGACCTACCAATAGCCGTGACCCCAGATCATTCTGGT